>NW_018397256.1:8935935-8952032 GCF_002168275.2 Theobroma umbraticum | reverse complement strand
CGTCAGACATGAAGACGGAGAAAGACATCAAAAGAAGGCGATTCAGATTGGCTGAGCAGAGCCTTACTGGGAATAGCTAAGGCGTTAACGGGAGGGTTGGATATGGTGATCACGGCAACGCCGTCGTTTCCGACCTCCATCGTCACTCGAATTTGCGCCATCGCTCTTTTAGCTCTTTTTTCTGCCTTCTATCAAAGAAGATATAAAGCAACTGTAAATCCCATGCCTCGCATTTTATATAGTCTTGGAGTGGCGATGTTCAAAGTGTGGAAAATGAAATTTGACTAAAAAAAATTCGAAAATGTTATTTCCACTTTCTTTCTTTTTCGATTTTTTTTTTCCGAGAAGTAATCTGTGACAAATATTTCTAATACCTCGTGTGCCACCTGGATTTTTAGGCCGTTGTCTTTGGCGTGGCGGTCTAATCTTGATCCCATGAAAATCGTGGTAACAGGGTGTCGGCACTACGTCGTTTTACATCACCAACAACCGCGTTCAACGTTTGGGTTGGTCTCCTTTCTGAAACAGGATGTTTCGACGAAAGAAATGTATGGCTTTTTGTGAATGATTTTCCAAGTTCACATCATAGCTTCATTTTATTGCGTTCACAACTCAAATAACAATAATGTCTTGTAAATGAAAATTGACTATAACCTATCTTTGTCGGTAGTGATTCAATGATAAGTATCAGTTAAGATAGTTTTAAATTGATGAAGTTAAATCTATTTTAAAATAATTTCATGACTTTATCGATGATTTATAGTTTTTTTTTAAATAGTTATTTTTATGATGACATATGATATAAACATTTATCCATCCACGTTAAATCATTAAAACAAGTTTTCGTAAACTAATTATCACCGTATAAAAACCAAATTAAAGAATTATAAAATGTGAGATTTGAATTTTTATTTTAAAATTTTAATTTTTAAGTTAAAGATTCACTTACTTAGAACAATTGTATCTATTACTAATAATAAAAGACTAAAAAAAATAATAACTAACATCACTAAACAAAACATTAAAATTTTAAAAGTAATAAAACCTAATAATAATTCAATAAATGAAATTATAACATAAATGTATGAATTTTCTGGTAGTTGAATTCAATAAACTATTTGAGCATAGTTTATATTTGTGATCATGAAATATTATTACTTTAATTATTATTTTAAAAAAATTATAAGATCTCAGATCGATCTTAGATTGCATTGGATTGTAAAGTTGGTCCTATAAAATATAAATTGAAAAATAATTTTATGAAACAGTAATTATAAGCATGTATATATATATATATATATATATCTTTTTTTTTCATTTTTTCTGTTCAAATACTTTAAGTAAATACGGTGATAAAAAAATTAACCATTAGTAAAAAAAATCTACTACTCATGTTAGCGTTATTCAATAGTGATATTTCAAAAGATACATTTAACTTCTTTATGAACATATTTACATTTACGTGACATCATTTAAATGAAATTATATTACAATGTGAAGTAGCTATTTCATAAAATCTGTTTTTTTTATTGATGAAAAAATAATAAAATACATATTATATGCCAAAGGTTGAATTAATATTTAAAATATGAATCAAATAGGTAGAATTGAAATAGATCCTATCTATTCCTAGGCGAAGCGGTCCATCCAAGAATAGAATCCTAATTTCTACCCTGCTTCAAATAGGACTTAAACAAAGACTTTTTACCTCAACCACGTTTACATTTTATTAAATATCTATATATATTGTATAACATTTAATTTATAAATAAAATTAAAAAACATGAAGATATTAATATGAAAATATTGTATAAATTTAATACATAATTAAAATTTTTAAATGGTTTAAAATGTGATAGTGGAGTGTTTATATTTAGGAGTGACTTGACCCATACAAGGCTAGATTGACTCTGTTTTGTTTTGGTTGAAGACTCCCTCGCCTTCGTAACACTTTACAGAGGATCTCTTATTTATAAACTCTCATTGTCATTGGTTTGGACCTATTCTATAAATTATACTAGTAGCAGTACTAGTGCTAGTCTATGAAAAGCTGAGCTATCACTTTCAGTTAACTTAATCTTAAATTTTTTGGGTCAAAATTTTATATTTAAAGTTGTAACTTTATATATAAGACTATTACTTCGTATATTATATGGAATGAATTTTTAACTTACACAGAGAAAATTAAAATGTTATTATATTTTTTTGTTTATTATATTAATGCATTGAATAATTTTTCTTTTATATACTGTTTTTTTCTTTCTAACATAACTTAATTAAAAGAGTTGATAATGATTAAGATAATAATCTAAATTAACAAAATGATTTTTCAAGACCCCATGGCAGAACACTAATGTTTCTTCTAGTATATATAGTTTAATGTGTGAAACTTGGTGGAATGACTTCCAAGCGCAAGTGCTGGAGTCAAAATCAACAGATGACATGTGACATACTTTAACGGACCTTTTTTATTAGTCTTGGTCTAGTTTAAACTGAAACAGATGAGTCAACAAGTCAACAAATAAGGACGATTCTGCATTTGACTATCAACAATACTATATCAAAGTTGTCCCCAAATGCAACAATCATCGACGTCGACGACGACGATCGTCGGCGACAAACAGGGTTTTTTGAATTTTAGCTCACTCTTGTATGGGACGTTGGTCATCCAAGATTAGCTGCAAAATAATTCTTTTTCCGCAGCATCAAACCGCACGCAATCCTGCTTGTCCCTGTCCGGATTAATCAATCTTAGAAGAGCAGACATGAACAGCTGCCCAATTCGGCACCTCATTTGCGGTCCTACGAACGTGGTTCAAAACAGCATTGCAAAACCCAGATTTCATCCTTTGGAATGTGCTTGACTATTGCAGTTATTTACCAAACCAAAATCAAGTGCAGAATTGTGAATGGCATGAATAACTTGCCATATTGTCATTAATTGCCATGTTGCCACCTAACTCAGAAAAAGTCTTAGGCAGGTCTGAATTTAATAAAGTTCCTTTTTCATTAAAGAAAACAGGAGGTTTGGCACTTGGCAAGTAGGCATATCTGAATTTAGGTTTAGGTTAATAATTAATACCACTTAAAGATATTTATGCATTTTCTACATCATGGAGAAGTCTCAGATAAATGGATCGTTTCAACAAATTTCTCATTCTAATTCAACCTTCCAATTTATGCAAAAGAAATTATTTCAGAATAGGAAATAGGGACAATAACTTTCCTATTGCCTTTAATGTTTGTGTGCATTAAGACAGATGTGACATTGGTTTTCCCTCGCAGCCACCACACCTTCATCGGCCTAGAGCTTTGAGTTCGATTTTGGAGATGATGTTGCTGGTGCACTCTGCAAAGGAAGAAGAAGAAGAATGAATATCAAAATTATTTTTTGTTCTTTACTTAATTACACTTTGATTATTAGAGCCTTGATTCACCATTGGTTTAACTAGCTATAGAGTTCTTACCAGTGGCATGCCCTTCACGGCTCTTTCTTCCAAAAACCTTGATGGCTTAAAGAAGCTACCATACATTTCTGACCATCTTTTGAGACTCGTATAGATATGGTTTGACCCAACTGTATCTGCCCAAAACATGATTCCACCACTGCCACAGAGGATATTATTTTTGTAAGATATGAAGGAAATAAGAGCCCAAGTAATAAACCAGAAAAAGAAATGCAAGAGAGCAAGGTGATTTTCTGGCATATTCAGGAATCAAATAGTAGTAAACAAACCATATACATATAAAGGGTATTCCAAAAATAATTTCCATGGCATGAGATAGAGTTTAACTGAAAAGCTATTTGGCATGTGATTTATTAGCACACAGCAGCTCTTAGTAGACAACAGAGAAACCCACATATGAAATATTGCAGAACCTACAGCAGTTGAAAATGGAATCATAAAATTTTCCAAACATTATGAGATTATCTTTCAGGTGTTCAACTAGCAGAGAATAAGAAGTGTCACTTACCGATAAGATGGGAAGCTCATTCCAAGTACAGATGCAACATCAAGGTCTGATGCTCGAGCTACTACACACTCATCCAAAACATGGCATGCCTCGTTAACTGCTGGAAACAATAACATCTCTAGAATTTCTTTGTCTGTAACTGATATAGGCTGTTGATTAAAATCAAAGAAAAATATATTAGCTATAGAACAGAAAATACAAAAGAGTAATTTACGTTGTTAACTAACATAGAATGCAGCCAATGACGCTAAGAATGGGCCCCTATAATCAATTTAAGGTGGTGTACAAAATTCCATGCCATACAATATTTTTTGTTCAGATAGTAGACTATAATACCTTTCCACCAGGCATAATATTCATAAGCTGTCTAGACTCCTCAATAATAGGTAGCACTGAAGGATCAGGTTTTGGCCTGCTTCCTTTTTCATAAATATAAAATCCTTTTCCATTGCTTTTGCCTAGAATGCCAAAAAAAACACTAATTGATTCCAAATGATAGACGTTAAAATGCATTAGAAACTTGAATTAAACGGGAAAGAGAAAAATATTAGGAGCAGAAGCAAAGTTCTGTTTTACCATTTCGTCCATTTTTCAACAAAAGTTCAGTCAATGGAGACCTGAATGTTCGATCAGGAAATGCATTTGCAAATTCTTTCCCAGCTGCCAAGCCTAGTCTATATCCACCCAAGTCCTGAAGCCTACAAGCATTGCAATTGAAAAGCACAAATGATCACTATCCATTCAGAAGACACATGTAAACGCAAGTCCACACGCATTGCTTTGATATAGAGCTTCATAAGGAACCATGCATGGCAAACCATACAACTCAGCAGACAGAAAAACCACCAGACATCTCAGATTTCCAGTCACAATTCATAAGACTACGCATGTGCTAGCAACTGGATTTGGAAAAGTCGATCTTGCTGTTATGCCAAAATTATCATTAACCATTTGGCCTACCATAGCTACATTAAAGTCAGACAACAGTTTCAAGTCACTTAATTATAGTGCAGACTTTCTATTCAGCCATTTTCTATTCCATAAAAGAAATTGTCTATGAAACAATTACAGACATCAAACTAAAAAGTCATATAGAATGCTTTGGAAAGAACGTACTGGAAAGGACCTATGGGAAGGCCAAAATTCCTGATCACCCTGTCAATCCTGAACAAGTCCACACCTAAATTGACCAAAAGATGTGGACCTTGCATGTAGGGGAAGAATGTTCGGTTAACTGCAAAGCCAGTGCAGTTACCTACCACAATAGGAACTTTCTTTATTATTTTTCCAACAGTCAGGAGATCAAGAATAACTTGTGGGGAATTTTTCTCTGTTCGTACAACCTCCAGTAAAGGCATTACATGAGCAGGACTGTTCATCAGAGAATCAGATCAGATCAGAGAAGCATAAAAAATAGGCATTCATATAAACAGTGGTCAAAATTTCGAAAATAGAAAATAGTGTAATAGCATCCAACAAAATATATTTCATTTCGGCATGCTTCCTTTTAACCAGATGATGGCTGTGACAAGGCAAGCGCCATGCCAATCCATGTATAAGTAAGGAATGAAGAAGCCAATTGCATACCCCCTTCGTTTTTAATTTTTTGGTTTAGGGAAGTTGGATTCTCCTTCTGTTTTTCATTTTATGTGATATGTAAGTAGGAATATCATGATAGTAATAATAAATATATTAGCAGAGAACTAAAAAATAAGTTCAATAACCTGAAAAAATGAGCCCCTATGATACGATCTTGTGAGTTGGTCTTTTCCCCAACGACTTTAAGGTCAATGGTGGATGTATTTGTAGCCAAAATGCAGCAAGAAGAACAGACCTTCTCGAGTTCAGTAAAGATTTTTTGTTTCAAAGGAACATCCTCAATGACTGCCTGCAAACAGGAATAAATGAAGTAAACAACTTCAACTAATATAGACAGTCAGGCCACATGCATCTTATATTTTTGAAATCCTTTGATATCATTAAAACTGAAGTTATTAAGTAGAAATTGATGGATAAAAAATTGTGCACTGGAGAAACTACAATTAATTTTTCTTTATTCTGACTCTAATTTCTGGCCTGATCATGTCTTGTAAAGATTGATAGTGCCATGTTGTCGACTGCTTGGGAACAGTAACACCTAGTTGTGAATTGGCATAAATGAGCTACACCCATCATTAGAGTAAGAAAACAAAATTCTGTCTAACCAACTTGAGATTATCTTCTGATACACCAATTAAACAGCAAAGACAAAACAATCCAAGAATCTGGAGCTAAATGTCAACAACCTAATGACAAGACAACCCACCTCTATGACCATATCCACATCCTTAAATTCTGAATAGTCGGACACTCCTTTCAGCATTGAAAGGGCTTTCCGCCCCTTATCCTGTGTCACTTTTCCTCTAGTTACTAAGCCTTGAATATTTGCTGCCACAGAAAAAAGGCATGTAATTTCTCCGACATGAAAAATTTTGATGTCCAAAATAAATCCAAGAAACAATTTTTTATATCATATTAAAAAAAAAAGATAAAAATACCAAAGACATTATCCAGCCCTGCATGTTAAGGGGCTATACTCCAGTTGTCCCTGTGTTCAAATTCAACTACAAGACATGGTTGCCCTATGCTCACACTTTCGCAAACAAGTCAAGCCAAGATGGCTAACAAAGTCAGTTCTTCATTTTACCTTCATAAAAATACAAAAATTGCAATTTTCAGGAATACCGATTGATGACCTAATTATATTGTGTTATCTAAACACACTAATATTCAAATCTCTGCTCCTTCCCTCACTCTCAATAGCAATATCATAAATGCAGTCTTCTATTTGATTTAACAGAAAGAATGCTAATGACCAGAACATACATACAAACTATTCAAGTCACAATGTACACACACCATACTTTCAGTAATTCAACCCTTCAACAAACCTACTGACGTTTTTGGTTTGTAAATACTCAAATATGATCATTTCCTTAAAAAAATATATTCAGAGAAGAGCACATCATTTGTATCAATGGAATAGGCACCTTCTATTGTTTTCATTGCTTTTAGGAGATATTCAGAGTCGATTTCCTTGAGAAAAACAGATATGTTGCTTAAGATAAGAACTGTAGCTATTCCCGAGCCCATTATGCCTCCACCAATAATAGCAACTTTCTTTACATGCCTTGGTTTCAGACCGACATCAGTAATGTTTGGCACCTGAAGAAGTAACAATTCAAGGAAAATATTGAAGTGCTGAAAGATTACAATTTCCAAGTTGAAAAAACCAACCAATCAATTCCCATAAAAAATTTCAATACCCTACATTTCAAAAGATGGCACAGTTCATCATGAAGACTGAGTTTTAGAATTCACCCAACCCACTAAGCTACCTAAATCTTGTAGAGATGGAATCAACAAAAATCTAGAGGAAAAAACCAGGGGTTCTTAGAATCAATAGTTACCTTTGCTGCATTACGTTGTGCAAAGAAAAGATGAGCGAGAGCTTTTGAAGTATTTGACAGGACTAACTCTTTGGCCACTGTGGCCTCCTGTTACAATAAATCTCTATAAGAATGTATTTGCATATATCAATCCAGCTGGTGCTAGACAATTAACTAGTAGAGCTTATGAGATGGAAAAGTAATTCGTTCAAATGAAAATTAAAATGTAAGACATATGACAAAATTTGTCACTGCACTTAACATATAATAGGGGTATATACAGCTCTAGCCAAGAAAGTCAGCTTGATGTTATTAGCATTAGGAAACAGCACAAGAAAATTCTTCTGTAAGGATGTTGATATATCAATGAGTAGTAAGCCCAAAGGCCCCAAACCAACATACCTTTAGAAGCCCAGCATATCCTCCATGGAGAATGCCCTCCTCAACTACATCAAGACATGCCAGCTGCTGAGGCATATTTGGAGCAGTCCTTCTGGCTTGTTCTCTAGCATTTCTTAACAGCCCCTGTGCTTCAGACAGGGATCCAATTTTGTCTCTTCTGTGGAGAGAACGTACCCATGGTTTACGTCTCTCCGCAACCCCTAAAGCCCATAGTCGAGATGTTCTCAGTAACTCTTCAGAAGATGCAATGTCATCAATAAGACCTTGAAACTTTCCTTCTTCAGACATTATTGGTTTTGAAAACTGAAAAGAGATTATATTTTTATTGAATTAGATTTAGTGACAAAAAAAAATTGGCTTGACAAATCATTTTAACTGGCAAAAGCAGTTAACGGAAAGAAGCATGGAATGTCTAAGGTTATAACCCAGGTTAGGGTCTCTTATCATAAGGAAAAGTGGTCTTGTTTTTTCAAAGCTTACTTGCAGCAGTGAGTTTTATGTGTCGTTCTATCAGAACCATTAAAGCTAAATTAAATCCAGTGGCAAATGAATAATGATTAAAAGATTTTGTCATTTAAAGAAATTCTGAATTGGAATTAAATATTCTTCAAAGTTCAAATGACTCCAATCATCCAGAACCAGGACTACATATTCCTCTAATCCAAGCAAAATAAATGGTCGAAACGAAATTAAGGAAAGCATTTTAATCTAATATGTAAGGAATCAAGATCACAAATTTTTGAACATGATGATCAATCACCATAATATGTTTATGCTCTACCCATAACAGTCTTACCAGCAGCATTTCAACAGCCTTTGATACCCCTACAAGCCTCGGAAGACGTTGTGTACCTACCATATTACAAAATCAGTTAATGCTTGTAAATTTCACCTGAACAAAAGACCATTTCTGCAAACAATGCTAATTTTCTAGAACTCTATATAAATGAGCAGCCATACCTCCGAGTCCAGGAATCACCCCAAGTGTCAATTCTGGCAAGCCTAATTGAGTTTTTGGAGCAGCAATACGTGCATGACAACCCTGTATGAGATTAAGTGGAATGTCACAATTGTGCTATGATTGTGACAATCAAAGTTGCTAATAAAAGAAGTTAATCACAGCCGCTCACTAGCAGAAGATACAAACCATTGCCAATTCTAAGCCACCTCCAAGAGCCAACCCTTCAACAGCAGCAACAACAGGCTTCTTGCAATCTGGATTAAAGAAGACCAGCATTGCCAGAGACATAATTACTGTAGATGCTCAATCTTGGCTAATTACAAGTCCATCAATTTAATCTCATTCCTGAGAATGTCATGTAGGTATTCCTAATGATATTATGCAATCAAATTAGTGACTTAAACCCCTTTTGTGGCAGGGTCTACGGGTTTATTCCATATTCCTGAGATGTTTTAGAGAATTTTGACATGGTGGACTCAAACATGAGGTTAATTAAGAGATCAACTTTCTCCAAAATGACGAGTGCTATCTAACATGTGATTCTTGACACGTCGCTAATCAATACCTGTCCTATCTCAAATTTACTCTAAATGCCAGGCACCTACAGTACACTACAGCTTCTTTTGTACACAGTAAGCTCAGACCACATTGGATGCAGTAAATGCATTTCACATCTTACATGTATGGCATATAAAAACCTCATTTTGGTAACAAGTGATTTTCCATATAGATTTCGCATCTCCACGCTTGCTTCTTACTTTCAATATCTGACTACTATTTCCTAGCTCCAAATCTCCACTTTCTTGCTCTACTTCCATGTCCTATTTACACTACCAATGCCTTTCAGGTTTATTCATTTTTCATATCACTCTTTACTCCAAGATTAACCCAAATCCTCTTCTTTTCCATCTCTATTTGATCCCATACTCAATAGCAGCACTACCTTGCCTCATACAGAGGGAGAACAGGAAAAAAGGGAAAAATAAAACCTTTACAATTACATAAAGAATAACACTCTGTAACGGTATGCGAATTCCTGAATAAAGAGAAACCCTGAACCAAAATAAATACTTAAATAACATTAACAAGCAATAAATTCAAGAAAGCATTAAACTAAAGCAAAGTAAACACCTTCTATAGTGTTGACAATGAGATCAAATGATTCATTCGGTGAATCCGAAACATCTCCTGCCAAGCCAACAATATTGATACTCTTAAGTGCTTTCAGAAAAATAACATATAAACAACTACAACCTGAACAGAAAAAGAGCCAATCAAGTATTCATACCACTCTTAGGAACCTTCTGAAAAGCACTGATGTCAAAACCCCCTGAAAACCTTCCACCCTTGCCTTCAATTACCATGAAAACACACAGAATCAGTAAACCAGCTCCGGAAATCAGCTCAAGTCTCAAAACAACTTTTAACATGATGATATTTCCAATGCTTTCACTTTGCTATAACTTTTCTTTTCTTTTAACAAACAATTGAATACCATAATCAGAAATACTCAGTCCTATCAGTCTCGTAAATGCATACTTCAAATCATCTTATGTATGGCTTTTGATCAAGTCTGGTTCATAGAGAAGAGAATTTCTTCAAGAAAAGAAAGATCATCTAATAAATAAACAAGGAATCACGTGATTAAAAAGAGAACCGATCTCTTAACTTGAATAAGCTTTAAAACTAACCATATCATATGCCTCTGGCTTCAATCAAACTACCGTAAGACTACTATCAAAAGAAAAATCGAATATTGGTGCATTCAACCAAACTTCGGAACTCACCGGTCAAAACAATAGCCTTGACATCGCTTCTCCTCGTAGCCTTACTGAATTTCTCCTTCAGTACCGCAATTACTGCATTACCAAACGAACCAAACATCAAAAGAAAGGGAACAAGAAATCAAATACCTGGAGAAGCAAAAAAGATTCTTCAAAACTTACTGGCAACGGTTAAAACATTCACGGGAGGATTAGAGATGGTAATGACAGCAACACCATCATTTCCAACCTCCATGAACACTCCAGTCACGCCCATCGCCAACGCTTTCTCTTCTGTTTTTGACTTTCTTTGTTTACCAATCTCTTCAAGAAGTTAAACAAAGAGCTAGAGCTTTAGAGAAGACTATAGAGGAGAGGGAAACCATGATTTCCTCTAGAATTAGAAATTTTTTTTAAAAAAATAAATCTTTTTGGCTACGTGGAATCACAAGCTTAATCACTAGCGTGGATTCAATTTTTCTACCTAAAAAAAGGGCATTTACTGCTGTGTGCCTGTGTCCCATCCACTTTTAAATACTAATAAGCTTAGGCCGTCTAAAGATAGCATAGCTTTGGCATTGATTTGTTGTAAACTATTCAAGGTGTGCCCTTTCCTTCGTTATGCATGTCTAACCGACTGCAAACTTTAAAAGGTGTATTACAACTGGTGTACTGTTACATGTGTCACATGGGTCACGTGGGTCGACTTTGTGCTATTATTACTGTAATATTTACAGAGTGGTAGGCCTTGCTTCGGCGAGTGGGAACCTATTGCCAGTGGAAAACAAGGATGATTTTTTTTTTCTAAAAAAAAAAAGAAAAGGCATGACATTGTGGTCTTGACTTCTTCTGTCTCTTCCTCCTTGTATCCTCAAGTCTTGGTCCGCCGGAAATTGTTGGAATTGGAAATGCAGTTGGTCGTCGCCGTGGGCGCGGAGCCCAAAAGTAGCCACACCCTACACACGTGACGTGGGCCACCCCGTCACGCCGCTGCTAATTTGAAAATTAACCGCGTAAATGCTATCTTTATGAGAGGATTAATTAGGTCAAATCGCCGTAAATTCCACACCTCTCAAAAATCTAAATTTAAAAGGTAAAATGCTGAATTAAATTTAATCATCCTACCTTTAATATATAGTAATAATCATAATAGGCTAGATATTTTCCTAAAAATAAATATTCATTAACAAATTTTGAAAAATGATTGTAATTGCGTTGTCAACTTAATAATTAACCCATTAATTTATTGTACCTTGTTTAATTGATTGTATTATTTAAGTACAATCGGTTGTTGAGTTACTTCACGAACAAGAAAGTCATCGATGGCTAATTTGTCCATCCATTTTCAAAGGGAGAATAATATATATTTATAGTTTTCTTACACGAGTGCACTAACTTGTGGAAAATGCTGGCTTGGAAAGGAATTAGCAATAGATTTGATTTGATTCGATTCATTTCCACTTAATTATTACTACATTAATGGCTTTCAGCTATTTCCATCATTATTAATGGTACCAATAATAGCACTTGTAAATGAATGAGTGCTGGAATATTATCATAAGTGTTTGGTAATTTGATTTTGGCCTTTTGTTTTCTTTATGTTTAATTTTTGTATTTTGGTGCCTTGCCACTACGATGTCACATGTTCATGTTTCATGTCTTGTTTTTATTATTTAGTGATATTGTTTTCTATAATTTGCAAAATACATTTATTATTTGTTGCATATTTTAAGTTTAAGGAAGTATCGTAATTATTTAAATTAAATATTTTTATTGTTCAGCTATTTATTTTTGCAAATAAATTTTTTTATTAAGATATTCGTTATGGTGTTTAATTTCTTCATATTTCAAAATGAAATTAATTCACAAAGAGATTTAAAACTTTCAATATGTATTCAAAACGAGTAATATATATATATATATAATATCAACTTGAACATAAGATTTCTACTAAATTGAGCCATACCCAAGTGGATGAGAGCCAGCAGTCACAAGTTGAATGCATTGAAACCCAGGGTGGCGGTCATTTAATTGTTGATTAAAGGTTGGTGGCAAATCAAATTACGGATTTGGCTGAGCGTAAGTTGGGGCAGGTATTGTATTTTTTTTTGTTTTCTAGTTTTTTCTTATTTAGATGAACCATGTCATGCTATTTGTTTAAGAAATGATTTAGATTTTAGAGTACTGACGAAGGAACTGATGAACTCGTGAGGAATAGAAATGTCCAAAATCAAGCCCAAATTAAGTGGTAATGGGCCAACGACCACGGACTCTTGGACTTCATCTATTGGTCTTGTCACCCGTCAGCCAGGGTGCAACAAAATCAAGCCTGCTTGGCCTAAGACCAACTCGTTTCCGCCAGAATTCCAAGAAGGAAATCGAGTGAAAGACCGTAATCAAATCAAAATCTAAAAATGGCGTCGTCTTGGAAGGTCATGTCTAGGTTATCGTCTCGGTTACAGTCTCCGACTCTCAAGCTCAACAAAACCTCACTCTCTGCTCTCCAATCCACTTCAGATTCTTCTGTTAGGCGCATTTCTCGCGTCTCAAGGTGGGAGATTTAATCTTATTTAACATTTTCGTGTGTTCGAATCTTTAATTTTCGATGATTATAATTCGTTTTATGTTTTTTTAATGAAAAATAAGGTTAGCATTGGGGCTGAGTAGTGTAGGGTCGACGATGCCGCTCCACAGCGCTATAGCTTCGTCGCGATTAATATCGAGCTTGGCTTCTGAGTCTGGGACTTGGAGTTTAGTTCCCCAAGGTTATTTAACTTATTTTTCATTTTCTTTAATATTATTTTTTTGTTATATTTATTCCAAAGCCGAAAAGTATATGTTGATGATAAAATAACAAACAACATAATAACAAAAAAAAAAAAACAAGAAAGCAAAGTTAGCATTTGGATCCGGAACTTCTAATGCAAGCCTTTTAATTTTACATAAAAAATTAATGGTGGCCAAATAGCTTGTTGTTATCTAATCATCTAATTGGAATTCTATTTCGGATTTGTTTTGGTTATTGTAATTGATAGAACAATAAATTGTGTGTCCTATGATATACTGAAAGCTCAAAATTGAATGCTTTTGCTGCATTCTTTGTTGCTAGAACTTAAGATAAAACGAAACATTTGAAAGTTAAACTCGAGGCAGATATGTGGTTTATCGAATTCTGGATTTCGTAACTAAAAAGTTTAGATGATCTTGGTTAATTATCTAACTGCAGACTGGTATATTATTTGAAGCTGTAATTTGAAGCATATTTTTTGTACTTTGACATGAAATCAGTAACAATGGTGATGTTCACCGTGTTTGAATTGCAGGTATCTCAATGCCTTTATGACAGCCTCCTTTGCAGTGAGTTTTTTGGAGAAGAACAATGATAGAAATGTTGGGTTCATGTTGAGGCCTTTCTCTTTTCTGTTTTCCATGGTTTCAGAGGGATAAGATTTTGTAGTTCACCCTGTATGTTTGAGGAATGCGGATTGCAATTGACATCGATATATGCTTTGGTTCCTTTTGTTGACAGTTTCCCTTTTTTCCCCAAATGTCTCTCAGCATGGATGAACTTTACATAATCATGCTGAAGTGTTATTCGTTAACTTTAAAAAAAGGTGATCAGTCTTTCTTTCTGCCTTATTTATAAGCTTTAGTAAGCTCTTGATCATGTGTTATACTGACGAGTGTCAAAGTTCTTTCCGGTAATGGAAGTTAGCATACTTGAGTGAAACCTCCATCAAACATGGGGACCAAAGTAAATCTAACCAGACCATTTGCTGCTGTCATTTTTTGTATATCCTGTCTAGGTCGTGTCAATATTAGTTTGCTTGCCATTTTAGTTGTGGCCTGCACTGTTTAATAGCGATTCTTTTCTCAATGAAGATGATATTGGTGACTATTAAAACTGATGTTGACAATAGCATGTTATTATAGCCTTATATCCTCTCATTCCCCTGTAGTTTTCTTGGTTTTGGACATTGTGGTATTGCAAAAGGGCATTTTCAATGCACTCCATTATTCATGCTGAAAGTGTAGAATGCTGCCTTTAATTTTAATTGCAGGTTTAAGCGGATTTTATCATTAGTACCAATCCTTTCCTAATTGATCGGCTCTTGCTAGTGAAATTGAGTTTTTCCAGTTTGTTTGGGGCGTGCTTTGTTCGATTTCCTGATACCTCACATGGTCGGAAGATGCCTTAGTGCTGCACTTGTTTTGCTCAAGAATTTTTGTTATTATTTCCATTCTCTTCTGTCAGTATTTTTGGTTAATAGATGCAAAAGAAATTAGTTTGTATTTGTCTCGAAAATGTTAGTCCATTTCTGAACTTGGTTGTCTACAGCTTGTAACATCTGTGGCACTAGAGTTGTTTCAAAGCTGGTACAACCCTTCGAAGCTTTCTTCTAGAAGAACATGGAAAAATGATCTAGGAAAAAAAAAAAAAAGAAGCCTGGCATAAGTTCTCCAACTTGCTTTGGTTAAGGAAAATGATTATTTTAAAAATTGCTCTGATTTTTCACTGCCGCAAAAATATATATATATATTAAATCTATGTATAATCTTTTTTGTAACTAAAATGAGTTAAAAAAATATTAAATCATTTCCCTTTTTTATAATTAAAAAAACTTTGAAACGTAAGGTGAAATTGAGCAAAACAAAAATATTGGTAAGACAATATACAACAAGTATGAGATTCAAATGAGAGGTTTAAAGTTGCAATAAATCTTGTTTTTGTGAATAAGATTAAAGTTTAGGAAAATTTCTCCATGCCAACAAGGGGAATTTTTGTTGTTTATTTGTTTTATTTTTAATTCGAACCCATAGCAGCTGTCCGAATAGTAGTTATTAATTACTGCAAGACCATATCAAAAAGACAAGGGTGTCCTAACGGCCACACATGGCCTCCTTTACTTTCAATACCCCGCAACAGCAAAGACACTTCCGTTCCATCACTCTCTGTAAGTATCCTTCATCTTTCAATGTTTTCAACTTCCATTGTTTCGCTTATTATCTTATCCCTTCACCTCCCAAACACAAAATATCTCAACTTTTTGTAGATAGAAGACATGTTAGACTCCACTTTCATGCAAAGTTATCCACAAAAGACTATGAAACCTCAACAAAGACTGGAAATTCAAAGAGTAAGAAGGAAACTGGTTCTGGGTTTAATTCTTTAAGGTCTGGAAATGGGAGAGCGGAGAGAAACTCTTTGGAGAACCTTTTTAGTTCAGCGTTGGAAGGGAAGTCTGAAAGTAAGAGGCATGCAAAGGATAAGAACGCAAGAAATAGAGATAAACATTTTGAGAGAGGGAGAGACATGGGTTCTGGGAATTCTTCATTGAGGGGTAAAGATGAGAATATGGGTATTAAACAGAAATCTTCTAAAAGTGTGAACAATTTAGTGGCTAAGGAAAAAGTAGAGGGAAAAACCAAGAAGGATGGTGATGGGGTGGTGAAAGAGAAAAGGGTAGGGAAAAGGTCTAAGAAAGATCAGGCTAATGCACCTGAAGTACACTTGAGGGTTCAGTTGGATATGTGTTCAAAGAGGGGAGATGTGATAGGGGCCATTCA
>NW_018397256.1:8909075-8935835 GCF_002168275.2 Theobroma umbraticum | reverse complement strand
CAACAAACAATAATTAAGTTAACAGTAATTTCATTTTCCTTCAAGTCTCTAATAGTTTGGTTACCTTTTTTACCTTACGGGTCTTTTGCCAGTGCCTGTTCGTGATGGCCTCTCGATACTATCGAAGGGTTCAAATCCTGCTTTCCATTTCCAGGTGACTTCAGCTCAAACAAATCATCTATATTTATAAATAAAATCTTCAATTAATAATTCCCATAACCCCATTTTCATCAAAGTTTAATTTAGCTTTGGTCTGCTCATGTTCGCAGCAAGGAAACAAAAAACATGGACGGAAAGGCTTCTACAGAAAACCATTGCACAGTGCTGATATCTTATCTTTCATTCGACGTGCAAGAAGATCAGCAGCATGAGAAAAACTTGAAACGGGAATCCATATGTTTCTGTTGCTACTGCTTTTATTAGCTAATCTTTTGTAGTGGTACTCATGGTTTGTTTTAGGTAGAGATATGCTGAATATTCCCAATAGGGGGACTGGAGATTTCTTGTAATATATTTCAAGGTTCCATAGATGAGGCAGAAATGTCTTGATTAAATGTTCATATCTATATAATTATGGGAAGAATTATTGCATGTAAGGTAGCAAAGACAGTGAGCAAAGTTGGGTTAATTTCTGATTGGAGAAATAATCGGTACTTGGAAAATCACAGCATTGTAAATCTACGATAAGATTTATGATTAATTATAGGTTGAGTGTTTTATTTTAGTTCATTTTTAATGGCATTTTGGAGCAAATTAAACGGGAATTAGTTGTAAGCATTAAGTGTCTAGACATAATTTAATGACACAATAGTTAAAAAAATTTTTAAATTATTTAAAAATATTTAAATAATTTTTATATTTTTATCACGTTTAATCAAATTTTTATATTTTTATTTTGAGTTAAGCTCTCATGTTTTTATTTTAAATCAAAAAAGTTTTTATGATTAATAATTGACTTAATTAAAATGTCATTTGTCATTCTATATCGTACTAACATATTATATTAATATGATTATATAACATTTTTCATCCTCCTCACCAACATTATGTAAGTAACTTGTAGATGTAAAATGATAAATAGTATTTTAATTTATAATAATTAGTCAATAGTTAATCATAAAAATTTATTTGATTAAAAATAAAAAATATTGAGATTTGATTGAATATAATAAACGAATAAAATTTAAATTTTTTAAAATAATTTACGGATTTATTTAAGTATTATACTTAATTTAATTAATCTTTTAATGATTATGTAAATGTCAAAAATTATTGTGAAAATGCAATTAAAGAAGAGAAATTATTATGAAGTTGACCTTAAGAGAGCAACAAAATGTCAAAATCGATGACAACTAAAGATACCAAATTTTATTAAACCGATCTTATTAGGCGAAATGTTGACATATTTTATAAAGTTTATTTATACCTTTTCTTTCGTAGCTACTCCTTTAGTTTCATAATTAGTGTTTCAATTTGACATTTTCAAAGTCTGATCATTTTTTATTTTACCAATAATTACTAATTAAAATTTTAAAAAATAATTTTTCAAAATTATGAATAAAGTAGTTTTCAAATATATATTTATTAAAATGTAATTTAATCAAATATTTAAAATAATTAAAGTTAGAATTTAAAAAATTTAACTAAAAAGGGGTTAAATTAAGAAGTATTTATAAGACAGGGGAAGTGCTAGTTTATTTTAATTATAAGTTTTTGTTAATAAATGTTTTAAGGTATTTTTGAAAGTTACAATATTAGGAAATACTCTTTTATATATATATATAAAGAAAAAGATCAAAAGAATTTATTACATCATCTACGACCATGATATGCCTAGACTACGAGTAATGTTCTTTATATAAATTAAAAACAATTGTATTACCTATACTCATAAAAATAATAATTTAATACAAAATATTATTATAAAATAATTAGCTTGAAACATACCCTAAAAGCTCTCTTTAAAAAACCTTTAATTATATTCTAAAAAATATTTTCAGTTTTCAGTTATTGCGGGGGGGACCCATGAATCCACGTAACACCTCATGCTCGTCGCGGCATCAGAGCATGTGGTGGAGGCTAGTCTACCTAACATTTGAAAACAAGGAAAAACTTTTAAAAAAAAAAAAGTCATCGAAGAAAGAAGAAAAAAACCGTTGGAACAAGTGCAGCACTGAGAAAAGCACAAGCGCCCACAGTTCAGGATATTTAGGCGCCCGCTGTTAAAGAAACTCCTGAAACCAACCTAAGAATCTCAGCTTATAAAAGAAAAAAAGAGCCCCTCCTTTACTTTCTCATTTCTCAACTCTACCAAAACCCAGAGAACACTTCGAGTTTACGAAGGCAATGGATTCAGTATTTGCCGCCATTGCTCAAGCCCCCGAAGATCCTATTCTAGGGGTAACTCTCCCTCTCTCTCTCTCTCTCTCATTTTGAACCGATCCTCTTCGTTGATCGAAGCAATAGCGTGTTTGATCGCGGAAATCATGAACTGTTTGACGAATATAGCCAAGAATATCTCTTTTTTAAAAAAAATATTTTGCGTGTTGTTGTAATTTTGAAGTTTCATTTTAGATTAACTTTTTTCATTTTCCCTTTTTTTTAATGATTAGGCGAAGCTTCCTTTGTTATCATATAATGATATGATTATTTTTTGGTTATTCTGAATATTTTATTGGAACAAATAGGTGACTGTTGCTTACAACAAGGATTCAAGCCCGATTAAGTTGAATTTAGGCGTTGGTGCTTACAGAACTGAGGTTTTTTTTTTTTTCAATTTTTTTCTTTTTTACCTTAAAATATTTTCTCAATTAAAAAATTGATCAATCTTCCTTTTTAATATGATGTTGATTATGTTTATCTGTTTATGTCAATAACAGGAAGGAAAACCCCTGGTTCTAAATGTAGTTCGAAAAGCGGAGCAGCTTCTTGTTAATGACCTGTACGCTACTCAAACCATTCTGTTTTTCATGCCCTTGTTGCGTTTTGGATTGTTTTGTAAATTTGTTGATCATGTATTACATTTTTCAGGTCAAGAGTCAAGGAGTACCTTCCTATTATTGGTCTTGCTGAGTTCAATAAATTGACTGCTAAACTCATTCTTGGTGATGACAGGTAAAGAAAGGAAGAAAGAAAAAAATAATTAAAAAAAAAGCTGATTTGATTCAGTTGAAATTATTTATAAATGGTTGTTTAGTTCTTTTGCAATTCCTGTTGTGTTTTATTGATAGCTTATTTGATGTTTTTTGGTCGTTGCTTTTCTGGGTAGTCCTGCTATTCAAGAGAGCAGAGTGGCGACTGCTCAGTGCTTGTCTGGTACTGGTTCCTTAAGGGTTGGAGCTGAGTTTCTAGCAAAGCATTATCACCAAGTAAAATGCACAATCGTCTTCTGTTTTTCATTTGTTTTAGTAAGTTGTTAATTGTTATTATTTGAAGAGCAAGTAATGCTTACTTTGCCTACCTTTTGTTTGCTAGCGTACCATATACATTCCACAGCCAACATGGGGAAACCATTTAAAAGTGTTCACGATGGCAGGACTGTCAGTGAAGACTTACCGCTACTATGAACCAACAACTCGTGGGCTCCATTTCCAAGGTCTGAGTCTATATTATGAATGAGTTGCTTCTTTTAATAAGTTAATTCAATTCAACGGTCCTGGGGGAACAAATGAAGTCTTCAATAATTACAGCTTAGCATAGGTTTACTTTTTTATTGCCTGTTTTTGGTTTTAAACTCCTTCATACAAGTTCTCTGTGGTTTACGGAACCAATGTCTTGGTTTTTAATTGCCCTGGTATGTATACTAATAAAAAGAACGGCACTTTTGGGTAACAGGCTTGCTAGAAGATCTTGGAGCAGCACCAGCTGGAAGCATAGTGCTTCTTCATGCATGTGCTCATAACCCAACTGGCGTTGACCCAACTGTTGAGCAATGGGAACAGATCCGGCAGTTGATAAGATCAAAAGGGTTATTGCCTTTCTTTGACAGTGCTTACCAGGTAATTGTCAGATATTGATTAAAGCTATGTGCGATTTTGTTAAAATACTGCATAACAAACTCCATAGATGTTAATCTTATATGTTTTAATAGGTTATACAATGGTTAATTAACTAAAACTTGAGTCTGACATTCCAGGGATTTGCAAGCGGTAGCTTAGATGCAGATGCACAGTCTGTTCGCATGTTTGTTGCAGATGGCGGGGAATGCTTTATAGCTCAGAGTTATGCAAAAAATATGGGACTTTATGGGGAGCGTGTTGGTGCTCTCAGCATTGTAAGATGCTGAACTTATAATTCTTGAGCAATTTCTTTCCTTGTGACTAAGTAAATGCTGGGGGGCCAAATTAAGACCCAAATCTTATGGCTGAAAACTGTAACTCTGACAATTAAGCAGAATCATCCTTGACATTCACTAAGACTTTTAATATAT
Source organism: Theobroma umbraticum (assembly GCF_002168275.2). Classification (NCBI taxonomy): domain Eukaryota; kingdom Viridiplantae; phylum Streptophyta; class Magnoliopsida; order Malvales; family Malvaceae; genus Theobroma; species Theobroma umbraticum. The sequence continues at coordinate 8,931,406 of NW_018397256.1, read as the reverse complement.
AATCTTATAGGTAAAAATAATTTCATCTTCTCGTATTGACTTGTCTGCCAACAAACTATGTCTGAAGTTAAAACTTTCTCACACACTTTGGTTCAGATACAACTGATATTCAGGATGCAGACCTCTTTTTGTTTTATATTAAGTATGGCATCTTTCCAGCAGTCTGGGAAACTGAGTGCTCTGCTCCCTTTTGCTCGTAGCTACATCAGCATAGGAGTTTTAAATCATAATTGGTTTTTAAAGCATGATAGTCAGAATTGTATCCCATCATTTAGATTGAATCAGCTTTAAACAATTTAAGTCCACATTTATAAGAAGAATTCACATAATGGTGTCTATTGCTGTGTGGAAATTGCCAAGTTTTTTCTTTTTCCCCACTTTTTGGAATAAATAGCTATGGACAAACAGCATTTTTACAATATCTTGGCAATTATTGAAGATGATTGGTTTACTAGATAGCCACTAAAGTGATTTTAAAGGGAAAAGTTATATTTTACATTTTAATTAGTGGCAATGCTTCCATTCTTTCTTTTACTTTACATGAACTATCGCCTCTTGCATAGAATATAATAATAATTTTATTAACAGGTCTGTAAAGCAGCTGATGTTGCAAGCAGGGTTGAGAGCCAGTTGAAGCTTGTGATTAGGCCCATGTATTCTAATCCACCTATTCATGGTGCATCAATTGCAGCCACCATTCTCAAGAACAGGTAAGTCCCTTTTGTGGTGTAATGAAACCAAACTGTATTTAGAACTTGTTAGATGACATGGAAACTAGAAAATCTGTAAAAGTTTCTAGGAACTGGAATGGACAGTTTGTCTTGGTGTTAGAGATTGAAGAAAAATGAATGTTAAGATTCATAAGACATTCCGAATAAAAGAATTATCCTTTCAAACAATGATTGGTGCTTTCTACCCAATGGTGACCACTGCCCAAATCTGTAGTAATAATTAGACAAAGTATACATGCATTTATATGTACAATTTTTGGGGGCAATTTTTTTATCAATGATTTTCTTGTTGGACTTCGATTAAGTAACTACTCAAATCAATTTAACTCACTTATGGACTGCACTTTTAATTTTTCTCTTTTACATTTGTTTATATTTTTCTTTGCAGTGATATGTATAATGAGTGGAAGATTGAACTGAAAGCAATGGCTGACCGGATTATTAGCATGCGCAAACAACTATTTGATGCTTTAAGGGCTAGAGGTTTTACTTAATCTTTTCTTCCTATGTTCTATTTGTGGTTGTGCCTTTCTTTTCTTAGTTTTCCTTTAAGCATGAAATGTAAGTTTGATAGGTATGACTTATGAGTCGGTCAACATTTATTATATCTGTCAACTTACGAAAGCCTTGTTTAAGATCTTGGTGTCTGCTGACCTCCTTTATAATATATTGACAAAAACTGTGCATATAGGTTTTTCAGGTATTTTCTTCACTGTTATATGAAGTCTTTGGTGTATTCACCAAGCTCAGAAACCATACATGTGTCTATCTCTGTTTTGGCAGGCACTCCAGGTGATTGGAGTCACATTATCAAGCAGATTGGAATGTTTACTTTCACAGGGCTGAACAGTGATCAAGTTGCTTTCATGACCAAAAAGTACCACATTTACATGACATCTGATGGGTAAAAAGATCTGTTGCTTGTTTATTTCCATCCCATTTGTTGAGTTTTTTTCTTCTAAATATTCTTTGAGGGTTCGGTTTGTAGTTGGTTGGCTAAGAAGGTTAATTTCCTCTCTCCAAAATTCTGCTTGTTGCAGTGAAAATTGTTTCTAGACTAGAAAATGATGCCTTGAGATTTGTCTTCCCGGTATTCCTGCATGAGCCATAATCCTAATCAATTATGAGATCATTTGACATCAATGTGATAAATGTTGTATTATGATTTAACATTTTCATTCAACATGAAGAGAGCTTCTTTACTTCTATGATAAAGTTGTTTCCATTTGAATTTATATGGCTTTGTAGCGCTAAGAAATTGAGTTGTTGACATACCTCCCTAAAACAAGTAAGTACATATTCTAGTTGTAGTTTGGTATTCTGTTCCTCCTTTAATTCTAGAGATTTTTCACTGCCCTTACTTCCATACCTACCTAACGACCATGTCAAGGACTTACATTTAGAATTTTGGCTCTCTTTTGTTGCTTCATTTACTGTAGCCCTAAACTGGAACCTCATTTTCATTGTTGATTTTGTTATTTAATGTGCATTGGGAAGCCAGAAATGGGGGCTTCTGAAGTCGTATAATCTATGTACCATAGAACTCATTTACAGTTGCCAAAGATTGTCTTGCTTGCTAATATCAATCAGAAAGTGTCTAATTTAACTGACATCTTGCTAATTATAGGTTTAAAGTCATTTTCTTACTTCTTCTTTGCAGGAGGATTAGTATGGCAGGTCTTAGTTCCAAGACGGCCCCTCATCTTGCAGATGCTATACATGCTGCAGTCACCGGTGCCTGTTAGAAACAGGTGTGAGATTTATGTTGCAAGGACATTTGGTTATAGTCCATCTATGTGATGGTTTTTTCCCCAACCTTTTCAAGCAAATACTATGATTTTCCGTAATAAACACTTAACTGGAATGCAAATTTCGGATTTTAACCCAATTTTGATATTTTGATTTCAATGTCTAACATGTTGCCAGAGGCATCGTAAGCGGTTATCAACCGTTTGCAATATAGGTTTGTTGGATTTCTTTTCCTTCTATTTTGCTTAGTTCGGCAGGTCATTCTTTAAGAACAGAAAACAACCCCTTTTTCGCAATAACCTTTCTAAAGGGTTATGCGGTACTCTAGTATTTCTGAAGGGTTATTATACTTCATTGCAGCAAAATTATGTCTTCTAATTTCCTCTTCCCGAACCCAAGAGCGGACACGAATTGTTGATCTACTGAAGTTACTCAAACAATTCTAAGAAGCTTGAGCATGTTTCTTTTGTGGCATTTGGTTCCTTCGTGTTCAAACAGCTCGGAGAAATGACCCCTCTCCTGACTCCCAACTTTATGCTGTTTTGGTAACTGATGCTGAAATTTTGAAAAAAAAAATGCAAGTTCTTTTATTGGGCTTGTGAATTTCTTTTGCCTGTTTGTGGAAACGATACTATCTGAAAAATGATGCAAAAAAGAGTGAGAAATTTACAAATAAAGCAGGGTTAAAGGAGGGTTAGAGAGCAAAGTTAGGGTTCCATTGCATGTTGGAGGCAAAACGTTACGTATATATATCCCCAGATCGGATAATTGACAGTAACTAGAGATCAACACAGGCAGAAAGCAGTACGCATATGCATCAACCATCATCTAGGTCTAAGCATAATTGGTTCAACAACTTTTTAAGTTTTAATTGTTATCAGTTATTCATTTATACAGGTGTTAAGAATCGAACATATTTGATGTGAGGGAATCGCAATCTCATCGATTTAAATTCACTAAAGTTATATATCAAATCACATTTAAAGTTCATTTCACAATATCAAGATCTTACTAATACAATTTAGGAGTTTACATCATTAGACGGGTTAGCACATATTTTGATACCAATTGTTAGATTCATTCACATATTTTGATACTAATTGTAATGATTCAGACTCATGCACCCTTGGTCAAACCTAATCCACATAGCCGTTAAAACCTTAAACTCAAATTGTTGGTAATAATTGAATCACTCTTTATATAGACTTTAAGAATCGAATGGGAGACGTGGTGGTATATCAGTTACATAATCACTTCCCTGACCAAATCGTGGAGGAAGAGCAATGTAAGTTCTAGAAAGTTACGGTCCCAATGGAATTTTACATGGAGCTGAATATATATACACAAGGTAAGGTCTCTAACTATCTATATTCCTCTATATCTTTCTCCCCCTCGTTCCTTTTCTTTCCCTCTTCTTCTACGTCCTCTTGTTTCCTTTGTTCTAACATTCCGATTATAAATCACGAGCATCCGGACTTCTTAGGCCATTCAAGTTTTCAAGCTTATCTAGATATGAAGCTTTTTTTGGGGTGGGACTTAATGGAGGCTTGGATGTTTTTTTCTCATTATCACTTTTCAAGTGGGTTTCTTGATCACTTGTGTTACACCTTGCGGAACCAACATCCCAGCCCATAAAATCTGAGAGTGTTGGTGTCTCTGAGGTACTCAACCTCGCTGCATCTTCATCTGTGTTCGAGGACATGTCGGATCTTGCTGGCGATGATGTTTGAGTAAGCGAATCGGCGTAAAGGACATCCTCAATTCTTGACATGACTGTATGGGCCAAGCTCTCTAGTATCCTTGAATAGCTCTCCAGAATAGCTTGTCCTACATCCTGTGAAGTTAAAATGTAAATAAGTTTATCAAACTTGAATACATTGAGGAAAATATAAAAACGCGGCTGCAAGCTTTCTGTACCCTGTTGTATTGGATCTTTGATATATCAAGCGCAGACTGTGGAAGCCCTGGGTAGTGCTGCTTGAGTAAGAGTAGGATAGTCTCTGCCCTCTCTTCAAAGAGTTCCCTCTTTTCCAAGCTGACACCGGAGCCCCAAGAAGACCTTCCATCTTTCTGGTTCATCTTCCTCTTCCATATAACAATAGAGGCCTCAATCCTGTTCTTAAGGTCAAGCACTTTGTGTTCTGTTGACAAGTCCATGGTTGACAGGAATTGCGCGGGATCAAAGTACTCCACTGTGATGCTTTTATAGATTGAATCACCAAGGCTTGCTCTTCCATTCTACATACACATGATGTAGAGGATCAAGTCAAAGCTACAACAATTCTATAAGGTTTTTAATTGATGGGAGTTTCATTTCTTTACCTTGGGGAGGGAATCGATGTAGCTTTCAGGGACCTCCATTTCAGATAGGACATTTGCATTGATGGTCATAGCTGCTTTTAATACCTGGTTGACAGACTCCTTTTGAGACAGCAGCCATCTTCGTGACGTCTCTGATAGCCCATTTGCAGGAACTTTAACAATCGGATGCCACCATTTGTCATCCCTCTGGCTGTTTTCATTTTCTGGATCATCATTTTTGGACACATACCAAAATTCTTTTTCTTGTGCAAAGTTGTCAAGGGTCTCCTGTTCATTATAATTCGATCAGCAACCGTGGTGTTAATCTTTGGTATATCATCAATTGATTTCATCAGATTAGAAACCAGAAGGATAAAGTTACCCACAATAAGCAATGTATCCAGTTTGCGCAGACCAGGTATATTCACCAGCAGATCGCCCCTTTGTTTAGTGACCATGATCTATCAAGTTGAAAACAAATTGTTGGGAGTTAATATGGTGAAATTGTAACCAAGGTGCGACATTGGAGTAGCTGTTTTAAGAACTATGACTCCTCCTAATATGGCTTGAAAAAATATACATGAGAGAGAGATACCTACCTCCATGCTTGTTCCATCCTTCGATTTCTGTTGTGAAGGGACAAATTCAACAATGTGATCAGTTACAGATAAAAGCCAATCAATTTCTTTTCTCCACCTTGCTTTCCTTTCTGGAGCCATAGGTTCTAATTTCCCTTGTTCTCCAAAAATCGATGCTGCATTATAATTGGCCAAGGCAGAGATGTGAATGAGAACGACCGTCAGTTAGGTGCATTCTTGTACTATAATAAACTGGTAAAGTATGTACCAAAATACTTCCAATAGGCTCATAATTAACAGTATTATTTTGTCATGAGGTGAAAAGGAAAAGCCAAAAGGTTGCGCCATGGGCGTTTCTGAAACCAGTCGCTTCCACATTATATTTCTACATGGAAATTAGATTTTAGACAGGAAGTCTACCTGCCAGGTTTGTCACGGCATTTGACAAAGCCAAAGCTGAAGAAACACCTTTTCCACCTCCTGACATATCTTCACCCAAAAGCAACTTGGCAAACCTTTCCTTCATCAGTTCCATATCTGTATCAAGGGACAAAACAAATTATTAGAAGGATTACTAGCATGATCTCAAGAGAAGAAAGACAGAAACAGACAGAGATTCACCCCGTTGTTTTTCATATGCAGGTTTCACATTGCAAATCACATATGCAAATTAGCTCTCTTGTTCATAAGTGGCAATGAAGATAAATTTTTATGGAACATGAATTGCAACTATGCTAATCAACATAGAAATATGCTGAACTGCACCTGATTGTGGCCTCTCCTGGGGATTTCCGGGCCTAGACTCTCCTATATTTTGGTGCTCCATCGATTTTTCTTCTGCATTTCTTGTGTCGATACTCCTTGATTGCAGGCTATCATCAACATTCTCCTCATTATCATCACCACCATCTGGGATCAGATTCTGCTGCTGTCTTCCTGAATTCTCAAGCATTTTCCCAATGTGGAAAGATCTCGAGCTCTGAATGCTGTACCGACGTGTTAATGTTCGAACCATTTTCGCTACAAGCTTCTCTCTGTGTTTCTTCTTTGTTTAGCAACAAAAACAAAGAAGAAACGATGGTGAAAATGATTATAAATAAAAAAGAGAAAAGTCTCCTTCAGTTTCTAGTTATAACAAATATTATATTCATTGAGTTAAAAAAAAATAAAATGAAGCAAAAAGAGGAGAACTACCGCCTTAAAATGAGAGGCTAAAGATTGAAAAGAAAGGGTTTATCTGATTCTGCAGGGTTAAAAGAGATTGAGGTCGAGGTGGTTAATTCTTTTTTCTGTTTTTGCAGCAATGGAAATGTGGGGTGCATGTTTTCAGAAACGAAGCAGCATAAACTGTAAACGACAAAGATAGTCATTTTCAAGAGCTTTTGTCTTTAAAAAAAGTCAATTTTTGAGAGGTCAATGCTGGCAAAATGCCCGGGAAAAACATACAAGCTTAACCGCTTTAACTAACTTTTTCTCTCCTTTCCTCTCCATTAAAGTGCCCTATTGAAGCAAAATTCTGTTCAGGTACTTTGGGCAGAGAATTTAGAGAAAAATAATATGGTCCCCGAACATTTATCGTTTCATAAAATTTGATCTTTATGAAACATATTCCCTGTCTCTCCGTGACTGATACATCCTAATTATTAGAGGCATAGCCTCGTGGTATTAGGACCTAACCGAGGGCCAAAAGACCAAAGAGCAGGATCCTTTCAACAATTAAGGGGCACGAGGAAAGATTCAATCAGGGATAAAGTATTTCAGATTTTAGATTTTAGTCAACCAAGATTTTTTTGCAATGAACATAATCAAAGAAAGAAATCTAACGTTGAAGATTGAGTCAAAATAACTAGAAATCTTGGGGGTATACTGTGAAATTAACCAAGGAACCAATCAAAGGGTTCTTAACTATGATTTATAAATTCTTAATCATGATAATTTATCTCAACTATTTTTAAGTTTTAGAATAACCATCGAGTAAACAAGACAGAGAGAGAGAGAGTGTGTGAAAGAAGAAAAAAATGGTGAGCAACGAAATCTCTCTGAGTAGTGAGGAGGAGGCTGAACGACACAGAAGCGTGGAGATGATAATAATAACAGCCATGGCCAGGCCAAAGCCAGCGCCATAGAAGCAAGCACATATGTGAAGAAGAAATGATATTGGGAGCCTGCAGCTACTCAGTTTGAACTTTCTTTTCCTACAATCATTGTTTGAAGAAAACAAAAAAAAGAAAAGGAATGCCATCTTACTGTGCTAAGCTTATTGACATCTTGCTTTATTAACAATGATCAATAGCAAAATTCAATGATAAGTTTGGTAAGTAACTAATTACATTATCAAATTGTAGCAAGTTCAATCCTATACTTTCCTCATAATTAAATTTTGAGTAATAAACTATTAGTAAACCTGAAATTTACATGAAAGTGGAGGCAGGGCAATGCTCACTATCAATTAATTGCCTTACAACAAGACAAAGTTCATAGCCAAATTGCAGCATAGCACTACCATTAACAACGAGCACAAGTTTTAACCCACTAGAGGAAAAAATATTAACCGACTAGAACTCTGGATGGCTTAGCTTCCAAAGATAGAGTACTTGATCTCCCTGGATTCTTCTTAAAGCCCTTTCGTTAATTAAACTTTCAAAAATAAGGCAAAAGGTCATCATCCTCCATTACTGCTACTAATTTCTCAGATTCAACATTCCAACCCCATCCTTTTCTTTTCCAAGAACAAATTTCCGTGATGGGAAGAGATTAAATATCCACCACCGACTTATATTTTCGACATTATTATTGTCAAAGTTGTCATCAATGTTCCTTTCACCAAACATTTAAATTTTTGACCAAGTCTGCTACCAATTAATGTCTACCTAACAAGATTGTGAATTAATTGCTACAAATTTGGAAACCCAACATGGCTGCAAATGTCCAATTTCCACATACCTTGTTTTGTAAACGTCAGCCATAATTTGTTTATTCTTATTCAACTACTATGCAGTACATTACATTTAATGGAGAATATGTCAAAAATATTTAGACTAAAACTGTTGAATATAGAGTTATTCGTAGCCATAGAACTTATAGTTAAGTAGGAAATAGTGATCTAAGATCCCTTCTCCCAATTAATCCCATGGAGGAGGGCAACAATTCCCATGGCAACAGCTTGAGAAAATTGGAGACAACTATGAGACGAGACAGAGTAACTTTGTCTTCATATTTCACATGCCCCAACATCAAAATTTGTATTTGCATAAGCAAAATAAATGGGGGTATATTTTGATTGTGAGGCATTCCCTCGTGTTTCCTTTTTCTGAAAAGCTTTTGGGTCCAATAATGGAATATAATGTCGGGAAATTTGTTGTTGATTTTTGATTCAAAAGATTTTTGGTTGGATTTGATTGCGTTATAGCTTGACCTTTTAGTTTCTGATCAACAGGTTGGAAGCTTTTTCCTAATCATCAATGTCCCATTGTCTATACTAATTTTATTAGTCACTTTTGGCACAATTATTAGAAGCTTTTTTAGCAAAAACGCTCTGCTGTAATTACATCACAAAAAACTACAAATATTTTAAGTTGGAGGCATGTGCTCGCAGCCCCCTTAAAGGGGAAGTGTGATGTAATTCTGAAGAGCATTTTGATGCTTGATTGAAGGAAATCTTCTCGTATTTTATGCTGTTGAATTATTGTCATAGGGAATGTATAGCCCCAGTGAGAAACAAACAGAATTCATAAAAATTCCTACCCTCAACAAGAATTATTATAGGCTCTTCTTAATCTTAATCAGTTGTAATCAACACTTAATGGATCATATAAGCAGCACTTGCCGAAAAACATGGCATAAAGCTAAGATGACATTGATTTGTGAAGGATTTTGCACATGGATGCAGTGAAGATTCCACCTTCAAAGAAGTGCAGCTGTTCTTCAATATTTAATGCATTAGTTTCCCTTTTATATATATATATATATATATATATATATATATATATATATATTTTGGGAGGTCTCAATGGGAGCTAAGAAGCTGATTCAGGTCATTGGCTCATGGTCCAAAATGGTATATCTATCATGGATAACCTGAAAAAGCCAAAAAAAAAAGAAAGAAAAATTGTAGGATTGAAGTTCAGAGGAGTTTCTGATGATGATCCGAAACGAATGTCACCTTTGCCTTTTTGGCTCAGCATGGGCAAAAGGGTTCTGTCAATTTCATTTCAAGTTGCAGATAACTTTCTTGGCTGAGTCCAAATAGTAAAAGAAGTTTTGAAATTCAAACCATTGCTTAGCCAATAACCTTTACTTGAGCAGCGGCCAAAAGTAGAGGTGAGGATTCAATTACATTTATGATAGGCACCAAAAGTAGAAACACTATATGCAGATAGGCATATGTATATGCTGCAAGAGTCCCGTGACTGCATTAAACTGCTCAATTTTCAGCTCTTAAGATTTTTTCCCTGCTCACTGAAAACCCAGTTAGAAAAGGTAAATCTTGAATCAATTAAAGTTCATTTAATTAATAATGTGAAGGTGAGAGGTGATTTAGACATGGATGCAAGTGGTTTTCTCAAATGGTTTAGGAAAAAACCACTTCTTTGATTCTTTTCCCTCACCTCCAAGGCACTGAGCTCATGATTTCCAGTGAGAGACCACTTTAATGTTAACATTGTGTACTATGTTAAAAGGCTGAACACTTTGGTAAGTGACGTAAATGAAAAAAAAAAAGAAGGAGCTGGAGCCTGCTCTGAAACAAGTCCAAGATTCAAAGGCTTGACTCTTCCATTTTGGCAAACTGTTACAGATATAAAATTGAAAGCCTGCACTGTTAAATATTCCACTTTCAAAAGAGTTAGGTGTCTGTACTGTGAACCACTTGAATTTGTTTCAGTTTGGTTCAATCGAGTATACTTGCCTATCACATGAATATAAAGTTGTGAAGGATGTTAGGGTTTGTAGCCAAAAGCACAGTTTCTTTCCTAGGTAGTGAAATCTCAAATCCATTGAGGCTAACACTATAGGCTTATAGAAGTACTGATTAGACGGTTGCTTAGGCCTTTGTTTCAAGATTACCAACAAGTAAACCAAAATTTTGGGTCACTCAAAAGTCAGCTGATTGGAGGAAAAAAAATTTTGGACAAAGATTTGAAGTTTCTGAGCTGTAATATTTTCACCCCTTTTTTGTATTTCAATTTCTTTTGGAATATTAAAAGTCAGCTAGTTGATTCTTCTTTATCCCTTTTCCTTTTGCCAACACTATAGTAATACTTTTTTCCTCCACAAGCATAACACGTTTTTAACCTTGACAATGTTATACTTTTCCAACCAAACCAATATATATATATATATATATATAAAAGAAAAGTTACATCTGTAAATTTCATTTGGTTTTGTTTATTTTGTAAAAGTAATTTATAAATTACAAAAATATTTTTATGGTTATAATTTGTTATATTACCTTTAATAAGTGTTTATAAATATTATTGAACATTTTTTTAGTTTTTACAATTTTTTTTCTTTTAAAAAGGTGGGCACGCGAAACGACCATAACTGAAATGAAGGTAGTTACCGATGAAGTTAAAAGAGGAGAGAGAGTGAGAGAGTTTGTAGTGTGCAAAACTGACCATCCCTTCCCTCCTCGTGCCTTTTGAACGGATTCGTTTCTTTCTCTCTCTCCCTGCAACACGCGTACGAAATATAACTAAAAATCTCACAACCCCCATGAAATCACGCCGCTTCTTAATCTTCCTAAACGATCTTATTATCCCCCATTTTTTCCCATTAAACTAAACAATTATAAACTGTATTTTGAAGACTTTTTCTTTATCTATCTCTCTTTTCTTTGCTTTGGAAGAAAACCAGAAGGCTCCTCTGCCCTGTAAACACTCCTTCACTGCTTCACAAAGTCAATGCACCTCGCAGCTTTTTCTTTCTCTTTGGATCTGAGTCTCTGCTAGCTCAGTTGCTGCAGGTCTGCACTCCCTGCGTAAATTCTTGGGTCTTGATTGTTTTTTTGCTTTGTTCTTTTCTTCTTCTTCTTCTTTTTTTAATCTGCATTTTCTCATCTGGGTCTTCTTTCTTTTGCTTCTTTTGGGATGCTTTTGTTCTCATTCTTGGTTCTGAGTAGAGGGTGAAAGATTATACATGGGAATTCAGGTACTTGTGCACGATAGACTGAATTTCCATGGAAAAATGATTCCCTTGCCTTGAGTTTGTTACTGTTCATAAAGTAGATGACACGTTTGCTTTGTAATTTTATATCCTTTATCAGTGATGTAATGAGATTGTGTGAGGTAATCTTGCATGCTTATTTTTGGTCATACCATGGAAATTCTTTCTTGCTCAAATCTAGCACCTCCAGTTTTCAACACATGTCTCCTGGATTTATGATCAATACTAGTTTTAAGGATCTGTTTGGATAAGAAATCTCTGGAGATGATACAAAAGCTAAAGTTTGACACATTCAGAGAGGAATGGAAATTTTTTTTCATTTTTTAATGGCATTGCTTTTGTTTATTAGGGCGGCAACTGATTGAGGTTTTTGCTTATGTTGTTTCCACTGAAGCAGAGACGTACAAGTGTTGTTTTTGTCTGTTTCAGATAATCATTTGGGAAGACTGATTATAATATCCCGAGCATGTAAGCATCATCTCATGAGAAACTTTTAGTATTGGCGGATTTGGTCTTTTATTATTTGTAAGCATCTGATTTTATAAATATTTTCGGTTACAGAATATGCCTCAAGACAGTCTGAGATCAGTTGTCTACAGATCATTTGTTACCTGTGATGATCCAAAGGGAGTCGTAGAGTGTGGAACAATTAGAAGGTCCAAAAGTGGTTCTGAGAAGATGGAGCATAAGAATGAAGGCCGGAAAGCACGGAACAGATCAAACCGATGTGCGGCGCGTAAGGCAGAAAAAGAAGAGTTGGTGACTAAAGGGGCCATGGATGAACTACATAGCTCATCTTCCTGTCAGCTCTTGGAGGTTTCAAAAGGAGCGCACAAGCTGAATCAGGTAATTGACTCATGGTCCAAAGGGCTATGGTATGATGGGCATTCAAAAGATATTGCCAAAGATTTGTTGAAAGGAGCTCTTGATTTGCAAGAATCTCTACACATGCTTGGGAAATTGCAAGAAGCATCCCATTATATGGCTAGGTTGAAGAAGAAAGAAAAGGAAAAAGGTGATAGGGTGATAAATGATCAACTGATTCAGAGAACGAATTCAAGCGCAGATGAAGAGCAAATTCACCCAACTAGATTCCAAAATCCACGCCTTTCCACTGATGGTTCTTCAAGAGATTGCATTGAGGAGCTAAGGAAAGTGATCAGAGACAGCCTAGCTAGGCAAAATCTATTGCCAAATGTAAATGCTGAAGAAAAGAGATGCTTCAGTAGAAGATATTCGGACTCAGCTTCAGATATCCCATCTACCAGCTCGAGCCAATCTTCAACGGTTCAAACCGACAACTTTACTTCCATGGATTCATCTATCTCGTCAGCAGCTCTAGAGAAGAAGGCAAGAGGGCCAAGTTTGATTGCAAAGCTTATGGGCCTAGAAGAAATACCTTCAAAACCATTGCAGACAATTTCACACAGAGAGCTGGATAGCAAGAAGATTTTCAGTCAACAGAGGCCTATCTTTGAAATTGATATGCCAAAAGGAAGGAAGTCTCAATCTGTTTCTCAGAAGGAAGATCCAGAGAGGAGGACGCTGAAGGACATCCTTGAGACCATGCATTTTAAAGGACTTCTGAAAAGCAACTCCATTAAACAGATTAAGTCTGATTCCCATCAGTTAAGTGATTTGTTTTCTGAACAGATGTTGGTTAATGATAGCCCACCTATTGTACTCATAAAACCTCGACATGGTCCACACCTGCAACCACAAGAAAAGTTTGTGCCAGCGTTTCAGGAGGAGAGAAGCTCAAACGCAGAAACTAAGCTCAAAAAACTAAAAGTAAAAGAGGAGCCTCCTTCCGGAATAATTGACTCCAAGAATAGAGGTTTGAACTTCAAGGATATGAGCAGAAGAGTGGAAGCAGAAGCGGAAGAAACTCCTGTCAAAAGACTTAGCCAGCAGGAAGGTGCTAAAGACAGCCAAGAGAAAGAGACCAGACCAGCGAAAAAAGAAGTAAAGACTAAACAGAAGCTTTCTACCAAGATGAAAAGTTCAGGTCCTGTAACTCAGCCATTGCTGAAGAAAGAGGCAAATGACAAAAAAATTGATAAGATACCAAAACCTGCAATAAGCAGCAGGAAATCAGTTGAGAAGGAGGTTGCAAAAGCAAAGAATTTATCAAGGCCTAAAGATCAAGCTAAGGTTACTACTCCAAAGCCTACTAAGCCTGAAAATGGATTGAATGTTACAAAGAATAAAGTTTCTAGTCAACGAAGTCCTACAGCTAACTCCCACTCTAATCGCACACCACAAGCTGTAGTTCGTGGTCCTGGTGATCGGAAAAAGAGTCCAGCAAAAAAGGAAAAGGCAGTGAGCAAGGCTCCAGCAGCTAAAATAACTGTGAGTCGTTTAAGTTTACATTCTGCTGTTATAATTCTAAATTTTGTTAAACAGCATGTTGAAATACGATATTTGAAATGCCTCTGCTACATGCGTTAAGCTATGAAAAAGGATTGAAAATTAAATGCAATTTATCTTCTGTTCAGGCTGAGAAATTAGAATGCAAAGGAGGTGACAAGAGGATTGATCTTATATCTGAAAAAGATACTGTTTTGGAAGGCTATAGCACTGAAACTGCAGATCAAATTCCTACGAAGGAGGCAACAGAACACAGTGATATTCAGATTGGAGGTAATTCCCTTTTTGACTGAAAATTTATTAAAGCACAGTGCTGTAGTTGACATAAGTCAGCTGCCATGTGCTCAAATTAGAGATGTAAATGCATACAGACATGCATTTCTGATGTAATTGCATGTAGAATGCATGTCATAATTAAATAATTGTGTATTGATATTTGCTGATTGGCTCCTTTAATGCTGACATCTCTCCACTCCAACAAGAACTTTTAGGGAAAAAACTTTAAAGCAATAAACCACGTAAAATTTTAAAAGCCACCATCATGATAAGGTTCATGTCTTCTAACTCAAATTGGCTAACCTTAAAAGAAAAAACATGTAGCTTGGGAACAAACTTCAGTTGATACAGCACAAGACATGCTTTCATGCTGTAGTTACTAAAAGAGAAACTTATGGGGGATTGAATGAGAAAACATTCTAGGATCTCCAAAGTCATAGTTGGAGTTTTACCTTTTCTTCACATAAATTTTCTTTTTTCTCCATTTTGCTGATATATGGTATTTGGACTCAACTGTTAGCTGCCTTTTAGGTAACCATATAATGGAATGTTTTCTGTTGAATTGAAAAAATACGTTCTAATAGTTTAGTTTAGAAAAATGTACTGCTGTACGTTATGTGCAGAATGTAGATGCTTACCTAACAATTTCTTTTCTTTTTTGTTTCTTTTAGAACACCACGATAAGAGCGAGAGTTCTGTTAGTGATGTTATTCCGGTGACTACTGGTGACCAAAACAACATTGTACCCATTGGAGAAGTTGATGATGACCCTATCATTCCAATTGGAACCGGCAATGAAAGCTTCATGATAGGGACCAGTCTAAAAGCTTTGCTATTGAGCAGTCCAGCTTTTCTCAATCATGCAGAGAAGCTTTTTAATCTTAATGTGAATGTCCCTACAACTCCACAAAAATTTGGCATCAGTGACTTTACAGATGCCAACGCACATCTCTCGTTGGATTGTGCAAATGAAATTGTTGAACGAAGAAGCTTTCCCGATGCTCGAATGGTCTACCATCCGATATTAACCCTGGTTGGAAATTTCAAGAGTTATATCTGTCTAGATCATTTGTTAAAGGAAACTTGTGATGGGGTTGAGGCTCTGAGAAGCTATAGTGAACTTGCTGGTGAGAACTATCCTACTGATACTCTTTATGCAATGCTGGAAAGAGACATAAAGCGCAGTGAAGTCCTAAGTGCAATATGGGACTTGGGTTGGAGGAAAGGATTTTCTGTGGATGACACAATGCAAGTAGTTGTTGACATAGAGAAGCAACTATTGAGCGGGTTAATTGAGGAGATTTGTGCCTAAGTTCTGCTTTACCAACTTGTTAAATGGTTCAACAAATGCACAGCTTCAAGAAGTCAGTGTTGGAGCACCGTAAATAAGCTTTTCTTTGTTTGACAAAAGGAGGCAGAGTTGGAAGTCTTAGCCATATATCTCGGATTCAAAATTAAATTTCAAATGTGAAATTTTCGTTGCTATTAGTGACGCATGTAAATTGAGATTCCTGGCACCTCAGTGTATTGATATCTAGATAAATTGAAATCTGTACATAACCCAAGTCTTTTCTTCTTTTCCTTTCTTTTTTAATACGAATTAGACATATCACATATTTCGTGAGTACTTTCTTGTTAAATACATCATATGACCTAATGTAAGTGTCTTTGGATGAAAATATTCTTCAAATTTCATAAGTCGAGGGCAAGTAAGAAACTTAAATTTGACCCAAACCAAAGAAATTTGCCCATTTACTCATTTGGACAAATATTCACTCAATCAACCATTACTATACCTCCATATTTCAAGCTTAAATTTCAACAGGGCACGGCAGCAAACATTGTCTTATTCCATGCTTGACTGACTCGATCCCTTTTGGCAATGACAGCTACTCAAGCCTCAATCATACATCTTTATTCATCATTTCTTGGGCTTCATTTCTGCCAACTGCCAAAAAGTCTATGGGAAGCAGCTTGCCCATTGACAGAGACAACCATCATAAAACAAACAGCGGGTTTCTTAATAACAATAATTACATTATTCTAATTTCATAGGGTATTTCTTTTTATCACATGCAGCAGAAAATGAAGAATTCCTTACCCTACTTCTGATAAATTTGCAAAACAGGCAAATTTGGAGTACCCTGCCTCTCTATCCATTCAGAATATGAAAGACAATGACTTTATAACTACTAGTCTACCATTGAGCAGAACTTTTGGTAGCAGTATCTTACCGCTGCACATTTCTGCTTGTACCCTGAATCCTTGATGGGCAATAAAGCTGGTTTTGGTATGGCAGGCCTGGCTGTCTGCCCTTTGGCCTCCTCTCAGACTCTTCTTATCGTCGCACTAGTACTTTATGAAGATGCTCCCTTGAAGATAAGGAAATTGAGGGTCCCCAGAGCAAAATAAACAAAAGTCCCTTTAGTATGAGTGAAGAAGCATCCAAAGTTTGAGCCTACCACACATTGCCATCCACTCCCGTATTCCTTGTCAAATTCCTGAAAAAGTTTCCAAACACCCACCCATCTAAACAAATGAATATAGCTCCAAAGATGCACCAAAATCAAGTTCGGAACGCCATCTTCATTCAAATAAAAGTAACAGTGTAGAGAATAACGAGTAATGAATATAGAAAATACTACTACTAAATTAATACCTTCTTGATGTGGGCGGCAATTGAGATGCAGTCGGAAACATCATAGAGATCAAGAGCTTGAGAAGCAGAAGCCATGGCTTGGCTTTGCATCTTCTCTGACATGTCTGTCTCTTTTATCATAGCTTTGCCTTCCAGCATCTCCTCTCTGCTCTGCCCTTCTCTCCCAAGAATCTCACAAAGGATTCTGTTCCTTGGTTCTATGAATGTGTCTTATGACGTTCTGCTGTTATAAATATGAGCAGAAGGGCAAACAACCTTAAAACCCCGAAGCTTATGTGTTCCACAATTATATAAGAAATGAAAGTAAAAGAGTTTACTGTTGCGTATGAATTCGAGAACTTTTCCAGATGGGCACGTAACCCAACCTTTTTTCTACACTTTTTTGTCTGCTTCGTCACGGCTTTTTAGACTTCCTTTCCATCCAACACTTTCACACGTTGCCGATGAGAATGATTCAAAGACCTCACCCCATCCAATCACCATGCTAATTGTTAACCACAAGTTGTACTTTTCCTTTCTCACACTTATGGATAACCTAATATAGCACAAAATGAATTTTACATTGGCAACACTTTACCCAATTAAACTATATAGCATTAAGTTAGTAAATAGAACGTGTAACTGGGAAATAAATAAAAATTAAATATAAATGATAAAAAATGGAAAAATAAAATATGAAAGGTTTAGCACCTTTCAAGGGGGAAGTTATTTTATGAATGAAACATATAAAAAGTGGACGATGGATGCCTGATTGAAAAAAAATCCAATTTGCTAATCAGCTGCCGGCAGCAGAGATGGTCAGATTTTTAATTAGCTTATAAGGTTACATATTATTAGTATTAAATTAAATTAACTTAAAACCACCCCTGGACTTATATTTATTAGTAATATAGTACATATTTGACAAGTTAATAGAAACGGCCATTGACTGTACATGTCTTATACTGGACTGGACGGTCAAACTGACGTGGCGCCTGCTCAATGGGCGGTTGCCTAACGAATGATCAAAAACCAACGACCACTAGGATTTCACATCTTGGTTGACTTTTGACTTTTATCCACCGGTTACAAATCCAACATTTTCCGGTCGCCTTCGTCCGTCGGTTTGTTTCAATTTCCACGTTCCAGACGACGAAGAGTGAAGACGTAATAGTTCGGACAAAGGAAAATTCAAAAAAAAAAGAAAAAGAAAAAGAGAGAGCCGGTAATTTTGGGTCTATAAAGAATGTCTCTTTGGGTCAGAAGAACTGGGCCTGTTACAATAATGGGGCCTGCTGTCCGTATAACTGTATGGGCCATAGATTGGAAGGCCTCGTAGCCCAATCTTCAATATTAGAAAAATTTTGAATCCTAGGTGTTATTTTGAATTGTTGTTAAAATTTTTTGTCTTTTTTTTCTATTTTTAAATGTTTTGTTAGCCTTAATTATCAAATAACAATAATTAATACCATGATTGGTTATTGTTGCTAAATTTTAACAATAAAAAGATGAAGAACGGTAGTGGTTAAACTATGATTTATCATCATTAGCTCAATAGGTGTTTTTCTTTTTTTTTTTTTAGTTAAGGCTCTTTTTAAGCTCATTAAAAATATTGTTAATAGGGATCAACCATAACTCGTAGTAGAAACAAAACAGGTTTCCAAAGTTTTCAAAAAAAAAAAAAATAGTTGTTTCCAACCATTTTTCTAAATTTGATTTTGTATTCACGTAACTGTATTACGCATGAATAACACAAGTCCTCCTTGTAGTGTACTTTGTATCACTGGTTATGTCCTCTATCTTTTGATCATAAGCATCATTTCAAAATGTAAACACTATTATTTAAATTACTTGATTATCAATTTCTTTACTTTGTTAAAATGCTTCATTAATCAGTACCATTGTTGTTTACAAGTCAACTTTTTTTTTCTTAAATATTACAAAAAATACTAAAACTAATAATTATACACATCAATCTACAAATTTATACATTTTTTAATTAATTATGAATTGAAGGGATTGATGTCAGGTATCACAATTGAAGCACTTTCTTCGAGGACACAGAGAAGGTCGCGGGAAGGAAGAGATTTCAATTTATGAGTTTGACTTTTTTGAAGGTATGATCACTGACCAACATGATGTTTGTCTTGGTCTTCAACTTGAAAAGTTTCCTAATTATATTTGTTGTTAATTAGAACCTATAAGGTTTCTGAATTGTGAATAATAGTCTTCCCATGCTTTAATTTTCACATTAGCCTTTATAAATAAGAGCCTTTTTTTTTCATAATTTTACTCAATAATTGAAATCATATTTTAATCAAGGCCATGCTATAAAAAAAATATAAAATAATACTATATAAACTCATTAGGAAAAGACCTTTTTTGTATTTCTTTTTTTTTTGGGTTGGATGAATAATAATCTATTATTTAATTATATTTCTGAATTACAAATGTGGCCTTTGAGGCAAACTGCTGGCACCCGTAGTAAGCGTGAACAGCTCATCCCCAACGCAACCACAGCGACGGGTACAAACACAGTTAAAAAATTAGCCCCAAAATCCAAACAAAAGCTTATCGGTTAAGCCCTTATTAAGCTTAGATTAATCCGCCTTTAAAACTTATAATTAGTGCTAAAAAACACCAACATCTCCTTGAAAAATCCTCACATGCTACAGCTCTGACCTCACCCGTCCCACGAGTCACGACCCGATCCCTCTGTCATTATTTTACTGTATTATTCTTTTTTAAAAAATATAAATAAATTATTCAAAAAATAAAAAACACGGAAAGCAGCCAAATTGCGGAAGCAGATTTCAAAGGGCCCTCCCTCAACTCCAAATGTACCAAAATTGAAACTCTTCCTGTTTAGTGTTATTTTTTTTCTTCTTCTTAACTGATAAACAGCGAGTTGAGATAAAGGGTAGAAGCGACCTAGGGTTTTTGGATTATTGAGGAGGGGATTAGCAGCGGCGTTTCTGGCGATGGCAGATGAAAAATCGACGATCGTGATGGCGAGTAGAGATAGAGAGATTAGGGATCGAGAGCTTCTAATCCCGGTCGCTGACTCCGTCCATGATGATTCCTCCAAACCTTCTTCTTCATCTTCTTCGCATCACACGGGCCGCGAGGTTTCTTTTTCTCTCATTTTTCTTTTTTTTTAATTATTTTTTAGACTGCGTTTTGGTTGTTAATTGTGGTTACATTTGTCATTTTATTCGATTTGACTCGGCCTGCAGCTACTTTTGTTGCTAATTGTAGGATTGTATTTAAATTTTGTAAATGAATACTTATAAAATAGAGCTTAATGTGATTTTGTGTGAAAGAATTGGATTTTTTTGTCTTATTCTAATAGAGGAATCGGGTGTTTCAAATTGATTTTTGAGTGAGAAATTATTGATTTTAAAAGGGGCGTGGAAATTGAACTGTTTTGTTGTATTTGACTTGATATTCTCATATAGGATTGCAGCATAAATTACTGGAGGTGTTAAAAATGAGGAAGTAGTTTTCTCTTTCTTATTCTTTTTTTTTTTTTTTGAAAAAGTTGTTATCAGAAGATAACACCATTTGGGAGATATAACTAAAATGATGGTTGATAGGGTTGTGTACAACATTGGTGATATTTAGAGGCTTTGTAGTTCTTACATAAGAATGTATCTGTGATTTAATTTTTAGCTTGAGATGTTGTGTAAAGCATGTTAAGGCACAAAACATGAGATATATAATTCCCTTTATCTTTGTAGTCAATCCCTGTTGTACATGCCCTCGAATAAATTAAGGATATAGAATTTGAAGTCACCCTTCCGCTTATGAGACTTGATGACACTATTTTTTCTGGTTGATGGAGTGGGTAAAGAAAATCGCTATGGTTCCTTATGAAAGCTTTCAAAACAAATGTTTTCAGCCTGTTGCTTGTATGAGAACTGTATGCTTATGCTTGTATGTACTCTTGTAACAACGCATACACATTTTTATTTTTAATTTTGCCTGACAAGCTTGTTTTATGCAGACCTTTTATAAAGTTGTCAGGAGCTGGGCTTCAAAGAAGTTCATGACAGGATGGTAAGTGGCATTCTACCATCTCCTTGCTTTAGATTTATGATCTCATATGGATATTTTTGCAATTAGCCTCTGTATATATTTAATGATTTGCACAGCTCTACTGGTATCTCCTAACAGAAAAATGATCTGTGCGTGCCTCCAATTCAGTTCCTTGTCTTATGTCCTTGATTGGGAGTGAAAATGCTTTCACTAATGTATCAAACCTAAATATCTTTGTTTAGCTTTCACTTTAATTATAATTATAGTAACTTTCAGAACTTTGGGATTGTTAATTTTTGGAATAAGAGATCAATTTTAATGCCTTAAAAATTTTCACAAAGTAATTTGCTATTTTATAGACAAAGTGCTTGCTGGAAAATAAGTGTTTCAGTAGATCTATTAGGATGCATTATTCAGGCATTATTCAATATAATAAGTTCCTCCCTTCACAACTGCTATCTGGGGAGAGTTATGTTGGAATCTTGATCTGAGAAGTGAAATGGAGGTAACAGATTTAATTTGTGACCAGCCTGAAACCTCCTTTTATTTTCTCCTTGTTTCCACCCTTTTTCTCCTCATAAAAGTCTCATCAAATGGTTGGTTGTCTTGAAATTCCTCTGCTACTTATCTATCATCATACAAAATGGTAGTTGTTACCATCATGAATTTGTGCTAACCTTTAATTTGATGAATTCAGAAGCTTAGTAGCTTTTGTTTCTAATAGCGAACATATGTTCTTGGAATTTTATCTAAGAGAATTTCTATTATCATTCACGATGCTGTCATAGTTGCTGCTGATTCATTGTTGTTTTGCAGTGTCATTCTGTTTCCTATTGCAATCACTTTCTACATAACATGGTGGTTTATTCACTTTGTGGATGGCTTTTTCTCTCCAATTTATGCTCAACTTGGAATTGATATATTTGGTAAGCATCTTGTTTATTTATCAATTAAAAACATTTTGTGGCCCTTCTCATCTAGACCTGTGAACTTGTTGCACGATTGTTAAATCGTTTACTCTTTTCCCCCTTTTATTTGACCCTGGAGTTTGTAAACTCGTGTTCTCTTTCCTCAAGGCTTCTGAATGATGAGGATTATAGTGACCTACACTTTTATGAGAGATTGTGACAACAGCACTGATCATTGTGAGTGCTAGGATGTTATTGTAGGAAACTGGAGGAATCATTGGTTATCGTCCATCATCTTTGCTGAAGTTGTTCTTTTGCCTGCAGCCTGTATAATACTTATTAGTACTATTCATATCAAATTTCTGCAGAATCATACTTTGATAGTATGGAAAATTTTGTTGGGGACAATTTAGCCTAGGACAAAGTGCTTCTTATTAGATTATAGTTTTACGTATCTTTAACTGGATATCTTGCTGAATATGATATGTACTGCTAGAAAACTAAAATGATTTTTCCAGAGTGGCCTTTGGTAATGATTTTCCCATCACAGATGTACGTTAATATTGATCTTTTTCATTTT
>NW_018397256.1:8906327-8908975 GCF_002168275.2 Theobroma umbraticum | reverse complement strand
TAGCACAAAGTGATGGGAGTTAAAAAGGTGGCACATGTCACTAAGTGATGCGTGTGACAAAAAAATTAACATGCTATATAAAGTGATACAAGATACAAAAAAGGTAGCACGTGATATAAAGTGTTGCGAGTTATAAAAAAGGTAGCATGCAGCACAAAGTATGACGAGTTACAAAGAAAGTAGCAGGCAGCACAAAGTGATGAAAGCTACAAAAAAGGTAGCACACGACACAAAGTGCAATGAGCTATAAAGAAGGTAACATGTCGCATAAAGTGATGCGAACTACAAAGAAGGTAGCACGCAACACAAATTGCAATGAGTTATAAAGAAAGTAGCATATGACACAAAGTGATACGCGTTACAAAGAAGGTAGCACATGGTAGAAAGTGATGCAAGGAACAAAGAAAGTAGCACGTAACACAAAGTGATGCAAGCTACAAAGAAAGTATGACGCGACACAAAATGATGTGAACTACAAAGAAAGTAACATGTAACACAAAGAGATGTAAGCTACAAAGAAGGTGGCACACGACCTAAAGTGAAGTGGGTGGTAACTCTATTTTATAGAGTTATTTAATCATAATTTTATATGTATTTTGTCTAAATTCTTGAAATTTAGTTTAAGTATTAATTATTTTTAATCATTTATTTTATTTAAGTTAATATATTGAGTTTAATTGCTTTAAGTTATTTTATAATATTTTGCTTTAAGTTTAGTAATTATTTAAGTTAGTAGGTTGCTTTTATAGATATGCTATGCAAAGTGTGATATTTTGCGAAGAAGAATGCATTCCAGGTACAGACTTCCACTGCACATGTTTCTATATTTCGAACATATCTTTCACTACAAAGTTCAATTGATATGATTATTGAACCATTGGAAAGTTAAGAGACAGAGCTACAAATCTCATGTTGACCATTTACCTAGTTCAACCTTAAAGAAAGAGAAAATCATGTCACAAGCCAAAGTAGTGCAGCAAAATCTAGAAAGTCAAGATAGAGCATAAGGTGATGCGGCCATAGAAGCATGAGCGCCAACAAGAGATGTATGCTTTAGCAAACTAAATGCTTTGACACTGCGGCCACTAAAAAGGTGGTGCCGTCACGCAAAAAAAGGAAAATTTGAAAAAAAAAATAAACTAGAGGCTTCAACGTTGCGACACTCAAGGAGAAATGGTTGCGACACCTACATGTCAGCAAAGAATTAAGGTGCATTCAAACTTCTATTTCAACATGGATTCAAGCTCTATTTAACTTTTCTTTTAGAGCATGTTTTAGGGAGAATTAAGAAAGGTTTTTTTTGAAAAAAAAAACATTTAAGCTAACAAGAAAGTAAGAAAAATAAGAAATATTGCAGATCGAAAACTTGACAAATCTTGAAATTCTTTCTTTTTTTTATTATCTTTATACTTCTTTTATTTAGTTTTGATGATTAACTGTTTAAGGGTGAAATATTAATTTTTTTATTTATAAATTTTAAATCACACGTAATATTCAATTTACCATAATCATATATAAACGTAGTGCATCACAAAATTTTTTTATCAATTGTTTATTTATAACTTTCAAATCACAAATAATATTATAATTTAATTAAACAAAAACATATAGATAAAATACATCACAAAAATCAACGATGTAATATTATTAAAATAATAAAATATATAGTAACAAAAACTTGATTCACAAAATTCTCACACCATCGTTAATACATCAAGATTGAAAATTCCTAACTTTTTCAAATTCAACAACATAATTTGAATTTTCTGGATTAATTAATCCAAGCAAAATTTGAACTCGAGATACTCAACAACAAACTTTGACTCATCTCCCCTTCACCCAAAAAGAAAAACTCAAAAACAAACACTTTGTTTAGTATCATTAAGGTAATTAATTTTTTTATATTTTTTATTAATTATAATAAACCTTTAAAAATTTTGAAAAATGTAGGTGGGAGACAAGGAAGGATCGTGAGTTAAGCCAATATGGCATGTGTGATTTGGTAATAACAACTTTGTCACAGTAACTCTTTCACAGTGATTTTGACCTGAATAACCTTTGGTATCAAAACTCTGCTTGCTGTGCTTTGTGTTTTATGGAATCTGTCACGTGTTGGTATTTTGTACAAATTTTTATATTGGCAGTTGAGCAATTCATTCGTAACACGTGGGTCCTTGTCATAATTTATTGCAGGAAGTAAATTTAATATTAAATGCACAGGATTTCCACCACTCCATATTCATAAGCCCAGATTTCAGTGTGCGGGAAAATTGGATTCTTGCCTTGTTTGAGTAGAGATGGTGATGTCTCTACACTCCTTACCTCCATTGCTTTCCTTTCAAAACCCTAATCCCAATTCAACCCATTTCTCCAAACCCTTCAAAGGCCGTCATGTAACCTCAATTCCTTTCTTCAAACCCCTCAGAACTCCCAATCTCACAATCCTCAATCTCCACCAAACTTCAAAATCCCAATCCCACTTTTTAAGCCATAGCAATCCCACGTTTCCCTTCAAAATCCCCAATTGTTTGGGATTCAAGACAGAAAATGCTACAACTTTAAGCCTCAGAAACCGATTTCAAAGAGTTAGCTGTTATGGGGTTAAAGGCTCCGGTGAGGAGACCAAAGTAGTGTTGGACTCCAGTGAC
>NW_018397256.1:8898617-8906227 GCF_002168275.2 Theobroma umbraticum | reverse complement strand
ATAATAATATTATTTAATTACCCTCTGAGCCCCTTAGACGGAAGACACCCCGAAAAAAGTAATAATAAACAATCTTAAACTTGTGTGTTTTGTCAGAAACTTGGGATGGGATTGTTAATCTCTGCTACATTTTCTAACCGCTTGTGACAATTCTTGCTTTGCAGAGCTTGACGGTCCATAATTTTTATTTTGGAGATGGAGCCGACATAACAGGAGTTCCAAGCAAGATGCTTACCTTGAATTGTTCGGTGGCGATGACAGTATATAACCCTGCTACTTTCTTTGGTATTCATGTTAGCTCCAATCCTGTCAATCTAATGTACTCAGAAATTGTAGTGGCAACTGGTCAGGTAACATTTCTCAGATATTTTACACAACAAATTTTGAAATCTTGGAATAAGATCTAGTCCAAGTTAATACTTATTTGAAGTAGTTCTTCTTTTCTATCATTTTGATCTCTCTTAATTAGTAGTTCTATTTGTACGTTTCTAATCGCAGTTGAAGAAATACTATCAACCAAGAAAGAGTCATCGTACCGTGGTTGAGACTCTCCAGGGAGATAAGGTTCCTTTGTATGGTGCTGGGGCAAGCTTAGCAGCCTCAGACGATATGGGTGGAGTTCCAATGGAGTTGAACTTTGAAGTTCGATCCGAAGGTAATGTGGTGGGGAAGTTGGTGAGGTCAAGGCATCGAAAACGTATCTCATGTTCCTTGGTTATTGACTTCCATAGTAACAAACCTCTCAACCTAGAAAATAGGTCCTGCATATACGACTGAGTTTAGGAGTGGTGGTTCTCCTACAGCCCAACTAATTGTTCTCCACTTGGAAATGGTGGATTTGAATCATTTCCAGTAGTGCTTGGTATGTGTGTGGAAGTAATAATTTCTTTAGAAAATAGTATCAATCAGTTTGGGGTGAAATTAAAAAGCAGTTGGAAGTTTAATTTGTTTTTGCCTGGAGAAATATGAACTATCATCTTGGAGCAGGGTATTTGTTGCTGATAGGAATAGGATGGATGGTTTTGACTCATTAAGAAGTTCCTTATTTTCTATTTACGCTTTTACACGTGCAGAGAAACTCGACAAATGTTTTCTGTGATAATTGTAGAACAAGAATTTGTTCATATCTCATACCGTTGCTATTTTCTTGTCTTCAAGAAGGGTGTCTTTGTTCTTGCATTTCAATTAGGTTCAAACTTCAAAGAGTCTTGGAACGTGGAGATTGGTTTCCATTCATGAGTGAAACATGGCAGTGTTTTCCATATAATTGTGTGCAAACCAATATTTGGGTGTATAGACTGCCATATAAATGTGTGCAAACCAGTATGTGGGGATATAGAATCAACTAGAAAATGCAAGGTATATGATGAAGAAATTAGCATAAGAGGCTACTGGTATACAATGACATACCCCTAGGCCTAGCTACAGCAGCTCTATTCTTGCTTTGATTGCAAACCACAATGCATGGCTATAGTGGTTGGATGAGATGAGGTTTGATTGCAAACCAGAGAGATCTGAACTACTCGCAAGGCTAATTTCATCCCTCAATCAAGAATTTAAAGGCCTTTGTCAATACTATGAAACCTGAAACTTATACAATCAGCTGCCACTCAACAAGACATGAAAAGATAGAGAACAAAAAATTCATTGCAGTAATCAGTACAAGGGTCAATTTACAGTCGCATGAAGATCATATATCAGGCCCAAAAAAGGACCTGTCTTTCAAGAATAGCCTTTCTACTAAAAAATGATTGCAGAAATTTGGGAAAAAAAAAAAGAGGAGAATTAAAAGCTCACAATGAGTAAGCAAAGCAAACAGAGACATTATCAGGGGATATGGCGTAAACAGCCAAACGACTACGTTAAATACAATCAGTAGGCTGAATATCTATTCAGATGCTTTCACACTCTCCTGCTTGTCTAGAGGCGGTACATTGGTGGTTTTTCCTGAGCCTTCATGGCTGAACAGCTTCTAATAGCTTGTTGAGTGGCTGTCTTTTGTTAATTGTACAGGCCTTTTTACCCAAACCGGTTCATAATGCTGCTGGGAGTGTCAAGCCGATAAGGCCACAGACTTGCTTCGACGTACCGGCTGTGAGATAAATAAATTCACTTTTCCAAAAAAAAAAACTGCACAGCCACGCTCAAGTACTGTGCCACCGACCCTCATTGGAGGCCAATAACGGAATACTGATCTTCCTATGATATTCTTGGCAAGGAGGGCGACCACTGAATAATGCATACCTCAAGAAATCAGCAAAAGGATATACATGCAGAATCATCAGCTCAGCTGATTTTCCATGAATGCACCATTGTCAACCTGTTAGAGCATGATCTCTTACCAAACGTGGGAATCATATATGGCTATTATTACGATTATCACCCATCACAAAGACTCACCTCCACAATATCACCTTCCTCAGCTACTATTCGTTTAATGAAGACATCTTCATCAATGTATCCTACTTCCCGAAGAACTGGTGGACTTTTAAAAATGACAATATCGTTAGCACATGGCTTCCTGAAGTAGTATGAAACCTGAAAATTTCAATTGAAAAAGCTTTCATGTGCTATATTTAAGAATTAAACCACTCATCATTCACTTATTGATGCATGTTTAAAGCAAAATTAGAAGATTTGATGTTCATGTCACGTCCCATCTTTCGGTAGAGTAGAGCTCTTGGTAAATCCTATATGCATATGTACACACGTACACTTATCCCGTAGCTTATAGAGTCTAACACAAAAATGTAGTAAAAGAAATACCTGGACCAGGTTAAGGCGGGTTGGCTCGTTGGATTGGAGACTTGGAGCAATTTATCTGTTTAAATTTTAAGTATAAAATAATATTATTCTAAATAGTTATAACAATATGAAATAAGATTTTATTTGCAAATTAAGATTCAGTAGCTATGTTACTTGAATAAAATCAATAGCTAAGTTGTACAGTGCCAAATTATATAATTTTTTTTAATTTATTCTACTAATTAAATTATCTAATAACTGTCTTTGACATATTTTATTTTCATAAAATAATTATTTTGTTCAACCAAACACCTTTTTCGCGAACCAAATTGGATGAGAAAGTTTAAACTCGATCTACCACGTGCAAGCGAAAACGACGTCGCGGACAGTTCACTATCAGTCACGTTTTAACTTTATTCAAAGCCAACAAACAGATTAACGGAATCACTGCCGACAGTCGTACCCGAACCTCCAGCTTCACCCCCATACCTCAGCTCCAAGCCTACATTTGTACCTTTCTCGTCACTCTCTTGCCTGTCTTCACTCTTGCGGTAAACTGCCCCCCAACTCAACTCTCCTGCTTGAAAGAATTCAGTTTCAAGGCGATGCACACCAAATCAGATTCCGATGTAACAAGCTCGGTCGACCATTTTCAAGATGCCAACCCGTATACGTCAAAGGCCTTCCGGGACTCCACCCGATGGAGACAAGTCATCTTCCATGCAAGCGACACCCGCCTACAACAGCCATGGAATCTCCTTCCCACCCTTCCTACAGCCGTCACTCCAGGGCCTCATCTGCCAGTCGTTTCTCCGGAATCTTAAGAAAGGGAGAGGGACGAGAAGGGTTGGACCGAGTGCCATGTTATTGAAGAAGGAGGGGATTATGGAGGGTATCTGTGAGAGAGATAAAGGGTTGACGAGAAGGTGTCAGATTTTGATGGGTGTGTTGGGGTTCGTGGCGGTTTTCAGTTGTTTTGTTTGATCATCTGGGGTGCCAGTCGGCCTTACAAGCTGAGTTGCTGTTAAGGTTTTGCTTTAGTAATATACATATATTCTTGTCGTTATATGGGGTATAAATATTATTTATTACCTCTGATTCCTTTAGA
The DNA here is from genome assembly GCF_002168275.2 of Theobroma umbraticum. Taxonomy (NCBI): domain Eukaryota; kingdom Viridiplantae; phylum Streptophyta; class Magnoliopsida; order Malvales; family Malvaceae; genus Theobroma; species Theobroma umbraticum. Next base: position 8,902,374 of record NW_018397256.1, on the reverse strand, counting down.
CAGGAGGTCCCCGAAAAAGTGATAATAAGCATCTTTAAACTTGTCAGAAACTTGGATATGGTTATTCTTAATTTCTGTTACACTCTCTAACCGCTTGTGAAATTCTTGTTTTGCAGAGCGTTGACGGCCCATAATTTTTATTTTGGAGAGGGAACGGACACGACAGGAGTTCCAAGCAAGATGCTTACCATGAATTGTTCGGTGAGGATGACAGTATACAACCCTGCTACTTTCTTTGGTTTCATTGTTAGTCCCAATCCAGTCAATCTAATGTACTTAGAATTGCAGTGGCAAGTCAGGTAATGGTTTCTCAGATATTTTAGACAACAAACTATGAAATCTTGGAATAAGATCTAGCCCTAGTTAATACTTATTCCAAGTAACTTTTTTTGTTTTCTACCATTTTGGTCTCTCTTAATTAGTAGTTCTATTTGTATGTTTCTGATTGCAGTTGAAGAAGTACTATCAACCAAGAAAGAGTCATCGTACTGTGGTTGCGACTCTCGAGGGAGATAAAGTTCCTTTGTATGGGGCAGGGGCAAGCTTAGCAGTCTCAGACGATATGGGTGGAGTTCCAATGAAGTTGATATTTGAAGTTCGATCCAGAGGGAATGTGGTGGGGAAGTTAGTGAGATCAAGGCATCGAAAACTTATCTCTTGTTCCTTGGTTATTGACCCCCATAGTAACAAACCTCTCAAGCTAAAAAATAGTTCATGCGTATATGACTGAGTTTCAGAGTGATGGTTCTCCTGCAACTCTACAAATTGGTTTCCGCTTGGCAATGGTGGATTTTGACTGATTTGAGTCTTTTTCAGAGCTTCTAGTGCTTGGGTATGTGTGTGGCATTAATAATTTCTTTAATAGATCAGTTTGGAGTGAAATTGAGAAAGTTTAGTTTGTCTTTGCTTGGAGAAATATGAACTATCATCTTGATGTAGGTTACATGTTGTGGGTTATATTTGTCGATGGCATAAATTTGATTCATTAAGAAGTTTCTTGTTGCCATTTACGCCTGTATGCATGTAGAGAAACTCCACGAATGTTTTCTGTGATAATTGGTAAAACAAGATTTTGTTCATATGTCATACTGGTCGCTATTTGCTTGTCTTCAAGGAGGGCGTATTTGTTCTTTGCGCTTCAATTAGGCTCATACTTCTCAGTCTTGGAACATGTAGATCAGTTTCCATTCATGAGTGAAACATGTCAGTTTGTTCCACATAAATGTGTGCAAACCAATATTTAGGGGATATATAATCAACTAGAAAATGCTAGGTACATGATGTAGATATCTGCATTAGAAGTTATTGGTATACAATGACACATCCCTAGCAGCAGCTCTATTATTGCTCTGAATACATGGCCAAAGTCTTAACACGTGAGAAGAACATAGGAGTTTAAGAAAAAGATTAGCAGGCATGAGCAAATGGAGAAACAAGCAGAACTGACAGATGATCAGTTGATTGTTCTTTTAGAGTAAATTCTATGTGGGAACTCTTCTCCATAAAATTATGGAAGCACCACTTGAACTTGGCTCCAAGTGGTTAGAAGAGGTGAGTTTTGACAAAAGATCTACTCCTCCCTCCTACAAACTGTGCCCGCAAATAAGAGAGCTTGGAACTATTGGCAAGGCCAAAGTTAGATGATTTGCTTCCTCAATCAAGAATTTCAAGACTCTTATCAATACTATTAAACCTGAAACATAATACAATCAACTGCCACTCAACAAGAAATGAAAAGATAGAGAACAGAATATTCATTGCATTAATCATTACAAGGGTCAATCTATAGTCGCATGAAAATCATATAGCAGGCCAAATAAGGGACCTGTCCTTCAAGAATAACCTGTCTGCTAAAAAATGCTATTGCAGAAATTTTGGGAGAGTAAAAAAAGGGGATTAAAAGCTCACAATGAGTAAACAAAGAAAACAGAGACATCAGGGGAAATGGTGTAAACAGCCAAAGGATTACTTTGGTCAAATAAAATCGGTAGGCTGAATATCTATTCAGATGCTTTCACACTCTCCTGCTTGTCAACTGCATAGCCACGCTCAAGTACTGTGCCACCTATCCTCTTTGGAGGCCAATAGCGGAATACTGATCTTCCTATGATATTCTTGGCAGGGAGGGGACCCCTAAACAATATATAACTCAAGAAATCAGCAAAAAGATATAAGGGGAGAATCAGCTCAGCTGATTTTCCATGGATGCACCACTGTCAACCTGTTAGAGCATGATATCTTACCAAACGTGGGAATCATAGCTATTATTACGATTGTCACCCATCACAAAGACTGAGTTCTCCGGTACTCGCTGCAACATGAATAGCATATATACAATCAGATACATGCAACACAAACTTAGAAATAAGGCAAAAATACAACCTTGCACAACTAATGGAATATTTGTGTCTTAACTCAAGACCATGGTTTCAACCTCTATTTCACTGGAAAGGTTTATCTAAGCATGATTGTCTCCAAATCACTTCCAGATTTCCCCATTCTCCCCCTCTTTCTTTATCTTCTTTCTGTCCTTTTCTCTCTCTTGTAGGCAGATCTTGTCTTATTAACAACGCCAAAATACTTCTACTACATAACTTAAGATTAATTTTCTGCTCAATAGCTGCCAGACTCATTTGGGATTAGGCCAAGGGTTCTAAGATTAGAAATCATACTTACAACTGGTGTCATTTCGTAAGAAGGTGCTTCATTGATGAAGTCTTCATCTCGAACAACCCCATTAACAATAAGCTTACCATTATGAACCTGCAATGGAGCATATTTTCATATTTCATTCTAATGAAACCAAATTATAGTTAATAATGCATCAACACAGAAAAGAAAACAAATGAGGATTAACTGTAAAGAAATGGCACCTTACATGTAACTCAGAAAAGTAAGATAAGATGTCCCTGTGCCTAATATGTGGAGTGCAAAGAGAACAAAGTGGATAATTTGCAAATATATCTGCTTGTTCTATCATCTTCCTTGATTCTTGCCATTTCATATTATAACATGCAACATTGATATACCAGAATAATTTTTTAAATACAGTGAGAAACAAAAGACAATCAGCTTATCAAAAGGAAAAATACAGATACTTAGAAATTGACAGAGTGACCTCACCTCCACAATATCACCTTCCTTAGCTACTATTCGTTTAATGAAGACATCTTCATCAGTGTATCCTACTTCCTGAAGAACTGGTGGACTTTTAAAAATGACAATATCATCAGCACATGGCTTCCTGAAGTAGTATGAAACCTGAAAATTTCAATTCAAAAAACATTCATGTGCTATATTTAAGAATTAAACCACTCATTCACTTGTTTATTTATTTATTTTGAAAAGCCACCCATTCACTTATTGTTGCATGTTTAAAGCAAAATAAGAAGATTTGATGTTCATGTCACATCCCATCTTTTGTTAAAGTGGACCTCTTGGTAAATCCTATATGCATATGTATATATACAATCACATTGACATACTCTTTAGCAGAGTTTATAAGGCTAACACTGACGGAAACATCATAGTTTGTTCTGTTTAGGTTTTGAGGCTTAACAGATCTTTTCACTTTCAAATTTTACTGTTCTTATGACAATCATTAAAACAAAGTTTACAGGCATGCTCCAGTTATGACAATCTAAAAATAAAATACGATAACAGGAACCAACTTTGTAGTTCACTTAAGCACCCAAACACATATTCTATTTCCTGCAAATCCTATAAAATGTATGCCTTCTGCCACTTATCAGTTTCA
>NW_018397256.1:8888459-8898517 GCF_002168275.2 Theobroma umbraticum | reverse complement strand
TATATTATATATTTTATTTTAATTATAACATTACAAAATACTTTTAACAAAGTAATAAAGTTGAAAGATAAAAATGTGCAATGTAATGTGATTGCATTAGTTTTAGACTGTAATCACATATCATCTCTTGACTGTAATGTAATTGTATTACAATCTAACATTGTAGTGATCTATTATAAAATAAACGCTGTAATGTAATTTAATTAGACACATTACAAAGAATGTGCTCTCACTTTCCTCATACCAACGCTACTTAAGTGTTTAGCTTAATTATGCATTATTCTTTCCAACGTACTTTACTAGAAGTTGTTCATGTGAGCATTTTGTTTTCCTGTTGGCTGATGGAAATTGTTTACGTTCCATCTTTAGGTTTTAATGGTTTTCTATAATCCTCTTTCTATACAAATGTTTTCTAGTGGTTTTTGTAGGATAAAAAGAAATACACATGAAAATTAAAGCAAAGATTACCATAAATGCATGTCTTTACTCAACATCTCATTATTTCACAAAGCATAAATCAAAGTTTTCCTTTTTCTTTTTTTTTCTGTTGAATGACTGAATCCTAAAATTCATGTTTCTTCTTTTCATGCATAACTTAAGAATTTGAAAATAAGCTATTGGTTTTGTATGGGACATGGAGCTTTTAATTCTTGCTAGTAGTCTCTAGGTATAATTATGAACTATCCAAATAGAAATGCGATTATATATTATAGTACTATTAAGCACAAATTGAGATCAATTGAATAAATTTTATGTTCTACTATATTCGACCTTCCCCTGATACCTGCATTCACAAATTGACAATGTTCTGACTAATTATTAGCTCAGGAAATTTCATTTAAACCATGAAAATATTCATAGTGTATTTCAGATCTTCACCTATGCTAAAGGGCATATAATATAGGATCGAAAAACATTGTGTTACTTTTGCAACCAAATTGGCAGTAGCCCTTTTCTGGCCTGCCTGATACCAACAATGTGTATCTCAGCAGTGTAGGCAGCCATTTAATTACTTACACAAAATGATCGTATAATCAATGGTCCAATAAATATGATGGTATGTGTTGAAGAACAGCTTCAATATCTACAGCTTTAAGTCATCAGCATCTCCAAACTCCAATGTGCCGAAAAAATCAAGCTACATGATCTCTGGACGGTGATCCACAAATCCTCATCAGTTTATGAACACCAATTTACATGAATTTACAAACTGCACGTGCATCTTCTCCCTTCTTGTTAACTGCTTCCGGCATATAATCCCTGGTTGCACCCCTAGAACACTTGCATGAGCGAGATACATAGAGGAAGAATCGTATTTCTTCAACACCATTTGGCTTCTAGTTTTAGCAGTAGATGATCCATTTCGGTCAGTCGTAGTTACTCCAGGTATCTGCAAAACATCAGAATAAGAAGCACTAAGGTTTTGTTTCTTATAAATCTTCTCCAAACTCTCTGCTGGTATCTCATCCGTATTATTTGATGCAACGCCTCGATCTATATTTTTCACAATTCTTCTTGCTTCACTTAATAAACCAACAGCACGCCAAGCATCTGCAACAAGCTGTATGGTGTTCCTGTCAGGAGTGATACCCTTCTCGTCCATAATCTGCAATAGTTCTTCAGCTTTCCATGGCTGTTTTGCTTCCCCATATCCCCATATCAAAGTCTCATAAGTAGTCAAATTCGGGGAAATATCGATTTCACACATTTTCTCATAAACTCTGGCTGCATGGTCCATTTTTCCAGCAGTGCACCACCCGCTGATGATGGTTGTGAAGATTACAACATTTGGATGCACACCAAATTTACTCATCAAATCGAGGAGTGATTCAGCCTCTCCTGGCTCTCCAGCACGAACATAGCCTTTCGCCAGTATGCTAAATGCATGAGCGTCAGGTTCTATACCAGCCTTCACCATGTCATCAAAGATCTCCTGGCATTTCTCCATCAGCCCTGCAGAGCTCCATGCATTCATGATCGTGCTAAATGTTATAACATCTGGTTTGACCCCAAATTCTTCCATCAGTGTCAGTGCCTGTTGAATTTAAGCTTATTGTAAGCAATTTATTACAAGAAATATAATGAATTGGTGCTTTCAAATGCTATACAGCTGGGCAAAGGAACCATGTGAAATGTGTTTTTACATTTTCTCAACTAGAAAATGATGTTGTTATTGGGTTATTGGGGCAGAATAAAGCTTTTCTACTCCACCTAGTAATACGCTTATCATTAGGGAAAGCATAGAAACGGAACATGAAAGTAAAGCAGAAACTTGCAATACAATGAGCTACCAATGGCAGATTAAAGATTCTATTCTTCATTTTCCTTTAATTACACAATCTCAGCACAGGAACAACCTAAAATCATCCAATTTAAAAGGACTATAACGTGCTTGTCTAAAGAGTAAGCTTCACAACTTGAATCTCTCTAGTGAAGGAAAAGTTCAAATCCAGAACTAACAGTTCAGAGTAAATTGCACCAAACATGCATGACTTTTGTTCAATATTTTATTTTCATATGTGACTTTTAAAACTTAATTTTTAAATCCATAATTTTTTTTAAAATGTTCCAAATTCATCCATTTGTCAAACGCCATTAAAACCCGACAGAATTTGCCATCTCAGCTTCATGTGGCACAAATCATAGGTAGGCCTGGACACTTTGGATGTCCATGTGTCAAAAAAATATTTGGCTTTTTGAGCTGGTATCTATGCCACAACGGCATATTCTATCAATTTTTAATAGTGGGTTGACAGAATGGATGGACTTGAAACATATTTACAAAGTCAAGAATCTAAAAATTTTGTTCAAAGGGTCATACATGAAAATGAAATATTTGTATAAAGGTTGTGAATGATTTGCATTTTACTCAACAATTCATAACAGAAAGTTTGACCATTTGTTATCCTTGAGATTTCCAGAAGCCCTTTAAACTTAGCACATGGAGAAATACCTAGTGCATGATTCCAACATGTAGCATTTTAGCTCTTTGAACATGTTATAATTCTACTAGATGAAGGAGAATAATTTTTGAGAAAAAAAAGACATGCTAGCATCAAAGTTGAAACTCACCTCATCAACGCCATCGGTATCTGTAACATCTAGAAACCCTTTTATCAGAGAGTTGAAAACAACAAGGTTTGGCAGCACTCCTAGCTCCTTCATCCTGTACACAAACCTCAAAGCTTCTGTCATATTACCTTCTTTAGAATATCCAGTCACAATGATACCACAAGTACGCTCATTAGGAGCCACTTTGTTGTTTTGCATCTCGAAAACCATCTGTTCAGCCCTGCAAGTCTCCCCAGTCTGAGCATAGGCTCTTGCTATTGTATTATAAGTGACAACATCAGGATGCATACCAGATGCCACCATTCTGTACACCACATTCCATGCTTCTTGTATGTTCTTTTTGTTGCACCAGGCTCTAATTAGAATATTATATGTCCTATCATTTGGTTGCACATTTTCATCCTGCAGCATTAACTCCAGTAATTTTGAAGATTCTTCAGCCTTACGAATATTTCCATATCCTTTAATAAGAGTATTAAAAGTACTGGTTGTGGGCTTGCATCCACTCTTCTTCATTTTCTCAAAGATTTTCATGGCTTCTTTGACATTTCCAGATTCAGAAAAGGCATTGATCATAGCATTGAAGAGAATTGAATCAGGCTTAATACCACTCTCTTCCACTTTGGAGATAAGTGAAATAATGGCCTTGTAACGTTTCTGGCGGGTTAATGCAGCTACAAGAGTTGTGTAGGTCACACGAGTTGGCTTGTGCCCTTCTTCAGTTAAGCTGTTGAAAATAGAATGAGCTTCCTGAGGCTTCCCCTTCTCAATCAGAATATTCATCAGTTTAGTTCTTGCATGAACAGTCCGACAACCATTGTTTCCCAAGCAACCGATGCAATTGGATTTAACTTCAGAGTCTGCAGAAGGTGTAACTGAATTTGACTGATCCTTCTCATCTATATGTGACACCTGTGATGTTCAAAACAATCATAATTTGATCATTACTGTGCATGTGCTCATTTATTTAGGTAGACATACAACACAGAAGCACTGAACTGTGGAAAATCTTTTATCAAATTAAGCAGCATCATTCTTGTGTTTATTAGGATGTACTTCGATGCAGTTAAGAGAAAGGTACATGCAGCAGGTTAAAAAATTAATTAAACTAGTAAAAATTTAAATTATCAGATGTTATAACTTGTATGACTTAATCAGTTCTGCAGTTATGAACTGATTATTAAGCAGCTGAAGAACCATGTTAAACGCTAAGTCAGTGTCAAGTACTCAGTTCAGTGAAACAGAGTTGCTTAGGTAACTGTGATTAGCAACGACTTCCAATCTCAGCAACCATTTATAACACAAAGTATCAAACGAATTCAAAACAGATCAAGTTAAACGCCTGAGAAGCTGATCCATAAAAGGACAGAACTTTGGTTTCTCATTTTGGTTTCACTTTTCATAGATAACAGTTCTTCTAAGTATAACTTATTAAAATGTACAACTAATGATCTATTAATTATTAGACCAGGACCAAGTTCTTCAGCAAAGGTCACTTCCTTACACTTCAATAGGACTTGTCAAGGCCTCATGAAACGAAATTGAACAATATCTCAATTATATAACTTAACCAATAGGAAAAACAGAATAAACCAGTAGAAGCAACAATACCACAGCTGCTGATGCTTTAACTGGCTTCTTGCTTATGATTGTTCTCTCCTGATGTTTTCCCATGGCAATGGACCCTCTGTTAGTCACACTATTTGAAGTTTCTTCTCTGCTTTCCAATGTCTAATAAAACACCTTCTGCCGTTTGTTGGGTTGAAAATAATCACTTCCATGTCATATTTGGAGGTCAGGAACCTGTTTTCCAACCCAGATTCCTGTGCTTAAGAGTTACACCAAGAGAGCCTGTCCTAAATAGAATCTGAGAGGAATGCAGCAAAATCAACAGGGTATTGATCAGAAAAATAAGTGAAGCAATCATTGTTTTTCACAGGTAGGTTTTCCCAATGGCATCAAAAGGAAACTGTAAGAATAGATCCACTGGAGAAGGTTCTTAAATCAGCCCAACTTAGAACATATAAGAGAATTTTAAATGTAGCAAAAGAACATTAGATTCCAGAATGTCACATATAGTATGGAATAAGTCTGTTAGTTTTCTACTTGAAAGCATTTTTCTGTATCTGCACTCCTTTAAACCAACGTTAGCTTCCATGCAATGCCAAGAACTAAAGATTTTGGCAATTGTTTATATTCCATCTTACATAACCTACTTGCACAGCCATGCTTACCAACGAATGTTTCATTTCCTAGAAAGGCAATGAATGTTTCAATCTCTTAGAAACGAATTCCATGCTTCTCATAGTTTACAAGATTTCACTGATCAGCAAACTAAAACCCAGTCATCTACTCATCCCAATGAACCAAAATGAAAAAGAGAAAGAACAATGGTAGGAGGCATTTGACAAATACAAAACCCCAACAATGCTATACATCAAAATTTAAAACTTCATCATAATTCTGCCAAGCCAACCCAGTTAATGTTATATCATCCAATTCCAATTAAACCCAATTACAGAGACATATGAAGACTTAGTTGAAAACACCCAATTCAACATTCTACTCCACAAAAATTCATATTTGGGCTTGAAATAGTAGCAGATGTCAGTCCACTAACTATTATCTCCCTTAAAAAACCCCAATCAACATATTTCAATTATCATATGCTAATAATAAGTCAACATAAACAGATCACAAGTAATGTTTTCTAATGATCAAGATCAGACCCTGGAACTAACTTACAGCCTTTTATATTCTATGTTGAAGCAAATGTATACATATAATAACAACCCAGATTTCGAGAACATCTGAAGAAGTTCTGGTCATACCTCTAGAGGCAGGAGCCCGCAGAGCGTGGAAGGGGAAATGGGCTCTGCATGGTTACAGTTGAGAGTTTGTAACATGCAAGTGAGCAATGCCATTGAAGTAGAACAGAAGTGTGTTGGAATGTAGCGGGCGTGATGCTTGTGTTATGACATCCAACATAGATTCTTATCCATAAAATATTATCACAAATAGATTCAGTGGATAATTTTTTGAGGCTCTCAAAATTGTGTTGCCTCAAGTACCAGTTCATTATTTGTGGAAGCAGCTGCTGCCACGGCACCAACATTTCACAACATCGAGATTTTGAGCATATTTATAGACACGAAAGTATTTTTTTTTTCTGTTAAAAAATGAGAGCCCACGTGGACAAAAGTAAAGCTATAAATATTTATTAGCATGTATTTTAATTCTAAGATTTTTTTTAAAAAAATTATTTACTATATAAAATAATATCTACATTTAATATATTAAATAGTATCATATGAGTTATTAATTATTGAATTTAATATAATATTAACATCTTAAGTAATGTCTGATAATCATTAATAAAATATCTAAGTTTTGGTATAAATTTTAATTATTTTTCATGATTAAAATTTAAAATTCCCAACCTGAAATCTTACTTTGAATAATATAAGATTTATGAGATATGAATTAAAATTTTGCATCATGTAATTTAACAGTCCTTGCGTATCAAATAGAAAAATACTAATACATGCCTTTTAAAATTTAGAGTATTTGGAAGTATATGGTGTAGCTAATACGTACATAAACAATACTATTATGCAGGTGCGCAATACGTTATTCTTGGTGGCTGGTGTAGTTCTTATCTCTTCAATTAAAAGTCAAAATACTTAACTACATAATTCAATTTGTTTTTCTCTTCCTTTAGTTTTCTTCGAACAAACCTTACATTATTTGAATAATTCTGCAACTCATTAAATTGTTTGAATAATTCTGTCTGTAATATCTAAGGTTGAGATCTTGAGTCAAGTCACTATTTTAAATATATATATTGTGATTTTTATATAAAGATTTAACTCAAATATTATTAATAATTTGATTTTAAGTTTTTAAAAGTTATGTAATTTAAATTTAAATAATTATTAGACAAGTGGTGTTTGAATATGACTGATTACATATATTTTATCACTTATTTTAATTTTAAAAATAGATATTACACAAAAGCTATATAATATAATTTAATATCCTTTTATACCGATACTACTAGTAATACTACTTTATTTAGACAAATCTAAAACTTTAAAAATACAAATAAATTTAATTGTAATTATAGTCTCATAAGAGAACTTAATAATCATCCATAAAAATAAATACTAATAATTAAGGGAGCTAATGATTATGAGTAACAACCACTCCCAAGTCTTACCAGCCCAAACCGATAAAAGCCACTACTAAATTTGAGTACATTTTTTTTATTAAAAGGGAATCTTTAATTGTTTTGTTAATTAATCATAATAATTGTCAAGCTGCTTGCTTTTTGAATAGATATAATAACAAATATTTTCTTCATTTCGTCTTAGTAGCAGGCAGCCAAATAAGATGATGCGTCATGGAGATAGGCATGGGCTGACCCCCTCCTGGCAAGGTGGTCATCAATAGGACATGGGTTCCAAATTCTTCTCATAGCCTCCCCCTTCCTCTCTCTACCCCCATTCTTTTCTTCTTCACCTTCTCTTTTCTTTTTTCTCATAACATGTTGAGGATATGGAAATGGTACCAGAGCTGCTTATCTCTTCATCCTGTGAAAACACAAGTTATCAGCTCAGGTTTCCTTTGGGGCATCGGGGATATCGCTGCTCAATACATCACCCATTCCACCGCAAAGAAACGCCTTCAATACAAGGTAAGCACCTTTTCCCTTTTTCCAATCCCCAGAATACCCCTTTTTATCAATCTCATAGTTTCATATTGTTTTTTTTAGAACCTTTATACCCATTCTTCACCTATCTGTGCTATTGGGTATCTGTGTTGCTGTTATATCATTTGAAAGTTCCTTTTCTTTTTCTTTTTTTTAAAAGGGTACCTGCAAGCTTCGTTTTTTATGTTGGTGTCTTGTAGGTTCTTGCAATCTTCAATGATGGTTTTTATTTGGGATATTCCCTGTTCATCCACTGGGCCAGCATTGTTGCTTCTAACTATCCTTGATTCTTCTATATGCGCTTATTCGTAGCCTGTCGGTGATTGAATGCTATTGGTTGGTGATGTTCAAGGAATTTATAAACGTTTCATTTTTTAATGTTCATGTAAATTGTATCCAAAAAAACAAATGGTCATGTGAATTGAATTTGATGATGGCTCCTATTTCCAATGAGGCCATTATTGGAAAAATGTATGGCATTGCAAGAACAGATATGATAGGCGCTGGTTTTGTAACAGACTTATATTTGTGTCTTGTGATGAAGGTTTCTGTGTTTTCTGGTCTAAATGCTGAATGACTAATGCGGTCAATTTAGGTCCATAAGACATTCCAATGTGCTACAAGGGTTCACTTGATAGAAAGAGCTTTGAAGGAAAGCCTGCTCCCGTTGTTCTTCTCCATTTGCTGTTGTGGTTTAAACTGTTTACCCCTTTTCTAATCTTGAAAGATGCATAAGTGTTTCTTTGTTAGCATCAATGCATGCACATAGTTTATGGTCACAATGGCTTCATTGACACTAAGGTGTACAATTCTTAGTAGTCAAAAAATTGTTAATAACTAGTGAATTAAGTTTTGAGTTGCTTCTGTTTTATTTTCTTGTTTGTACTCTCGTTTACATTTAGCCTTTGAATAAAATGAAGTTAAAAATCTTAGATGAATAATAATGCCAATAGCATGAATCTGTAAATCTTGTGTGGTTGTGATTAAATAACTTGTTCCCATATAACTGTTTATTAGAGTTGATTGATCTTATAGTGGCACCAGTTTCCTTAAGTTTCACAGCAAGAATAACAAAACTTGCCGATACATTTACTTAATTGAACTGTAGAAATCATTTCCAAATCATGTATTTGGTGGTCAAGCAGTTGGTCCTTTAAGAGTTTGCTTTTGGTTGGTCCTATGCTTTCTGGTTGATATTAATTCTTGGTTTATTCATAATTGAATGCCATATTTCCTATATCCCTTACTCTCTATTTTAGTGTTTATTGTGCATGCAAGATTTTCCACTGTGACAAAGGTGTCACCTAAAGGAAATAGAACTACTCAGTGCATAGTTTATTCTATTTTCTTTTCACAGTTTGAGCTAAACTCTTTTGTATGGCATGGTTAATGTCATGATATCAAAGAATAATATTATTCATGTTGATCATTAATTAGTTTTACCAAATGGACATACGTTCTGTATATCATATTTTTGTACCCGTTGTCTAATGTTTTGTTGGTTAGAACCATAATTGGATGTTAGAAATACAATTTCTATTGATCAGCTTTAGTGGTTGCTGAAGTTGAGTTCTGGATAGATGAGCTCCTCTTACGTTAGTGAGACAATAATTGGTGTTTTGTTTAGCAGGATGAAGAGCAAGAATTTAAAGTCAATTGGAAACGGGTAGCTATCACAAGTATGTTTGGATTTGGCTTCGTTGGACCAGTTGGACACTTCTGGTACGTTTTGCTTCCTTGATCCTTTCCTGTGAGTGTTCTAGCATTTCTGTTTATCTGCTACACTATACTCTCTAATAGAGCACTGTCTTAAATTAGATTGAGGCTTGTGCTCAGAGAAAAAAAAATGAAATCTACCTTAGAAGGTAGTTCTTGGAGTTGGGAGAGCATTTGACAGTTAGTGAGAAATTATGTTTTAATATGTACAAATAATGAATCAATTTATCTGATCTACGGATAATTGTGAGTTAACCTTCTTCATGTATCCAGGATATTCAAGGTTTTTACTGAGGCTAAAGTATAGGTAGGAACAAGAAAATTGTCTTGAAATTCCAAACACTGGTGCCTTGAATACATATGAAAAGAGCTTGCAGAATTCCTCTTAGTTCTTCCAGATTAATAGAACAAATATGAAGAAGACTGGAAGGAAAATTGTAAATGAGAACTTAGAACTAGCTTTTGAAATGAAATTAGGGAACACAATTATGTCTCTAAAATTGGCAGTGGTAAGTATCCCTTGAATTGAGTATGCTGGATGCAGTTCATAAGTTGACCT
>NW_018397256.1:8886992-8888359 GCF_002168275.2 Theobroma umbraticum | reverse complement strand
AAAAAAAAAAAAAACAAGTGAGCATGAGTATAAAGACTGAAATTCTTCATAAGAACAGCACTGAGAAGAAGGGATAGATTACGTATGGTGATACCTACACTTTGAAACATTTACAAGAAAAAATTCTAGTGGATGGGTTACACTAATAAGAAGCTGTTCTCCAAAATTAAACATATTTAAGTTTCACTGTCATCAATGCAAATACAGGCCATGCAAAATAAATCAAGTCAGTAGCCAGGAGAGGCAGGCTTCCTTTTTTTCCTTCTTAACATGAAAAAGATTGTGGGCTAGAAGACTTACTGAATAAAAAGAAAGATTCAATAAATAACTTACGTAGTTGGTCGAAATGGAGAAAAAGGGAAAACGACAAGAGTAGTAGTGATGTCTTTATTGATTCAAAACTAAGCGCGAAAACAATCTATATAAATTAATATCATAAATAGAAAGATATGCTACCCATGAGGAATCTCCCAAGTACTCATGCCACGTGAGGAAAATGAGGCTATGTGATCACTATAATCAATGCCACCAACACCAATAACATCACTTTGGTCTGCTGGATTGTTTAAAGTGCCATAAAGTGGCCCATCATTTCCAATGGCTGATACCATAATAATATTATTAGCTGTGATTTCCCAAACCTGGAGAACCATAAAGCAGCAAAGATTAACCAAAGAGGATTTAGCACATGATATCTTCTTCTTCTTCTTTTTAAATAAAAAATGGTATGTGAAAGTATATCTGCACACAAATATTGGAAGGTTTACCTCCAAAGTGGGTAACCTCACTAGCTGATCCTTCCCACTTTGGAAATAAATGTCCAAAAAAGACAAGCAATCTTCTTCAAAATGAAAATATTAGAAGAGAAAGTCATCTCATTAAATTTGAATGATCATGACACAGTTCATGGAATTGAAAAGAGATCCAAGAAGCTTGATGGAGGCAAGTAAATGCATTCAATACAGTCGTAAAGCTTGCAGAAATTCAACAGCTTTTATAAAGCAATGAGATATTATGATTGAAGCATTTCTAAGTGCTAAAAGAACCAAAATTAGCGACAACATCAAGAACATCCAAAAATAGCAAGACAAAAGCAGAGCAGACTAATACCAACATTTTATCACAACTTCCCACTTTTTAAAACCAAAAGATTAAATGATAGTTGTCACCTAAGCCCCAATAAATCCACAGGCCATGGGAGTCCTACCTTCTCTACAAATGGGAGATCCAAGTAATCAGGTCCACCTATGCTCAAGTTTAGCACATCCATGTTGGTTGCAATAGCATAGTTGAAAGCATCAAGGAACCAGGAAGTATACGATACCTGCAATAAGCTGAGGACAAAATTCTCATAATCTAGCCAAATT
>NW_018397256.1:8878160-8886892 GCF_002168275.2 Theobroma umbraticum | reverse complement strand
GTAAAATATGGGTGATGCCTGTTGAGCTGCATGAATGGGTGTATTGAGCTTCAGGTCGGGTGGCGTGCCAACAAGATAAGCCAGAAAGGACACCAATAAATCTGACATAAATAAAAAGTATTATTAACACTTTGGTAATGCTGTACATTTAAAAGAATGGCTCTGCTACTAAAATATAGAAGGAAAATGATGTTACAACCATAAAAATAAACAAATGAATTATAAAGAGAAGGGATAAATGAGTGACCTAAGGAGAGCTTTGTAGTTACATTTTCAACTTTAGTTTACCACAAAATGTGATGTATACCCAGCATTCCTCCAACCTTTTTCAGGGGGGCAAATGGCATTCCTTCTAGTATCCCAGGCTTGTATAAAATCAAGACCTGATAAACTGAAATTAAGAAGACTAAAGAAAGGAACTGTGTCCCCCTCCAAGTGGTACTCTTGGCTTGAATACGGCAGACGTCATCAAGAAAGGGCAATGGTTAAAGCCAATGCTCTGAAAGAGAAGAAAAAAAAATTGTTAGGGAGAAGAAAGATTCTAATAAACTCCCCACCTATCTAAAAGCAATGAAGGAATCATACACATGATGAAGCTGTTTACTGTCAAGAATGCCTACCAAGATAATATAGCAGAAAAGATTAGGAAAAAGAGTGCATGAACTAATCGTTTTAATAAGTTGCTTCCAAGAAAATTTGAATGTGCTCAATAAATTGAATTTGCATAAGATATCAAAGAAATCAGAGTGGCTTCAATGATATGCTACACTTGTAACTAACAGGAAGAATTTAACATACTGGGATGCCAAGTAGCTGTCCATCATGATTGACCAGGACCGGAATGCTTCTTCTTGCTGCAGCAGGGACAGATTTCAGTGATTTGAGAGCTCCTTTTGCAGATAACCTTGAATAATCTGAGCATATTTTTGTCTTCTTGGTTAATGGATTTGCTTCAATAGAGAAAGGAAGTTTTGTTGCTTCAAAATTATCTGAACTTGGCCACTTCGACAACTTGGCAAGATAGAGCCAATCAGCATCAGTCATGGGACGAATCTTGGCTACCATGTCATGCCTGTTTATACAACAGCAATGACTCTGCTGACTTTCCCCTCCCAAATATGAGAGACAATAAGCTTCTCCGGGAAAAGCATTCCAAGAAATTTCTTTGCTTACTTTCCATGAGATAATGAACCGGTTCATGAAGAAGTATGTTTGCCCATCGAGAAGTGGTTCACTCAGAAATGCAGCAACATGTTCAGCTTCCTGCTTTGGCTTACATTCAGACACAAGTTCATCTGTTTTAGACTTGAAACGTTTGACTTCCTCCTTTTGCAATAAAATAATGTTTCTATAGGTTGACTCACTGATAATACCTAGTCTCTGGGCTTCACCTAGAACTGATGCAGACCCCATGTTCAAAAACTGCACTTTGGATGCATTAGGGAGCAAGTTAATAGAATATGATTTTCCATTTGCTATAATTTGTTCCAAGTCATTTGAAAAAAAATGCTTCTGCTCTTCACTAGAGTGTACATGAAATAATTCTGCCTTTGAAGGCAGAGGACCATTAACAGAGCAGCATATCAGAGCTTTGGTACCCTTAGACCCAGGAGCTGGACAAATGTAGCAACCAGCCGCAGTAAGGGAGGTCTGCACAAATTTTCAAAGGCAAAAATCAAGAAATTTGCACTTGCAACAGAGAACAAAAGTAAATAATTGCACAAGAAATGCAAATACAACTTTAGTGAAAGTAATATACCTTGCATGGGATGGTACGAATGTATTGCAACAGCAATTTTGAAGTACTACCTCTAATTGGCCTCTGCCTTTGTGAAATAAACTGACATGTTAGCAAGAAATGGAATTAATAGAAGCATTCCCGATTCCCTCATAAAAATTAGAGATATTCTAAATGGTTTAGTACCTGTAAAACCAATGCGATAAATTTAGACAGGCATATGTCCTCAATTTTTGATGGTTTAAGTGCCTCTAAATTGATAACTGCATAACCCTGCTGCAAAAGTAATCCATCATAATGAATTCACTTGCAGTAATATACTAAAGTCAAATTAAAGTAAGATATAATGGACAACAAAAAGCTCCCAAACATCAAAAGAATGCTTACTTCCATTATTGTGACAGTCTGATTTATCAAATTGTTACAAATTTGATCAACATAGGTGCGTGTTTTTCGACAGGCAGAAATAACTGCTTGTAGTTCAGACTTAAAGATACCTGGAAAAGAGAGAGTAGTTATTTCAAAATGTGAAGCCTAAAGTATAATTCGTTTCCAGTAAGGGTATCAATAAACAATGTATTAATACAAAATTTCAAATGAGATCTCATATGACCTCAAGCTTTGGCAACTCAGCAGCAAGATGAGTAAGGGAAAACCATCATATATGACAGAAAGTTAGAATTTTAAGCAACATGATTGTTATGCACGACAACAGTATCCATATAACCAAAACAGTAACATCTATTACTACTCACAAGATGACAAATTTCCCAGTGACATCCGAATCCTATTCCGAGCAAATAATGAACTTCGATTTGTTGGATCCTCAACCCAATCATGGTTACTCCCTTGACATATCTATCAAAAAGAGGAGAAAAAAGGATCCATTTAGGGCTTACAAAAATACTAGTAAAAGAGAACGTTAAAACAGCAATAACAGAACTGAATTGTTGCAGTTTATCAAAAAAACAAAGAACTGAATTGTTGCAAAGGCAACAATCAATCACACATTGCTATATTCTTTGCACTAACCTTGTACATGTCTTCTTTTGAAAAATCCAGAAGTGGCCGCACAAGAAGAATGCTATGACATTTCCAATCTTTGTTACAAAAATATGCATGTGAAGAGAACACTTGAGATGTGAATGCCATGCCAGCAAGTCCAAGGACCCCACTATCACGAGATGATCTAAGAATGAATAACTCAGCCTACATTGTGGATAAAAAATTACCATATTTAGAATCCCATCTGTGCATTTCGTGTTTTAATCATGCAGTGAGAAACCAAAAACAGTTTAATTGTTTCTTTTCAGTTTAAACAAATTGAGTATGGAACATTTACTTTCAATAAAATCAAACAACTAAAGGCTTAATGCAACTTTTTCAATCTTGTATACAAGCACAGATATGCAAACCGTAAGAAGCACATTAATGTTGGTAAAAACCTGGTCATCTGCATGATGTGCAACAAGTAAAACACTGATCTGGTTTTGCATACAAACATCCTGAAATATTTTATACCTGAAATTCAAGCACAATTAATGGAAAACAAAAGATTCAAATTAAATGATTATCCTTGTCAAATTGAACCACAAATATAAAGCATACTTACACAAAAAAAAGAGAATGAAATAAAAAAAATAAAAGAAAAACAAAAGAAGTGCTTAACAGCTCTACCAGCAGGCCAGCAAGCAATTTCAACAAACTTTAAAAGGGGAAATAACAACCTCATTTCACGAGCAGCTTCTTGCAAATGACCTTGTTTTGGCTTGCCATTTGACCAATCACAACGGGCAACCTCAAATCTGATTCCTACACCAAACTCATGTTAGCTATCCAAGGATAAGTTACAAACTCAACATTCACAGATAAACTAAAACATACCCATTTCTGCAACCCGATGTCCCACTAGACTTGCTTCATCTTTGCTCTCTGGACGAAGCCCATGATCAACAATTATTGCCAAGAGACCATCAATGTAATTTCCACTCTTGTCACTGCCATATAGGCCTTCAGTTTTCCAATTAGCTGCTAGAACACACAAAGCCATGCTATCCGGTCCCCCAGATACTCCTAAAGCTAAAATACAAACCCAAAAAAGGAAAAATCAATATTTACTAATTTGAATAACCAACTTATATTAAAAAAAATCTTAAACGAATATGAAAAATACTACTATCTGGTAAAAGCCCATTGTTTTCTGGCCTCCTAATGTGCTTTCTCGAGAAACAAACAGAAAACCAACAAAGGGAAGAGCAAAAAGAAGCTAACCAATATGATTGTGGGGTTTGAGGCCGGCCATGGCCATTCGCCTGGAGAAAGCTTCGTTGTACTTGGCCATATCTACTACGGTTGACGGTGGGGAGCTAACACAGTGGCAAAAGACGCGCGTTGAAGGAAGATTTTGATGTTCATAGTAAAGGTGATGACGGTGGGGCTTGGACCGGAATTTGCGATGTGGGAGTGAGAATGAAAGCTTGGCTCTGGTTCTGGTTTGTGAGCAAAGGAGTAGGCTTCGCGCCATTTACTGGGTTCAAGCTGTGCGGCGTGCACTGCTGGTATTTTTTGCCTAGAATTTCCGGGTAAGCCTCTTACCGAAAATCCAAACAGAGAGTATATAAGCTTGAACCCAAGAAGCAATCACAATCCTCAAACCCCAACCACTGTCCCCCGCTATGGGATATACGGTCAGACACAGCACAGTTATGCAAGTGAAGAGGATGCCTTACATGGGTTTCTCCAATGTTTTTTCTTTAGGAAAGGAAGCCTTTCATATTCTCATCACTTGAAATGATTGAAATTGTTCGACTTTAGGTTGGGTGAATACTCAAGTTTATTCATTTTTCAGTTACTCAAATATGAATTTAGAGCCTATTTCAACTGTATGACAAAATAATTTATATAAATTTTAATTTTGATTAAAATTATTATAAAATATATTCAATAAATAATTTTTTATTAACTATAATTTTTTTATTTATAATCAGAAAAGTTTTAATTTAATTGTTTTATTTATTTAAAATAATTTTTTAGAAATATAATAGATGAGGGTGATTTGTAGAAAGGGAAAAGAGAGAGATCCATAAAGGGAGAAAAGTATTTTTCGAGAAAGAAATGTTATAGAAGAGGATTTTTTTTTTTAAAAAAAAAAAATCTCTTGAAGTGAACGTGTTTAATAAAAAATTAAAAAAAAGTTTGAAGTTTTTTTGAATTTTTTTTTAGATTCTGTTTTTTAACAAAAGTTATTTTTTTAAAAAAAATTTTAAAATTTTGTTTAATCTATTTTTGTTTTTAAGTGATAAATAAATCGAAAAAAAGTTAAATCAAACAAATACTTAATTAAATTAAAATATTTTATTACTTGTTTATTATATAATTTATAAATTCAACTAAAATTTAAGTACGTTGATTTCAACAAATAAAAGAAAAAGATAAAATAATTTTTTCATAAAAAGTTAAAAATAATTATTATGTAATTTTATTCATAAAATAAACTTTTATTTTTATATTATTTTAATAATTGATTGACCAAAAGAGTTTTAAAACAATAAAAAATAAGTGATAAAATTACAAAGATATCTTTTGTTAAAATTTAAAATTTATTTTAACCAAAAGACAAAACTACTCAACGAATAAGTGATAGAATTAAATTATCTTTTACTATAATTCAATAATATTATTATCAAAATACCAAAATACTCTTTATTATAATTTAATAACATTTTAAGGTCAAAAGCCGAAAATACCTTTATTTAACCTTTAATAATATTATTAACAAAATACAAAAATAACCTTCATTATAATTTTGATAATATTTGTGAAAAAGATAAAAATAGCCTTTATTTTAAAAAAATACCGTTTATTATACTTTAATAATATTTTATACTAACAAACAAAAATATCAGTTATTATAATCAACTGACAAATTGTATTAAAAAACAAAAATACTCTTTATTATAATTAAATAATATTTTTCATGATTTATATCTAGTATCCAATCATTTCCTATGCATATTTAAATAATTTTAAATGGTAGAGATTGCTTTACGATTTTGCAACGGTTAATTAATGCACTAATAACGTGAAAAGTCGTTACGTCCCAGAATATGAGCGCCATTGTTTCGCCCTTCCTGTTATAAAGACGCATCTGGCTGCAAATAAAACCAAGCTACATAAATCACTTAACCTAACCTAAAAGAACCCATTAATCCAATAATTTAAGAACCATATAAACCTAAATTACCCTGGAATTACAGAAAAGCAAGACAGGAATACTTTAATCTAAATAACTACTACTACTACTACTACTATTACGATTAGAAAATAGTTTAATCTAAATTGTCTTAGAAGCAGAATTTTTAAGCATTGTCCTAGATGAACAAACCAACTAACAACAAAGTCTTAGAAGAACAGACCATTCTCTATCTTAGGTTCATATAAACTCTCTCATCCAAAAGAACAAACCATTCTTCGTTTTAGATTCCAGTAAACTTTCTCACCCATCGAAGTTAATAAACCTTCTCACCAATCTAAGTCTGCGGCTAGGCTGAAGACTGAAAACAGAAGCATTTGAACTGGACGATCAGCAAATTTGATGCCTACAATATCCCTTTCATCCTATGTCAAACCTTCAATCTCACCTAATGCTGCATGTAACTCTTGAAACCTTTGATGCAGGATCATTTCAGTCCCAAGAGCCTGGATCTATTGCATTCCAACCTCGCTTATTTTCTCACACAATAGCATGGCGCCATTCATAATTGCTTCATCAATTGAAGTCGATTCACCCACGACATTGATCCTTCTCTTCTTATAAGATCTAACTCTTGACCTACGACTATGTAAAGCACAAATGTATGCCAATTGCTATCAAGGGTAGCATACTTATCATACCAATGGCGATTAAACATAACATAAAAAAAAAACGTATGACATAGGAATGCTTGTCAGACAACTAAATCCACAACATATTTGACAGAACAAAATCTGGAACACAGCTAATTTAACAGCTACAACTAGGGAAAAGTTAGTTCAATAGAATTTTATCTGTTCCCTTTGGCTTATCAGGTGTGCTTTTTGGAGATTTTATTACAATAAAATGACTATTAGAAATGCTTTTAAATGTTTCTGTTCTTTTAATTCAGTGGTATTTTGGTTTGCGACAACAAATAGCCACATGATAATTCAATAACACAACATACTACCCACAGTGATAACCACAGTTGCTGCCCTGATTAATCCCACCGATAACCCGTCCAGCAAAATTAGACATGCATTAACAACTCGCAAGATTCCTGAACTAGTTTTAGCGAAATTTTACTAAATTTGGTTTTCGAAAAGGTTAGCAAGATTTTGATGAAGAGTATTGTGATCCTTCATAACTATATATGAAATCCGGGGACCAACCAATTCAGGAACTGAAGAAAAGAGAGGTGAGGAGACTCCCAAAGACGCACAATCAGTCGGAGTTCCTGAAAAATGCTAGCAAATACCCTGAAGTGTGTTAAGGTCAGGTGAGGAGAAGTGCTCACGTGTAGTTGAGGAGATGGAAAAAAGGTATATGAGCGGACGGTGGCATAAGACTGTGGAGGACCTTGGATGATAACACTGTTTTGAATAAATATGCCATAAATGTTTTGAATATCATAAATACATGTAAAATTATTAAATTTTAATTTAAGTTTTGAATTTCAACTTAATTGCAACTGAATTATAAATTTCTTATTTTTGGATGATAATAATTGAGTTGAATTAACTTAAAATTCAATTACTTCAATATTATTTTATCTGGTTATGAGTAAAAAAAAAAAAGAAAAGGTAAAGTTGGAAATTTTTCTTTTTTTTTTTGTTCGTATCCTGTAATTTAGGTGAGGTGGCTTAATTGATTGGAATAACCAATCTCACAGCCATGGATTTGGGAATTTGGGATTTAATTTCTGCCTGATAATTTAGGCCACGCCACTTAATTAGCCGTATAAAATTACATTTTAGGCCACGTGTCTCACATTCACGTGGCAGTCAATAAGTGATTGACGAGTGAGGTGTAAAAGATCGTTTTGTCCTCCAAATTCAGATTGACGAGGTTGTCGGAAGCGGAAAATGCGATTGAAGTTGGAGTTAGACGGAACAGAGGGAAGAAACCTCTTCTCTTTCTTTTCTCTCTAATCCGATGAGGGAACTTTCCCGCCAACGCAATCAAGTGTTAACGGCCCATCATGATCACAATTCAATCTTCGTTTCCTCTCAAATCCTCCCTCTTCATCCTTCTTCTCTCCCTCTCTCTTCTCCATTTCAAACTGTCTTCCGACCCGACTGTTAACCAATCCCTAACCCTAACGCCAAACAGAACCCAACCCCAACCCCAAACCACCCGTAACAACTACATAATCCGGTTCACCGACTACAAACCGGCGTCCGATCACCGTTCGTACTTAGAATCCAGCCTCCGATCCGATGGCTGGGAATGGATCGAGAGGCGCAACCCTGCGTCCAAGTTCCCCACCGATTTCGGGTTGGTTTCGATTAAGGATTCGGTAAAAGAAGCATTGATCGGCAAAATTGAGAGGCTGGGATTAGTTAAAGATGTGAACGTTGATTTGAGCTATAACAGGGGGATGCTTGGTGCTGCTTTTGAGAACGGGAAAAAACGACCCGGAAAGATTTTTACTTCGATGTCGTTTAGTGAAGAGAAAAATTGCCACGATTCGTGTTTAAGTAATTCTTCAATTAATTGGAGTCGCCATCTTTTGATGCAGGTAAAATTTAATTTGTTTAAATAAGCTTAAAGTTAAAATTTCTTTTGTTATTTATCCCAAAAAGAAAGAAAATTTCTTTTTGAGAAGTTAAATGGGAAAGTTATGGACTTATTTATATTGTTGTTGAATTTTGGGCTGCAGAGGTCTCAAGTTACTTCCTTGTTTGGAGCGGATGCTCTTTGGGGAAAAGGGTATACTGGTGCTAAAGTGAAAATGGCTATTTTTGATACTGGAATACG
>NW_018397256.1:8871851-8878060 GCF_002168275.2 Theobroma umbraticum | reverse complement strand
CTTTTCGCAATTTTACTCCTGTACTGTTGCACATTTGAAAGTTTTGACAGCAGCATCACCACACGAGTTAAATTTTGGGTCCACATATGTAGATTAGCAGCAAATTTCTTGGTTCATATGCTTGTAATGACACAAATTTACATAGTAACGAGATCATGGACCTAGAGGGATATAGGGGGATTTGCCCAACAGTTTGAAGTTTCGAACAGCGAAGTCATAGCATAGCAAATACGAAAATTCGTGTTCATATCCAAGTTGATGGGCCTCACTTCTACATTGCTACAATTCTTTTGTGTTGCCGTCAATTACTATATCAATTTTTGAGGGGTGAGCCAAAGATGGGGATTTTTCCTACACATATCCAATTAAGAGATTTGTGCATCTTTTTTATTCATATTTTTAACTTAACTTATACGGGAGAACGAAGAAAAAGATGATATTGGTCTGTCATTCTTATTTCTCTCTATGATTTGCAACTGCCATCAGGTCTTGTCTCATTTGCCTTACTTTTCTCTTATTGTATCGTATCCTTTTAGCCCTTTTATTTTGCTTCATTTAGCTATTATGAAGTTCATGTTCATGTTAGTCGTACCTTTACTTCCAGTTATCCACACTAAAAAACGTAATGTTATTTCCGGCCATGCCAGTTTTCCTAGTTATCAACCATATCATTATTATCAACGATGAAAAGAATGATCAAACTTAGAAACGTCAAAATATAAACAATTGGATTCTTAAAGAGTGGCATACGATAAATGCTGAAACAACAAATGGAACTAAAAAGAAAACATCCTACCCTAAATAATAAATTAATAAAGTAATTCCCTCTGAGCTAAGGTAATATACAAAGAAGTTGAGTAACCTTAGCGTGTAAAGTAACATTTGAGAAGTTGCTGTTTTCTTAGCATTCGCAACCTGAAGATCTTTGCTGCTGTCCTCCACCCACATCGATGGTGTCCGGGAGATAACTTCATCAAAAATATGTTAAATGAATTAACTAATTATGTTAGTATGTGTGCAATCAGACACAGGAACTTGCCATTGTAAGAACAGAAACCAACAAAGCTTAAATGAATTAAAAAGGTAAAAGGATTTCTGATACAATTTCGCAGAAACAAAAGGGCCAGCAATTGACATGATAACCTAAACTTTTTCCCAAAACCCCCACCCTCCTAACGAAAAAGGAAAGTGATCTCTAATAACTCATGACAACACCCCAGCCATCATTGAAAAAGTAAATTTCAAAAGAAACAAAAGAAGCACATAGTAGCCTTGAGCCAAAATAACAGTCATTCAATAAATGGAAGATGTTCAGACCAGATAAAATAAGTCCTGGTTTTTCTTTTTTTGCCAAAGATACAATAAGTCTTGAACTTATCAATACAGTATAATTATGGGCAGCATTCAGGCCGAAATACATAAAATAGGAGATTTAAGGGAGAAGAGTATAATGATGATAAAATGTGTCAACTTCAACAACATAATCCAACTTTGATATAACACTGTAGATAGTAATCGATGACAAAACTCAATACATGGTAGATGAATAACTCTCAAACCAAGAAAGAGAATCTTAAAAAAATACTCACATCTCATCTTCAGGTTCATTTTTGAGAGCATTTTTGGCTATACACTGGAAGGCAGCTTCCACATTGAAACCTTCTTTTGCAGATGTTTCAAAATAAGGAATGTTACCTTTGGAGGCACACCATGCCTTTGCTTTCTTCTCAGACACCTTAAAAAAGGGCAATGAGGGGCCAATGTTACACATTCGTGATTAGTAGTGGGAAAAAGAAAACTAGAGCATTCATAGAAAAATTACTAAGAATTCCTCTGTCTTGGGTATTTGATCATTATGATGTGAAGAAATAGTGGAGAGAATCTACTTTACAGAGCAATGCCATGCAAGAGTTACACTAGAACAACCCGATAAATTATTTGCACTTCCCGATTTTCAGATTAATAGATATGAAAAATTAAGAAAAGAAAAGGGCAATACTATAGACTATATATTGTACAATCACAAGTAGGTAATTGCTCATCATGACAAGGGATAACATCTTGTATTAGTTTAAAGAGATCAAACATGTTGAGATGAGGAATATGTATCATACCACTCGACTATTACCACCATCAACATCGACCTTGTTCCCCAATACGACAAATGGAAAATTCTCAGGATCTGAAGGGCTAGCCTGGATAAGATCCCATTAGGAAAAGACTGAGTCAGTGATACAAAGGGACCAGGGATCAAGGAATGCTAAAGGGTCAAAATCATTACCTGGATCAGGAACTCCTCCCTCCAGTTGTTGAGGTGATCAAATGATTTCATGACATTTACATCATAAACTAGCACGCAACAGTCTGCACCACGATAAAATGCCACACCTAGACTTTGAAATCTTTCCTGCCCTGCTGTATCCCATATCTAACAAAGCAGTCCAAAAACGGCATTTCAGTCACAGTCTCAAGTGTTTAAATCAGGCAAAACAAGACTGGAACCAAGTGGTTTCAGACAAATGACATTATTTTGACAGAAACATTCCAGCTGCTCCAAATGTTTAGCGTAATCATATCTAAAATTAAAATTCTATTAAAGTCATGCATCACGGGATGTGAGCTCATTACTAACAGTTAAAATTAACGGCAAAATGTGCAAATAATTTAAGACAATTATAATCAATTAACACAAACACTATATGATCAATGAGAAATTAATTTCCAACCTGCAACGTGAAAATCCTATCTTCAAATTGGACCTCTTTCGTCAAAAAATCAGCTCCAATGGTCGCTTTGTACTGATTACTGAACTTGCGGTTAACATATCTGAAATTCTGAGTCTAAGGCTAATTAAACATTGCAATTACTATTTATTTATCAAAATACAAAGACTGAATTAGGATACTGATTCATCAAAGATGTCTTTCCAACCCTGTCCCCAAAAAAAAAAAAGCGAGAGAAATTAGAAACATCTTAACAATGACAAAGCTGGTTTAAAAAATTGAAAAGTAAAGAAAAAGTTACCCGCTGTCACCAAGGATTATGACCTTGAGTAGCATGCGTCTTCGAGAAGCCATTTTTGATTCAAAGCTTCTGGAGTTTTTTGTGAAAATTAGGGTTTTTTTTTTTTAGGATCTTTTCCTGGAAAATGAGATCAATTTTGTCTTTTTATTTTTCCCTTCCGTTGGGTTTCAGAAATGAAAATTAATTAATTAATTCGAAATAAGCGACAGAAAAAGTAGTGTACAGAACAGAACCGTTGGGGGAAACAAATAACTACCTGTCTTAACCAATACCAACGCGTGTGCCTTTCAAGTTTTTTTTTATTCCGAAAGTACCCCCTGTTTCCCTCAAATTTCAACCGAGACCAAATAAAATTGGACTGGGTTAGGTAATGGGCTTGGGCTTGGGCTCAGAAAGTTCAAACTAGATTTTATTATCGCGTCGGTTGTAAATATTTTTAAATAATAATTATAATTAACATATAAAATATAATTATCTATAGTAAACAATTAATATTTTAATTATATATAGCTGAATGTTTATAATATTAATCTATCAATTATTTAATTTTATTAAAATTAAGAAAATATTTTATATTGAAAGTTATTTAATTTAATTAAAATTTTTATGTATGAATTGATTATAATGAAATTTATTCAATATAATTAAAAGTCTAATATATTTAACAATAAAAATATTTAAATGACTATTTAAAAATGTAACAAATATATATGATCATTTTTGTTAATAATAATTTTTTTGAACATCTTTATATATATATATATTATGTATATCAATATATGTTAAATGACTTACAATTGCATAGAACTTGTATATTATGGAGGAAAATTGTTCCTTAGCTATTTTATACCATTTTTTTCATTTTTAATTTGTTGATTTTCTTTTATTTTGAGAGAATTGGGATTGGACCCGAGTTTTTTAAAAGAACACTTGCAATAACCTTTTGATTTCCTCATTATTTTCTTTCGTAGTTAATTAGATCGGATTTTTTTTATTTTATTTTTGTGATATGTATCCACTGGTGCTGTGACAATTAGTTTGGAATATGCTACAAGAAAAAGAATTTGGGCTGCAATCTTAGGGAGGCACCGCCAAATGTAAATGATCAACTAACGTGGAAAACATGACAGAATGCTTACGAGTGAGAAAACGAGGATAGTTGAGTCATTTTGAGCTGTCTTGGCCATCTTGACTTGGTAAAGTTAGTTGGTGGCACTCCAACGGTCTGAAGACAGGGAGGACAACAGCCCAAGATTAGCTGGCCACTTTTGTCATCTTCCTTGATTTTCTAATGCGGGTTTGACTGTAACCTCGTTTTGGACAAGGGAGAGGAATTTTTGCTTTCTTTGGCAATTGGCATGCCATGCATGTAATCGAATGTAGCCCGGCCCCCACAGCCCAGCCCCAGGCCCCACCTAAGTTTTCAAATGTCCCCTGCTGTCCACAGCCATGATCTTCATTTCTATCTGGCTTTAGTTCACGTTCAAAGTTTATACAAGTGAGACAAGAACATGACAGCCTGAACTGAATCTAAGCCCATGTTTCTAGTAGACTGAGCGTGACATTACAATAAGCCCTACATTTTGTTCCTATGTCACAAAAGAAGCGGGCACAACTAAATATTGGATATCTGTCTGGGGTTATAATAAGTTCCAAAAGAGCTACATTCAATACATGGATTTATTACCAATGAATCAAAGCAGGGTGCTCTGAGTTGGTGTACATTTTGACCCACGAGGTGCAGCTTCTCACCTGATTCACTCTTAGGTGGAAACTTGATTTATATGCAAACAACCACCTAGGTCAAATTGTCACCCACATAACATGTGAATCCAACCTAACTACTAAAATTTCAGTCCAAGCAAATTGACAGGGAAACAATTCACAACAACAAACGAAAGGAGAAAGTCCGGTTTCAGCAAACCAAATTGATATTAACATTTAAACAACAAATAAAAGAATCAAGCAAAGTGTATCCATTATTTACTGTGTGAATCACTAATAAATACAAATCAATGAAAACCCATAATTTCAAAATTAGGGTGATAAAAATTTGTGTGTTATCTCATGAAAAACATGCCAATCTTTGCAATCAATGTGACTTCCAAATCATAGTACGAAAAAGAAGTGGGGATGGGGTCTTTACAAAGAAATGCGGTATAGTATTGTCAAGAGGTCAAAGTTCAGCTAAAACCTTGGCTGTTTTTCTTCATCTTTCCCATCTCCATTTCACGGGTAGTTTGCCCTTCGTTGCTTGATCCAGAAGGGTACAAACCATATTCGCTGGTAGGCTCACTGTACTCACTACTAGCACCATATTCCTGTGTGCCCAATGCCATCCTCCTGAACTTTTTCATGTCTTCATTGTACTGGCTTGTATCATAGTCTGAGCTTCCATAAGAGCTGTAAATATTGCTCTGTCCAGGTCTCATTCCTTCATTGAGATCAGACAATGATGCATCTCCTTCTAAAGCACGGACTATCTGCTTGGTTACAAGTTTAGGTTCAGAGTCTAATAATGCGTGGAACATAAAAGTAACTATATGGTCTAAAGAAACGTATGGTAATCCACTTATGAATGATTAACTGGTATGCAAGTCTCACAATTAAATTTTATCCGATCATCTTATCAATCTATCTTCAGATCCATATACATCAACCAGACATGGCAGATTTAGAATTAAATCAATATAGCATTTGAAAGAAATTTCACTACATCAATTACCTGGCTCATTCGTGGTCGACGTCGTGCTGAATGTCGCACACAAGCAGCAGCACAAGCAACCATGCGAACCATCTCATTGTGGTTATATTCCTTTTGTAACTTTGGATCAACCAGACTGTCAAAGTTTCCATCATCCAAAGCTCTTGTAAGCAAAGGTCTAGCCTGCAATGCCAAATCAGATTTACTCAATTAAAGATTGTAAGGAGTTCAAATCCCAAAATGAAAAGATGCACATGTGCATGCGCTTGTACACAGAGACTATCATTGACCAAACTAATAACTAACCCAGTCCACCAAACTGTCCTCAACGAAAGAAGATCCAACTGGTCTGTGTCCAGTAATCAACTCCAAAAGCATAACACCGAAAGAGAAAACATCTGACTTGTCGGTGAGTTTTCCACTTGAAGCATACTCGGGAGCCAAATACCTGGAGATAGTGAGAATTAAGTGAATTGAAAAA
>NW_018397256.1:8870616-8871751 GCF_002168275.2 Theobroma umbraticum | reverse complement strand
TAAACAAGCATTCTTGTTGTCCCGGAGATACAGTATCCAACCAATGAGACAAGATGTTTGTGATGAACGCGGCTGATAATCTCAACTTCTGCCTGAAATTCTCTCTCCCCCTGCCCACTTCCAGCCTTCAGTTGCTTGACTGCTACTTCCTTCCCATTTGGGAGGACTCCTCTGTGCACATACCCAAAACCACCTTGTCCAAGAAGGTTTGCATCTGAGAAGCCATCCGTTGCCCTTGCTAATTCCTCATAGGTAAATGTGCTTTTTGAGAAACCTAACGCAATACCAGGTGAGGGTGCTGGAAGTGGGTTTTCAGAACCTGAATAATTAGAGCCAGAACCTCCACTGCTGCTCATGAAAGGCGGAGGTGGTGGAGGAGGTGGCATTGGAGGCGTAGGGGAGCGTGCTGGTGATGGAGGTCGCCATGCCGTAACTGGTGGAGGAGTGGGCTTTGAAGGCACTGCACCATATTGATCTGCATGCGGGGGAGCATTTTGTTGCCTCCGGTACTGCTGGCCACCATAGGGATCATCTGTAAAAAACCAACAAGCTCTATGAATTATGATTACCTAGGTCAGAGTCAATAAAGTAGGGCTACAAGCAACCAAGAAGTTAATAAAATCGTTTTATAATTAGCATATGCATCTGCCTCTATGGTTCCCAAACTGCCAAAATGAAAATAAAATAACTCTTTACAATCAGAAAGAGAAATTCAAGTAAGAAACACCATAAGCGCAAGGACGTAGTGTGAACAAAGTAAAGCTTTAATTAGTCGAAGGCTTGATCATTTGAAAGCTCAAGCGAAGCCATGTACAAAGCTCTCCATACTGCGTATGATCCAACCAAAATCGAAAACGCCCATGCAAATGCATTAACAGCATTGTATATGCAAAAAAGCCAAATATATGAATAAAAAAAATCTAATATTTGCTTAACTCCAAGCACGGATCAATCTTCAAAACCATAAAAATATGTTTTTTTTTCAAAGAAAAATCATTCAACTTTTAAATTACCACAAAGAGAATAGGAGGAAAGAATAATATAAAAAAAATTACAAATTCCAACGTTTTAATGCAAATCCAAACAAACGATTAAAACAAACATAACCCCATTTTCCTGCTTAAAAAAAATAACA
>NW_018397256.1:8818830-8870516 GCF_002168275.2 Theobroma umbraticum | reverse complement strand
AAAGGGGAATAAGGAAAAAAACTGGTGAGTGATAATATGGTAGGGCTGCAACCTATTCAATATCCCAGGTCTTTTCTAAATATAAAATGCAATGACAGAAATAGAATCCAATACCAATATATCAAGAAGAGCCAAAACAATCAGAAGTTTCCATAAATAACCATGTAATGGCTTAATATGAAAATCTAATGGAATCAATCATGGCAGATTGTTTGGGATTAAATGTCTACATCCAATCAGTAAAACCCCAACCAAGAAGGCAAGGAATTGGCTTCAAAAGTCTGGCAAATGAACACTGTGTGTCCTTAAATTCAAAAATTTCACGTTTCTTTGTTGAGCAATGATCACAACAGCTCTAAATTTTCCAATCCCAGAGTCTTTTTCTGGAGTCATGATAACGCAAAGAGAAGATTACCTCAATGTGGTTTTCCACTTACACTGCCCCCTCAAAGAGGCAAACAGATAAAAAGATGAAACAAAGTTCATATTTAATCCTCAACTATTTTGGCCGCGTTGAAACTTTCCAATGAGGACAAGGACAAACAAGCAGCCGAAATCATTTCTTCGTCAATGGCTCTCAGTGCCGAAATTACGGCCTTAAGCATCTTTCATTTCTGTCGTATTTTTCCTTAAAGGGAAATTACGATTCAGCCTCTCTTAGCAGGTGCTCAGCAACGTTTTTGCTGTCAATTCTAGAGTAGCCAATTGACATTCAACGCATACAGCTGACAGAATGCTGAGAATTGCAACTTTTATACTTTGATTAGCTACAATGGGTTTGAGTAGCTTTACAAAAATGGGCTCATGGGAGAAAGATTGAAAATGTTAAATGCCCAATATGATAATGATTTTTCGATTGAAAATTTCTTGTTACATTGCTTTCAAAAGCACCGTAATGAAAACAGCAGTGTAAACGACGTGAATGGCTGCGTCAGGAAACAAAAATGGTTATCTGATAACAGCATTGAGATTAGAAAAATACATTTGTAGATGAATAAATGTAGGTAAGTCAAGGATTAGGTGAAGCCTACTACATAAATTTTGTACAGTACATTTTTTTTTTTTTTCAAATTTGAAACGTATTTAAGGGGATAGCTGTTACTCAAAGTAAAAGACAAACCAGCTGGAAACCAACAACGAATTGCAACATTAAGATGGAGACATGATCCCTAATATTTAAAAAATGATACTACTAGGAATATTATAATGGAAGAATTCTACAGGCAAATAATTTCCTTATTCCAATTGTCGTTTTGGATCGTATTGTCAGTTACAGACTTCCAGCATTAATATTTCTCGCGAAAACTATGCATGCAGTCTAACTCCAGTATAAACCTGAAGTTCCATTATCGTGCTGTAACTTTAAGAAGAATTTTGATTCTTGAAATTGTAAATAGATTACTCAGAATTTATATCACAATGTACATACGTAATTTCTCTACTGATTTTCTCTAAACTTACATTAGCATATCTGTTAAAATCAATCCACTAGTAACAAGCACAATCAATCGCTTCTATATTTTAATAACAATCAGATTAGTTTCTTGTGGATTAAAAATTTGATTTGGGTTTTTACATTCGGAGGATCATGGAAGAAGTAAGCTGCCGGCTATTGATTCTAAATATTCGGTAGGTGAGGCGGTGGAGACTGGAGAGATGTGTTCAAACCTGCATGTGAGGCTGCAGGCTCGATAGGATAGACTCTAGATAGTTTTGACTTGACAATATCAAAATCTACAATGCCTGCTAAGTGCCAGCCCAAATATCCAGGGAAATTAGAGAACATTTAAAGATAAACGAACAAAACCAAGATATTTTCGTGCAAAAAACTGAAACAAATTCCATTAATTATTGGCTTCTTATATTTATTTCCAGTTTAGCAATAGCTATCAAATGTCAATATTTCCTGTAAATTATTGGGCAGAGAGATTGAATCCTGAAAAAGGCTTCAGCTTAGCATTAGGGATGTCTCGAAAATTTTTAGCCTTACATGATGAAGGTACAAAAGTCACTTTTTATCCTTCTGGCTTCCTCCTCCATTACAGCCACTCATGGTGGGCATGTACATTGAGCCTTGATGCTGACACTTTTTCAAGGTCATTTTCTCCTAGACTCGGAGCTTTTTTCCTTTTCATTGTTTTGAAAAGATATATGTTTTTTTGTAATTTTAAAAAGCCAATTTTCTGCTGTCTATGAATATTCTTCATGCTCCAAAATTGACATGGAATGTAATCTGTGAAGGAAAATTGGGATGGCATTTGTTTACTTTTTGTGAGAGAAGGGCAAAAGTTGAGAGGTCGTGAGGGGCCATGGTCAATCACATGGCCCTGCTATTTTTATATTCTTCTCATGATTAGTGGCATGACATTCGCTGCTTTGACAAAAGCCATTTATTCAGTTCAATCCAGCCATAAAACAAATAAACAAAAATGAAAAGAAAAGAGAATCCTGTCAAGGTTCTACATTCTTTTCCTGTGAAGAGAATTAAGCATTAAATTGGTTCCTTTAAGAGTAAACCTTTGGAAACAGGAAAAAATTAAGGTTAAATCAGTTTATTCTAAGTTCCAAAATTGTGTAGTTTAACTTATCTTTTCCAACCTTTCGTTCTTTCGGCAAGCCTATTTGTTACAAGTTGCAAAGATTATTTTTATGATCAATTACTTTTCGGCATCCAAACCCTTTGATTTGGTGGGAATAAATAGCTATTCAGCCATTTGTAATTGGTTGATTTCTTAAAGGTTCCTCAGATTAAAACACTTAATTTCTTTTCCGTATTAGACTTCCATGGGTTCAAGAGAGAGAGAGAGGAGCAGCTCCACAAACCATAACGAAGGCTAGCATGAGTAACCTACGGTATGTTGGCGGTTATAACTAATAGTTCATTGAACCAACGCATGCAAAGTTGGCGTCAAAGCCATTTAGCCAATGAAATGGAGTTATGCTAATTGTTATATTAACGCTTTTAAAGGTGTGAATAATCATATGATCAATGCGGATTCTGTTTTTTTTTTTTTTAACTTGGATGAGTTCATAAAAACATATTGTCCTGCATGACAGACAAGACAGCATATCATTTACCTTCTGCTACCATTGTCTTCCAAATGGTTTCTTAAAATGTGCGTATGTGACCAAAATATTTGTGTCTCATTGAACTTTCCGGTTATTGTGTTGGAAATTCGCAGTTCACGGGTGGAAGTGACAAGCTGGATCAGCATGTCCAGGCATCCTGGAGAAATTTTGATCAGAACTCCAGGTTTTTGGCTTCGAAGTGATAGTAAGATCTCCGTCCTGATGGGTTTGTGCCTTTTCCGCTATTTGTTTAGAATGGCCTTCGCTGCTTAATTTTTTCTCTGGACAAATATCCACCCCAAAGGGGGCGACTCCAAAATAAACAAGAAATGCCTTTTAGGGCTTGAATGAAAGTCCTTTGGGCCCTTTGCACCTGGACAAGGCAGTAAGATGCCTTTCATTTCATAATTTTGAATGCGGCCTGGGGGTAAACAAGTAGAAAGTCGTGGGCTTTAACGTCTACTAGTAGCCAATATGAATAAATAAAGGATCTAAATTTCATTACAATTCAGTCATTAAATGTATACAGGTTGCAGGTATAGGAATAAAGAATGCTTCAATAAAAATCTAATGTGTGTTTTCTTGTGTATTCAGAACCTACAAAGCTTGTCCCAGCCAGTGCTCATATACATGGAAGTCCAAACATTTGGACTCATGCTCTAAGACCACCGATGAATTCTCCAATTGTTAGATAATATGCATATCCTGAGAGGTTGCAGGTGAAAAAACCAACCATGCAACGGCTGTTTACACTTTAGAATCGTATCATACGTCACTTCTACAATCACAGGCATCCTACTCAGCTCCTTGACGAAGAGCACTCCTATAATGTAGTCTTGATGCTTTTAAATTACGACTGTTTAAGTCTCAGGTGCCAGGATACGTGCTGCCCGTGCTAGAAAGGATAATGAAGGCACAAACAACCGAAAGTGAGAACACAGACACCCAAGTGTTTTCAGTGTACATATCCATCGCATCTGTAAAGGAGAACTGAGTACGGTTTTCAGCCCAGTTGCGAATTCGGTCTGCCTCTGCTGCATATAATGCCCTACCCTGCAGTACATATTTTTGCGTTAAAAAAAATGGGAAAGTAGTAAAGAGGGAAGCAGTTTAATCTCCCAACAGTTCAGATACCAAAATGATAACACCACATTTCATTGAAACACAATCAATTCAAGCAAAAGGAGGCTTTCAAGCCAGAAACTGCGATCAGAACAAGAGACCATGCAGCATACAGAACTTGAAGAAGTGGCCTAAGCTTGGTGACATCGTTTAACTCTAAATATGAAATTTTCACATAATTATGAGGCTGGCTTTAGGTGTAGTGTAACAGAGTAACTTTAAAGTTTGAATTCTCAGTTTATCCAATGCAGCTGAGTTAATTAAAAAGGTTTGAGGAACAAAATTTTACAGTCGAGCGGAAACATTCCCTTAGTGCAGGATTCATTAGCTGCAGGATACCATTTTGTCTTCAAAATTGCAACTATGTGACAAAATGTCTTCCCCCAGAGAATCAAGGTTACCTGTTCATCAAACCATCGACCTTGTCGAAGCCAGGCAGTGACTAAAGCCAGTAATATCCGAGGTGGGGTCAAGTAGTTGATGGCCTTCCCTGTTCCCTTTACAACCCGCATTCGTGGAACTAGACTTCTAGCAACAGTTTCAGGAAGCTCACAGATAATGTTAAACATTTGTTTATTCTTTATGGTTGAGCCACTGTTAAAGAGCAAAAGAAATATTGAGTCATGTTAGCACATTTACCAAGTGTTAAATATTTGTATCATGCAAAACATAATGACAGTGAAGGACTAGTCAACCAAAGCAGATTGGAGACTGCCTGTTTATCAAGTTTAGTTAGTCAAATTACACGCTCAAAATAGGAACATAACAGTTGCAACCCCCTAAAAGAATGAGTTGAACTAGCCAACAGTAAAAAGTGAGTGCCTCGAAAAATTCAGGACATTCCAACATACCTCAAGAGCAAATCTGTAAGGACCATGCCTGGAGATGCTGTATGGATCCCCACTTTAGATCGCTTGCACTCCTTCAAAAGTGATGCATGAAGCTGTCTAAGACCACACTTCGTTGACCCATATCTAGAAGTTTGAGGAGATAAAAGACAGTGAGAATTATTATTAACTATTAAAAACATCAGAACCAAAAATGTTTTGAGAAATGTTAAAACAAAAATTATCAAAAGTATTACAGGTGCAAGATAATAATGGCTGCCCACAAGAAGAAGAACTAGCTCCAGTAGTGGTAGATAATGACAACTTACACAGCAGTCAAAGGAGTGCTAGATCCCCCAGAACCTGCACCATCCATGTTAAAAATGTGGCCCCCCTTTGGCTGGTTTTTCATGATGCACATGGCTTCACGAGTGCAGAGAATAGAACCAACAAGATTTGTTGAGACAATCTACCACATAATCAGCTAGTCAGATACAAGCTACTGCCATCTTCTTCATTTTTTTTTTCTTTTGAGAAGTAAAAAGAAATTTTATTAATAACAAAGGATTCAAAATCCATCACAACATAAACAACCAAACTTAGCACCCGGCAATACAGAGTAACAAAAAACAGGTGTGGGAACAGTAAAGATTTCATTTGCGGCATTTTGACAAACACCCTAGAGCAAAGCCAATCAACCCACTGAAATGGGCATAGAAAAAGCAAAATTCCATCTCAAAACTGACAACCCATCTCAAGAGTACAAACAAGCTCAACTCACCACAAGCTTCCATCAAAACTTTAATGCCTCCTCCCAGAAAACTGCCAGCTTGTTAACCATATACATTGTACTAAAAGGCCATTCCAGCAACTAGATACCAAAGTGTGCATACATGTGAATAAAAGATTTGTGTTACACACACTAATTAGAATGAGAGAGAATCAATTGCTAGTTGGTTATTGGTTAGTTTGATCCTTACACTATACACAGGCAGTAGCAATGAAAACAAATCACAAAGGGCAGGAACTAATAACTCAATATCCTAGAGCCTACCTTTTTACCAAAGCTTACAAGTTTTGAGAAGATGCAAAAAGGTTAAATTTCTCAAGTGGCAAATCCAACAAACTTAAGGATACCTGTTTAATATCTTCATCACTGAACTGTAGCAATGGTCTAAAACCTTTGTTAGTGCCAGCATTATTTATCTGTCAGAGTGTTCAAAAACAAAAAAAGTATATCAGAATCTGACAAAGCATCATAATTTGCAAGAAAATGTGGAATTCAAGAATCTCAAATGTTCTTTGTCCAATCCCAAGCACACAGGAACTAATCTTGCAGGTAACTGGACATATAACAATGCCCATAGTCATTATTAATAGTTCCGCGTAAATTGTCATAAGCTGAGCATCTATAAACATAGAATATGAAAATATAGCAAAATCTTTCAGACAGAACAATAATGTCCATTTGTCAGAAGCAACAATTCCACATTTATCATAAGGTCATTCAACTTGAACCCAAGTTTAACCTAATACCATATCCTAAAAGCATCAACATGCTAACATGACATTGTGGCACATGTCTTATGTGTGAGTGCATGTGCACACGCAAAGAGAGACGAAGGGAAAGCTACAAACATCAAGTTAAATCACTCACCCAAATGTCAACAGAACCAAGTTCATCAATGGCAAATTTGGCCAATTTTTCAACATCATTGGCATCACAAACATCACATGTTATGCCAACCACTTTTGCACGTTTGAGATCCTTACTAGATGAGCCACCTGCAGTCATACCTTCCTTGAGGTTCTCCTCGAGTTCTTTGATGGTCATGTCAACAGACTCAGGACTGTCTTCATAAAATCCAACAAGGATAATGTGTTGTGAGAACTGTACTGATGAAATTGTATCATAAACTAGGGAAAATTATCATTTTGTACTCCACCTGCGAGAAGCAACAACCACTCGATCTCCTGAAAGAAGAAATTCTCGAGCAAGTGCTTTTCCCAGTCCCCTAGTGCTACATCAGGCCAGTCAAAAAGACATAACCACAACAGGAAAAACATAAGTTTCCTGCATCACCAATTTAGTAGGAACATATCCGTGTAAAATTTTGTTTACACCTTACTAAATATTATTTCCGGCCTTAAGTGAAACTGATAGTAAAGCTTACCAAAGAAATTTAAAATCAAATATCTTTTTGCAGACCATATATTGTACCTTCCAGTTATAACAACATTTCTTGGACCAGCTCGACAGTGTTCATCTAGAACCATATTAGCTCCAATCATCGTTCCAATGATAATCCCTCCAACCCAGCTATACCAAATCAGTGTATTCATCTGACTGTCTCCACCTACAGAATTTGAACTTTCAGAGATTGATCGTTCTTTTAAAGAAAAAAGCATCTAAATCAGTTCAAATATCCACAAGTACTAAGATGTACTGTGGCTAACCTGATAACTGAAAACCAGTCAAGAGTATCACTCCAGTGCTCAGCATGGTCACAATATATCTTCCTATTTGCATAGCAATCTGGCTCATGAAAGAAGCAAAAGGTTAAATCCAAGTTGTACTGATGCTTATACTGACCAAACTTGGATAACATAATTTTGCAAACTTTTAGAAGCTGATAGCCCATATCAGCCAATAACAAAAACCCAGTAAACCATATATTTCCATAAATTACTTGAAAATAAAATTTTAAAAAAAAACTTGAAATACCTTTTTTAACCATTTAGACAAATTCTAGAATCGGAATTCATTTAAACAAGCATAAACTCACTTACCTGACCAATTATAAAGCATAATAAAAATATTTGAACTGAATTATATAGAACAAATTCCGTAGGGAACCAAGAGAGGGATAAATTATAGATATGACTCACCGAAGAGAAAACTTCCTCAACTTTAGCCACAGCTTTTTCATATTCATCTTGAGATTGAGAACCAAACTTACTGACCCCAAAAACAGAAGATCTCAAAGATTTCCAAAACCCATCTCCTTTCTCCAACTTCACTCTGTTTTCCTTCACATCCCCATACTTTCCCTCACTTTCCATCTCTTTCTCTTCCACTTCCCTTCCATCTTCTCCCCGAAACGACCGACACCTTTGCACGTACACCCCATTACGGTTTCTAGTTATAACGGGCAACCGTACAAAACAACCCCCTTGAAGCCAGTTCCGTTGTTGTTCCTTGAAACAAAAGTGCTGGTCTTTCTGGAAAGTACATAAGTGAAGCTTTGTCACTGCCGCCATTTTTGTATGATATTGGAACTGAAAACTGAAGATTCAGTTCCAACTTTATTGGCAATGAAAAAAATACTAAAATTAATCTTTCCTTTCGTATAATAATTTTCTCTTCTTCAAATTATCCCATTTATTTATTTTTTCTGTCAAGTTTTTACTTTATATAGGTAAGGTAATACATGTGTCATAAACTTTAAAAATATCGGGGAGATAGATTTGAAGCGGGTCTTTGGCGGAGCAGTGTGATGACCACACGTTAAAGAAACGTAATCTGCTGTACTCTTGGTCGACACGTGGCGTTGTGGGTCGGCGTTTTCTTGTCGTATTTCGTGGTGTTAGGAGCAGGGGATGGGAATGGAGGGTGACGCTCTTACGCCTTAAAATTTTGGCTTTCGGGTTTTGGCTTTGGGCGGTTGGGTTTTTGGGTACTCAATCGGTTGAGTAATCCAAATAATAACCACTAACGACAAGCGAGTTACGACTTTGGGACTCAATTTTGTTAGTTGACTGACTGTGGGGATGAGTTGGCGATGAAGAACAGAGATGATGACGACCAAAGCAGCCATACTTTAACCTTCATCTAGTTTTGACAATAATGGAATAGTAATTGTCAGACAAGAATCAAATTTCGAATTCTCCTGTTTAAACTAATAAAGCCAATTCTGTTCGAGCCTTTTGTTGAACTTAAAGCCTGACTTTTGTTGAATGTAAATCATGTAGAAGGTTTTAGATGGATAAACACAATGGCAGATGTTTTTCTCGATGGTAGTTCTTCGTGAGAGGTGTCTATAGGCTGGCTTAAGCGGCTTCAGTCATACTAATTCAATATATTAGTGATTGAAAAAATCAATCGAATATTTACAAAATCCCCAGAAAAACATTCAAAACCTTGTTCTCGCATTTGGAGTAGAAAATTTTGATTTAGAATTTTATTACTTATTCTCTTTGTTTCCCTCTAGAGAACAAAAATACCGAGAAAATTCACACCAAAAAGTTGAAAATTGTGATGCTCAACATAATAATTTTGACTTGAAATTAAAATAAAAAGACAGTTTTTTAAAAGTAAATGAGCCATAACATAATAATTACTTGGATTAAACAATTTTAAGTTTTTTATAGACAGTAGAAATTCATCATAATCAATTAATCAAAATAAGATTTTGCAGTAGGTTAAAATTATCATATGCACACAAAATGCACCTCAACAACACTAAATAATATAGTAGGATATTATTTGTTGTTCGCTTGTATTAATGTCATCGATAATGATAATGACTATTGATTATTGTTTCACTTTTAATGTAAATATTTGTAAAATTTGAATTAATTGTAACGACGTGAGGCTTAAAAGAATACAAGTCCACTTTCAAAAGTTTACCTTGATTATTATGTAAATATAACTTAAAGAAAATAAAATATTTATAAAATTTATAAACTATTTAAGAAAATATAAATTAATTTATATTTTATTATATTTAATTAAATTTTTATATTTTTATTTTAAGTTAAATAAATTATTTTATTTTTATTTTGAATTAAATAAGTTTTTATAATTAATAATTATCTTTGTTAAAACACTATTTATCATTTTATATCGTATGATGTTAACGTGATATGTTAACATATCATTATTAATTATAATGTAATAAATTAATATATTATAATTGATGATAATATGATATATTAATTTGATATGATAATATTGATTATTTAATATTTTTCATTAATGTTATATCAATGTTATATGAATATAAAATAATAAATGATATTTTGATTAATAATAATTAATTCATAACTATTTATAAAAATTTATTTAATTTAAAATAAAAATATAAAAATTTAATTAAATATAATAAAAAAGTTCAAATAATTGCAAATTTTATTCAAACGTTATACTTTTAAAAAATCTATTAATATGCATTAATTCTACACGTTTTCCCAACTAAATGCTTAATAGACTGCTCGACCCGTGACAGTGAAAGAAAGATTGCATTGTTGGAAAGAATGATTTAAACAAAATAGTATTACGTACTGCATACTTACAAAGAAAGAAACCAAATAACAGACAGCCTTTTTCATGCATTTGTTACACTGGCCTCCTTTACTTACCTACATGGGAACGATTAGAGATCAGCTGGACAGCAGGTCATTATTTCCACTATTTAGCTCATAAGTCATAATCTACTGTGTTGGTCCCTCCAATACTAAGCCAACAACTAGAATCGATAATTTTACACGTGTCATTAAGATAATACAAAGTTAAACCGATTTAAATTTTCTACAATGATATTTTTATTATAATAAAACAGATTATAATATGAAAACATTCATATTTTACCTGCATTGATATATTTAATCCGTTTTGTATAATTCTGTTGATATTAGAATCGCGTTAATAGATTATAATATAAAATATTTATATTTTACATGTATTAATATGTATTATCTGTACTTGATGCGTTTAATTAATCTTATTAACAAATTAAATCATATTACTCAATATATTTAATCAATTTAAACTCATTTTTTGAATTATTAATATTTTCAAAATGCATAAAATAATTCATTATTCACATTTTAATAATTTAATTGTGTCTAAATGAATTAATCATGTTGTGCCTAAATAAGTTAATTATATTTAATCGCATTAATTAATCATTTCATGTCCGATTATTTATATAATAAACATATTATGTTTGTATAAAATATTTTTGATACAATTAAATAATTATATTATGTTACAATGCTAGTGCCCGTTTCAAGCCTCCGGTTGGACAAGTTAAGGTTCGTACGATGCCGACATCACGAGGAAATGTACTCTTCAAAAAAAAATAAAATTGCGCTATGTTTGCACCAACGCATTTATTTGTTACATCTTTATCTTTACCCAACAAGATTAGATAATGCTAACATTAAGTATCAACCATATTGATAACCATTAAACTAATTCCTCCCATTATCAAGATTGAAATTAAAAAAAAAAAGAAACTAAAAATGTCCCAAAAGAAAACAGTAACAA
The DNA here is from genome assembly GCF_002168275.2 of Theobroma umbraticum. Taxonomy (NCBI): domain Eukaryota; kingdom Viridiplantae; phylum Streptophyta; class Magnoliopsida; order Malvales; family Malvaceae; genus Theobroma; species Theobroma umbraticum. The sequence goes on along the minus strand of NW_018397256.1, from coordinate 8,859,227 downwards.
ATGCAAATATTAAATCTCTACCTTTAAAAATTGTACTTAATATGTTCAAACCTTACTGTTATTTGAATTTCTTATTTTGTTTTAACTCTAGATATTTAACACATCTTTTAATTTTTTTAAAAGGATTTCAGTAGTAAAACATAGGTAAAGGATCTATTTTTAGATATATACCAATCAAGAATTCTTTCATTTTTATTTATTAGCATAAAAAACACGTGATAAAATTTTGGTATAAATCAGATGAATAGGATAAGATTTAATATGGTATATATATGCTCATTCTCAAGGATGAACACTACTCACTCTTTTTTCACGTGATACACGATGGATACATGTTTTTTGATGCCTAGTCCTGTTTCCAGAGGAAAAAAAATACAAGTATTTGATAGAGATAGTAAGAAATAAATATGTTTATTTCCTCTCAAATAGTTAAAAGAAACTAAAAACATATTAATAAAAGAATTTAATGGTGAAATATTAATCTTTATCTTTAAAATTTTATGCTATTTATACATAATATCATTTATTTTTACTAATAATTAATTAAAAAGTTTAGCATGTCATTAAATTGAAAAAAGATAAAGACATTTAAAACTTGAGTAAAATATAGGCAACAATTATTTTATTGTTTGGGAAGAACCAAAACTTGGTTAAGAGTTTATATAAAGTGCTACACTATTGAATAAAAGAATGGATTTTGGGATGTTTATTGACAGCTTAAAAATAGGTGGCCACCTGGTGGGCGGTGGCAACTGGGAAGCTAACTGGTGAACCAGAGGGTCGCAGCCCACAGTAGAACAAAGGGTCCCAAACCCACACCACGAAAAATCCGGAAAACAAAGAGTATATAGGAAAGAGCTAAAAAAAGGAAATGTCAGATTCAGACGCGGGGGAATTTATTGCCACCTTTGACGGCCGATGACTCCCTCTCCCAACTAAAATTCCTCTCATTTTCTTTCCATTTTCTCTTTCGTTCTTTCTTTCTTTCTTCTTCTCTCACTTTTCTTCCACAAAGAGAAAAAGAAGAAGAAGAGAAGGTACTCGTTTAAGGTTAAACTATATTTCTAAAGGATGCAGATGGGTCGGGATCGAAGGTCAAGATCTGCCAAGTCCACCACCATTCATGGGTTTGCTCAGTCTGGGGATCTTGTTGGTCTCCAGAAGCTGCTCAAGGACAAGCCCTTTCTTCTCAACGAGAGAAATCCTGTTGTAAGATTCCTCCTTTTTCTTTTTTCTTTCTAAAAAATTCTTTTGATCTTATACCATTTTGTAAATGACGCATGAATTTGGATTGTTTCGCCTGCATTTTTAGCCATAGTTTTGGTTCTGTTCTTGATGGTTTAACACAATTTATTAGCGAAGATAAAAGAAAGATTTACATTTCTTTTTTATTCACCCTTTTTTCTCCCTATATATTTTCTTTGGAAATGCAGATAATAGTGTCCATAGCCGACTAATTAGATCTAGCGGGGACTTGGTTGGGCTAGAGATGTCAGTTTCTTTTAATTAGGTATAAAAAAAATGTAATGCATCGTTAATATATGTCTTAATTAGTTGTTTTACGAATTTCAGTTACATAATGCAGGTTGTTATTAATGTTATTAAATGTATCATTATAAAAAAAAAACATAGCATCTTATTTTAGCAAATAATGAAATTTGCTCCAGGTCCTGTAACCAAGGTAATTATTGTACAAGGGAGGTTGAGGGTGATGAACCCATAGTTATACAGAATGATACATGGAGTGGAGAAATGGGTTAAAGATGCAGTTTGATGTAGCATCAGTTCATTGTAAGCAAGCATGACGGTCTTTTTAATTATTTGTTGATGCAAAATTCAACCTATTTTAAAGTTGGCAGTGAAAAGTATAACTGTAAAGGGCGGTTATGACATGTTGACTGTGAACATGATAGAATCCGACACAGCATGTTAGGCGATTCTGAATTGCTGGATAAAGCTCTCTTAGATCTTCAGCTCCACTTGATATTGTACTGCTTCATTTGCTTATAACTAATCCTTTTATTTGTTCAAAAAAGGAGGTGCAACAATATTGTTTCCCTGTTTTGTTATAATAATTTGTTACCGATTTTTGTTACGTTCTTTTGCTTTATCCCTTCAGTTGTTTCTTGGTCGTATGGGCTCATGGCATATACTAACTGATTCATTGTTGATTTTTAGCTTCTAACAGTGAGATACTTCTTATGTGCTTAATTGCTACAATTCCTCTAAGATTTAGAGAGATTGAATTGAATGCCTACCACAGATATGTATAGTATTCGGAATCAATTCCTTCTTATTCTTAGGTCTATTGGTTTCATTTGGTTTTCATGCAGATGGCACAGACACCATTACATGTTTCTGCTGGGTATGATAGAGCTGAGATAATTAAATTTTTGCTTGACTGGCAAGGACCAGAAAAGGCGGAGTTAGAGGCCAAGAATATGGTATGTAAAAATTTTATTTGTTTTCACTATTTTTTCAGCTAAATATGTTTATCTGGTACCTGCTTGAAATTTTCCTTTGAAAACCTAGTAGAGCTCCTTGTTTAGGACCTTTTAGAATCCTTTGTGTTCTATCTGTTGACTTTTTCAGTATGGAGAGACTCCATTGCATATGGCAGCCAAGAATGGATGTAATGATGCTGCAAAGTTGCTTCTTGCTCATGGTGCTTTCATTGAAGCCAAAGCTAATGTGCTCTTTCTTGGATCTTTATTTCCCTTTAATTTATGTGGATGATTAGAACTGGCTGGGAAAGTTTAACTTCTATTGAAGATTTTCTACTTCCATGTCATTTATGCAGAATGGAATGACACCATTACACCTTGCTGTTTGGTACTCAATTCGATCTGATGACTATGCAACTGTCAAGACACTGCTTGAGTACAATGCTGATTGCACTGCTCAGGACAATGTAATATTCATCCATAGACTTGGTGTATTTCATTGTGCTTGATTTGTCTTATTAACAATTCGTGACAGTTGGTTTCTCTTTTGAATTGCAGGAGGGTATGACTCCTATAAAACATCTCTCAAATGGCCCTGGAAGTGAGAAGTTACGTCAACTATTACATTGGCACCTTGAAGAGCAGCAAAAGAGAAGAGCACTTGAAGCATGTGGTGAAACAAAGGCTAAGATGGATGAACTTGAAAAGGAGCTGCTGAATATCGTGGGCTTGCATGAGCTCAAAGTACAACTTCGTAAATGGGCAAAGGGGATGCTCTTGGATGAAAGGCGCAGGGCCCTTGGGTTGAAAGTTGGTGCTAGAAGACCTCCTCATATGGCATTCCTTGGAAATCCTGGAACAGGTAATTGCTATTGGATTGCAAGCCTCAAAATGAATTACTTGTCTTCTAGTGATACTCCATAAAACATGCAGTTTTTACACATCTTATGATGTTTCATAAGTATGTATAACAGGATGATTATTATTCAACAGGCAAGACCATGGTAGCTCGGATTCTTGGGAAATTACTCCATATGGTTGGAATTCTACCTACTGACAAGGTAACAGAAGTGCAACGGACAGATTTGGTTGGTGAATTTGTTGGACACACAGGGCCGAAGACAAGGAGAAAGGTGTTTCCTTGTGCTTTTTGGGTTTTTTTTTTTGGTGCTTTTCCTTGATCAAGGCTAGTCTGCTGTCTCATATGAACTAATTAGCAAGTGATCATGTGCAGATCCAAGAAGCAGAGGGGGGAATTCTTTTTGTTGATGAAGCATATAGATTAATACCTATGCAAAAAGCAGATGATAAGGACTATGGATTGGAGGCCTTGGAAGAGATCATGTCTGTAATGGACAGTGGAAAAATTGTTGTCATATTTGCTGGGTATAGTGAACCAATGAAGCGTGTAATTGCTTCTAATGAAGGGTTCTGCAGAAGAGTGACAAAATTTTTTCATTTCAGTGACTTCAATTCTGAAGAACTAGCAATGATTCTCCATATCAAGATGAATAATCAAACAGAGGAGAGTTTGTTATATGGATTTAAGTTGCATAGTTCTTGCAGTTTAGATGCAATAGCAAGATTAATAGAGAGAGAAACAACAGAGAAGCAGCGTAAGGAGATGAATGGAGGTTTAGTTGATCCAATGCTAGTTAATGCTAGGGAGAACCTAGATCTCAGGCTCAATTTTGACTGTATAGATGCAGATGAACTGTGTACCATAACCTTAGAAGATCTCGAAGCAGGCATCCGGCTTTTATCACAGTGATACAGGGTTTCAAATGAAGCTGAGAAGCAAACTATGTTCTTTTATCATTCTCTAGTGACCTCGATGGGACATCAAATCACACTAGAGGCTTTATTCATTTTATTCCTTTGAGGATGGTTGCAGGTGCTGCTGAAAACTCAGAAGCTGGTGGGTGGGCTTATATATTAGGGAGCTTATTCTTGTACAATTTTAATTTTCCTACTATTTCATTCCTTTGTTGCAACAATTGATTAACTCTCAGATATCTATTCTTCCCTTAAAGGGCATTATTTCTGGGTCATGTTATAGGAGTATTCATTTGTTTTACGGCAATAAAATCTTTATTCCAGCATCTCTGGATGAATGCTTGGGTTGTTTTTAACGAACTTTCTATACCTGTTGTCTTCATATTTTGTTTACCTTTGACCGACGGAGAATATGTTTTCCCTTCAGAAATTGAGTGAGAATTGAATATATATATATATATATATATATAGAATACTATTAAGGAAAAATACAAGGGCAAAAACGTACCTTGTGTGCTGTTTGTAGCACTGTCGTTTTCACATCAGATGCATGGCTTTGTATTGGCAAGTTAATCAGGTTATGTTCCTTGCCATTGTCCCAACAATTGCGATTGACCAGTTTCACTTTCTTTCAGGAAACTAGGACTTTGCCTTAACGTGCAAAATGCCACAACAACAAAAAACGAAGAAGATATTTAAAAATAAAAAACTATGAACCAGGTTATATAGTGAGGAAAAGAAAAAGCCCAATCCTTCTCGTTCTCTCTCTGGCAACCATGGTTTCGAGCTCTCTTTCACTTATCTCTTCCACATCTTCATTTCCTTCGTGCTCTAACCCTGATTCATCTTCCACGTCTACTTCTCCTCTGCCTATCTCAATTAAGCTCTCCAAGCCCAGTACCAGATTCTCAAAAACCCACAAATACCCGTCGTTGAAGCTTTTGAGTTGTTCCTCTAACGAGTCCGTTGAAGATGGGTCCGCGGAGCAGTTTTTCAAGAACAATTCGATAGCGGATTTCATGAGATTCAAGAGAGGGAGTCACAGAGGCAGCGGCGAGTTGCAGACTGCTGTTGTCAGCTATCGTAAGAGGTTTCCTTGGTCTATTCTTTACCCTTTTCTTCGGGTACAAATACAATCGCTCGAGCTCCGGTTCTAATTCTGATTAACCTTATAAAGAAGTAGTGTCTTTCTCTTGCTGGATTCTAATTGTGGGATTTTCTTTGCTTTCTTGATGGGTCAGGTTGATTTGGTCTCAACGATTCATATCGCGGATAAAGAGTATGTTTGTCTACTTCAAAATATACTTAATGAAATTACCAGTAATCTTATATTTTGTTTCTGTCTTGATTATGCATTATGGATGGAGGGTTGTGCTTAGTTATCTGGTTTTCAACTGACTTCCTTTTCCCAAAGGAGTGTAATATCCTAATCTAAAGACGATTAAACTTGAATGCATTGTTTAAAAAGGGGAAGTAGAAAAGTGGATGAAAATATCTGGTTGATTATAAGTTATGGAGTGAAAATGAATGAAGTTGAGTGTCTTAGGATAGTGAGTCTCTGGCTTTGTATGAATGCACTTGAGCAGCGATGAAGCAAGAGGTTTTAGTTGGCTCTCTATCAAAACTATTCTACGGTTCGGATATTTAAAAAAAATTTAAACCGAACCGCCCTATTCAGTTTTTTAGTTAAAAGAGTTTGCATTTGACAGTGAATGACAAAATTTTAAAATCTTTTTGTTTTGAAGAATGCAATTCATGTGAGGAGAAGCAATAAATCACCATTAAATAATAATTTACAAATTTGCAAGTGCAGCCTTTTGGAGTTTTCAAGGAAAGAATTTACCTTTCTTTGACCTTTTATGAAGATTTATTTTTCAGTATTCATGTACTATTTAGATAATTAGTGTCACATGAGGTTCGGCTCAAGTTTATGTGCTTTTTCCCATATTCAAATCTGAAACTGAACCACACACCTCGGTCAGTTATTTTTAAAAACTACAACCGAATCTATTATATAAAAATCCAAACTGAATACATCAGTTTGATTGAGTTTTTGATTTTGTTTGCTCTGCCCTAGTGGATGGTTATTAGTGAGAATAATGTTAAAAAATAATTATAGAAAGGTAGGACTCTGACACTGCTTATATCTTGCTATAAGAATATGCTGTATGGAAAGGCATGGAAAGGTGATTGTATTGACTAATGAAGCCTGCTGATGAAAAACTGAGTTTTGGTCTGGCCTGCCTGTATAAAGAACAACAAGAATATGGTAAAGATACATATATTTTTTTTTCTTAATATTTCTCCTGGAAACCTTCATAGGAGTATGATGGATTGAGTTTGTGCACTCTATGACAATTTCCTTATGGACGTGTGGCTACAGAATCTAGTTGCTTGTAACAACTTCTTTATTTCTGCTTGAGTGAATTTTCTGTTAAAATGCTTGAGTTACGAATCTTGTCTGTAGATACTTTGAAACCCTTCAGAAGGAACTTGCACCATATGATTGTGTTCTTTATGAGATGGTGGCCAGCAGGGAGAGTTTAGAAAATAGAAGAAACCCTGCAGCAGCAAAAAGGCTCAAAAGTTCACGTTCCCGAGGTTTCAACATTCTGGGTTGCATTCAGCGGCAGATGGCTCGGATACTTAACCTTGATTTCCAATTGGATTGCCTTGATTACCAAGCTGATAATTGGTACCATGCAGATCTTGACTATGAGACCTTCAAGTTACTTCAGGTTAGATAAAAGTGATTGAATGTTTTTTATCATCTGAATTCTGAGGTCAATTTTGTAGTCAACAATAACGTATTGCTTCTACATCTAATGTTCTTAATTGTATTTTTTCCAGCTTGAGAAAGGTGAAAGCTTCTTCACATTTGCTCGGGATATGACCCTTAAATCAACAAAAGCTTTAGTGCAGCCTGCTTCAATCCCAGATGACCTTGATCCTTGGAGATCCAAGCTGCTGTGGGCTTCACGTGTGCTACCTATGCCACTTGTTGGCCTTCTCATTATTGGTGGTGTTTGTGCGGATGTGGGAAGTCAGGCATCTGATTATCCAGAGCTAGAAGCTTTATCAATGCTTGACTTCGGTGCCGCTATGAAGGTTTTCCTGGCAAAGCGAATAACTTCTGAGTAAGTTTTGGCAAAAAAATTATACTTTTTTATTAAATGGGTTTTTCATTTGCTTCAAGATGTGATGATAAATGATATCTTGATTTATGAGAAAACTTATTTTCCGGATTTTGGAGTTTCGTACATTTTAGATGCTAGTAGCTATGGTATTTTTAATTGGGCTAGAAAAAGAGGCAGAGGGTAGTTTTTGCATTTGAACATGAGTTCCTACGTATCAATTTGACTAGAATTGTTGACAAGAGAATGATGCAAAAATACAATTTTGTGAAGGTTCACACAAGTGACAGCTGATGTGGAAGAGAGATCTGTTATTATCGGCGAGAGGAACAGAGCTGCTATAGAAGTACTTAGGAGAGCTATTGACGATGGTCACATTAAGATAGCTATACTGTATGGGGGTGGCCATATGCCAGACCTGGGGAGGCGCTTAAGAGAGGAATTTGACCTGGTTCCTTCCCAGGTACAGTGGGTAACAGCCTGGTCAATTACAAAACGAGATCTTGAGAGCAGCTCCCTTCCGTTTTTGAAGACAATGGCTGAGGTTTCTGGCTGGCCATTGAACCGATACCAGACATTGGCATTGCTTATTTTCTCTTCAGTCCTTGCATTGGATCTCTGGTTTTGGGAACTCTTTTGTAGCACTGCAGTTAACTGGATCTCAGAAGTAGTTTCAGAAGTTGCTCAATATATAGATAATGCACAGGTGATGTGAGTCTTTGTTTGATAAATTGTTTCGATCAACATTCAACACGGATAATGGCAACGTGTTTGTGCCTGTGTAAATATGAACACTTATTTTACAGATATAGCTGATCTGAAAATTGTAGAAAATGAACTTTGTGAATTCATTCATAGAGGAAAAATAAACTAATTGATTAATAGGTGCCCTCCACTTGGGGGCATCTTCTCTTTGTTACTAGTTCTGTACTACATGCTTGAATTCATCTTCCAAATTTACTTCTTGTTGGGTTAAATATTGATTTTGAAAATGTGCTTTCCTGGTGTCCCTCATAGACCAAATGGAATAAGCACCAAAAGTAGCATTTGGCTACGAGAGAAAGCCAGCCAAGGCGACACCTGACATTTCTTGGCGGTTGCCGAAAACGGTAAGCTGACACTTGATATTGAGGTGTCATGCCAAGGCGTAAACACGTCTTCCCTGATTCACTAAAGACAATAATCAAAAGCTTTCTTACTTAGGAATTTGAAACACAAATTCATAGGCACCAATTCACTCTCCCTTTTGTTGCTTGTTTAAACCAAAAAAGGAGTGTCATGTGTGAGTTAATTAAGATTCCTTGTGGTTCATAAGCGAGCAAAAGTTTCAAGAAAGAGCACTGATTTCTCACCTCAGCTTCTCTTACAGTCGATAACTGGAAAGATTCCCTTATTTTACGTTGTTCTTTTCACAAAACATGTTCCTTGTTTCTTTGACATTTACCAACAATCTTCGGGCAAAGGCTTCTCTTTAAAAGCTTGTCAAATTTCATGTATACAAAACTCTTCTACTTTTTGCTGCCAACAAAGCTACTTCACTTTGTTAACAGGTTTGTGTATTGTAAGCATGCAGCATTGACTAAATTTATAGTTTTAATTTTTTTTTTTGTCTTACTTACATTAAGTTTAAATTTTATTTTTTTTTGAGTTTTCGTATTACAAAAATGGGTAGCTTTGAAAGATAAGTAATGCTTTTAAAGTCTTAGAGAGAATATCTTGTAATTCTGTGTGTTGGAACTACGGTGGATGTGGGCAAGTATGTTTATGAGAATACCGAGAGAGTGTAGTATAAAAGATCTTTGAATTGGATGAGAAATCAGTAAGAGAAATTTTATTGTATTTCAATTTTTCAATAATAAATGAACTGTTTCACCTGTAAATGTAGACAAGTAATTGAACCAAGTAAAATTCTTGTGTTTTTACTTGGGATTTATCTTTATTGTGTCTTGTTCAATTTTCACGACGGTAATTTTAGCTCCAAGCCATATCAATGCACTTTCTCCATAACTAGCAACTTGTACATCAATGGAGCTGTTACTGTCGCAAATCATTCAATGTCTGGAATGATCATTCACTGGCTCTTAGGAATGCCAGTTTTCTCACTAGAAAGCAAAACATCTCCTTTTGCGTCTGTACTTAAAATGGTATTTCACAACACAACACCCTGAGCTGTCGTCAGGAATTTTTTTAATTATCCCAATGGCTTTTTCCTCTTTTATAGAACCTACAATTTTGTGCAAGCGACAGGGAGGATAAGTTTCAGGACCAAAAGCAGTAAAAATATAAATATATGCCTCATCATGGCAACTCTCTTCCATCTTACCAGTCTCTGCATTCCTTAGATCACCAATATCTTGTCTATCTCTTCTCAGTTTACCTTCTTGCGTGATTGAATTTTTCTCACAAAGAGGATTGAGGGGGGGTTTTGGCAAGCAAAATTTCAGAATCTGAAAATCCCTGTGAGGAGGTTTGCATTTTTACGCAGTCCATCTAATTCTTTGATGGTATGGTTTCTTATTTTCTCGATTGCTTCTGATTGCCTTGATGTTTTATCCGGTCTCTGACTCTCAGTCCTTTTTGATCGTTTTATCTTATCTGCCTGGTGGATGGTGTTGCTAGCTTAAATTTGTCCATTGCTTGCCAGACTCTACATTGTTGATATTGTGATTGGAACAAATTCATAACAGTCTAAACACGATGTAAAGCTGTTTATGTTTCTCTTATAATTAAGCATGTTTAGGTCTTTACTTAATCTAACTTTAAAACAACATTTATAACCAGCAAGAAAAAATAGAAGGTGGTCCATGAGAGTCTCGATTTCCCTTTTGTTGTTGAAACCACGAGTTTCATTTTGTTTCTGCTTCGAATACATATGTTTAAGGTTGTCAAAGTTATTGCTCTACTTTTTTAGGTAGCAAAACTTAGAATCCTTTTCAAATTTGGGCTATAAGTTGATCGCACTAGCTATATGTTCTGATATGAAAGATCAAACTATTTTCCAAGCCATAATCATAATTGGAAAAGAAAAAATCAACAAAAGAACAAAAGTACTCACTATGGATGATGATTCCTGTTTTCATTGCAGCGATTGGTTTCTACTGAGCCCACCTTCTGAAATATATATAAGAGGGAAATATTCCTTCTGAGATTTGTGTTCACATTGGCTTAGTGTCAATTTGTCGCTACTCATTCTCTTGGGAAATGGGGATATGCAAGTATTAACAAAGTTTCCACTCTGCTACTTGAAAAGCTTGCCGGTTCCTGCCTTCCTAGGATTCTGACTCAAGGGCAGCATTTTGAAGACATCAGAATCTCTGAGGTTTAGATACCCCACTTCCCTCCTTCATTTTAATATAGTTGTAACACGAACCAAAATTCCGGCAAGCAAGCATGCCGGCAACATTTTGGGTCCATTGTTTTACAAATATATACTAATTGCAGAAGCTTATCTGTTCCTCGTTGAGTCATGCCACGTTCAAAATGAGTATAAGACAATTCCGGAAGATTACTACCAAAAGCAATGAGGTCAGCTAAATCAAATTTGACAAGTATCTGATCCTAATTGCTTTGATAATATCTAATCCTATATATTGCTTATTCATTGAAACATAATAGATCTATTTGCTAGTAATTAACAACTACAAAGTCTTAACATCATAAGGTTGGAAGGAGCTGTGGTTGAAAGGCCTTTTGCCTACTCAAATCAGATAGAAAAAGTTGACTCCCCATAAGCAATATCACATGTGGAATCGTACCTATTGATATTCTGGCTAGCATTCGATGATTACACCCCATTCGATGATTACACCCCACCACATCCTCAAATCTTCAAATCCAGCTCAGCAGAAGAGCCACATCGTTTTCATGATGCTGTTATGACTTTGTTTTTATTTAAGTAAAGAGGCTAAAGACAAGCAGACATGTTATTGTTCGGTAGTTCATTAATTTGTTGTTGGATAGTCACTACAATATCTGTTTTTTAATACTTGCATAGCAGGAGTCGCGTGCCTGGCTCAGGCCACTAGGAGAAAAAGTAGCTTTGACAAAAGCACTTTCTGCCCTTCTACTCAACTATAAATATGCGCTGGTGTGATAAATATTTAAACTGTTTTGAAGTAGGATGGTATGGATGTAAACCGGGTTGAGGTTCAGCAGTAAGCACCAGTCTTAAATGTTCCAGGTTTATGTTTCAGCCTTCTGACAATTAATTCTCCAGTCATGCAACTCAGTTCTTCTCAGGAACTGGACAAACAACATCACTATCATCTTCTTCGGGATTCTGATCTGCAAAATGAGAGAACTGGAAGAAAGTGGCAGAAAGAGGTCCCTAAATCTGAAACCCCAAAAAACAAGTTACAACCAGATGTCGGTGGTCGTAGGCGGGGCCGTTTCAACAAATATGCTCTTGCGGGTGCTATTCTTGCCTCCACAAATTCAATTCTACTTGGCTATGGTGAGCGATTTTGAATTAGTTAAATTGAAATATTAAATATATGCGCCAGGTCTTACTTCTGAGTTTTAATCTCCGCGCACAAGAAAAGCTAGGTAAAATCGAGTACTAATCTAGCAAAGTTTCTGGTTATATTTTGGGCAAATTTTGTTGCTTGCAGATATTGGGGTGATGAGTGGAGCAGCGCTATATATCAGGGACAATCTCAAGATCAATTCAACCCAAGTAGAGATCTTGGTGGGTAGCTTGAATGTATGTTCTTTAATTGGCTCACTTGCCTCAGGAAAAACTTCTGACTGTCTTGGCAGGCGTTATACAATAGTCTTGGCAGCAGCCACGTTTCTGATAGGAGCATTTTTAATGGGACTAGCACCATCTTTCTCTTTCCTCATGGCTGGAAGAGTTGTAGCTGGAATTGGTGTTGGCTACTCTCTTATGATCGGTCCAGTCTACACTGCAGAGATCTCTCCAGCCATGACTCGGGGCTTTCTCTCTTCACTCCCTGAAGTCTTCATTAATGTTGGAATTCTACTTGGTTACATCTCCAACTATGCATTGTCTAGTCTTCCAGAGCACATAAATTGGAGACTAATGCTAGGACTAGCAGCCCTGCCAGCCTTTGCTGTTGCACTAGGAGTCATCGTGATGCCAGAGTCCCCTCGCTGGCTTGTCATGAAAGGCCGATTGGTGGAAGCGAAGCGAGTTTTAATCAAAACATCAGATTCTGAAGCGGAAGCTGATATAAGACTCGCTGAAATGGCAAAGGCTGCTGCAACTTTAGAACAAGAACCATCTTCAAGTAGCTGGCATGGCCAAGGGGTTTGGAAGGAGTTGCTACTGAGGCCCTCTAGGCCTATTCGACGAATTCTCATTGCTGCCATTGGTGTTAACTTCTTTATGCAAGCTTCTGGCAACGATGCCGTTATATATTACAGCCCCGAAGTGTTCAAGGACGCTGGAATTCACGGTAGGAAACAGCAAGTCGGTGTTACAGTCATCATGGGAATTGCCAAAACATGTTTCGTTTTCATATCTGCTCTTTTCTTGGACCACTTTGGAAGGCGGCCCCTCTTGTTGTGGGGCTCAACAGGGATGGCTATTTCATTAGTTGGGCTAGGACTTGGCTCCAAGTACCTTCAGCAATGCTATGACAAGCCAGCATGGGCCATCGCCTTGTGTGTAGTGGCTGTGTGCGCTGATGTTTCCTTCTTTTCGATTGGACTCGGACCAATCACGTGGGTCTACTCTTCAGAGATTTTTCCAATGAGGTTACGAGCCCAGGGTTCAAGCCTGGCAATATCAATCAACCGGGTGGTTAGCGGGATTGTGTCCATGACATTTCTAAGCATTTCAGAAAAGATTACATTCGGGGGAATGTTTTTTGCACTTTCAGGAATCATGGCGGTGGGTACAGTTTTCTTTTACTTCTTTCTGCCTGAAACCAAAGGCAAGAGCTTAGAAGAGATTGAGATTCTTTTTGAGGATAAACCTCTTGATGGAAACAATAAAGGTCTAGCTTCCTAATACAGAGGTGCTTTGCCCACAAATTGAAATATGATCTGTAAACATCTTTGTTTAAAGCTGGGTGCATGGTGTTGGTGGAGCTTTAAGGAAAAAACTCCAAGCATTTAGAACAGACAAAGATATGGCTTTCTGGGAAAAAGTCAGTGAGATGATACAGGTAAAATGTCACAATTCGATTAAGCTTTTCGAGTCTAGAAGTGTGGACTTACACATTGATACACAATTGGAAAAGATTTGGAATTTTTTTTTGGCACGTGAAGAAAATCAAAGGTTGTCGCCAAATTCCTTGGTACTTCACTTAGTCGAAATACATGGGGATTGTGTAGTATATATTTTAAATATATGATCAGACTTAAGCATATATCCTATGCTTTGTATTTTTTTTTTTAACTTGTTTGGTTTGTCAGGCTGACAGCTAATTTAATTATGAAATATATGTATGTATAATAAATACATGTATATATATATATATACTAATAGTACTTATTAAACACGATAAATATAGCAAAAACTTATATTTTTCGTAGTAAATATTTTGAAAAACTCATTAGTGGTCATATAAAAAGGACAAATTATTCTTTTTATTCATGGAAAGAAATGCTTAATTCTGCACTTGGAGACACATGGCTTGATCTTCTTAACCACAGACTTGACAAATTTTCCCAAATAATGCTTTACAGCATCTGTAAGCTGAAATGGTTTGCCCAAGCCATGGTGTGATTGATAATTGTAAACTTCCAAAACTAAATTTCAGGTCTACTTGAAGGCCACCAGCTAGCCAGTGGTAATCCCATTTTCCTTTTTCTAGTATAAAAGAAGAGTGCTGTGATCATCTAATTGTGGGCTTTATTCATCTTTAATAGTAAGATAATCCACATTTTTATTTAGTTAATGGTTTTGAAGTCCCCTGGAACAAGTGTGTAGGCCTCCAATTGCCCCTTGATACGTGAAAAGGGCTTTTACTTGATCACTATCAAATAGATAGAATTTTCCATAAAAGAGGAAGTGTTTTCATTTTTAGAAGGACAAAGAAGAGAGTGCCAGCTCATGACCGAAGGGTATCTCCACTGCCAAGTGAGAACGTGTTCTTCATTCCTAGCATAATGCCTAGCTATGCATTTCACGCAGTTTGAGTTCCATTTGAGATCCAAACAAACTCCATGGATACTACTTCAACTAACCCCTCCTTTCAGCCTCGCCAAACTTATCTTCTTCCAAAAGTACCTGAGGAAAAAGAAACATAGAAGTGGAAGGAAAAGCATAAATTAGCTGCAGAGGAAGCTGAAATGGACGCCAATGAAATGGAATCCCAACAACACAGGGCGGCAGGTGATGATGACTTTGGCCGTGTAAACACTGGTCTAAACAAGTACACTATTTTTTGTGCTCTTTTGGCCTCTACGAACTCTATTCTCTTAGGCTATGGTGAGTCCGCTTTCAGTTGTCTCTTTTCTATTCCTTTTTTTTTCCTCCAAAAATTGTCAAGAATCCATGTAGAGACTAGAGATTAATTAAATGCGTTTTAATTAGTAATCAGAACCCAAAAAAAAAAAATTCATGCTTGTTTGTTGTTTGTGGCATGCCTTCAAGCCAAACCCCTTCTTCTCCATCAATGGTACTTTTGGGTGAACTGTTGTGTATACCTTTTGCAGATATTGGTGTCATGAGTGGGGCAGTGCTTTTTATCAAAGAAAACCTCAAAATCTCATCAGTTCAAGTAGAAATCTTGGTTGGTAGCCTGAATGTACTTTCACTCATGGGCTCACTTGCCTCTGGCAAAACCTCAGATTACATAGGCAGACGTTACACAATTGTCCTAGCAGCAGCCACATTCCTGGTAGGTGCACTTCTAATGGGGTTTGCACCCTCTTTCTCATTGCTCCTAGCAGGCCGCATAGTTGCTGGCATTGGCGTAGGCTATTCCCTCATGATTTCTCCTGTATACACAGCTGAAATCTCCCCTGCTATGAAACGGGGGTTCCTCACTTCCCTCCCTGAAGTATTCATCGTCTCTGGAATCCTCCTAGGCTACATCGTTAACTATTCTCTATCAGGTTTGCCCCAAAACATAAATTGGAGACTGATGCTTGGCTTTGCAGCAATACCAGCTATTGCCATTGGATTCGGTGTTACAGCAATGCCAGAATCACCTCGTTGGCTTGTCATGAAAGGGAGAACAGATGAAGCAAAAGGGGTTTTGGTCAAAGTCTCGGATAGTTGTCAAGAAGCTGAATTTAGGCTGAATGAAATAACCAAAGCTGCTGCTCTGGATATAGGCCAATCAGCTTCTTCAAGCAACAATGAATGGCGTGGCCAATGGGTATGGAGAGAACTTCTATTGAGCCCATCAAGACCCGTCCGTCGGATTCTTGTTGCAGCCATTGGGATTAACTTTTTTATGCAAGCTTCTGGCAATGATGCTGTCATATACTACTGCCCCGAAGTGTTCAAGGATGCTGGCATTCACAATAAGCGACAGCTTTTCGGTGTCAATGTGATCATAGGAGTAGCCAAGGCTTCTTTTGTGTTGATTTCGGCTCTTTATTTGGACAAGTTTGGGAGACGACCTCTTTTGTTGCTAGGCTCAATTGGGATGGCGGTGTCCTTGGCTGTGTTGGGCATGGGTTCCAAATTTCTCGAACACTCAGAAAGCAAACCTTTGTGGGCTATTATTGTGTGCATCGTGGCTGTCTGCGCTGACGTTTCGTTCTTCTCAATTGGGCTTGGTCCAATCACATGGGTTTATTCATCAGAAATATTTCCTTTGAGGCTACGGGCCCAGGGCACAGGCCTGGCTATCTCAGTGAACAGGCTGGTGAGTGGGGTGCTGTCCATGACATTTCTGACAATATCCAACAAGATAACATTCGGAGGAATGTTTCTTGTGCTTTCCGGAGTAATGGTGGTGGGCACATTGTTCTTTTATTTCTTTCTTCCAGAGACCAAAAGCAAGAGTCTAGAAGAGGTATGGGCACTATTTGAGGACAAAGATAAAAATGATGATGGTGAAATGGGGGGAGTGCAAATGAGAGAAATTTGATGCTGTTATGCTACTATTAGTTAGCCACGGTTAAAAGGATTGTACTTAAAACTAGTGTTTCGTACCTGCATTGACCTAATGGTTAATAGCTATAACTTTTCAAGACCTTTTCCACATGTAGAACAGGCGAAAAGGATCAATCAACTATAGTTGCAATCTTGCTTAAACTCCTTTTTTCCTTCTCGAAAGTACTTTCTACTTGATGCCCAGATCCAGAAAATATTACATCTTCCTTCCTAATTCAGTAATGTGCACAAAAAGAATGAATTAATTTTACAAAAATAACATATCAATTATACCAAGGAGAAAAGTTTATATTTTCTTAAAATTTGTGAGATGTTATAATTATATTTAATTTGCCCTTAAAAGGGTTCATTCTTTTTGTATTTGATCCTTCAATTTATCCAATACTTTAAATCTCTTTTATCTTTAGATTTATATTGACATAATACAAAAAAAAACTTTTAAACTATTTAAAAATTTAAATAAAATTTTTTTATTACGTTTAATCAGATTTTTGTATTTTTATTTTGAATCAAATAAACACTCATTATTAATTGTTAGCTAATTATTATTAGTTAAATGTCACTTATCACTTTATATCATGTGACGTTATAAAAACATGTCATAAAAAATGATAACATGATCATATAGTATTTTTCACCTTCTACATTAATCTCACGTGAATATAAAATGACAAATGACGTTTCAATAATTTTTTCAAATATTATATCATTTATTTTTCACTAATATACATTTTGACTTGCACATGGCCATGATAGTGTACCATATGCTAATACCTTATCCTGTCTTTGATCCACATCTAAAATAATTCAACTATTGAATTGAAACGACGCTTCATAGATACCACAAGGACTTAAGTTCATATAGATAACTTAATAATGGTCTTATATCCTCAGGGTATATACTTGGACGACTAGAAGTGTCTATAAAGCAAACTCAATGGGATATGTATCTAACAATGCTAAAATCATGGATTTATGACTTGGAATTCGAAGCCAAGATTAATTATTCATGACACAAGTTTAAAGGATGCATGTATTGACGAAGAAAAGGGCTAACTCACAACCTTGGCTTGTGTTTTTGGTCTAACGCTCTTGTCCTGTAGTGGAGGACCTATACTCTATAATCAAAATTAAAGAAAAAAAAATTAATTACTAGGATTTGTTTTCTTGACAGTCAATGAAATTAATAAAAGACTTGATTCTGCTAATCCAATAATGAGGTCATGAATGTTGCAGCAGTAAGCTGCTTAATAGAGCCAAATGTAAAAAAGACAACCGCACATGAAAATTTTTGACATAAACCCTCAAAATTATGTTGCAAAAGTCATAACCCACATGGCAAATGCTATTGCAACCAATCCCTACTGGTGAAGCCCCCGATATGAAAATCCCATTTGATTTGAAATTTTCAGAGCTTTCGTAATGATGACCTTAGGGGTTTCAAAAGCTAGCAAAAACAAAAAAAAATGTGGGTCAGAAAAGATCTGTGTGAAATACAAAGGGTTTCTACTTGTCACTGAGCTTAACTTCATACTCCAAAAAGCTGAACTCAACCACTCAAAACTGTCTGTTAGCTCTTGGTGTGGCATTTCAAAGGGTAAGAAGTGCACTCTTTGAAATGTATTTTTCTTGTTTGGAAGCTTCCTAGACGGTGAGATACTCTTTGACAGCTAGTCTTGAAGGGTACTGAGAGAGGCCTTGACATTGTGTTTGTGTGTTCGTTTAAGACCCTTATTTTTGGGAAATGGAGATTGCATAGTCTTATAAGAGTACTTTCTAAGACTCAACTTCTTGGTGTAGCCAAAGCCTTAGACCTGTTTATTTGTCCTCTATCGTACAAGTTTAGGCCAGACGCTAGCATATCGACAAAGCTTCTGTATAAAAATCTAATATATAGTTTGAAATATGGAAAGGTTGAGAAAATATATTAAAAATTTTCTTCCAGTACCAATCATGGAAATGGTGACAATATTACCTTTGTCCTCCACTTTTAATCTTGAGTTTTTTAATTTACTTTTCCAATCTTTCTCTCACACACATAGGCGGAACTACGCGTTCTTGCACTATAAGTTTAATTATATAGAGTAAGAATCGCTAGGTGGAATGATCAGATTTACAGTTAAAAAGAAAGCTCAAATTGAAATCACAGTCACTAATCTATCTACCGACATTGATGACAACATGAAGTTGTTTGCTAGTACTAGGAGTAGGTATTAGGTATGATACACATAAAGATGAATAGCGCGAGTAGGGCCATTGCATGTCCCCCAATTCCCATTCTTGATTCACGTATTAAGTTTTCAGGCATGTTCCCTTTGGTGGTTAACCCGCGAAGGGAGCCCCCATTGGCCATTGCTGGGGAATAAAAAGGGAGTCCTTATGCCACCAACCCTACCCCCATTTATAAGTCAAAAGATAAAAGCAAAGCATGGCAATGTCACGCTTATTTGTTTTCCATTCGGTGTCCCACGCTGTTCCATATGGATATATAGTATTATGCAAATTTGATGGGAATTTGTAATGCTATATATGCATCTAATTTAACTTCAACTCCTTCCTTTGAGGGTAAAATGTGAATATTTAGTATCTAACAATAATTTTTATTCATAGAATCTTTTTGTGGCACATTTCGAAATTCCGCTGCACCCCAAAAAAGTGATTGTCACAATTATCAGTTGAAGTGGTACCGCATACATTAAAAAGCTACTAATAATGAGCTGAAACTCTTTGTAAGATCAGATATAGGGGGACAGCATTCCTGAATCTAGTGGATATTCCCAGACTTCTCTTTTAAAAAGTCTTTTGAATCCCATGGCCCAAAATCAATACGCAAGAGTTTACTCAATTACCCAATAATGAACAATGGTACTCATACTTCAATAATTGTCTTCTACAAAATCATCTGTTACAGAGAACTTTTCTGTGTCATTATGCTTGGATGCACGCAGTTTGAATTTCAAATACAATCCAAATTTCTCAACAGTTTTGTTTAATTATTTTGGTCCCTACTTTTTCCAAATCTCCCTCAGCAAAATGTGGTTGGTCGGGCATTTACTTGACCATTCTATATCTGGAATTCATTCCCCAAACCAGGATTAACCTGCCCAATTGATTATCCCTTCTCCTAACTTGAAAAATTCCCCATATTTATCTGGACTTATTATCAAGCAGTAATTAAATTTGAAAATGAGTAATTAAACTTTTAGTTGGGGCAATTTCTACTCACATAATTCAAAAATTAAAGCAGATAAGTTGCCGCGTGTGACTTTCAACCTACTTTTCTACACTAATAGTTAATCCAAAAAGAAGTCTTCTCCTTAACGCAAATTTTCCACAATGAGGACAACGAAATGGACGAACAACAGCAAAATGTATTTCACCATACAACTGGTTGAATTTATTATTATTATAAAATCACGTCCACTTAAGGTTTGTCATGTATTTTATTTATATAAGTTCTCTATCTCCATATATACCGCCACCCTCCCTTCAAAAACACACTTTCTCTCTCGCTCTCTCTGGAAATGGAAAATCGATTCAAGCTACGAATCTCTCGCATGTTTCGATCCTCGTTTGGCTCTGCCGGACCCGGACATCTCGGACGTTATCGAAAAAGCCGTTTTCTCGCCTCAAAACCACAACAACTTCCAATTGATTGAGCCATTGTCGCCGTCGTCACCTAAGGCTCGACCATTCCCATCCATTTGTAAACCCAGATGCCCTGAATCCACCCAAGGCGCCATCCCAATCATGATTGTATCATGATCACTCCAAGAGAAACTCTTCCAAGGCGTAAAGTGTCTGCTCGTTACCCTCCTTTTCTTGTCTCCTCGGCTGATTTCAATGGCCGCAAGTGCCCTCCTGCTTCCCCTATATCGCCTTTGAACCCTTTCTCCGAGCGTAAAGACTTTGGTTTCTATGAGAAAAAGAAGAGTTTAACCAGAAACAAGGAGAAGAAAAAGAAAAATAACAGAAGGGTTCATGGGAAAAGCAAGAATGTTATGTCTTCTACTACCACATTTTTCAGCTCATCTTCTCAAGAAAGTGCTAATCATAATTATGGTGGTTGGTGGTTTAGCAGTGAAGATGAAACCGACACTCTTTTCTCTTCACGGACTCTCTCATCGGATTCATCCGAGTCTCCCCGGCAACGTTCTTACCGGAAAAGGAGCAACAGTGCTCGTCGGAGAAGAGCTAAGGGCAGGAGCTGTGACATGGGGGTTTTACCTTTGGAAGGAACCAATAAAGTAAAAGACAGCTTTGCTGTGGTGAAAAGTTCCAGTGATCCGTACAATGATTTCAGGACATCCATGGTGGAGATGATTGTTGAGAGACAGATATTTGCAGCGAAGGATCTCGAGCAACTGTTGCAGTGTTTTCTATCACTGAACTCTCATTACCATCATAAGATTATCCTTGAGGTTTTTACAGAGATTATGGAGACCTTGTTCTCCAATTGGTCTTGATGAAGAAGTAGAAGAAGAAAAACTGTTAACTTCGTTTGTACTTGTCTTTGTTTCTTTCACTTTATGTTCTTAAGAAATTTAGTTTAATCATTAGATCTTAGACTTCTAACTCCGAATTAACGTTGTTAATGGGATAAACCTTCCATATTATCCAAACAGTTTATGTTTTTTTTTTCTTTTCTCTTTTTGCCCTGTCTCTTTGTACTAGCTGGCTGGCTTACACAGCACCGATCAAGTACGTGAGTTTATATTTTATTTTAACAGTGCTTGTTTCGATGAAACCCTAAAGTGGAATTTTGCTCTCAAAGCAGGATCGGCTTTGTTTGTTATAGCGTTTGCTTGCCTTTCTATGGACATATTACTGCAGGGGATAAACTGTTACTGAAAAGACAGGCCAGAAGGGGAGAAGAGAACAGAGGAAGAGCAAGGAAAATTGAGAAAAAATAAAATAAAATTTTTGTGGCAGGCAGTTTCTTTATTCTTTTGAAAAGTCAGGGTTTTGGGTTTGCTCAACCTTTTGAACATAGAAGCGCAGACTCCCTCCTGGATTCGACTTTAAAAAAAACAAATGAAAAAGATGAAACGAATGAGAGATGGTGCAGCTAGCAATCCTTTGATTTGAAAGCAGACACCAAAAAGTTGTGTAAAATCTCAGTCCCGTGTGTTGGACTTTTGTAAAAACTTCTTTTTCAAACCCAAATTGCACCAAAAGAATACAAGTAAGAGGAAAAATCCACTACATGAATGTTTTTTGTTTGTATTGAACAAGATTTTGTTATATATACAATAATAATGGGTCACAAGACCATTGCTTGCCTTTAATTTAGCTCTCTAAAATCTCCATTAAGAAATACCAAACACCAACATCCAAGTCGATGGTTATTTATGGCTTCTACAAAAGTAATTAAATCGGTTGTTCTAAATCTTTCATTTCCTCGTCTAACATTTTTCGCTGAATAAAAAAATCGTACAGTGACAAGTCCATGAGGTTTAAATACGACATATTGCATCCAATATCGGGCCTGTCGCAACTCGGTGAATAGGAAATATGGCATCTTTATATAATTTAATTAAATTTAATTTTTAATATTGTCTTGTACTTTTTGGGATCATAGATCCACATACAAATTTAAAAAAATAAAATATTAAATGGAACCGATTTTTATGAACTAACATTAAAATTATAAGGTGAATGGCTAAAAGATGCTTGCCTCGATCAATCACTATGAACCCTTAATTCCGTCCAGCTTGAGAACAATTTGACCATCACATCTCTTAGCCAAAAGCATGACAATATTTACAATTTTAAATGATCTAAAATTGTGGTTGGCAATGGCATGATGCCTAGAGACAAAATATATATATATATTCAAATTGATGGTTTGAAAATTATGGGTTCACAACAAGAGACAAAACTACTGCCCACTAAATTGAAAGCTACATCTCTAGTTTTGTTGTGTTATAAACTAAATTCGATTTCTTATGCAAATCAAATTTTGTTTCCATTATGTAGATGAAGAAGAAAAGGTTAAACCAACACATCCCACCACCCTAACACATGAAATCAATATTTGGTTTTAGTAGTATAATTAATATCCTTCCATAAGCTTTTTTTAAAGATTTTTCAAACATAAATAGAAAATTTGTCACTACATATGTGAAACCTCCGACAAATGATCACAAGAAAGATCCAGCAGCTCCCAAGTCAAGCAAATTATGATGGGTTATACATAATCTTTTTGGGCTTAATTAATCTTGGGTCTCAAATCCCAAGGAAGAAAAAGGAGTACAGTAGATGAATAAAAAGTTGGGTTCAATGGGTTAATTTGAGGTCTTAAATCAAATTGGAACATCAATATTTCTTCGCTAATGCTTTTCCAGCAAAATGAGTGGGAAAAAGGAAAAGAAATAAGCTAGGGGCTGCTTATAGGTAGGGCAGAGAACCAAGGCAATTGATCGTGCTTCAGAAGTTTTTCCAAGAACAAGGAAACGTCGGTTTCAGAGGATGTGTGTGGCTTAAAGATTAAAAACGACACAATGGAATGAAAAAAAAAATAGGGTGAAAGACAGAAGGTTAGTGGAAGGAAAACCGGTTGAGGTTTCAATAAAGACAAAGAGAGAATGTGAGCCTGCAGGAATCTGTTTTCCACTATTGGATCTGGCTTTTTTTTTTTTGACTCTTTTTTACAGTGGCTGTCCCTTAGGCTTGAAAGCTATGTAACATTGCATAAGAGATAGAAAGAGAGAAGTACTGGAAGGAATTGGTTGCGTAGCTTTCTCTTCTCTTTCTTCTATATATCATGCATTTATGAGCAGCGGGATTCTTGAAAAACAATTATCTAGGACATCCCTGATCCCTCCATAGTATTTAAATTTCTCAACAGATATCGCAGCACAAATTGCCAAAGGCATTTCCTTAAATGGGATTCAAAGTAAAGAATGTCTGGTTTTGGCAGTGGGTTGGTTGCTTGCCTTTTTCCCATTGGTTTAGCAACCTAGCATTCTCATTAATGGTCGCATTTTCTGGGTTCTTGAGCCCCCCATTTCCTCTCTTTCTCTCTCATTTGCAACATGTGATCAACTAAGATGGTTTCTTTTTAAAACTTTTTGAATTCAATTTGATCAGTAGTCATTTGGGCTGGCATGGCTTTTAAGCCCGTACATACCAATGCTTAGCTATAAGCTTTAGGCCTGCCTTTCGATGATGCTGGGACCCATATGGATAAATTGGCTCAGCTCTTTTACCTTATCTGAAGCCCATCCTACGTTTTTAGGCTATATTTCTTTAGCCTCTTGGGTCCTTTCTGTTTTGACATTATATGTGGATGGAATCATTCAAAATCAGACAAAACCATATTGATTTTGTTTTTTGAATATTTGAATGTCAGACTTACATTATATGAATACAATACCAAATTTTGGAATCGATTTAGTGCAAATTCATGCACGTTTGGAAATAAGAACATCTAATTACATGTTATATAAGTAAGAAAAGGGATGTTTTATGTCTCTTTTCTTTTCTAAGACTTGGGGGTCAGCCATGCGAGCTGGCGCCGTGCATGGCCTGGAAGTCTTTGTAAGAGTTGGTGGAAGACTTGGAATTTTGGAGATCAACTGAGAAGAAGAAACCAGAGAGAGGCATGTGGGCAGCTTTAATCAAGATGCAAGAGTCCAAAAACCTTGAGATAACGTGAAGCCTTTGTGAGCGGCGGCTATGTCTCAGTCTCATTCTACTCTGACAGAGACAAAGTTCCAAACCTAAGACTACGTGGCCAACTCCAAGTGGTCAAACAATCTTGAGTGCAACTCAACTGTCTCCATCGACTACACTAGACCTCTAATCCGCCCAGTTAAATAGCCGCTCCCTAGTCGCCATCACCCCTTTCACTTTTCTGCAGAATCGAGCCGCCAAGTAAGTTATTCAAGTGCCAAACTCCTTATTAACCTTTGTAGCTTGACAGTAAGAAAGATCTTAACGGTAATATACGGTGTCCTGAGCTAACCCATACATTCGGTTAGGGTGTGCATCTAAAATAGTCAGACTTGGAGGATTGTCCTATATATTCTTGCAATAGCTTTTGTAATAGTTTTATGGAATTTTGATGTGCCTGCACATCTAACAGGCCTGACAGACTTGAAATAAGTTCTAAGTGGCAAGTTTAGCTTGAATGAGCCTAATCCTAGCACAAAGCTTTAAGTTTGGGCCTGGTTAAATAGCTAACTACTAGCTAGTTTAGTTTCTTGTTTGTAATATCCCAATCATGAAATATTATTTCTGTATGTGCTAATTTACAAAGGATTTACATTCTAACGTTTCAATTTAATAGAAAATTTTGTATATGCTACAATTTCTTCAAAAACTTCACGTAATTTATTTTGTTTAAATTTTAATCTCATTCTAACTCTTTTTGTAAATATATAATTTGAGCATATTACAAGGAACTAGAGAGGGACTGAATATTGAATTTTGATGCTTTGTTGGAAAGATTACTATAATTAGGCGCCAAGTTTGTTGCTTTGAAATTCTTAGAGGTAGTGTTTGATTATTTGTGAGTTAGACGTATGTAAAGATTTAGGACTCTTTCCAAAGGAAGGTAACGTGTCAATAGAAAATTTAATTCTTGGAAGATATGTATAGTAACATAAAAAAGGTGAAATGTTTGTGTCCCAAGGCCGACTGTCGAAGTGTCAACCACAAATCATATCTGTTTGGTACACCATTCATTCAATAGGGTAGGTATCATTCTTTCCCTCTGTTACCCTGTCTTCTTTTTTTTTTCTTGTGTTTTTCTGCGTGGAAGTATAGGGTAGGTGCCCTTAATTTTGTCCCCTTCAAGGTTGTAATCTCTTGGTGTAGTGCTTGACAAATGTATAACATTCTCCCAATTCCCGCCCAAAACCTGAAACTTTTTAGATTCTCATATCCAAAACAGGCCTTATGTACTCTCTGCTTCCCTATCCAAAGTCCAAGACAAATCTCCCTAACAAGCAGGCTCAAGTTGTGAACTGGATATATATAAATCATTAATTCAAAAAAATCCAATATTTGATGGCTATTGTTGAGTCAAATTTGTCAGCTATCCCGCATTATACTACATGTCTTGCCTATTTATTGCATGTGTTGCCACCTTTTAAGAGGAAGTAGTAGCAATAATTTTTTTAAGGTTCCTTATCATCAATTCCCCATTTACCATTCATCCTTTGTACTTAAAATGGAAACCCAAATTTTCTATTACTCCCATCCCATATCACTTATCTATAATACTCTTGTTTTCCCCTTTTTGGTTAAAATTTAAGGGGAATGTCAGCATACATGCATGTACAATACAACTGGTTATAATATTTAGCATACGTTAGAGCAAACATGAATTAATTTGTGTACACGTATATATGTATTGAGGGGGCGTATATATGCATATGTTTCTGATGTAACAATATTTGAATTTCCTAAAGACAAAATAAATAAAGAAAGACAAATTTTTTGATGTATTCTTTTTGTAGTTATTTGTGCAGCAAAAAGGCTATGCCGATAAAAGCTGGAAAAGGTTGAAATATATAGACAAAACTGCAACACTGCAATACAACTTTTTTTTTTTTGGTGATTTATGCAGGAAATAGAGTTTTACAGAGGAAATTGGTGGAAGTCCAGCTGGCTCCGCGATTCACGGGTTGGGTTTTAGAGTATGAGCCTTCGTTCTCTGCAATTTCCACTGCATCACTCCAAAGTCTAAATGATACAGATGACTCAATCAAATCAGAAGCTCGTTGAACAAATCAATCAATCGAAACACCCAAATGATTAGAAGTGGCAGACCAAAATTTGATAGTAAAGCAGAATCCTTCCCTGCAGACTAAAGTCTTCAAACCCTTTTTTATCTTGTTCTGACAATGTCGGTCACAATATGACGCAATTGTTCTTAGGTTTGCATTAGTTTATTATAACTCATGTAATTATTACTATTAGCGAATCGTGAATACAGTTGCATGTATATATCGTATGTGGGGAAACTACGTCCAAATTAATCAATCAAAATTAGCTAAGGCGAGAGGTCCAATTCAACAACCAGGACCGCTCCTCTCTTTCTCCTAAAGAGGCTACACACCAACTCCACCATCAAAAGTAAAAGTGACGAAACAATCTTTGAAAATTATTAATTATTATTATAACAACGAAGAAGAAGCCATCAGGAATTAATTTAAGCTTCCATAAGAACTTTTGATATGTCTGATGATGAGCTACGCCTAGTGGGGACTCTTTTGGTGAGCAAAGTGCAAAACACAAAGACAAGAAAGGAGCGTGTCAAGACAAAGAGTAAAAAAAGAAGACAATTAAAGTGGAGCCCCAAAGGAGAGAAAGGGCCTTTCTCTTTTTCTATTGTTTGAAGCTTAACAACCTTGAATTGAATTGAATTGAATGGTGGCTCCTTCTCTTCTTCTCTTATTTGTATAAAGAAATCTTCACCGATCATCACCGCTATCACCAAAGAAAAGAAGATAGCGAAACAAATAATTCCCCTTTGAATGTCTTTGTTGCAGCTTGTAAAGAAGAAAACAACAAAATCTACACTACTTGCTCACCTGATCATCAAAGTGAAAAAGAGTAGTCAGTGCCAATGCTGCTTAGAAATTCCATTTCCAACACCAAAAAGTTCTTTCAAAAAACCTTACAAAGTTTCAGGTCTTTATTCTCTGGTGGTGGTGGTAGTGTGGATTACCAAAAGCTACCCAAAGCCTCTCCTTACAATCCCTCTTCTTTCAGTACTACTGCCGGCCTTGACATGAATGGCCCAACCAGTT
Source organism: Theobroma umbraticum (assembly GCF_002168275.2). Classification (NCBI taxonomy): domain Eukaryota; kingdom Viridiplantae; phylum Streptophyta; class Magnoliopsida; order Malvales; family Malvaceae; genus Theobroma; species Theobroma umbraticum. The sequence goes on along the minus strand of NW_018397256.1, from coordinate 8,832,070 downwards.
ACCAGCAAGACCTTGAAAAGTTCTACACTGACTTCACTGACCGATGGGAATCGGATAAAGGCAAGGAAAAGAAGAGAAACAAGAAGAAGATAGTGTCAACTCCAACAGAACAACCAAAAGAAGGGGACAAAGGAGGTTTCACGCAGTTTACAAGGACGAGTCCGACGAAGAAGAATACAACACAAACAAGAGAGGATAATGATGATCAGTCGACCACAACGAGGAGTGCCAAGGTGGAGAAAAGGCTAGAAGATACATATATGAAGAGTAAGAGAGAAGCAAGGAGTTTGTCAGTGGCACAAAAGCTGAAAGGGCTAGAGATGATGGATAGGAGCAATATGGATCATGTTCTAGACATTGAAGAGGTTCTTCATTACTATTCTCGCCTGACATGCCCTGCCTACCTGGACATTGTGGACAAGTTTTTCATGGACATATGCACAGAATTCTCGGGACCGGCTGCTTCTCCGAAAAGTGTCAATTCAAGATCAAAATTTCGATCAGTGAGAGCCTGATCAACCTTTTGCTTTTTTTTTTTTTTAACTTCTTTTTGCTTCTCTGGTTAGAGAATTTGGGACAGGTTAAGAATCGAAATTGTCATGATGACTTCTGTTACTTTATTTTTTCCCCTCTTTAATCATGTTTTAGTTGTGATTCGCTTTGTTTGTATTTGTCTCCAATCCATTAATTCTTTGAGTTCTTCTGTAAAGCTCTGTGCTTACTTAATTTCCTTGATTGATGCCATTAATTTGACACATGATTGCGAGAAAAGATATGAAATTCACTTGGGCTCATTGCACATTGATTATTAGACATATTTGATTTGATCAGTTAAATTGATGGTTTTGGAGCTTCGTTTCAACCTTTTGTGGGTGGTCAAGGGACTTGAAGGAGTGGACCGAGCCAGCGAAGGAAGCTCGCACTTCTCTTTTTGGTGTTGGGGTGGGATAACGGGTTGGTCAAAAGAAAAGAGTATCACATATCAAAATGAATAATTTGTTCTCGCACTAAAATGCTAGCTGATCATCATAATAATCGATGCCCATTATTCACAGAATATGGAATTTCTATATATTTTAATTTGATATTTGATTTTGAGGCAACATGAATTAAACCGTTCAATCTTAGATACATAGAGTGATGTTATTTGCTTATCATTCTTGTTTCAAATATTTGAACTCCTTGCTATGATACAGTTATTGGACAAATTTAAGACGCCCAACTTGGACTTGAACAACTTGAAATTAGGCAAAGGGTGTGCTGCATTAAAAATTCTGGAGTCGCTTGCTATGCTGGAAAGTGTCGATTCACGGCCTATTTTATTCTCCAATCAGCCTGGTTGAACAATATCAAAGATTCTCTAGAAGCCCAAAAGAAAAGCAATTGGAGGTCTTATTGGATCCTTTCACATAAATGGCCCCATCCATATATTCTTCGACGGATTGAAAGTGTAAACTGGAAGGGAAAGAACTGTCTCTCCATATCCTGTGGGCTTTTAGATCCATGATATGGAAAAGAGGAAACAATACACTTTGTTTGTAACTTTTCGATTTTCATAATAACTTATGACGTTCCTATCCAAAAAGTAAAATAAAATTAAATTAAAAAAAAAAGATCTGCGAGGTACTAGAACTCTAGAATCTAAATTATCTTTAGACAATAGCAACCACATACATTAGTCTATAATTTGTTTCAATCACAGAAGCCCGTTTATATACGTAATTTAAAAAGTCTGTCAATAAAGTATAAAATGATAAAACTATAATTCTTATCTCAAAATATGTTTACAAAGTAAGTACTATTATGGATCAAAGCTACTGATAAGAAGATATTCGTTGGGAGAAAAAGAGAGAAAGCAGTGAAAGGACAGTCATGCCTGCAAAAAGAAACTGTCAAAACTTATGGGGAAGAAGAGGCAATCATTACTGACTAAAAATATTTGTTTTAGATTTTGTTTTCTATTTACGCGATATAAGTTTGAAACGAGGTGTGCTGTTTGCTAACAAGGGCTTGTCTCTTATACACAATAATTAAGAAAGCAACATCGAAATTGTCCTTTTTAGAAGCTGTAAGCATCATCAGAGAAAACTAGGACAACCTTTTTTTTTTCTTTTGTTGTTTTTTGTATGATTGAATTGAAAGAACCAGAATACGACTTTGAGACCTTCCCTTTGAAATTGGAGAAAATGTGATTAGAAATATTGAAGCAATAGTTTTGTTTTTAATAACACTTTTTACCATTTTGATAAGATAATGGTATTTGAAAACTTTTTTCGTTTGGTATATGTATTTATCATTGAAACAAAAATAATCATGCGTGAATTATGTAACATATGCTTATCCAATATGAGGATTACAATTTTGGCACCTCTCTATAAGTTATTCATCTAATTTTTCATATGATTCATACTTAAATATAAAAATAATTAATAAATTAAAATAATAAACGTAATGAAAAATAAATTAATATTTGATCAGTCGAATCTTACAAAATTAATGTTTATATTTTTCATATAATTTTAAATTAATTATAAATAATTATAAGCTTAATAGTTACATACTTTGTTATAGATATCGTAATTAAGAACTTATTAAATCAAAATCTTTACTTTTTCATTATTAAAATTTATCAAATCTTCAACTACTTAAGTGTTTAGTTTCGAACAGTAATCCGCACAGTTCCTAAATGAATAAAATCTTTTCAAAGTAAGATTTTACTTATAATAGCAAGTTTTGTTTTTAAAATAAAAGGACAAAAAATTCTTGTCGAATTTTATTTTTGTTAGACAAAAAAATTTATTTTTCTTTTTTTATTTTATGAAACGACTGAGAAAGTGGTTGGAGGCTTAAAGTTTTAGTTTGCTAATATAATATATTTATATAGCCAAACTAAGTTGTAATCCTAAATACAACAGTTGTATGTTAATTTAATTAAGTATCCACGAACTTAATTAATTTCTCGCTTTATTTTAGACTCTTTCAATTAAGTCTAACTTAATTAATTATCTTTATTTAATTTCAATCATGTCATTTAATGTGTGTGACCCATTAAACTTTTAACATGTTGACAATAAAAATAAATGCTAATCAAATATCAATTTAATAATTAATTTATATTTATAGATCATGAACGATATCTAGCAATACATCATGATAACCAAAATATTAGAGAGTTAATTAAAGAATTTGATAAAACTTTTCTGTAATAAGCCTTTCACTGTAATACGGTTATTTCATCAAATATCTCAGATATGTCAATACGTATGGCTCGGTGTCTACTTATAACATTTCATATTAATTTTCATAATTTATGACTAACCTTATGAATTTAAAAAACTAACTTCCTCAAATTCATTATGTTTTGGCCAAAGATTTTATACAAGTTAATCAAGAATGAAGAACAAGTGAGATACATTATCTTATATCACTTAGGGTGATGAATCCTCTCTTGACCACTTATTTAACTTCGAATACTTATAGCATACCCAAAGACACCCTGTTTAGGCATCTAGTTACTTCCAAACCCATAGAAGTGAAATCAAAGTATGTCATTCTCCATATAAGATGACTTGGTGTCTTAAATTTAAGGATTAATTGCACGACTATCACATGAGAATATTTTTTATAGACACTTGTATGAAATACCAAATAAAATTTTCATAATGAGTCATGTTCAATGAACTTATTTTTTAATAAGCACCTACATGTTATTCTCAAGTATCCCATATACTTTAATTTACGAAATCGATTGCTTACTTCCTAAGTAAGGAGGCTTAACATGTATTGGTCTTGGAGTATTGTCAATACCCTATCTTAACAATACAATGACCAAAAATAATTTTAAGAACATGACTTTTACGCATAGTGATCTTATAATTGTAACAATTTTACAATTATCTTGCAAAGCCTTTATGTTTTATGGACTTCATCTAATTAGTTCTTAATAATTTTTTATTATTACACTAACATGAAGAAAAATATCTATTACATATAATTATAGGATTAAATATGTATTTAATGACAACATATATATTTTTACCAATCTAATTGAAAGGACATATACCAACAATTTAAATACACTGTTACCTTTTTTTTGCCCTGGGGTGGGGGGGTTGTTGTTTGGGGTGGAGAAGGAGATGGAGTGTGTTGATAATTTGTTGAGGGAAGATTGTAAGGGAATCAAAGTAAGAAAAATCTAAAGTTCAGGAAATGGAGGTACAAGAATCCTTTTAGCTTTCTTCCACTCATCAATTTGGTGGATCCCATCCCAACTCCCGACTTTAATTTCTCATGAAAAAAGTTTGAAACTCCAAAGTTGGAAATGGAAACACTTTAAAACATGGAATCCGAAATGTTACAATGATTTTGTTCTTTATTAGTATAGCAGGCTCTTTTCACAAGCAAGAGCAGAATCCGGCTGTATATCCTGTGAGATTCCAACAAGATGGGAAAAAGACCAAGTTTTGCACTAAGCCAATAGAAAAAAAAAGGTGATGATCAAGTGGGATAGCAGGAGGAGAGAGTCTGCCCTTAAAGCAATCAATGTGCAGTCTCCTCCATACACGTTCACCTGCAATGGAAAGAGAGGGATAAGGAACCATCTTTTCTCTCACCTGTCTCTCTCAAAGCACCTGCAGCTGAGAGAGGGGAGCGATGGGGTTGAATTTTTTTTGGGAGCTTCCTCTCTTTCATTCCCTAGTTTAACACATCATTTTGTTCAACTTGCATCTTTTATCACTTGGAAAAAATGGTACAATAGTATTTGTTGGTTTTTTTTTCCTTTTCTTTTTAGATTCCGACAAGTATTGCAATTCCTTCAAAAGAAAATCTTATCAAGCAATGACTGATCTAGCTAGCTCGGTGCATGCTTTCTATTAGTCGTGTTCGTTTTTGCTTGTTATAGTAGTTCTTGGGTGTCCCTTTCATAGATTTGCAATTAATGATTTTGCTCTGCAAGGCAGGGATCTGATGCCTTGTGGCTAATCTACCGAGTAAACCTTTGACCTTGGCTGAGCTGGTTGTCCTATTAGAAAGAGTCATTTTTGGCAAATTATGACTATTCTAGATTCTTTTTATTGTAATTTTGATACGTACCATGGCAAGATTCAAAGAGGTGAAAAGAATGCATTCTAAACCTGTAAATATCAGCACCGCAAACCAAGTTAATTACTCACCATGATTAATCTTGGTGTTGTTGTCCACTAGCTAGTATTACTTAGTTTTCATTTTAACCACATGGTTTGGATCTTAAGTCCAAATAGCAGCAACTTTTTCTTTATCAAAGTGATACATGACTGATCCTGAAACATGGATCAGTGAGTGTCCAGGAGAGGAAACAGTGGAAATAAACGCCCCATAAAGCACTGGAGCTTACAATTAACCATAAAGGACATAGCACCTAACTCGAAGAAATTAAAGCGAAGTAGGACACTGGTATACATCAGTTTTTTCAATCCTTATCTCCTGGATGCTTAATCTGATCCACTTTGATTGTAGAAAATTAACCTCAGGTCAGTGCCGAGACCAGGAAGTGACAGGAACAGAGTGTCTTCCACAAATTAATAGCGGTAACTCTCCCGCATCCTCTAATCGCCCAAAATCAAGCGTTAAGAGTTGTGGCGGCGAAATGGGTCTATGCCAAAAGATAAAAAGGATCCATATATGACTAAACAGCTAGCCGAATTATATCTTATTTTGACGTCTTTCAACGTTCCTGCACCCATCCTAATGAGAGTAGCTGGAACTATACTTGGAACATTGAATCATGATAACATTTAGTTGAAAGTCATATTAAAAAATTCTTGTTTGTTTATATGGGCACGAGCAACAAATGCAAGAACACAAGCCAGCCGAGAGAAGCATAAAAAGAGAGAGAGATTTGCTAAGAGGAAAGTGCAGCCTCCCTCCCCCCTTGCAGCCTATCGCTATTGGGAACCCCATAACATGTGGAGTGAGAGATGGTCTAATGATTGAAGAGGACAAGTTGCAAGTGGTGGTCCCTTGTCTCTTGTCCCTTGTGTAAATATAATATTGCTCGAAAGAGTCTAGAGAGAGAGATTGATGGGCAACGAGTCAGACGAGTCAGACGAGTCCATAACAAAATTCCTTCCTCTCTTTGCTGATCGAATATCAGTCAGTGACGAGTCACTCTGCTGCAAGCACCCTCGCGCGCCTGCATGTCTTGGCCCTTTCAGCTACGTGATAAAGCGTATGCCAAAGCAAAAGAGAAACTTTTATATTTCATAACAAGATCATGTCAGCCGATTTTATATATGTACAACATCATTATACATATGTGACAAATCTGTTTGTTCAGATAGTGCAAGATACGCCTAGGCTGCTACAGATTCGTTATTTTACTTTTCTTTCTTTGTTTGCATTAAAGGAAAGTTTAAATACAGATTTCTCACATCTGGGACAATGGATTGCTTAACCATGAGTGATATAATAATCTTACATCGGCTAAAATTTGAGTTAATTGTGATCTTATACTTAGGTTGCAAATAGCAGTATATTTTATGTCAACTTATGCAATTAATGCTTATACTCTTTTAAAGTGGTGAATTTAATTTTTATATAATAATTTGTAAAAATTAATTATTTATATTTTTAAAAATTAACAATATCATTCCAATCACTAACCATGTTAAATTGTTTTTTATTATTTATATTGACATGATATTTAACTATGCTGACATGATACTAAATCTGATGATGTAACATTAAATTTGATGTGTGGCAATGATGATATGACATTTAAAAATGATGGAATAATTATGTAATAAAGCATGTCATTCTAGATAATAGAAAATTTTTAATATCTTTAATGAGTAGATTGACATTATTAATTTTAAAAAATATATAAAAATTTAATTTTTATTAATAAATTCCCTACTTTGATAGTGTGGAGGAACTACATATATTTTAAGAGCTGTTAGCCTGAAAGTAGTAAAGTTGCAAGTGGTATATTGTAATATTTGAAAGACTAAATCTGATCAATTTAGGATTGGACACATGCATTGACACCAACTTGGCCTTGTGAAAGTTCTTTTAACCAATATTAAAACGAGGAAATGGAATATGAAACCTTTACTCCTGGCGTAGATCAACCCACATGCTTAAAAGCAGACAGCACTTTTGAGATTGAGCATTTTTTTTTCTTTTGATAAACCATGACATTGTGCATTTTATAAAAAGATTGAGATTGAGCATTTAAATGATAATAATGGGAAATGGTCCAGCGGGTGACGAAAAATACAGAGAAATAAGACGGTTACTACTACCATAAATTATAGGACCACGAACAATAAAAGCAGTAAATTAATCCCATGACAAATCATCATAGTAGTAGTATTATTTGAGATGGTCCAAATCCACTGGCCTGCATGTGCACCATGTATGCCTTAGGCTCAGGATAGCTGCGCCCTGATCGCTACTTGTACGTCCGCGTGGCAATCACATGCTCCTATGGACCATGCAATTGCAAGCTGCTGCTTCAACTCTCACATCTTAATTTGTAATAAGCCAGCTGCTCTCTACCATGTCACTGTTTTCGTCTTCCAAAACAGCTAGCTAGCTGGACTGCTCTGCAATAGAGTAGTCTTGTTCGAAAAGTCCGCCCTTTACTTTTAAACTATAAAAAATTCTATCACTTCACCAATATTCTGATCATATTCTTTTATGCACTGTGATCCTCTTTCTTTTTCTTTTTATTTCAGTTAAAAATGGAAAAGAATATCCTTAGGCCAAAGTAAATTAAAGGGGGAAAACATATGTTGATATATATGATGATGTTAGTGGGAGAGGAAGCAATTGGCAATGGATCAAGCTAAGAAAGAAAGCATTTTCAAAAGGAAAATGGGATTAAGATGGGTGTAAGGATGGAATTATGGAGAGTACCTTGGGCCAGGTAATAATTAGTAGGCCGAACTTGCTGGTCCTAAGCCGGATTTTACAAGTAGAAGCCTTGGATGTTGATACTTGATCAATACTACTGTTTATCTCTCACTCTCTCTCTTCTTTGAGTTTAATGTCCTTTTGGCAAAGCCGAAGATTCGATTTGTATGTGCCCATCAAGTCCATTCGGTCGGAATAAAACCCACCAACAACATATCTTTAAACCCTAACTAACACCTTCCTGGTAACATTATCATCCTGTCCATATCCACACACTATGAAAACATTGCATATCTTTTGGGAAATATCTTCATTTGCTTATATAAATAATAAATACACGCTATTCATTTCATATCTGATATCGCGGCTTTTCTTTTTGGGTGGGCGCCTTTATCTTTTTTCCTTTTTTTTGCAAAATCTAATAATTTATTGTACCCAAATATCTAATCATCTATAATGCTATACACAGCACATAATGATTTGCTTAGCAAAAAAAACAAAAGAAAGTACCCATATGATTTATATATAAGGTTTTTATCATGAAAAAAACTGAAAAGTACTAGTCAATAGATCAATTTCTCATTTTCTTTATGATATAGACATAAAGATATATAGAATTTTTTACTATGAAATTAAAATAATTTTTTGTCACTGTATAATTAAATCTCATCCTCCTCGTCTTGTCATTCAAACTTGATATCTTTGAAATTGAAATTTCATATTTTATCTCGATCATTGTTGAAAGTTGATTAAATTATATGAAATATTAGAGATCCGTCTTATTAGTTAACCCATTCTTTTCAATAATAATTTTTTTTATATTTGAATAATGGTATTCAAAATCTTTATCTCTTTGTGAGACAGATGAAGAAAATTCCCAGTTCAGAAGTTGGAGTGGCCTATCTATAATCCGAGTTTTATTCACCAAAATAAAACCAAATGTAATATTGTTAGTTGGTTTTTCCAAATTGTGTCGGCATCCATATATCCCGAAACCTACTCTCCTGTACAAGCCTCCAGTCTACAGTGTCAGTAAGCAATGCAACCTTCAATTTGTTTCAGCAACCCTTCCTTTTCCCACCGCCCCCACCTAGATCAATTATATATAAATAAATAGTACAATGTTACATCTCCCCGCTATTATTATCGGCTGAAAGACTAAACCAAGCCTCTTTGTCTTACATCTTCTCAAAAATTTCAGGTATGACTATGACTTCAAGTTTTCCCTGACAATAATTGTTTTAAATACAGCAGACCCCAGCCAAGCGTTGACAGGGAGCAAGCTGTGGTGGAGATTGCATGGACTGTGCATAAATAATCAGTGGTCCAAGCTTCCTATTAGCAAAGCTAGCATTAAGGAAAGATATTAAAGTTAAATTCAATTTATATAATAAGCTGTAAACTAATGAAAAAGGTTATGATCTGCTGAAGATACAAAGAAGACTCGAAGCTCCACTTACATTTTTTTTTGTTAAGTCACTTCCTTCTACATGGGACCTTTACATCATCTTAAAGGTTTTTTTCTTCTTCTTCTTCTGTTGCTTTTTCTTTCTAAATATTTGGATCGATTTTTCATTTTGTTTTGAACAAAAGATCAAGATATATACATATATGCTGATCATTAATGAAAGTTCATGCTTTCCAAAAAAAAAAGAAGATATATACATATATCGTGGTCCCTTTGGAGCTGAAAGTTCCAGGAATCATTAAAAGGATAACTATTCGTTCTATTATTCATTTAGTACAAATCATTTATGTGGTACCCAATATTATGACTATTGAATTTTCAGTCTATATTAAAGGTACACAAAAACTTTTATTGGAAAACTAATTCTGATTTTATTCAAGAAATAACACATTATTCTTTTATATACAATGACCCCAACTCCAATGAAAACTATAGTACACCACCTTGGCAATATGTAAAATAATCCTAGGCCAACTTCTCAAAAAAAACAAAAAGAAAAAGCAAATAGCAATTTACCTCACTATTGGAAAAATGGCAATATACAAGATATTCACACTGAGAATATTTTTTCCTCTAAATCCTTACCAAACCTACCTCCAAGTTCTATCGTTGACAAATACATAAAATAATCACATATATTCCTCTCTGTTTTTTTCTCCACATTTAGTCAAGGGAAGAAGGGCGAAAACAATTTGTCAATGTAGTGCAGAGGAGAGGTAGTCCATTAGTCCATTTTTTTTACTTAGAATCCTTCAAATCATGATTGTGGTGGCACCAGTGAGCGGCCGACTTGAAGGTCATGAAATTTTCTGGGCTCAGCTTTCCAATGATGCTCAATATCTTCAGCTATCCTTTTCGCATCAATGGAGGCACCAAGCAAACCACGCTTTGTAAATCCTACAGCATACAACCCACATTCGCCTTTCCATCCGTTTGGGAATGACTTCCGAGGCAAACCGTCTTTCTCCGAGAAGAAATCTGTCTCCTGATCAGTGCAAGAAGTTCGAGTCAACACATCTTTTCTTGAGTCTCAAGGAACAGAATATATACATTTTAATTCATAACTCAAAAGAAATAGAATTAAAGAGGGGGTTTGAATTTACCTTCAACCATTGTGGTACATTGCTTTTGTAACCGGTGGCAAGGACGATGGCATCGAAATTCTCCTTTCTTCCATTAACAAATTCTGCGGCACGGTATGTTAGTCGCTCTATTCCCGGATAAACCTAAACATTACATAGAAAAATATATTTTAATTATAATATTCGTAACTCTAATGTGATAAAATTAAGATAATAACTAGTTTAGCGGAAACATAACATTCATTGATCATTGAAGTTAAGCAGTAGTAACTTGAAATGCAAGATTTGTCTAGGGTTGGATTAAGTAGAGAAAATATTTGCATTCAACCTTAATGTTTCCAGTCTTGATCTTTGCAAGTGTCCCAACATCCAAAACAGGTGTCTTGCCGGATCTGCTCTTGAGTTCTAGAGGACCAAGCTCCGGGCGACGGAGGCCGAATTTTTCAGTGTCTCCGAGCATAAAACGAGACACCAGAAGTAAAAACCGATCCACGAGGCGCATAGGGAACCACTTGAGCAACCACATGGACAATCCAAAAGTTGATCTGCCTAGCATCTCTTGGGGCAAGACGTGCACCTGCAACAATGAGAAAAAAAAAAAAAAAAGCTTTCTTAAGAAGGCCTTTAAAAAAAGAAGTTTGCGCTAAAGATGAGATGACAAATGAGCGCCCACCAATTACATATGATCAGTTTGCTTCTTCTAGGGCATTTCTCTCATGTCAGTCACTTATCCATATATACCTTTAGAATCTTGGACGTGTGGTGCTTTGTACAGAAGAATTTGCACAGAAAAAAGATATATGGGCTGCACGGCATAAAATTTTGGGCTACTGACTAGTGTTGCGCATGCAACCAAATTCCAAGAAAGTGAGAAAAATTTCACTCTTGTAACTGCTGTACTGTACTTTAATAGCAGCACTTTGGAGTAAATAAAATCCTAAGGTGAAGTCTTAAACAAGGTCTTTGTGTAGGTGAAGCCGGAGGCAAGGAATATTTTATTGCAGTTTTTCTTCCATTTTTGGCTTGGAATGATTTTCACAGGGAAATAAGGTCAATCTCCAATTTATAGGACGTTACAGAAAAAAACTTGACTGTAGCACTTAGGTGAAACCTAGGAAGGGAGCGAAATTAGGCATTTGCCGAAGAAATCAAAAAGATTGCTTCTAGGTTATGATATGAAGGACGAAAAGGGTACAAGTATGCTTACCGAGTCTCTAACGACGAGGGATGGGCGAGCATTATAGTTGCAGAGATCCAAACAGACCTCCATGCCTGAATTGCCACACCCAACCACCAAAACAGCCTTTCCTCGAAACAAGCCGCCACTCTTGTATGAGCTTGTGTGAACTATAGGCCCACCAAAACCATCCATTCCTTCAATTTGCGGCACCACTTCCTCAGCATTCTCCCCAGTGGCTACAATTAGCCACTGAGACACATACTCAGTTTCTTCTTGTTTCAGCCCCACAGTCTTAACACGCCAAAACCCACATCGATGATCAAATTCTGCACTCACTGCGGTTTGGTTGAAAACTGGTTCTAAACCGAATGGTTTTCGTAGGCCTCCAAGTAAGCCACAAACTGCTCTTTGGTGGGATAAGTTGGGAAATTTGCTGGGAATGGCATGAGGGGTAGCTCACAGAATTGCTTTGGAAGGTGAAGGCGAAGACGATCGTAGGTTTTTATCTTCCACAAGGAAGCTATGCAGTCAGCCCTTTCAAGGATTAAGCTAGGGACACCTCTTTCTTTGAGACAAGCAGCTGTGGCAAGACCGGAAGGGCCAGCACCAATGATAACAGGACCGGGCACCCATAAACACCTTGCTACGTAGTATATTCTTTACAATGGTCATGACTCTTTTTCCTCAACTCCTGGTAGTCTCATGTAACAGCATAAAATAACCACAGAATAAGCAACAGTGATTTCAAGAAGCAAAGCTTCTCTAGGTTTCAAAACTTGGATATTCAATGAAGAAAACTATATGGATAAGAGATGCGTGATTAGCGGTTTTTGACACAAGCTAAAACTCATCGTACTTCACAGTTCAACCTCCTCTTTGTCTACCCTTCCTACGATTGAATTAGAAACTGGGATTGGGCTGAGAAGAACGACATGGGTTTTATCTTATCTACAAAGAGATATATAGGAGAGAGAAAATATTCTGCGAATTCCTGGATTTTTGGAAGTATGAATTGAAAGAGTCTTATCCACGTTGTGAAAACAAGGGTTGTGATAGAATTTGGGGCTTCTTTTTTTTTTTTTCCCTCAATCAAGGAGGTTGAAGAGAAAGAGTTGGAAAATAGGTAAGGCAAACAAAATGTAAATAGGGTCTCCCCTCGAGGGAAGGGTCCTACTAGACTGTGGTTCCCCGTCCAGGGAGAGAATCTGTAAAGAGCAAAATGGTTAAAAAAGAACTGAAAATAAAAGAAAGCGAGAAAGAAAGAAAACGCCAGTGAAAGTTCCTAACCATCCGATTCTTGAAGGCCCTCTCTGAACTACTCATCATAAAGATCTTGACAGATCCTGCTGATTGATTATTAATGGTTACTGGGGGAGAAAACCAATCAACTGATCAGCATATGGTTTGAAAGAGAGATAAAGTGTCCAAATTCCTATGAAAATAAATGTGAAAACAGTACATATATTTGTACAAACTCATAAATTGAGAGAAGGGTTGTAAACTTGTATTCATAGGGTTGGTGCTTTTCATTTTTGGTGATTCAATTATTAATGAACAAATTTCAGCTTTCCTCCACTTGATCATGACTTTCCTCAAGTTGAGGATTCCGAGTTG
>NW_018397256.1:8729997-8818820 GCF_002168275.2 Theobroma umbraticum | reverse complement strand
GTGTTTATCATTAATAGAGATTAAGATTTTTGGTAGCTATAGGTTTCCATTTTGATGATTGGATTTTTCAAATCTTTTCTATGAACTTTTTTCTATATCAATTGACTATGCCAACTGCCTAAATGGTCCAAAAAGAGAAAGTGTCAATTCTTTCAAATGGTACCATATGTTCTGGTAAACATCAGCAGAGAAAAGGGGGCCTATAAGCACTGTGCATCAATCTAAAATGTAAGATAAAAAATCCTTCCCCTTCATTTCAACTTGTATTGAAAAACTAACGTATATATATAATATATGGAAATGTATATCTATTCTATTTTTACGAGAATATACATATCACAATTTAAATAATTTAGAATAATTTTTGTACGAATTTTTACTCATCTCTTAATGATTTCAATATGAAAAACTTAAACTAAGTTCAAGTTGACAATGCAACCTAAACTATTAAAATGTATCCACCTCCAATCTCATTTTGAATTGTACTAAGAGAAAGGTGAAAATCTTGTAAAATATTTGGGTCTTAAGTAATGCAATTATTATATGTACTGCGTTAGTTATTAACCAATTAATCAAATTTGGTATCAATTAAATATTTGTAAAATCATGGTAGTTATAAGGAAGATGGCTTACTAATAGTAATCATCGTTTTCCTTACTTCCTAACAATATCATAACACTTGAAAGGGAGGTTTTGACAAATTTTTTTCCTCCTGCTTTTATGTACAAATTGTTCAAAAACCAGTGTAAACTACTCATTACTGTACACATCCCCAATCATTTACGGATCCTGCAAAAATTTGTTTTGAAACACATAGTGGGATGTAAAATGAGAATATAAGTAGACTATTTCAGCTGCCAAGTCCCCATTTCCTTGAGACACAGTCCACTATTCATTGTCCTTTGAAGGCAGAGAACAAGCCAAATGCTTCACCATAATGCCCACAATTGTGGGAGAATCCCTTCCCATCCACACCTTGCAATCTTGTTTCAGACATGATAAAAAAAAATGTAACGAACAGTATCTTTCTGATACCACGTTTCCTTTCTCCAAAAACTTTTCTAATGGAGCATGCAGTAAAAGAAAGCTGTTATGCTTTCCTACCTTTTGCTTTAATTCTCTTCAGTTTTGGTATTTTCAAGACAAAACTCGTGCCAACTAAACTATTTAGAAGTATTAGTAAAGTCTGTCTCTAAATAATTGACTTTCGAGTTCCTTTTATGACCATTAATTGTTTCGTCATGCTCTTAAAGGTTATGTACTATATATGGTCCCAATCTCTTAAGAATGTTTAAATAATTTTTGGACAAAATGTTTAATTTACAATATGAAGCAAATTAAGTCACTGACCTTATATGTAAAGCATGATATGTGAAGGAGCTTCGACGCAAGATACTTGCATATGCCTAAATATTCCTTACGTTGACCCCTAGCCTCTGATACATGAATATATTATTTAGGTTATTTGTACATTAAATTATGTTAGATTAGGTTATCTTCTATTTACTTGTATTCTAAAAACATTTAGATTAGATTTTTATTTATTTATTTAAAAATTTTAATAATCTCACATAGAAAAGTTAAAAAACTCTCTTTTTAGGAATAGTTATGTAAAACACTCTTGGTTTAATTGTTAAACACATTCAAGTTGAGAACTAATAAATAATATTTGAATTTTTTTTAATAAATAGGAGTGTTTATTTTCTCTAAGCTCTTTTTAAAAGAGTAAGAGATTTTAGTATTTTTTGTTTAGCCAATCAAAGTGAAATTTTAACCATTATTCACATTAGTGGGGTTTTCTAACATCGTCAAGATTAGTATTCACCTTAGTGGGGTTTCCAATTTCGCCACGATTGGTGTTTCATAAAGCTCCGACATCAATTTGGTATCAGAGCAGAAAGATCATTGTTCGCTGCATAGTTTGGGTTCCTTGCCAGGTTTCGACTCTCCCTGTTTGGGTAGTTTTGTTTGGTTATTGCTTTATAGTTCTATTATCAATTTTTTTCTGCATCACCCCATTGTCATTACCATGTTCTCGTCATGTCACCATTGTCATAATTGCTATTCTTAGTTGAGCCACCAAAATGCCACCATGATGTCAAAATCGTCAAAGAGATGTTCATGAGATTAAGGTAATGGAATTATGTCATCAAGTTCAATAATTACATAAGCAACTCACAAGACGTGATGCTGCTCAAATCAACAACAGTAGCTGTAATGATAAAGCGAATAGTACCCATCATTTCCATTAAGAATTGTCTTCTGATGAAGAAGTACTTATACGTCATCTAAAAATTGTTGCTCATAGAGATTTGAGAATCAAGGCATTCTTAAATTTAAATGAAGGCTTCACCCAAATGATTATCTTAACTAGCTCTACATAGCGGAAAAACTTTTCGAGCTCAAAGATGTTCTTGCTAAAAAATATATGAAGCTTGTTGTAATTAAATTGAAGAAGCACACCTCTATCTGGTGGGAAAATCTCAAACAACAATGAGAAAAGGAAGGTCATAACACGATCAGAATATGGGATCAGATGCGTCGAGAACTCAAGTGTAAGTTCCTTCTTGAGCACTATGAACAAAAAAGTTTTATTAAATTTCATAACTAGAGACAGAGAGCAATATTAGTGGAAGAATATACAATGAAGTTTGAGCAACTTCACATGAAGTGCAATGTCCAAGAACCTGAAGAACAAATTATAGCTCGTTATCTTGGAGGTCTCAATGTTGAAATTGCATATGTTATTCCACTACAACTATATTGGAACTTAAATGGTGTCATCAGATTAGCATTAAAGGCTGAGAAACAATGATTGTGAAAAAGCTCAATAAGTTTATTTAGGCAAAAAGATTCTACCTCAAACCATGAGAGACAAAGTTTGGTAACCATTCTACTTCTAAAAATAAACTCTTTCAAAACCACAAGCAATAATGATAAAGAAACTATTTCTACTTATGCTGCTAAAGTCAACAATAACTGTTTCAAATATCAAGGATTTGGGCATATTATTTCTGATTGTCCAATTCGAAGAATTATTTTCTTAGTAAAAGAAGAAGTTATGGAAGAACCTATTATGGAAGAAGTAGAAGAAGAACTAGAAATATTCAATGAAGATAAGACAGAATAAGTAATTGTTGATCATGGAGAAACTCTTGTTATTTGTCGTAACCTCAACACTGCTATGATGATTAAAGATGAAAGTTGGTTTAATCACAACATCTTTTATACAAGGTACACATCCTACGGGAAGATTTACAATATCATTATTAATAATGAAAGCTGTGAGAACGTTGTTGTCGACTACATAGTGGAAAAGTTGAAGCTTTTAACTGAGACACACCCTCATCCATACAAGCTACAATGGTTGAGAAAAGGAAATGAAGTTAAGGTAAAGAAGCATTATTGTGTTCAATTCTCTATTACAAATAAGTATCAAGATGAAGTCTGGTATGATGTTATCCCAATGGATGCATGCCATCTGTTTTTGAGATGCCCATGGTAATATGATCATCAAGCTCACCATGATGGATACAAGAATACTTATTGCTTCATCACGGATAGAGTAAAAATTATGTTTACTCCACTAAAGCCTGAAGATCATCCAAAGAGACAAAAGAAAGATAAAGCACTTATCTTTGTGTCTCACCTAAAAAGTGCTTATCGTGAGTCAAATCTTTTATACCTCTTATTAGTTTGTGAGGAGAATATAGTATCTATATCTTACTTAAAGATGTCAAGCCCACAATTGAGCAGTTTTGTGATGTTGTACCTAATGAGATACCCTACGAATTACTACCAATGTGAGATATCTAGCATGCTATCAATTACATTCTTAATTCTGTAATTCCAAATAAACTACTTATCGCATAAGTCCACAAGAGCATAAGAAGTTATAATGTCAAATCAAACAATTTTTAAAGAAAAGCCTAGTAAGAGAAAGTGTTAGCCCCTGTGCTGTTCCTACTTTATTAGTTCCAAAAAAAAGATGGAACACGGTGTATGTACATTGATAGTACTGCCATGAACAAAATCACCATCAAGTATTGTTTTTCCATTCCTAAACTTGATGATTTGTTGGATCAATTACATGGTGCTATTATTTTCTCCAAGATTAATCTGCGTAATGGTTATCACCAAATTCAAATGTGACTTGGAGATAAATGAAAAATTGCATTTAAAACTTGTGATGGGTTATATGAATAGATAGTTATACCATTTGGCCTCTCTAATGCACCCATCACCTTTATGCTCTTAATGAACTAGGTATTCTATCCTTTTATTAGGAAGTTTGTTGTGATTTATTTTGATAATATTTTGGTATATAGTAAAAGTTAGAAGAAGCATTTGAAACATTTATGGTAAATCTTTGAAGTACTACGAGAGCAAAAGTTTTTTGCTAATTTAAAGAAGTGTGAATTTATGACAAACAAAGTTATCTTTTTGAGATATATTGTGTCAAGCTAAGGAATTGAAGTGGATCAAAGTAAAAGTTGATGCTATTATCAACTGGCCAGTTCCAGTTATCTTTTGGAGATAATGTTCGAAGGTCTCATGGATTGACCTCTTTTTATCGACGTTTCATAAAAAATTTCAATTCTATTACTGCTCTACTTACTGAATGCCTTAACCAAGATAATTTTATATGGAGTATCAAACCACAACATAGCTTTGAGGAATTGAAAGAAAAGATTACTAAGATTTTCGTGCCTGCACTTTCAAATTTTGATTTGGTGTTTGAAGTTGATTGTGATGCCTCCAATGTAAGTATTGGTATTGTTTTATCTTAAGAGGGATGACCAATTGCCTTTTTTAATGAGAAACTCAATGATGTAAAGTTGAAATACTCAATGTATGGTAAAGAGTTTTATGCCGTTATTCGAGCCTTAGACTATTGGAGCAACTATTTATTGCTAAAGGAATTCGTCTTGTATTCTGCCCCCAAAGCTCTCAAACATATCAACTTCCAACACAAGCTTAATTGTAGACATGCAACTTGAAGTGAGTTTTTTCAAGCTTTTCCAATTCTCCTCAAGTACAAGTCAGGTGTGCACAACAAGGTAGTTGATGCGTTAAGTCATTGCCTTACTCTTCTCTCTACCTTATAATTAAAGGTTGTTGATTTTGAAATTGTGGAAGCATTTTATGAGAAATATCCTAAATTTGGTGAGATATGGAAGTCCAGTTCTTAACATCCTTATTGACAATTTCACCAACAAGAAAGATATCTTTTCAAAGGTAACTAATTGTGCATCTCTCAATATTCTTTACACCAATCTATTATTTGGGATGCTTATAATGGAGGACTAGCTGGATTCTTTGGGAGAGACAAAACGTTGGCTTTTGTGAAAGAAAAATTTTATGAGTTAAAGTTGGAATGAGATGTCATCGAACATATTCAAAGGTGTCACATTTTCCACACTACCAAGCTTGGAAATCAAAACACTGGTACGTATAAAACGTTATTCATTCCTAAAGCTCTAAAGGTAGATGTGAGTATGAATTTTGTTTTGGGTTTGTAAAAACTCAAAGGTAAAAAGACTCTGTAATGGTGGTTATCTACAGATTTTTCAAAATGACTCATTTTATACTATTCCATAAAACAGATGATGCTTCTTACATAACTTATTTGTATTTCAAAGAAATTATACATGTTCATGGAATTTCAAAAAACATCACTTCAGATAGAGATGTGAAGTTCATGAGTCATTTTTTGTGAACTCTTTAGATGAAAATGGGAACTCATTTGCAGTTTAGTTCAACAAGTTACACTCAAGGGGATGGTCAAACAAAAGTGGTCAACAAAATTTTGAAAAACTTATTGAGAAGCTTTATGGGCAAACATATTAGCCAATGAGTCCTTGTGTTAGCACAAGCGACATTATCTTATAATAATTCTGTGAGCCAAACCACTAAAAAATATCTATTTGAAGTAATATATAAAAAACGCTCTCTTAGTCTTTTGGACTTTCCTACATTACCAACTACTTGTGAATTTAATATTGATGTTAAGGAGAGTGCTAAGCAAATCAAAAAGCTCTAGTTCGAAAAAAGATTATTCGTCAAACTATCAGATACAAAAAGCAAGCCAACAACCACAAAAAGTCAATTAGTTTTAAAGAAGGGGACTTAGTGTGGATTCATTTAAGGAAAGAATATTTTCCTAAGTCTTATACAAATTATCTCCTCGAGTTAATGGACCATTTCGAGTCTTCAAATGTATTAATAAGAATGCTTATAAGATCAAATTTCTTGGAGATTATGAAGTGTCTATCTTCAATGTAACTAATCTCTCTCCTTACTATGGAGAAGACAAAGAAGACACGAATCTCAAAGGTAATTTTTCTCTAATTTAAGAAGAATGATACAGTAGTATATTATTTAAATTACTTGCATATTAAGTTAAGTTAGACTGAGTTATCTTTTCTTTTACTTGTACTCAAAGGAAGTTTAAGTTAAGTTATTTTTTTATTTTTATTTTTTTAAAATTGTAATAATCTCACATGAAAAAGTTAAAAGACTCTCTTCATTAAAAATAGTTATATAAAACTTTCTTGACTTAGTTGTTAGACGCATTAAAGTTGAAAATTAATAAATAATATTTTCTTTAATAAGTAAAATTGCTTATTTTTTATAAGCTACTTTTAGAAGAATAAAAAATTTTAGTATTTTTGGTTTGGTTAACCAAAGTGAGATTTTAACTATTATTCACCTTAATGAGATTTTTTAATTTCGTTAAAATTAGTGTTCACCTTAGTGGGATTTCTAACTTTATTACAATTGATGTTTCACACCATCCCAGAGTCTTCACAAAGTCTCAGTGTCTTAACACTGCTCCGACGTCAACCCCCTATTGCTCTCAGACCCTTTTCAATAGTCATAAATGTAATCGCCTATGTGAGAAAATTCTTTCCAATTCACAGCTATAAATTCATGTTCCTTCTCCTAAATTTTCTGAATATTTACAAAAAGAAGATGCTGTACAGATATCAAGCATCAGAGATTGTAGCCAGGTGTGTGGAGAAGTGAGTTGAGTTACTATATCCAGAGGTATATTTTGTGCTTTTACCAAAAGAAATAAAGAACTGACTGTGACATTAATCGCAAGTTGTCCCTGCAACCAATTTATAAATTCAATTGCTGTGCACAACACTTGGAGCTTTACAGATTCTGCAGTATATCAAGAATCGCCCAATTGAGGGAAGGTCATTCCCAGTAGATCACTACCCCTCCCTCACTCTTTTGGAAAGGCTTTGCCTATAAGGCTCAGCAGTTGACTCGATGAGATCAAATATTCTCCACCTTTTTTTTTTTTTGAAAAGTAAATATTCTTTACCTTATGTGTTTGGATGTATCACAGCGCAGGGGAATGCTACACAGTCAACTTACAGAAACGCCATCACCTTTATCAGAACATAAAACTTTCATAGTTTCCAAAGATTCAGGGTTGTATTTCTACCTTGATTTTAAGGAAGATTTCAGACCATCGTTAGTGGCCATTATCAGAACCTAGCAGTAGCATGAGCCATGTGTAGCAGATGATTCAGCATCCATCTCCGAATCTTGACTCCACTTTCTGTGGAACTCATATTTCCGGATGCAGATTGCTAAGCTTTGATTCCAAATGGGAGGTCTTTTTTTGTTAATATACGCATTGAGTATTTTCCTCTATAGGAACGATTCTTCTTTTTCCAAATCATACTATTTTGATGAATGGTCACGATATGAAATAACATACGTACAAACTTGGGTTCTCAATAATCTAATTGCAAATAGCTAACACTGTACTGACCTGATCCATGTCACTGCACTCTGGGTGGGATTGTGCGGCTGCAGAATACAGAGAACAAGGATTTTTACTGAGTAAGCTATCATTTCATTAGGCTAAATTCACTTAGTCCAGTGGGTTAAAACTACAAAGCATCCGATTTCAGTCACACCAAAAGAAAAGTAGAGAGAAAAGAAAAAAAAAACCAAAGCAGGCACTTGATTGTGTATAAGGTAGCTCCTTCTTTAATTAGCATTGCGAAGTTAAGAAAGCGGAGTTTGTTTACAAAGGGGCTAGCCTCCTCTTTGTATTCTAGGGCTTTGGGGAGCTGCA
Source organism: Theobroma umbraticum (assembly GCF_002168275.2). Lineage (NCBI taxonomy): Eukaryota > Viridiplantae > Streptophyta > Magnoliopsida > Malvales > Malvaceae > Theobroma > Theobroma umbraticum. Next base: position 8,810,719 of record NW_018397256.1, on the reverse strand, counting down.
TGTCGCTTCCCCTTAATTTGTTAACGTAATGAAACTGGCTATAGTCAGACAGAAACAGCTGCGACAGACTGAAGAGATGTGTAACGAACAAAATATTGTGTTTTTGTTCTACAAATCAAAAAGTATTTCATTTGATAAGATGGATGGAAAGAGTACAAGAATTGAGAATTTGTTTTAATTTTTGTTTTATTAAACTAAAAATTTAATATTAATAGATATCATAGGATACAAAAACGATCTAATAAGAAACTAATCTTGTTATAAAATAATATAACAATCGGAACACTAAAACAAAACAATACTAATACAAAGATTAATATACGTACACTTGAAAAGCTTGAAATTTAAGACCCAGCAGTCCAGCACTATCAAGATCAAGATCAAGACCATCCTCCAAGTCTTCCCCATCATATAACTAAAAAACATCAGTTCCGAGAAAATATCATCAAATCAACATAATGCCACAAATATTTTCGTTTCTGTCCAAGTCCATTTTTGCAAGACAGTGAGCACAATGATTTGCTTTTCTGAAAATGTTTTAATATCATGTAACATGTCAATTCATTCAAAAAACCTTCATAACTTTTAGGATCTTTTGCAATAATTTAAAATCCAAAGAACAACCATGATTAGAGATTTATTTGAGATTAGGTTGATCTTTTGTATAGTATGACGCAGGGTAATTCAAAAAGGACGATTAATTGATTCTTTTTGTGGGGTTATTGGGATATACTGATTTGGAATCCAAGTATACTGACTAATTACTCTGGTTTTTATATTGGATTTTTTTTTGCTGATGTACTAGTTAGAAGGAAAAATTCATTTTCAGTTTATTAATGAAATATAGAAAGAATAATACTTCCAGAGTTTCTCAACATGCCATCACATCTGGAAGAACTTGGCTTTCCTCTGGCGAAAGCATCGATATTAAACTTGAGAGAATCAGTTTGGAGGGAAGCAGACTGGATACTCTGATGAATGTGGCTTTGAGGTAATTCTGTGTCAACACACCATATTGTCATCCCTTACTACCTTAATCCAATAAAGAGATCGAAGTTTAACCAATGCTGCAAAGTCATTTATATCCCACCTTTTTCCTTCAAGCATTACCTCATTAGCCCTCCAAAGAGAGCATAAAGTAGCATCGTAAACCAAAAACCATCATTTCTTGCACTTCAGCTGCCTTACTAAAGTATCACATTGTTGCATAATGAATTGAACTGAATTAGGAAGTCAGATGACCACACCCATGCCACCATTTCAAGATTTTACCCAAAAAAATCCAACTCCAATGACAACTAATAGGCCGGTGATTAAAATCTTCAATGAAGGCATGACACCGGGGACATAAGCTACGTTCCTCCAACATAGATATCCACCCCCCTAGAAATCAGAAATTTTTTTGTGGGAATGCAGTCCAAGTTAGCCAACTATAGGAAACATTGCACCTTGGGAGGTATTGGAGACTCCACTCTGTTAAAAAGATGTTGTCATACCCAGCCTCACAATTACTGTTAACGGCAAAAGAAAGTTTCCTAAACGAAAAGGTTTTATGCTCAAGAAATATCCAAATCAACCTATCCTCCCTATTTCTAATCAAGCATACCTCACTTACAATGGTTGGCAGCTGTTCAAGACAGTCAGTTTCCCACTCAAACAACGCTCTTCTAAACACAATCTACCAACTGGAACTTAACAAATAATCCTGCACCTTTTCATTTTTATTTATTGCTAGTTGGAACACTTTAGTAAATAGATCTTTCAAAAGCCTAGCATCCATCCAGACATCATGTCAAAATGGAATATTTTTAACGTTACCCAAAACTCAATGACAGCATCATTTCCAATGAAACTAGGAATTTCTTTCACAGCTTGTAGACTTAGAGCTGATATCTGTCCAAACCTTTTGACATCTTGCTATTATTTTTTGAAAAGAAAAGGGAATCAAAGATTAATTTTTCGTTTCATATTTTTCAAGAATAACTTTTGCCAAAGAAAGTTATATCCACAATTAAATTTCCACCACCAGTTACTGACGAGTACTAAGTTTTTATTAAATTAATGACTTTTAATGTACTTTATTTTTTCATTTAACTTTTACCATCTTTCTTTTCTTTTCACTTTCTCCCCATAAAAAAGCTCGTTTCAAAAAATAGACATTTAGAACGAAGACAAAGTACTATAGTATAGTTTATTTAATACTACTATAGTGTAGTTTTGAGCCATGCTACTTGTAATCTTATTGCATACCTCAACTTTAATTTATTAGATAAAACAACTAATTTTTCATTCTTTCATCTGAATTTCTTCATTCCTACCTAAATACTGTGATTGGGAAACAAAGTTTCACTGCCAAGCACTCTACTTGATCCGTAGAATTTACTGTTCCTTTGCTTCATTTTTTTGGGGTTTCGGGGGTGCTGTATTTTTTGTAGGATTGATATTGGCATATTCTTTTGTCGCATTTCCATAACTAGACATACCCATTACTTGTATGTTGCTTTTTGAACATCACAACTATGGAACCCTTATGACAAAATGCTTTTTGATTATTCGACTTATGCAGGAATTTCAACAAAACTTGTTAAACATCAATTCCTGGGGAGGATCATATGCCATTCTCTAAATACCCTTTTGCTCATCCTTTTTCCCTTTCTTGTGGCAGTGCTACCAGGAATAAAGTTTTAATTAGTATAATCATTTAGTGGTAGTGCGGAAATGATGATAATAAAGTAGTAGCTAAGCATCTTGGCTTTGATGTAAGTAAACAGCTCTTAATTAGGTGTTGAAAAGGGTAAAAGCTGTGTACATAATTAAATTTCAAAGATGAGCATATACCGATAATACAATCTTTTTGACTGTAGAAATTTTTTAAATATGAAAAACTTTGAGTTCGTTAATTTTGGCCATCGTAGGACAATTATTGTTATAATCCTTAGTCCCATTATTATTAGAAATCTTCCTAATGTGCATACCAAATTATACCAAGATATCTTAGTATCCGAAATGATTACCAAGATATATATATATATATATATATATATATATATTGTGCCAGGTTTTTAGAATGCTTCCCAGTGTGCGCCCACATGTTTTGGTTGAGGTCTATCATTTGTTCCATTTGCCATGCCACAAACATTATAACCAATGATGCTGGGAAGAGGCCATTCCCTTGATTTAACGCAATAATTATTTTTAAAAAAATCATTATTAGGTCTGATTTGGGGTATCTGCAATTCTTCATCAATCCTTGGCAAGCTTCTTTTAATTATTACAAACTTTCAAGTCTTTTTCTCTACCAAAAATTATTAATAATTAATTATAATTAAGAATTTTTAAAGCTTCCCATTGAAATATCAAATACTATATTCCATACAAATAAGTAGCAGAGAATGACAAGAGGCCAAAGACATCACCAACTTCACACCACTGTAGTACAACTCTACGCTAGAATTAAACTAAAGGAGGTTTGGAATAAAATATAAATGGTGTTCATCATTTCTAAAACATCAAATAGGACAAAAGAATCCACGAGGGACCCCTTCTTAGGAAGCTTGATCAAGGCGGTTTAGCTTTTTGATCAAAGCTTGATTAGACACTCGTGCTTTGTTGATTACCTTTCTAATTACTATATTACAATTATATATACGATTAAAAACTGATTAAGACATACAAAATAACCTAATGATCCTATGCATATAAGTACATGCTTCAAACTTACATCACTAAATTTTGTTCGAACGTTGCATGCGCACATGAAGATCAATATATTTCGTTTCGTCGTACCTAACTGGAAAATTTAAACTAATGTATAAGCACTGTAATCAAGATTAAGTGCAAACAAAAACAAGGAAAGAGTTGAGAATATATGATGACAAGAATGAACCTATCATCACAGACCTAGTATTAATATATGCATGAAACTTAGCAAAACTAATTAATAATAAAACCTTTTACTTGGTGGGAGACAACGGTATGTCCCGCAGAAGATTAGAGGGGAAGATTAGTAAAGGCTTAAAGTCGCATTATTGAAAAAAGGGGCTTTTTTGCAGGTGCAACCCTGATACATAATGGGGGTTTCCCATGGAAATGATACAATTACAATGGAAGGTGCGCCTTTGGAAAAGCTAACAAAGAAAAATTGAATGAATTGCAAAAAAAAAAATCTGAATGGAAAAAAGAAATTTTTGAGGACCCATTACCACTTTATAAATGATTTATACAGAAATTTGTGATTCCAGAAAATGAGACAGAGCAAGAGAAAATCCTTTACTGAACATCTTCTGTTGATGTGGTAAAGTTTCATAAAAACAATGAAAAGGAAAAGAAAATTCAGTGTGTCCTTGGAGGCTCAAGTTTGAAAAAAAACAATGCCCACGTTAATATCAGATTTTCCTAGGAAATCAAACCACCCTTTCAATGTTTGTGTACAGGAGATTTGGACATTATATATCAAATTAAAGCTTTGTTCTAGAGGAAAATGACGGTAAATGTGGCTGAGAGAAAAAAATTTTCAACCCAATAATTGGGCTGCTTGTGCGTCTGAAATTGTGCTTTAACGAGAAACTATGTGGCTCCCTTAGTATAATGAGAAACCTGGATTGGACCTCATCGAAATTGCTTCTCTAACGGGCTTGGGTCTCATATAATTATGCCAACAAAGAAATGGTAGATTCCATGTATCTTTACGTTAAAAACAGCTAAACTGAAAAATAAATATATGTTGTGAAATACAATCTAAAAGAACATTTACTAGAAAAAAGTATAAATAAAGTAAAAGGATCATATTCAAAAGAATATATTTTCAAATGAAGTCAGATACTTATTTATAGATTAATAATTTCTATTTAGATAGAATTTACAAAATAAAAGATAACGTTAAGAAATTTTATTTAGATAAATTAAATCTAAATTTTAATCCAATCTAATTTATATCTAAATCTAGATATATATAATTGAATATAAGAATTCAAATCAAATTACACTCCTATGTTTGGCCTATCAAGCTATTTGGCTTGTCCCGTCTACCTAGCACGATTTGAATTCTTGTACTGTGACATAATAGACATGCATACATTATATTCATAACACTCTTGAATATTCAATATATTAAAAATATATCTTGTTAAAACTTTACTAAAAAATTCTCATAGGAAAAAATTCGAATGAAGAAAAAAGAGTACATAATTCTTTTCAAAAATATGCTTATGAAATACCACTTAATTAAAAATCAAGTGGGAAAAACTTTGATGAAGAAAATGAGTGCAATGCCTATTTTACTCCCCTTAATGATTGTATGATTTAAGATTTTTAAAAGACGCATTTCAATCTTTTTTACCAACTTTTCAAATGTTGCAATAAAAGAGCTTCGATGAATAAATCTACTAGATTGTTATTTGAATGAATTTGTTGAACAATAATATTACCTTTTTTTTTAGAGATCATGGATAAAAAAGAATTTTTAATAAAATATGTTTTGTTGCATCGCTTTTAATATATCTTTCTTTTAACTGAGCTATCCAAGTAGTATTATCCTTAAATAACATTGTTAGAATTTCTTTCTTGGTTGGCAAGCTATACATTTCTCGAATGTGTTGAATTATAGATTTTAACCGGACACATTCACGACTTGACTAATAAATTGCTAAAATTTCTACACGGTTAAAAGAAGTAATAATTATAGTTTATTTTACAAAACACCACGAAATAGTCATACTTCCATATATGAATAAGTAACCTATTTGAGATTGAGTTTTACGTGAATAAGATAAATATCCTTTATCAACATAATCAATTAAATTTGATTTTAAATATATTTAAGTAATATAAGTCTTTGTCCATTGTTCCTAGGAGATATCAAAGTATATGTTTAATTCCATTTCAATGTCTTAGAATTGGAAAAAAACTATATCGTATTAACAAATTTACAACCAATGATATATCAGGTTGTGTATTGCAAGCAAGATATATTAGTACTTCGATTGCACTAAAATATAATACTTCAGGATCAAGGAGTTTTTCTTCATCCTTACAAGGTTGAAAAGAGTTTTTTTTCGCATCTAATGACCTTAGTACCATTGGTGAATTCAATTGATGTACTTTATATAGAATCATTTTAGTACTTTTACTATATAATTTGATTAATGCATAGAAATTTCATTTGTCAAGTGCACAATCTGAATATCCAAATAAAACTTTATTTTTTCAAGATCTTTCATCTCAAATTCTTACTTTAAGAAACTCACGACTTTTGATAACTTTACAAGAGTTCTAATAATATTCAAGTCATTAAGATAAACAATAATTATAACAAATTTAAATCCAAAGTGATTTTATAGCCTTCAAGAGCATATAGGATCATTTTATAGCCTTCTCTGAACAAAAATTTAGTAAGGCAATTCATTAAGGTAATTATACCACATGCGTCCGAATTATTTTTAATCCATAAAAATATTTTTTTAATTTAATCAAATAAATTTTTAAAAAATTATGTACTTTAGGCAACATAAATTCTTAAGAGATTTTTGTATAGATATCGATATCAAATGAGCCATATAAATATGTTATAGCTACATTCATTAGACACATTTCAATCTTCTCATATATATCCAGACTAATTAAATATAAAAATGTAATTGCATCCATCACAAAATAATAAGCTTTTTCATAATCAATATTTGGTCTTTAGGTAAAATCTCGTGCAATAAATCGTGTTTTGTGTTTTATAATCTCGTTTTTCTCATTTTGTTTTTTCACCAAAGCTCATTTAGATTCCACTGGTTTTACACCACTTGTTGTATGGAATAAAATTTCAAAAATTTCATGTTTTACAAGTGAATTCAATTTTGCCTTAATTGCATCTTTTCACCTTGGTAATTCATTTCTATGTCTACATTCTTCAACAGAAATGGATTCAAAATTCTCATTTTCCTCCATAATATTTAGTACTAAATTATATGCAAAAATATCATCAACGTTTATTTGTTCTGATTCTATCTTTTTCGATCATAACATAATTTATTGGGATCTCTTTATTTTCAATGATTTCAAGTACTTAGATTTATTTTGAAATTTGATCAATTATGTTAGACATATCTTCAAGAGTTTTTGTTCCTTTTTTCTAACCATCTTGTGTATTTGCTCTTTTCTTTTATAAGAATTTTATTTTTGAAACCGATTGGTTTCTCAAGCTTCTAGCATGCTTTTTTCTATAGGGACATCAATTCTAACAGGAGAATTTACAGCAAGTATATAAAATTTAGCTATTCTCTTTAAGTTAATAAATAGTCTAACAATTGATTTGTTATATTTTGTAAATGCATTATCTTTTCAACTTTAAGTTGACATTGATTTATAATGTATTCTAAGAAATTTCCTTTTGTAGCTACTTATTGTCTCCCTTTGATGTTGTAAAATCTGTTTTATTAAAATGACAATCGACAAACCTTGTCAAGAATAAATCTCTTTTTAATTGTTCTAGATATTTAATTATAAATTGAAATTTATAACCAATATATATTCCTAGCTTTCTTTAAGAACTTATCTTTGTGCGTTGAAATGGAGCCAATTGAGACATATACCGCACATCCGAAAGTTCTTAGATGAAAAATTTTTTATTCCTGACCACAAAACCAATTGTATAAGAGAGAATTTATAATAACTTATTAACATAATGCGTACAAGTACTGATACATGCAAAATGGCATGCCCTCATGCAAAAATAGGGAGTTTAGTTTTAATAAGCAATGGTCATACAATTAGTTAAAAGTGTTTAATAAATGATTTTGTTGAACCATTTTGTGTATGGAAATGAGCAACCGATTATTTAACAATTATTCCAACTAATATGTAATATTCATAAAAAATTTGATATGTAAATTCACCAACATTGTCAAGATGAATAATTTTGATTGCATAATCAGGAAAATGTGCTCGCAAACAAATGATTTGGACGAGTACTCTTACAAATGCTAAATTACAAGTTAATAATAAGTAAATGTGACTATCTAATCGATGCATTGATTAAAATCATAAAATATTTAAATAGTTCATATAGTAGATGTATGAAATCACGTATATCACCCTAAATACGTTTCAAAAATGTAAGAGAATTAGTCTCAAGTTTAGCTGATGATAACTTTATAATTAATTTACTTTAAAAGTAACCAATACATGAAAATTTATTAGATTAAATTTTTTTTTGGCTTTTTAATGGATGACTACATTTGTCGCATCATTTGATTTGGGATGACCCAACCGGTTATGCCTAATAAAAAAATCATTAGTGAACTTCTGATTTATTATAACATTAATTTCAATCATTCTAATATTTGTGTGGTACAATCTAAATGAATATTCATATTTTTTTAATAAAATAAAATATATATAATAAGAAACTTACAAGTTCATATAAGATAATATTATATATATAATTTATTATTAAAACATATCATAAAAATATATCATTTAAATATAATGAGTATATATAAAAACATTTTCATGACAAAATTATACTAAAACATCCAACAAATTATTTAAGAAATTTCATTCTTCTAAATTTTAATGACCAATCACATGATTAATTCCTCATTTAAGGTGGATAAGAAAAACTACAACATTTAAATGTGTTATAACAATTTGGCAATGGTTAAAATCATTTTGAACAGAATTTGTTTCGATATTTTTTTTTTCTTTTAGATTTCATTAATGCTTAATGAGATGTTTCGATGTACAACAAATATGCGATCAATGGCCTTTCATGCTACAACGATGACATACTTTTTCTATATTTTTTTATTCTATCTACTTTTATTTTTTTCTTATATTTCTTCACTACCAATCCACTTTTAGTGAATAAAGATATCTATCCATTTTTTGTAGACAAAGGTATCCATCAAATTTTGATGACTATAAACCACTTCTAATAGGTAAAGCTATACATCAATTTCTAATGAGTAAAAATATTCATCTACTTCTAATGGGTAAAATTATCTATCTACTTCTAGTGGTTAAAAATATCTGTCTATTTTTAATGAATAAAATTATCCATCCATTTCTAATGGGTAAATTAACCATGATTGCAATTATTATAACAACCTTTTCTACGTCAATAACATTAATTATTAACTTGTGTTGCATTCACTTGAAGAAATGAACAAAGTCAATTTCATATGTTTAATTTAAAATATTTTATTCAAAATCTCATAATATCAAAGATAGATTTACATATGTTAAACAAAATCATAGTTGAAATTAAAAAAAAATCATATATTGAGATAATCATGTTCCAAAACTATAATAAAGTTGTCAAATATAATTATATATATTTTCATACTCAACTTGATTTAATAAATCAAGGAATAAAATATAATAAAGACTACATGATAGCAAATTTCACATTAAGGTTTCAAAGAATAAAAATACTAAAGAGATATTAAGTTACTTACTTGACTTGTTAAAAACGAAAAATCAAAAGCTAACTATTGAAATTCTTTTGAAGCTTGAAGAAATGGAATTTCGATTTTGACATGATGACGAATATTAAATAAGATCAAAACTTGAGAGATTCGAAAATCGTACAGATAACTTGTTGTGAAATATAACCTAAAAAATATCTATGAGAGAAAAGTATTAACAAAGCAAGAATCTTATTCAAGAGTATATATTTAGAAGTATAATAACAGGCTTATTTATAGGCTAATAATCTCAATATAAATAAAATTTATAAGATTAAAATACTGTTAAGGAATTTGATTTGGATAGATTAAATCCAAATTTTAAGATATTTTAATCTACATCCAAATTTATATATAAATAATAGAATATAAAAGTTCAAATCAAATTATACACTTTTGTTTGATTTATTGGACTATTTCATCTATTTCAACTGTAACATAATGAATATTGACACATATATTCATAATAATATAAATAATTAGCAATAAATTTAAATGTCTAAATAGTTATATACTTTATCTTAGTGCTTGTAATTAATCTCTCTTTAATACCAAAATCAATCTAAGGGAGATTCAGGAGCGACTTCGTTAAAGTCATGGCTCGTGATTATGACTCAAAGGAGTAGCTAGCCTAGAATGTAAATATTCTAACATGCCAGTGCCTCCACCAATCTAGTAAAGCCATGGAAGTAAAAGAAAAATAATCAATGTTAATGTAAAATTAATTATTCCAATTACATTAGTAGTCCAGTGAATTAGATTTTCTGCCCTTTTCTTTGTCTTTTCATTTTCTTTAAGTGGTGTCAAAAAGAAAACATGGAGTTGCTTTGAAAGAGCTAAGCAACAAAACAAGTCTCAAACCACTTCGCTCGTGCAACATACACATAGCAAGTACGCAATGACAATACTATGTACATACCCTTTTTCAATTGTTTTGTTCACTCCATTTTCCTTTCCTTTCGCCTGTGATCATAGGCGTTAAGGCAGATATGTGCATGATGAGAAGAAAACAATTGAGAGCACCATCAAGCATGATACACATCACGTGCACAAGATAGTTCTTAGTCTAATCCAATTAAATATTATGAAAGTACAATTTTTCCTAAGCAAATCATCTAATTATACGTGGGGTTACTCTAGCCACTGCCTTTGATCATAAACTACTTCATCTAAACGACAATTTGCCCTAAACACATGGTCCTTATTTTCCCATCCAACCAGACCATGACATCTGTAGTTCTGCCAAGATGCCAAGAAAATAGTTGTCACCCCATTGTTTTTTCTATTTTTTTCCCACTAAAATTAGAGTATATTCTGTTGCCCAAACACAGAGAGGAGGAGATTGGCGATTAGAGAAAAAATTAAGCAAGAAAACCAATGAGTATATCCTCAGCGTTTTGAACCCCAATGCCCTTAACTTTGGTGTGTTGCTAGTCCTACCCTTTTAAATTACATACCCGACCTTCACAATGACACGTGGTGGTCCTACGGTAGTGAGTGGTTCAACGTCTACCCAATTGTTTGCCACCCGCTTTAAGATGAAGCATAAGGAAGCGTACACGTGTCGAACCCATCCCCCTCCCACTCTCATTCTCCAACCACGTGGTGGCACGAGCCAGCGAGAGAGGAAATTAGTGCAGTGGTCCCCAGACCTAAAGTGCAAAAATTAAAAAAAAGGCTGCCAATGGGACCCACTCTCCTTTCCATTATCGACAAGTAGCGGGACCTACATTTCCTCTCCGGGGAAGCCCCTCACGCCCAAAGGCAATTCGGTCCCACGTGATCCTACCCTCACGTTATTCGGTCGTCACCCAGAAGGGGAAACTGTAATTATTATTGGCGATTTTGTTTGACGTTGTACTGATCAAAACGTTAATCCTAATTAATTAATCGACGCTTTTGTGTGCCCACCCCCCACCCCCCCCTGCCACCCCTCTCCCCTCACATGGATCCTGTGATTATGGGGGAAAACGAGAAATTCCTAACGCCCTTTTGAGTCACGAGCGTAGAGCGGACCAGATGGGGACAATTGAAGAAATAATTGGGCCATCTTAGGGTAGGGCATGGAGTGCAGGGAAGAGAAAATATGGACTACATTATTTTTTTTTTAATAATAATACTATAAGTTTATGAAAACAAATTATTTTTTGAGCTGTCCTTTTGTGGAACGAAAAGTCGCGGTTGGATGAAAATTGCTAGTACTAGCTTGTGATGGTATCAATTTTTCTGCTGCTTGGCCACAGTAGTGTGAGCAACTGGGGAAATCTACGTAGCATCGCGATCCACGCAGCAGCTGTGGTACTTGTTACTTTTCACTGTTGGACACGAGAAATTGGAACAGTCATAACACCATCATTCTTTCCACTTTTTGAACTTCCAATTCCGTTAAAAGATCTGGGAAGGATAAACTCTAAGTACAAGTACATTTATTCTAACGATAAGATCAATTCATAGTACAAATTGTCTAAAGTATTTATATTATTTAGCAAATTTAAAAATTATTATTATGATATGCATTGATTTGAAGTTGATAAGTTAAATAAATTTCCAGTTTTAAAGAAAGCGTTATATGCTGAACATTAAAATTCAACAGTTTAATCATAAATTTGCTAGAGTAAATTTTCCCCCTTCGTAGGGTTAAAAAAAAAAAGAAATATTTGCGTAAGTGCATAGCTAAGCAATTGAAGTGTTTTTTTATACCATTAAATCCTACTAGGATTAGATTTTAATAATAAAACACGTGCAATGCAACCAATTACATGACAATTGTAGCTTAAGCTTATGGCTAAAATAAAACGTTTCCCAATGGAAAATTCACGGACTTCCTTTGTCATCCAACATTTATGGAGTATACCATTAAATTAAATATAATTTGATTCAGCATTCATGTTATTTTGGAATGCCTTCTTTCTAGCAAATCTTTCGTAAAAGATGAAAATATTTGTTAAAATTATGACTCCCCCCTCCCTAAATTCATTATCTCTATTTGGCTTTCACAAAATTTAAAAAAAAGCCTTTAATTTTATATATTTTATATTACAATATTATTTCTTATATAATTAATTTTTAAAATGAAAGTTTTAAATCTCAAAAAAAGGAAGACGAAACTATCAGAATTTTTTTATTTATTTTTGGGTATTTTAATTATTGGACAGTCTTTTAAGCTGTCTTTTTTAGGTACCAAAAAGGTTGTGGTCACGTGGGATCGAAATGGATTCTCTACTATTCACTCTTTTTTTTTTAAGAAAAAGAAAAACAAATTGCTGTCAAAAGTTCAGTTGCCAATAAGGGCAGGGTAGGCCACAGTATTTGGACTTTTGGGCGAGATAAGGTGGCCTGCCATTGTTGGGTAAGGTAGCCGAACATTAGCAAGAGTGCTTATCCCGGATTTGCCTTTTGCCGTCCAAATAGAAATACTCCTTTCATTCTTTATTAATTATTATTGTTGATTATTCTCTGCCCCGATTCTCTTAGGCTTCAAGGCTTTACTTTTCATTTTTGGATGTCAAAGGCTTTGAAAAAGAAAAACCGAAAATTGATTTGATTCTTTTCCTTGCTACCAATGTTAAATCACACAGTTTATGAATTTTTCATATAATGAGTAATGGGACCCCTGTTTGGTTTCACTATCACATATAATTTATAACACAGCAACCCACTTAAATGATACACTAATAGAATTGACTAAGATTGAAATAATAATGTAACAAAAAATTTAATAATAAATGTAAAGATGGAAATACATGGCAAAATTTCATCATACCCATGCATGGTACTTGTTTAGAGGCTAGCTAGCATGTACTTACGACATTTAGATGTTCAAATATAGCCAAAGGATTTAAAACAAAAAAGGGCATATTCAATCTTTTATTATCTAAAATTTAGTATTTGCAAATATAAAGTATAATTTTTTTTATATAATGGAAATAAGCTGCATTTAACTAGAAAACATAAGCATATGAAAGTAGCCAAAATATTCAGAGATTATGCATAATTGTAAGATAAGCTCTTTATTAACCTTAGAATTAAATCATTTTTTATATACAAAAACCGAAAAAAGAAACTAAATATCAACAAAAACAGAATATGAAAAATCTCAAACTAAAAACAAAAATCAATAGGGAAAGATAGAATCCGAGATATATCATGTGAAGCAACTAACTAAAAGCCACCTCCAAATAGCGAAAATGGATAAGGAGGTGGTGGACGCGCCTCCATCCCTGCCGCCGCCATTTCTCCAAAATAACCCAATTGCCCATTAATATCACCATACCCACCTAAACTACTAGTCCCCGGAGAAGACACTGACGTGCCGTTTTTAATCACTGACGGTGCCAACACAACCGCCGGCATTTGGCTTGTTACTGTGGCGCAACCGTAGGTCATGACTTGCCCCGTAATTGGTCTATGACCCAACAACAACTCTCTGGAGTCCTCAGGCGATGGCGATGATTGATAACTTGAGCGACAGAAGTTGTTGTCTACATCGAATCCGGTTTCTGGAGACGAAATTACTCCAGGATTCACTTCTTCTTCGTCTTCAGATTTCACTGAATTATTCGAAACCGCCAGGCTTGAAGAAGAAGAATACGAGGATGGCATAATCGTCAACCGCCGCTTCTTCTCGGCGTTAAGCTGTCTTGTTCGTTCCTTTTCGAGCATCATACGAGGGAGGAGATCAGGGTCTTCAACAACTTTGTAAAGAAACGCCATCATTTGTTGCGGGCGTCTCTCCGTGGCTTCTAAACGCTTGTTCATGCCTTGTAGCTCTTCTTCCAAAGACTTTTGTTCCTCTTTTAGACTCGCTATTTCCATGACTATTTGCTCGTCGTCTAAATCCTCAGCTTTCATTTGCATGTATGGACTTTTGTTTTGCTTTCTCCTTACTATGTTCTTCAACAAATGCTTTTGCCCTCGGAGAAACCATTCATTTGCGAATTCCCACTTATCCGGATCCACTTTCCTGAAACCCTAAACACCAGACCAGATATATATATATATATATATATATATATATAAACCAAACCAAAATAAAAATTATTTCAACCTAGAATCAATGATCAATTTAAAGAAACATTAGACAGATGTTCAATTTCAGGCAAGGAAGAAGATAGTTACTTACGTAAGTGTTAAGCTGGCGAACGAAGCTAGAAAAATTGCTATGCTTGAAGTAAGCAGGCAAAATCCTCTGAGAGAAATCTAAAGGGTCCATGACGATGAAACTGTTATTAGCTTTACCCCAAGCGATCAGAGTGTCAGTGGTCGGATCATTGACCATCTGATAAGTTTTTACAACGAACGGCGCAACGATACTGTTGTTACTGTTAGACTCCATCAAAACATAAAAACCTTTTTTGTCTCTCTGCCACTTCCCTGTAAACTCTAAATAAAAACAAAGGTTTCCTTCTTTCTAAGGTGAAAGAAGAGAAGAAGGCAGAGATAAAATGTGAAGGGCTGAGTTGGGATTTGCCTTTGGGTGTGTTTTTCCTTTCCTTTTTTTTTTTTTTCAACAAAGGTCTGAGGTAGAAGCGTAATATATAATGGAGTCAAGGAGAGGTATCGTGGCTCGAATCAGGATGGGTCTGATATTTCCTCGGGTCACGAGGTTGGGGACCCACGTGGCTCCGCTTTTATCATCTTTTGCTACACGTCACGATCCCAATGGGTTTAGATATTTTCCTTCCGAGCCTTGTCAGCTTGTGCCTCACATGCGCGCGTGTGAGGGAGGGAGGAATTGGTGACGTGGTCCCCTGAGGGTACAAACAAATTGTAGCTAAAAGACAAGTGGTTTATGGTTGGGATTATCAGTCGCTTACTAAAAAGAGGAGAAGATAATCAATCAAAATGAAAAATGTGGTGCATTGGCAAGTAAAGAAATGTAAATTAAGTATTTGGGGGTGTGAATATAGATTTGGCCTCCTTACTCCTAACCAATTATTTATAAATTTATTTATTGTCTTTATGATTGAGGGAGCTAGAGCATTTTGCACGGTCACAACTCACACCGTATTCCTCTTTCGAATAAAAGACTGTTTCCTTGTATGAACTTTGAGACTTTGTAACATTTTGTCAAAAGTTTTTGACAAAATGTGATTTTATGCCAATCATATAGCTAATTAATGCGCTTCACCTTAAGTAGTTGTAGCATTTATTAACATGGGAATTTACATGTAATTCCTGACACTAACATAAATACATATATATATATATATACATATTACTATTCAATAACAATTCAATATATTTGGAGCATTATTGTTTATTTTATTGCAATATTACATGTAATTGACTCTTTACCTAAAACCATAAATGTAAGAACTCTAACAAATGCTAATAATAAGGGTAAAATAAAACTTAAATTTTTTTATATTTATGTTTAATTTAATAATAAGTGCACATTCAACCCTTCTTATCCACATAAAAAAATATTCATATATTGTCCAATGAGAAGTGAGGAAGTTCAATTTTTTCTTTTACACTTCCTTTTGGGTAAGGCTAGGCTGTAACATTAGTTGTCTCATGACCAAACAGCTGTTAAGAACTGAGCAACCACGCGCCGAGGGAAGGCGAGTGGGAGACAACTCCAATGTTTATTGAGTAAATTAAAAAAAAAACATAAAACGAGGGAGGGAGTCAGAGAGGCTTAGATTCGGAGGCCAGGAATCCGATTTGCTTTAGGCATTTCTCTAGGGCCACGACTACCATTCGCGCGTTGGAGCAATAAGCTTCATGGGGAGTAGGTGTCGATCCGTAATAGGTCCACGACTAAGGCCGACCTTTTTAAATTCTTTTGGATTGGTGCTAGGCCCTCGGGGAGCAGA
Organism: Theobroma umbraticum; assembly: GCF_002168275.2. Taxonomy (NCBI): domain Eukaryota; kingdom Viridiplantae; phylum Streptophyta; class Magnoliopsida; order Malvales; family Malvaceae; genus Theobroma; species Theobroma umbraticum. Next base: position 8,794,443 of record NW_018397256.1, on the reverse strand, counting down.
TTTATATACTCCCAAATCTATGCTTGTCTCCATATGATAAGCTTTTCTTTGTCCTTGTCGGTTTATTTTTAGTAATTTCCCATTCTTTTATTCCTTATTTTTTTATTAAATTGAACATATACTTTGCTTCATTATTTAAATCATAACCATTTGCTTAAGTATACAGCTTTTTACTACAAAATCTCTTCACAGTCCATACTCATGATTTGTTTAACAAATGATTTATAAGTATTTTTGGCAAAGTTTATAGGGGATGAAGCTGAATGGCAAGTGAAATATTTGTAAAGTGCGTTGTAAGTAGATCACTTAGAATTGACTTTATGTTTGTCTTTGCCGACAGGACACATGACTGTAACAAATCAAATCATTGTTCATAATACATTCAAGTGTTTGATAATTGTGTATTGTCGTTTCTGTCATCTCACACTTTCACAAACACTACATTTAGAGGCAGAGTCACGAAAAGGTCAGTGGTGCCCGTCGTTATCCTCGATTATTATTATTTTTATTATTATAAGTATAAAATTATATATATAATATAATTATTTTTATAATTATTCTTTAATCACTATTTATTTAAAATTCTGAATTCATCACTTATTACACTTTGACAATAACTTTATTTATATTCTCAAAATTTTACTTCTATTTTTATAATTTTTTCTGTTCTTTTATTTAAAAAAAATTGTAATGGCCACCCCATTTTAGGTTTGTATAATACATGGTAGTTAGGGTCTTTAAATTCACTAAAAGACCGTTGGGATTAAGACATTAAATTTAAAGGCATGCTTAATTTGACCATTTATTCCACTTTGTTTCTAATTATTACATATGTTGTTGCAAATTGTAAACATATGCATGTTAGTTAGTTAGGTGCACGTTGACAATGTGTCCCAATAAATTAAAATTTTGTAGAGTTTGAAATACTTTTTCTTTTAACAGGAAGATATTTATTTAAATATATATATTCCTATAAATCAGAAAGAACCAAATCAACAATCTCCATCTGCTTTAGATCAATTCAATTATAGATATCCTTAGATTATTACCTTTGCTTTTCTTATCTTATTAACTATCATTTAAAAAGATGTTTGGAAGCTAAATGCATGAAATGCTAGTATGTTTACCAATGATGTTGTCAGTCATGAATGGTGTTACTCTTTTCCTTCTTTAAGCAAATTAAATGCCCCTTTAGTTATCCAAATCGGGATTTCATGGGACCATGAATGAACTCCCTCACTTACCCTAATGGGAAAATAATAATAATAATATAAAACAAATTGGATGTGCATGCCTTTGATCACAAGGGACAGTTTCTTTTTTATTAGAGAAAAGGAAGACTCAATTTGTTTGCTTTTTTGTCAATTGCCACAATTTTCAAGAGAAGCTTACACCCAAAAATATCCTTAAATTAATTTTCTCTTAATATTTCGGGTGAAAAAAGAATTAAATCATACCAGAGTCATCACATTTTACGTTGTATTAACATATTCAACTCTTTTAAATATAATGTGAACAAGAGAGGATTTTCACTCTGTCACTGACATCAGGAAGTTGGGTGTGATTACGCGTGCTGTCACTGTCATATGTTTAGACTCCTGTTTATATATTCTTTACTCTGAAAATCAAGCTCTTTCAGGAGACGTGGTATCTATCCAATGAATCCATTAATCAAGTAGGTTCTACCTGATCATATATATACAACCGCATTTAATTAACAATAGGAAAGCTTATATAAGATTAAGACTTTTCTTGTCTTTTCATCAAAACCAGATGCTTGAACTAATGGTATGAGGCAGATTAATTAGCTAAATGTTGAGATTGGTCGGTTGGGAGTAATTAGAAAATCTAGATTCGGATTTTGCTTAGGGTCTAAGTTTGATAAACAACTCCAAAACAAATACTTCCCTAAAGGATTAGACAATTAAATCAGCAAGTTCATTTGATTTGATTTCACCATGTAAATTACATGGCCACCCCTCATTTAGCCGACATGAAAGAAAAAAACTTTGTAGCAGGAAGGATCATCCCAATTGTCACAATCAAACACCGCTTCCAATTTCCATGGTGGGGATTCGTGATTTACTCAGATTTGTGGGCCATCATTGAATCTGTTACTAGATTGAATTGTTGCTTAATGTGAAGATAATTAAGCAAAGGAGTGGGAAAAAGGACAAGGAAGTGCTACAAAATTTTAAGGAACGGTCAAAATTTGGGTGTGAAAAGGATCCAAAATAAGGGGAGAAAAGAAGTGTTAAAAGACATTGGGTTTGGGATTATCATCAAGGATTTGTTTTTAACCATAAAGATTGATGCTGTCTCGTCACAAAGAAATGGGGTTTGTTTAGACTTTTAAAAAGCCTTCCCTCGACTTAAGAAGAATCCATGAATATGGATTCCAAAAGCCCTTTCTTAGCAGGGTGTAGAATTCTAGTTTCCTTCTTTGTAACTGACTTTAGGCATGTACCCACCACGTAATTTCTATGAACAATTTCTCAAAGGGTATATTTATGAAATGAGAAAAAGAAATTTGAAAGACTTCTCAACAGCCAGGCGTCATCGCCATTGTCTCCTACGGTGAGGCTCAAGGAAAACTTGTTTTGGTCTTCCTTTTATCTGTTTGCACTTTGTCGAAATCCAACCACATGAATTGAATCATATGTTTCACACTCACATCCTGAGTCTAGTCCCTTGATTGATGGTTTGATATAGAAACTTTGACAAGGTTATCCCTAGGTTTTGATAAATCTAACCCATAATAATCATAAAATTCATACTCATTCAAAAATATTCAGTCAATTTGACCAAATAATAGTACAGTGGTAAAGGTGGGAGTAGGCATTATAGCCCTTCAATGGCATGGATGAGTAACCCCTTAAATAAATAGGAAGATTAGTTATGTGGAGTTAAATATATATATATATATATATGCATAGTTTTTAATCATAGAAGTTAAGTATAATTTATTTATTTTAAATAAAAAAACATTGTTGGGAATTATTCAGTTGCACATGGCAGAGGGCTCACGGCATTGAATCCAAAAACGATTGGTTTCTTCTGTTTCTTCTGATGTTAAACATCCAAATTGCATGAAATAAATGAAAGCATTGACAAAGTATTTGGATGTGAAAGTGAAAACCGTGAGACGAGGTGGTCACGTGGTTCCGATCAGCCCCTTTGAGAGGATTCAACTGGGAGAATATAGGAAACGAAAAGCAATGAATTAATGTGACAAATCTTGACTATACGTACACAGTTCTTCAACAGACATTTTCAAGCAAGTTGATTCTTCCTTTGCTTTGTAAAGTATATATTTTTACTCATCGCTGTTTTTGTTTTGCGAGCACGTGAAAGAGAGAATCTATAACCTGAAGCCATTGAAGAATTCTGGCACAGCATCAGAAACTACAACCCAGGGAATGAGACTTTTGATGGCTGCAGCAAAATTTCCAAGACGGTAACGTTGAAGAGGAACAGACAAGGATTGAAGGAAACTCGGTTTGGTCGTGAGTCACGTCACAACTTACAACGAGATGATGTTAAAAGTGGGAATGCCACTGATCAAAAAGACAATAAATTTTGTCCAAATGCTACTTTCTCATCATGCATCACTTCTTTCATTTCTCACTGAATTTATTTTCGTTTGCTAGTGTGACATATCAAATATTGTACCCTAAACCCTAAACTCAGACCAAGAAAAAGTCCAGTGAAAAAGCCTGCGACTTGTCATGTTCCTCAGCTGAATTTTGCTCCAACCACAAGTTGGAATTCTTTTTTCATTAACTAAAGAAGGGCCAGGTGGACGGCTAATGCTGCTTTTGCTTTACTTTCGTGTCCCATATATGTGGCAGTGGACTTCCATCATGCTCTTTTATTCTTTGGTTGGATTTGGACAAATCGCAAAAACGCTGGTTGGGTTCCGCCAATTTGCTGTAATTGATGCCCAACAGGGTGCCAATCTTGAATGAGAACAAAGCAATGCACATCATACAAAGTTTTTGGCTCTCTTTTCTTAATAACAGAAACCCGAGAATGCTGCAAATGGTTGTTCAAAGCATAGACTTTTTAAGTTCGTGGACTGTGTGTATGTTGGCTCATCTCTTCCTCTTTTCAAACATTTTAAAAACAAAATGTTGTCACCCACATGATTAAAAAGGCACATAAAATAGGATTTCTAAAAGAGTCCACCAGAGGGTTGAATGGGTTTCTCTCATGTCATCAGATGAACGTCAAATGAAAAATTAAAGGCGGGGGATTGGAGGTCCTCTTTTGTTTGAGTGGTGGCTGGTGCGTAGTGTCTTCTCCCTTTGATAAATGTACTGCGCCATCAAAGATCAATCAAAGAATTTTGATGTTGATGTGATGAGCCATTTCTATTGTTTTTCGGAGGGTGCAATTGACCCAAAGAATGACACGTGGAGAACTTTGAAGCCATTGGACACCGACAGGTCTGTGAGATTGGTGCTAGTGTGTAACTCAAGGCTGTCAATTTATTGAATTGCGCTGTCAATTTTCTATTTTTGGATGCGATGATTAGTCGTATGGATTTATGGATTTGTTCTTTATGCCAGTGAGGAAGGTCATAAAGTGGGATTAATTTCCATCACATTGAAAAATGAACTAATCGATTAATATTTTCAGTCTTTTATTCTTTAAGGTGTGATCAAAAAGAATAACATTAGACAACTGATTTTTAATATTATTTACTCATTCAGTAATTTATGATTTGAATTGATTTTTTTTGGTACATTTAATATTTAAATTATACACTAAGAAGAAGAAGTCTCACATCGTCTAAAGTTGAAAACTCAAGTTTGAATTACTAAAATAACCTCTAAAGCGATCAAGATTTGAAATTGATGTCATTTCATCAATTGCAGCCAAATGATTAAAGCGCCAACTGCAGACAACTGATGCAATAATTATCATTTCATTTTAGAGTATTTTGATATTTATAAATTAATTAAACAGTAAAGCGGACAAGAGGATGTGATAGTGTACTATTTGTTGTGCAATCTAATTATTGGCTGAAATAAATGAGTGAGATATTATGTCTAAACCTCAACGGCTATTGAATTAAGTGCTTTGAAATAAAAATCCAAGCTTATAAATCAGAGAAGAAAAAACGAGCAGGAAGGTCCCTCCTGCTTCATTCACGACAAACAAAATGCAAGGTATGGGCTGGTAGGGGTAGAAATGTGGTTCGCTGTAGAGAGGTGGTGTGCTTTTACATCGGCTCTCGCTCAGAAATGAGCCCAAGTTAACCTGGTTCGATGGTTCCTATATACATGGTCTTGAAAGAACAGCCACGGACCAGTAGATAAAATGGGAGTAACAGTAAAATACAATACGATATGGGAAAAACAGGAATATAACCCAAAAGAAAAAATAAAAACCATACGAGGACAAGCTTAGGAGCACAAAACAAGGTGTTTTTATTATTAATAACAACATTACACTGCTGCAGAAATTCTACATATTTTATAAGGGAGGAGCATACATATTTATAATATATTTTCTATGGAGTGTGATCTTAACTCAAAAGTCACAGCAGTTACTTACTTGAAGCATCCAAAATGGAGGAAGATACAAGACTCCACTCTCACCACCCACTCGAGTAGGTACTGTCTTTCTGTAACCAGCTAACAGTTGGCAGGTCATCAACTGCCTCACCATCAAGGAAGAAATCATCAAATGAAATGCAGGTCCAAATCCACACCCTATCAGTCCCGGGCAAAACTCCACACTATAGCTGTGGGTTTCACAAGCCCTTTGCAGGTTTAAATCAATTGCCAGAAGATACTAAGACATTATACTCGTTTAAACGTTTTTGGAACTGAGCCAAGCGGGTCTGCAGTTGTAGAATTCCTGCAGCCTTCTGTGACAGAATGGAATTTAATTTAGAGACATAAATATCCACCTGATTGCCTGGTTGATCAGCTTCAACAAGCAGATTCATTTCCTGCAGGGATAATAACAATCAGAACAAAGGTAATCATAGATAGACGATAGAACAAACTAGAGCTAGAATGTTACCTACCTCCCTAACAATCTCTATTGTGTCCTCCACTTGTCTTCGGTGAGCAGATACAAGATCTTCCTCTTCCTAATAACAACAAAACAAATTTCATTTTACAATAAAAAACAGTTGGGGGAGAAAAATTAGACGTCCAGATTGATTGATGGATACCTTCAACAGGCTATTCAGATCATCATCTGAATGAGAATGGTTATCATCAAAAGTTGAAGGATCCACAAGCTTTGTCAAAGCATCAGTCTTCCGCTTCTCCTCCAAAGCTGGCATTTGGTAGGTCTGTGCCTTCCTATTCATTTTCCGCAGCATCTTTTGTTGCTCATATGTCTCCTCAGTGTAATCAAAATCATCTTCAGTCAAGCCATTTAGAACACCTCTCTGACCCTTGTTATAATCTGAATATGGTACAGCCACATTTCCTTCTGCCCTTGCACTAGGAACACGATCCACTTTAAAAGGAGGAGATGTATCTCTTTCAATCTGTTTGGACCACCCAAATTTGTTCTTTTCATACGGAACATCAGTTATGTTATCCTCAAATGTCTCAGTTGGTAAAGCTGAAGCCAAGGGCAATGCAGTTGACTCCCTAAGATTTGAAGATGAAGATAGCGCTTCCTTCTTGGGGTTGTTCCCTTTTGATAGGCTCTTCACCCTGGGATGCAGGTATTCACAGCATTGCTCAAACAAATATGCAAGTCACTTCTACAATTCAATTTTAGTTACAGTACCACATACCTATCAGCATATCTAAGTGTATTCAAGGTATGCTCACATGACCCCGAGCTTGGCGAAATACAAGATATCATAACAGTACGTGAGTCACCAACAAATGAATCTCTAAGAACTTCAGTTAGCTTACTTCCTCTGAAAGGGATGTGACCCTGGTCATTGTCAAGAGCTCTGATGCATTCTTTTAAAGCAAGTAAACTTTTATTAATTTCAGCACCTTCCATTCTGCAGAAATAGTAAAAAAGCTTGTTATGACTTGAACAGCACATGCTAAATAATGCAGTCGGGGCATCCCAAAATATATGCAAAGGGAACAAGATTTGGTTATTTGGTTGATGCACTTTCTGGCCTAGTACCTCCATGGCCCTATGGCTCCATAAACATGCCTATGCAGTTCATGGTACCACTGCTTTGAAGAAGCATAACCCCAGATTGCGTGGATTCAAAAATCTTTACCTTGTCTGTTTGTCATTGTCAGTTGTATCTGCACCACGCTCACTTCCAGCAAGATCTATAAAAGAAAGTTTCCCTACAAGTCTTGCAGGCTTCGTTTCACTGCCATCAGACGATCTCTTGATAGCAAGCTGAAGAATAGCATGTGACCGTGAGGATTCCTCATTTGCTCCGGTAGTGCCGGTGCTTCTTGTTGCATTTCCTCTCTCAATCAACTCCTTGATTGTCTCAACATCAAGTACCTTGTACTCTTGCAGACCCACAATACATACTTGTTGTTTACCATCTTCTCTCATGCAAAGCTTTCTGCAGAAAGTAGAATTCTAATAAGACAATTAAAAACTATAGGGCGATTTTGTCTAGGTTTCCACATGCATATAAATGGAAATAACTTACTTTCGATCATTAAGGAGATCAAAAACTTTCCCTCCATATATCTCAAAGAAACTGACAAACAGTTGGAAACCTTGGTTCCGATATGTATGGTACATTAATCTCAATATATCTTGAGATGCTTTTAGAGGCAGTGGCTGCATTGTGTAAGTCTTTCCACTTCCTGTATGAAAAAACATAGGATCATTTAACTATCATTTGCAAGAATATAATCTGAAAATGAATAAGATATGGATAGTGGAAACCAAGTGAACATTGGAAAAAAAAAAACATTTTCCAACTGCTTAGCACGAAACACATATACCTTTAAAGAAAAATATATATATAGCAAAAAACAAAAAATAGGGAATGCCAAGCCAAAATGACCTACAGAAAAAGTCATTTGGATCCACAAAAACATATTCAAAAGGTATAGGTCTGAACTAATTAACAAATGGACTTTTCCAAATAGCTTAAAGATGGATGGATATCTATCACTCAAAGAAGAATGAAAAAAAGCATTGTTTGCCATTTATTTTCTTCGAATGAAATTTTTGTAAACTGAGGAATGGTCTGCCTTTCATATCATTATTTAAAATTTTTCAAAAGGTAAATTTCAGATTCCAAAACAGACCTTGCAACTATGCATACATAGACATTTGCCTAAATACTAGCATTAATGCCTTCCCCTTTCCTTTTCAAATATAACATATGTGACAACTCAAACCCCATATCAGAAAGCCAAAGAAAAAACAACCATACCTAAAGACACCAAAGATAACTACTAGAGAACTTTTAGAACAAAGTGTTATAGCATCCACATACTCTTCTAAATATACCACTTACCTGTTTGCCCATAAGCAAAACAAGTTGCTTTTGTTCGATTGAAAATTAGTGGGACTATCGGCTCCACAGTCTCAGAGTACACCTGGAGCAATAGAAAATGAAATCTAGTGAAATTAGCTAAATAACATATCAAATGTATCTGCATTTTCTCTTATTCTCACTTCCTCATTGCTGACATCTTCATTCAGCACAGCATCAAAATGAAACTCATGCTTCTCAACATATTCTGTCAGGTCAACCTGCGGATAATAAATCATTAGACCTCAAAGAAAAGACTACTAGAACATCATATAATTAGCCATGCAAGATGTAAAGTGCTACGGCTGTTTGATATCATCATGCATTACGGAGGCTTTCAAGTAAAAAGTCAATTTGGATTTTCGTGGAAAACCAACACATAGAGCAATTAACTTTCTTGGATCAAATTTTAATAAGTAATCTCTTGAAAAGGCTATAAAAGTGAATGACTGATGGGGTCCTGAGCTCGAGTTAGCAAGTTCACCAAAAAATAAACCAAACATCACCATCATACAACTGTCGGAAAAAAAGAAGCTTCATCAGCTGCTCACCTTTAGTTTTTTTTCATGAACTGTGAGCGCATTGGAATTTGACTCTATGGTAATAATATCTTCTTCTTTCTTTGCTATTTCCTTTTTGTTCAATGGTCTCTTGCGCACCTGTATTTGAAGTTATCAATAGATATTTTATCAATGACAAACAAAAGTGGCAACTATGCAGAATGTATGGTTTTCTTTGCCATTTCAACAATCTATAGTTGGTCCAATTCTTTCTTGGCATTAGTCGCAGGTTAAGAATTTCAAAATCTATAACATATTACCTCACTAGGATTGATAGCATGCAACAAGCATGGCTCTGTATGTTACATTCATTTGTCTGTAGAACTTTAACTTTAGTTCAGATGATCACTTAGCGGAGCTTTAATGTTTTCAAAATCCACAGCTCATCATATTTCTTGGCAGGATTGATCAATGAATTTCATACAGAAATTGTCCAAAACAGTAAAATTGATATCTGCTATGCGATATAGGAATCAAAAGGCAGCATTCAAGAAGCATACCACAACTTTAATCTTGGCAACATTGTTGGCTCTCTCTTTATCTACTGAGCTGCTTTTGAGAAGGTTATTCTCAGCCATTCCACGTGGCCTGTTCAAAACTTTGTTGGTAGCTAGATACTGTTCAGAATCATCAAAACTTTTACCACGAAGAGGTTTCTGAAGCCCATATCCTTCATATAGGTTAGGAACCTGCAACTAGAAAATAAAAAAAAATGAAATAATAAATTTATTATCCAGGAAAGAAGAGCAATTTTCAAACAATTACAAATTTCTTAATTCTATCAACTACTTATATAATCAATCATTTTTTTGATGGTTCGCAGGTCTAAAAATGCAATGAAAAATACAATGCAGCTATATAATTATCAACCAAATCAAGTAATAACCCAGAAGATCAGATCAAACATCATCAGAGAACAAAATTTATTATTACCAATTAGCATTTAAAATTTTGAAACACAGCAAAGAAGTCAAAGCATTCATGAGAACAACAGCTTAAAGCTTTAATCTAATTGAAGAAATAGAGTAAAACCTCGGGAAGCAGCTCAGTATCAAATGAATGCAGATCCAGTAAGCCGGGGCTGAGCTCATTGGGCGATACGTATTCATCGCTGTTCATCCGCAAGCTCGACGACCTCGAACAAACCGGCGGTGTCCCCGGCTCCGGCGACTTCCTGCTCATTCTTCCCCCGCCATAGTTACCGAAATCCTACACAAACAACCAAAAAAAAACGATGCCGTTGGACGAAATGCTAAGAGTAGAAGTAAAGAGAGCGAGAGGAAAAAATCGAAGACCTGAGAAGAAGGAAAATTGGAGGACTGAAGCCATTTGCTGTTAAACGACGCGTCGAGAAAGTTATCGGAGTATTGCCGTTGATGATGTGCCGTCGAATTAGATCTCGCCATCTGTCTCGCTGCCACGCTCATCCTTTCTCGCTATCTCCCTCGCCTGCCGTACAATAAATTTGCAAAGCTTCTTTAGCTAAATTTTAACTACTAAAACAAAATAAATAAATAAAGAATATGAAGAGAGAAAGAGAAAGCTAACGAGAGAAGAAGTAAATAGGTGTGGTTGGTATGAGATTTTTCGAAGCTTTCTTTTGTTGTCCTCTTTTAAAAGTTCAAACTACCGATACTACATTTGAAAGAGAGAGAAAGAGAGAGTGTGTGTGTGTGTTATGTGTGTGTTTGTAATGATATATTTCTTTTTCTTTTTTTGAAATAAGGAGGGGACGCCTATGGAGGAGGAGCGGCGCGTGTGGGACACTGGAAAGGAAGGAAAGAAGACGGGTGGGAGCGGTCCACGCGTATGGTTTTTTTTGAAAGGAAAAAGGCTGCATGATGATGGTTTTGGCTCGCTTCTGTTTTGGACTTCTACATAGAAATTTTTGAAAGTAAGTAGTGGTGGACCACGCTCATGAAACAGCGCGTGCTTCACGTACTAATGGGCTGGCTGGGTCTGGACTGAGTGGAGCGGCCAAAGCCGCTTTGTTTGTTGGTAAAGTGTCCAAAGCGGGGGTCCTTTGTTGCCTTCATGGGCAGAGTTGTTGCTCCTCACGTCGTTAACTGACGTGCGACGCTTCAGTGAATCGCGGCCTATGATATTAAATGCTGACTAGGTTTTCTTTCTACGTTAGATTGTTAAATCAAGGACTTGGATTTGAATATATTTGTGGAGCCCATGTGCTTAATATTTTTTAAGTTACTTAGGAATGACGACTGACGAGTGGAGTAGGCTCTTTAAATTGGTTGGGCCACGCCCACGCCCAATAGACGGACGGTCCATTACAGAAAGAAGTGCAAGATTCCTTGTTTGGGTTAAGGCGAGGAATTTGGAGATGAATACCACAAATCGGAGGGAAACTTTGAATTTTTAATTTGCAGATAAACGGCAGCATTACCACAACTAGGAGGGAAGCTTTAATTTGAATTAAAATCTGTCGGTGGCATATTTCCTTTTGGGTTAGTCTCAAATTATGATTATAAATGAACTTTAATTAAAAATTAATTTTTATTTATATTCAAATATTTGATTCGTTAATTATTGTATAATCTTTTTATTTAAAAAATAAAATTTAAAACCCCTCTCTCTAGTTTTTTTTTTTTTTTTTTTAACTAATCCCAAAGCATAACCACTTGAATTCAACTTAAGTGATAAAATGAAAGGAGGTTTAGTTAGTGCTTGGCTATGCATCATTGGTTTTTTCACTAAATAGAGCATACCTATCTTTTTTTTTTTTTTGTAAAGCAAGAATACAGATACCTTTTAAATAATACATACTATAGTACAGTAATACTAACATTTCATATTTTTCAAAAGAAACATTGACATTTTATAACATTGAATCTAACATGAATACAAGAATTTCACATCATTAAAATCTGTAAATGATAACTTGAGGTAAGATAATCTAACAAAAACCGAAAGATAAAATACAAACAATTGATTTTTTTTTCTTTTCAAAAGAAAAGAAAATTATGAATTATCATTTATATACTAATGATGGATTTTTAAACTTCATTAAAAGTGTTAAATGATCATTTTATGTTTATTTAATAATTTATTTATTTTCATAAATGTATCTTAATGTGACATGCATTAACCGTCTAAACTTTTTAACTCTGCCATCATATTGTATGGGATAATTTTTGAAGTATAGATCATTGGAAGACGTATGTAACTTTCAATACTATTAAATGTTTTTTTGTGAACTCTAATGCTTAAAAAAAATATTGTTCAGATTCATTAGATTACGTATTTGACTTCGACTCTTAATTACTAAGCTAAGTTAGAGCCAAGCTCTTTGAGTAACAACTTAAGCAAGTCAAGTTAGAACTTTTTTAATACTTGATTCAAGTGACTTACGAGCTTAATTGAGTTTTTAATTTTGATAATATATGTATATATAATTAATTTAATAATTATATTTATTTGTTTATGTATTTAAAATTTTTATTTGAGATTTAAGTTTGAATTTGGTTAAGATTAAGTAAAGTTTCAATTTGTAATCAAGTCTATTCAGGCACAAAAGGATAATGATCAGTGGATTATAATAATTAAGGAGGAATATTTTCTATTCAGATGCTTTTAGAATCAATGAAATGATGGAAGGATAGGCCACTAGGATTCTAGGATCCATACTCTTGTTGGACTTTATTAATCGTTAGTTTCAGACTATGGGCTGGCCTGTGGCCTGTTGGGGCGGCCGACCAAGTGCACGAGTTCAGTTCTCAGTGGTAAAACAGTAATCTTGTTCAATTTTTTTTTCACTTTTTACGAGGGAGATAAAAAAAATTGAAAACTGGAAAAGAAAAATAGATTTCGAAAAGCTTCACCGCCCGCGCAAAATCACAAGTCCAAAATTTTCCAGTTTTAAAGCCGCAAAAGAATGAATAAAAAGGCCAAACAGCAAACCGAAATCTCTAATCTTCGAAGAAAAAAATGACACAAGCAGCAAGGCTCAAACTCCGAATGCAAAAGGAGCTAAAGCTTCTTCTCGCCGACCCTCCTCATGGCGCCTCCTTCCCTTTTCTCTCCCCACACTCTGATCTCTCCGATCTCTCTTCCATCGACGCCCGTAAGTTCTTTTTTTTTTTTAATTTAGAAAATGTTTACAAAATTAATAATTTTTTTTGAGCAATTAATTGAAATCCATGTCGATGTTGTTTATCAGAAATAGAAGGCCCTGAAGGAACTGTATATGCCAAAGGAGTCTTTAAGATTAAGATTCAGATACCTGAAAGGTATAGCTAAGTTACCGAGTTTCAGTTTTTCTTTGATATTTTAAGGGGTTTTATTTTATTTTATTTTTTCCAGGTATCCGCTTCAGCCTCCTATTGTGACCTTTGGTACGCCTATTTATCACCCGAACATTGATAATGGAGGTAGAATTTGCCTTGACATTCTCAATCTCCCCCCAAAGGTTAGTTTAGTCCCCTAAAATGGATCAATATTTCTCTTGGATCATGTTCTTAGTATATGCTATGATTATATTTGAGGAAATAGTTTGATTGATTACTTGTTTGTTATGCAAGCTTAAACTAATGTGAAAGGACTCAATTTTATATTTAAGTTATGACATAAAGACTTTAGATATGTATTCAGTCAAAGAATCTTGACCATATGCATTGTAAGGGCTCACTTATCTTCCTGCAAATGGATCAGGTCTGAAGTTATTGGAGTTCAATTTTATTATTTCCCACGGATTTCATTACTTCAGGGATAAGGACAGGGTAATTGAGTCCATGGACAAATTCATAAAACCTGTTGGGATACAAGAATGGATAAAGGGGACATTAAACAACAGCCTTTGTTTGAGGTCTATATGTTTTTTGGTCACTGTAAAAGTTACTTTGACTCCTAATCCTCAACCATGGTTACCTCATTGATTGTTCTTCTGTATGATTTCCCAAAAGTGCAAGTTCTGTTTCTTTAATTCATCTGATATATGACAAGGGTCTGATTGTCCTCCGAGCAGGGGGCATGGCAACCGTCATTGAACATTTCAACAGTGCTTATAAGTATAGGGCTACTGCTCAGCGAACCAAATCCTGATGATGGCCTGATGTGTGAAGCAGTAAGTGGACATTCTCTCAGATGGATTGGGTTAGGCTGATTAATGAAGATTTTTGCTTTTTTATATGTTTGATGAATCTGCAGAGTAGGGAATACAAATACAATAGACAAGCCTTTGACCTTAAAGCAAGATCACTGACTGAGAAACATGCGAAGGCTGGAGCTGGAGAAAACAGTTGTAGCAATCAATGCACTGAAACTAACACGGATTCAACAATGGTATTAGCATTCACTTTGTTTGATTTATTTCATTCCCTTGCATTGGATTTTATGTTTTTCATATTTCTTTTGGTTTGCAGATGGAAGTTCAAGGATTTGACAAGGAATCAAAACATGGTGCTGATGAGTTTATTCCTTGCCATAAAAAACCGCATGGCATTAGCCAGCAGTTATCACTCGAGTCTACTAGCTCAGACAAGAAAAAAGACAGTGAACAGGAGGTGCCTAGTCACCACTTCTTTCCCTCTGACTCGATGAATCAGATGGAAGGTAAAAGAAAAAGAGAGAAAGAAAATGATGTGTTGAATGAATGCAACCTGAACCATGAGATAGTTAATGGAAAAGGGCGGAAATTATCTCTGAAATCTTCTAATCAATTCAAGGACGATTTTGATAACAAGGAGAATGTGGACCCAAATTACTTATCATCACTCTGTCAACATCGGGCTTCTTCAGGATCATCACTTCTTCAGGCTAGCCGCAATCAACAACCTGACCAGCATCAAGATGGTAAATCAGCAAACAGCAGCATAAAGAATAGTTCAAAGCATTGTCAAAGCCAGAAACAGCCATGTGGATCTACTGATCCACTGCAAACATGTGAGAATGTGAAGTTGCTTGAGACACCTCAGGAGGAATTTGTTGATAGAATGGAAAACGTCTCTCCTGCTGCGAAATCGGAAAAGGTTAGTTCAGTTGGTAGGAAGCTTTCTCTGGGATTGAAAGGCTCATCACATAAATAACAAGAGAGTAACAAAGAGAATGTGACGCCAGTTCATAACTCGACACTTCCAAAACCTCGAACTCCTGGAAAGAGTGGGGTTGGTCGCAAGCTGTCCCTGGGTCCTTTGACCCAAGTTCAACAGGACTGCGGACATAACCAGAAGCAGCAGTCTCATCGACCTCAAAGTATCGAAACTGATGTGGAGATAAAGCAGAAGGGAAGAGAAGAAACAGAAGAATCTCCAATATCTGAGATAGTAGTTGTGCTAGATAGCGAAGACAGCGAGGAGGAAGGGCATGCCTCCTTGAGGTCGAGAATGCCAGTGGCACGGAAGCGGCTTGGGAAGTGGAGAGTTAAAACTTGAATCATATGGTTGTACCTTCCATTAGACTCTTCTTTGCAAAACTCTCTAGTAAAAATTGGGCTCTTTTTGGTCCTTGAATATAAGCCTCCGTAAATGAACTTCATGTCAAGACTCAAAGGTAGATAACATGGTTGTATTGTATCCACAATAGAATCAAGGCAGAGATTTTGCATTTTCATGTATTTCCTTTGACTCTTTCTTCTGAGGAAAAGTTGAATCCTAGAAGTTGATTTTGGTTAAAAGCCCTATTTTTAGTTGATAAGGATAGGGTTCAGCAAGATGCATATCACCTGAACAAATCATTGAATCAAATTGAATTCGGTTATATTAGTTTGGTTGGTTATTAAAAATTGATTAATTTGATGTTTTAAGTTGATTTTGGGTGTTTAAAATTTTCAATGAAATCAATTGAAAAATCAAATTTAAATAATATATTTTTAAATTATTATTATATATATTACTTTTAATAATAATTATTTCACTCTCCTAATCAATCATATATATTACACTTCATTTAAGAATGTTTGTTGAATGTTTACTTAAATTTATTTTTTAAAGTTAATTTGTATTATATGTTTAATTTAGATGTTAGATATTATTTATATATATTGTATTAGATATTATTTATATTTAATTTAAATGTTTCAATTAAATAAATTATAAAAATAATATTAAAATTTTGGTTTAGATAATTTTGGTTCAATTTTTGAATTGTTCGAATGTACTAACATTAGTCGGTTCGATGATTTTAACGTGAAATTCAATTTATTCGGTTTTTAGTGTTGCTAGACTGAATCGACTGTCCTAATAATAACCACTGGGGTAAGAAATAAAATACTTAAAAAGAAAACAGGGCAGAACGTTGAGATTTCCCTACCCACAATAAGAAGCGGGTGGGCCCACCCTTAAGATGATAGAACCATAAACGCTGAAGGACTCAGTTCTGGCTGAGCCACCAGATATTAGAATTGTGGCCATTGGGGAGTTGCGGGCGCGTGGAGACGGACCTAGACGAGCACCAGTCGGAGAAAAAGGCATTTGGTAATATAACTTGGTTTTTTGGGTCTAATTTGTGCACTCTGTTCCGCCCAGCTGGGGTAACAGTAACCACGAAAAAACCGACCATGGTATCATCCTTTTGCCTCTCCTTATCGCCGCCTTGCAAAACCCTATCGCGGCCCTCCACTTCTTCCTCTTCCACTTCCCCGAGCCGCGGTTGTAGATGCTCCCTCGTCGTCTTCGTTTCTAACGGCATTCAACGGACGAGGAGAAGGAGGCGGCAGGTGGTTTGTATGGCTCCCGAGGAAGAGAAATTGACTCGCCGCAATCCTCTGGATTTCCCCATCGTAAGTTCCTTTTCTTTCTGTCTCTTTTCGTTTTATTGAGCTATAAGTAGTTGTTGGTTGCCTTGCTAATAGGAGATAGGAATTTCAAGTCAGCTTTGCGATTAAGAGTTTATGCAGGATTTTCGTGAGATGGATTTAATTTTATTTTATGCAGTAATTGTCTGTGGAATAGTGTTTTTTTTATTAAAGGGTACTGTTTAGATAATCCAATCTTTTGAGAAACTTGTTGGTCTGAGAACGGGTTATATTTTCTGCTTTGGAATTTTATTGTCTGAGGCTGTATGATTTAACATGGTTAATATGGCAGGAGTGGGAGAGGCCTAAACCTGGGCGTAGACCAGATATATTTCCTCAATTTAGCCCTATGAAGACACCATTACCACCACCATTGCCATATGATCCTCCGGATGAAGATGAAGAAGAGGAAGAGAAAAAGGAGGAAGAGGAGGAAGATCCTGAAAAAGAAGAAGAACCAGAGAATCCTGAAAAACAGTCCTGAGAAATAGTAGTTAGTAGATGGTTGGTTGTGATTAGTGAAAACACCAGCCAGTTCAGTTTTGTTCTTTTAAGTTTCCAATGGTGGTTACCACTTGCTTGTCTACTTATTATAATCATCCATTTTGAAGCATGGTGTGAGTGGTATCTCCTAATTTGGGTTGAGGGGATTGTGCAAGTGTCTTCTTGGGGAATTATTCAGGTCAATATAGGCAAAATTAGGCCTAAACTCCTGTTTTTGTAGTGTCATGATTCATAAGTCATTTATGAGGTGAGAAATATAGTTTCTTTTTAATACTCTGTTCTTAGCTCTTTTTTCCTCTTGTTCATTTGTTTCGATGACTTCAAATTTATTGAGAACTTAAAATTCAATCATGTTAAATTTAAAGATTTGAGTGCAGTGTTAGGGTTAGGAGGACTTTATGGATGAGAAGGAGGTTACATGGGAGGTTATCTTGATGAGATGTCGGACGTATAAGGAACCATGGATTTGGGTTCTGCAAAGCTGCTTCTCATGCATGTATGATGTGAATCGTGTGATATCCTCGTGTTCAGCAAATCTCGATATAATTTATGGGGAGATGCTAATCCAAAAACCATACCTCATTTCATGATTTTAAGAATTTAGTCTTGCTAGATCTTCAAAAGGTATAAACAGAGATGTTAATCTCAGATCACAGACCGAACTCCCTAGCAGAGTTTGCTTGATAAACTTCAATCAGGTTGAGGCTCCATTTGTAGTTACATAAATAAAAATCCGTTTTTGTATTCGGTATTTGATTGAAATGACGGAGTTTCAGCTTTCCAGAACTAACGATCACATCTGAGAAATAGAAAATGATTTGATTACATTTATGTCAAGACGTGCAAGGTAAATTTCTAAGCATATGATATCTAGAAATTTGGAAGGAAAAAACACCTAATTCTTGACGACACCCACCTCAGAAAAGAAAAGAATTAGAATTACTTCTCTATCTGGCTTGCATTATGGATATAGACACGTTATTCACCGAATGACAGCCTGATTTGCCGTCAGGAAATGGTGAGTTCGCTTCACTTTCGGTAGCATATGCAGGTTCTTTTGGCTCTTGTAGAAATATGACATCATTTTTAAGCGATGAAATAACATCCGACATGGTAGGTCTATCAGCTGCACTTGCCTGTACGCACAGCAAAGCAACCTGAACACATCTCAACAGCTCCTTTTTGGGGCATGATTCCAGTGATCCATCCTTTAGCTCGAGAACATCTCCACGTTTCCACAAATCCCATGCCTGTAATCATTTTCAGTAAGTCATTGGCAAATTGTATTCCTGATAATCCTGCTTCTATGTTTGGCTTTATCTTGGTAGCTTACGTGATGAATAAGGCCGGCAGGGTTAGATGATGAACGAAACACTGTGTTCTTCTTGCCACTAACAATCTCTAACACCAGTACTCCGAAACTGAAGACATCAGACTTCACAGAGAAAATGCCATTCATGGCATATTCTGGGGACATATAACCACTGTATAAAACATATAAAACCATTGAATAATAGTTAGAAGATGCATGCAGATGCAATTAAAGACATTATCAGGGCTACTAAATGTGCTGTCACAAACTTTATTTCTACTTACTATGTGCCAACTACCCTATTTGTATTGGCTCTGGATTCATTGTGTCCAAAAATTCTTGCCATTCCAAAATCCGATATTTTAGGGTTCGTATCATCGTCAAGTAAAATGTTACTAGCTTTCAAGTCTCTGTGTATCACTCTCAATCTAGAATATTTGTGAAGGTAAAGAAGCCCTTGAGCTACTCCTTCAATGATGGCAATGCGTTTTTTCCAATCCAACAATTTCCCTTTTGTGGGATCTGCCATTGACATTGTAAATGTGATGAGTGCCAATTATTGGGGAGAAAGCAATGAAATTCTGAGGGTAGGCTTGGAAAACAGAAGAATAATCTACATACCAAAGAGAAAAGTATCCAAACTCTTATTAGACAAGTATTCGTAAACTAGCATTTTCTCCTCTTTCTGTATGCAACAACCCAGAAGTTTAACTAGGTTCATATGCTGAAGTTCAGCTATTAATGTAATCTCATTCATGAATTCTTCGAGCCCCTGTCCAGAATTTCTTGCTAACCTTTTTACTGCAACTGGTTGTCCGTCCAGTAATGTACCCTGGAGATTAAAATCTAAACATTACTTATCCAAGTTGTCAAATCAAATGTGCATAAAAATTCTTAAATTTTACCTTGTAAACGGGTCCAAAACCTCCTTCTCCAAGCTTGTTGGCAAATGAGAAGTTATCTGTAGCATCAACTATTTGAGAGAAACTGAACAACTTAAATGCTTGACTTTTCTTTTCACTTCTTTGGAGATTGTAAATTGGGGAAAATTCAGATTTTATCCCCAGTAATTCCTTGTGTTGGCTTGTGTCTGTTTTTTCTGTAATTGAGTTTAAAGCTGTTTAGGAATCTGGTTACCTCCATATATAATTCACACATAAACCTGAATACAATCCTTTGCTTACCAGTGCATATCAAGGATTTCAGTTTTCTCCTCCTCCTGTAGCAGAAGTAGCCCAAAAGCAGCACCACTAGTCCCAGTGCAATGGCTAAGATGCACCATAACCACCACCGCTCTTTAATACTCTTCCCCATGCCTCCCTTTGCATTTGTTTGCTCTAGAACCATTCAAAAGTAAGTTCTGATCCATATTAATATTGCACTCTTGCTATAATAATATTTTTGTGATAAACATTGCTGTTAGAATCAGAATGTGACTGTCCATTCAAAGTAGGATATTAGAGATGTGATGCCTATTCAAACAGATCTGGCTGATATCCCCGGAACTCAGAACAAACATGGGGTTAAGAAATTAGAAATAAAGACATACCTTTACTATTTACAAGTTTGAGGCTGTAAACAACTCCGAATTTCTCATTTTGGACGAAACTTGTTTGTTTACTCCAAAACTGACATCCTGTTCCGTCAGGATAGAGACTTGCATATGCAATGCAAGAACAATCATTCCAGCAGCTGTCGTGACAGTCACTGAGAGCTAAATTTGTGTTGTTATTGGAGTATGACAATTCGGGACTGTTATAGTAGCCTCTTGTGGGCACAAACAGCTCCGAGCCATTCCTGCAGTTGGAGAGCTTTTGCTCTAGACACACAGCATTAGGATAGTTTACATCAATTTTGCATGAACCAATGGTAGTCTGCTGCCAAGTAGTACGATCTGCAGCTAATGTGAACTGCAAGATTTGCCCCCAAGCATTCAATTCCCATCGTGAAAGAGTAGAACTGTTTATAGCAGAGAAAGAGAAATACTGCTCTACCGAATTTGAAATAAACCTGAACTGATAAAGATCAACTCTTCTTGTGAGATCGGGTGCCATCTGAAAATCTCCACCTTTCCACACCCCACTAGTCCAGTAGACATCCTCCCGCCGCCAGACAACCAACTGGCCAGCACCACTAGGATCCATGCCTAGCTTAAAAGCCCCTGGTATCGGGACTTGATTGCTTAACCACGAACTAAGTGTCCAATTATATCCATTCTTAAGATTCATTCCTAGTTTCATTCCTGGCAATAGATTGTTAGTTGGATAATCAAAACTCTGCCACAATATTTGTCCATCTGTTCCATCAGAGTTTACTCTTTCCAATACAAAATTTCCAGTATCTAGTAAAGTGGCAGTCAGGTTATGTGAACTTCCCTGACTGAAATCACAAAGAATTACCTGCCCTTGACCATGCGTTATCTTTAATTTTCCATCACCATCCAAGCTGAGAACCCCAGATTTATCCAGGATTGGATTCTCAGGATTTGCCACCCAAACAGCTTCGGGATCATGTGGTAGTTTGCTGTACCATATCCCCAAGTACTGGTTAGTTGAAGAGGTGGGACTAAAGAAGCCCAACTTGAAAATACCCTTTGCGGATAGTAGATGCTCCCAATTCCTCAGCTGCTGGCCTTGCATTAGCTTATACAGAATTTCTTCACTAGAACAACTTGGTATACCCAAGAATAAGCATGAGATTAAGATAAGAAGAAAGTTTCCCTCTTTAGCCATTAAGCTAGATGCTTTGCGATTACTGATAATCTCCTTCAGCTTTCTCTTTTCTCAACTTAATAGTATTTGTTATAAGAAAATGCTACAGCAGCTTCCTTTCGTTTTGAGATTGGACAATTGTTTTGAGTCTCTTTTGTCAAGATTTAGAATTTCAGATAAACTCTTTGAAAAATAAGTTTGAATCCAAAATCTTTATATTCAGCTGTACTTAACATATTCAATGTTAACTTTGGAGTTGGTTGAGAATGTTGCCCCATGCATTGACTTTGAACAAAGAAACAAAGATAGACAAAACAGGATTGAGTATTCTAATATAAAATAACAACATATGCATTGCATGTCAGAATTAGACACTATAATAACCAAAGTTATATATATATATATTGACTTTTATCAAAGATTTATGCGTTTACTTTAAAATATATAAGGCAGCGGACTTTTATCATGAGACTTTTCTGCTCATAGAAATATGGTAGGCCTTGAAAACCTAAGTTCCAAATTTAATACTTACCAAACGTGGGTTTGATATAACTTTATATTGAATTTGTAGTTTGTCCATATATTCAGTGAATATCACTGATTTTTTATATAAAATGTAATTCTTGATTATGGTTATAATCACTACTTGTATATGTAATTTCATTAAAAATGAATGGCAGGCTTCAAATGCAACTCAATTCTTACTAAATTGTCACTTGGTCTAAGTACTCAAGAACTATGGTGGAGGAGGTGAGTTATGCTATAAAATTTGTTTATATATGCTAATGTTTAAAGTGATTCGTTGAGCTCGAAATCACGGGCCAAATAACACTTATTCGGTTTATAAATTTTATAAAAATCTAATCTAACATATAAAATAAGATTATATTAATCATTTGATTTATATATTTAATCTGCACATAAAAAGAAAAAAATTTACATTATTGCTTGATAAAAACTGTTTTCTCACTTTCTTCTTCTCTATGGTGGGTGTACACAAAACGTGTTTAACTATAGTTTTTTCCAACTGTGGTAAAGATCTAACATGTGCATGGATCTCTGGCTCATAGAAACCTTTATCTTCTTGTCCAAGTTAAAGTTGGTGTCACCATAATCCAAGGTTTTTGTATTGGGTTAATTAATACATATTATTGGGCCATAATGACACATTTGACATTTGATCTCCATTCTACTATGATCCTAACTTCTACTTGGGTATACCATCCATCTTTATAAAAAGAAAAGGCCCACCATCCCTAAAGTGGAAAAAGGGATGGAGTCGCACTAATAGACAATCTAAAGATTATGAAGGATTTTAAAACTAGAAAAGAAAGTTTGCCCACTTGTTGCTCTACTGGCATCAGGCATCAGCTTAGTCAGATAAGAGCAGACCATTTTTATCTGAGTGTACTTGCCAGCAGTGCATCAACCCAATTTTCTCTAGCTACAAAGTCCTAGCATATTAATATTTAGTCCTGGTAAGACAGACTACATGGAAGGTTAGGTCTGAATGTCCGCTGAAGCCTGGAGATTGACAGTTAGAGAACTCAAACTCAATGGCCCCAATCCCTCTTTCTCTGTCCATCTTCCAAGGTTCCATTTCCAGCATATTTCTGGGTTTCCAACTCCCCAGATTAATCCATGGTCTGCTCCATTCGTTGGTTATCATCACTCTTTCATCCAAGTCTTTATCTTCCTGACATCGATGTATATATGTATATAGCTGACAATATTCTTTAATTTCCTTTTGTTGCAGTCTCTTACACCCCTTATGTTTCGGTCTCTAGTGCGGCTACTGACATCGTTAATCGCTGAGCCTGCAGCCTCCATCGCAACCTTGCTATATTACAGTGATCTTCTGCCCCAGAACATCATCTGGGAGGGAATGGTTCGACATGAAATGTTAGACCAAGAAAATTATCTGTTCCATTTTCTCATCAACTTCTTGAGGTGTTTTTGGTAGACATATCGCTACTACTACCCACTCAACCTGCAAGCTAAGTTTTCAAGCGACTCCGATACTCTTTGACCTATTTATTTTTACATAGTCAATCGATTAATTCAGCCATAA
Source organism: Theobroma umbraticum (assembly GCF_002168275.2). Classification (NCBI taxonomy): domain Eukaryota; kingdom Viridiplantae; phylum Streptophyta; class Magnoliopsida; order Malvales; family Malvaceae; genus Theobroma; species Theobroma umbraticum. The sequence continues at coordinate 8,771,089 of NW_018397256.1, read as the reverse complement.
TTGTTTTTAAAGGAAGTTGTAATTGTTGATTTCTGGTGAATAATTTCATTTGTAATATCATAAGAATACAGTTGGAAGACACGTTCAATCCAAACATTTCAATGCAATTCTTTAGTAATTAACTAGGAATGATCAACATGGAAAGGAAATCTCTGTTTCATGTGAATGCCAATACATATGATACCGTTGTATTGAACAGATAATGTACATATAACAGTGCTCAAATTAATAGTACAGCATTTAAGCATCACGGAAAAACTGAAATTAAGGTCTGGCAAGTAACTAGTTTTCTTTTATGAAATAGGATGATATAACAAGCAAAGCAATGGGCCAATTGCCTGGGTTTTTAAGGTCAAATGTAGGTTTTACTTGTACACATGAAAATATTATATATTTAATTTCATAGCTATATTATAAACTAAGAAAATAGGTATATAACTTAAATAATTATCCCTCCAACTTTTTAATTTGCCTTTTGGCTTTAATAAAAAGAAAGCAAAAGAAATGCCCTTAATTTTTATTAGATTACTTTTTTTTTCTTGTAATTTTGTGTAAAAAAAATCATAAATTTCTTGGCAGAAGTAAAAGGAAAGATATACCCAAAACATTGAGAATTGAGAAACATCATAGAATAGTAAATACTGGTTAGTACTAGCTAGTTGGTGCTCCGAAGAAGGGCTAGTGTTGGGTTGAGTAATAGCATGAATGAATCAGTTTTGTGGGTGTTACTACTAAAATATTATTGCTAATTTGTATGGGCTTTGTCATTTGAGTCACGGCCCATGGGTCCACCTGTCTGCTCAGTTGGATCGAAGCTGTTGGGTATCCATCAGCACAATCCAAGATAAGCAAAACACGGTGCTTCCCATGAACAAAAAGAAACTTGGCTTAAGGTTAATTTTATCCTTTTAATTCCGAAAATTAATGAATATATATATATATATATATATATATATATATATATATGGTCTTCTAACCCCACAAGGTAAATGATCTGTAAGCATGTACAGGATATATATAGAGTACAAAGGAGTATTTCTGCAAAGTCTAAATCGGTTAAGATAGGTACAAAGTGATGAATTAAACAAGATAAATACAAAGGAACCCTTAGCCACATAGCTGATCAAATGAAACTGATGCCATCAATTGCTTTGAAAAATTATCCTTACCCATGGATGTTTGAGCTTATCTTCTGCTCTGATAACTTTGTCACGTTATCCTTTAATAATGACAAATCCCTATACTAACTCAAATTTTTCAATGGCGGAATCCCCCACTCATTCCAAGAGTGAAGCTATGCCAACAGATCAAAACAAAGAAAGAGCCAGCCAACAAACACAACATCATTACTAAATTTACGAACTTCCTTGGAGTGGATGAACATCACTCTATAGAAAGATTAAATGGGCTTTCTTTCTTATTTTAATGATCATCTAGAAGATGAATCAGTCACGTGCTTTACACAACCAAACCCAATTAAACTTAACTTTTTGATAAGTTTGATGTGGCGTCAAGCTGTTGGCGAAAGATAATCTGCCGCACGACCAATTTCCTGTCCTTACTCAAATTTTATTCATCTAACTAATGCAAGTTAGTCAATTTCAGTAACCTGGGGGTTCTTGACTAACCCTTCCCTCTCTGAAAATGACAACCCAAACTAACTTTTTAGCTTTGTTTAAACAAAACATGGCTGACGCTAAGTCTTCTCTTTAAGTGGAAAAAGAAAGAAATGAAAAAGCCTATATTCTAAGTGGTGGATAAGCTCTTGATGAAGTAGTTGAATAAACATGGTCCATTTATCTCATTTTGCAGGTGGATTTGTTCGGTTGTGCATATTAATATATATCTACCGGATCATCATTGTCAGACAGAGTGGAAGAGCAACCTAAGCCTCTCTCTTCTCTTTAATTTCTAAGAAAAATTATAATTACTGGCTTTTTTAAAATTTTTAAAATTCTTTTTCACTTAATACACTGTTCACACTAAATTCCAGAAAAAATAAATAATTAATTATTAAATTATTTTTATAAATGAATTATCACCTTAACTAGTGTCCATCTACCTGGGTATTTTCCTAGTTTATGGAAGAGTTTTTCTGTTTATAAGTAGAAGTAAGGTGTTCGGTTATCACCCTAAACCCTAAAGAATAAATTAAAATATTATCAAATAGTTTTTTACATCTTACAACACTACTTTAACTCCTCTTTGCAACAATTTTAGAAGACTCTAGCTAAACCAAATATATATGTTTTATATCTATCTTCCTATTTATCTATAATTTATCTATATTTATAATCTATAATTATAATATACATAAAAATATTAATATGTGTAATTATCAAAATAGATATGTCGATTCATTATATTTTTAAATTATCATTTAAGATAAAGCTTGTTGATTATCATTTTATACAACACTTATAAATTGATAGAAATAAGATTTGTTTGATATATAAGTGTTCATTTGTTTTGATATAAAATATTTTTCAGAAAATGTTTTCAAGAGCTATGTTTATTTGGAAGACAGAAAATTTATTTTAAATGTAAACTATTTTACGAGTTAATAAGAAAAACAACCATTGATCATAAAAAATGTTTTACATCTTTTAAGGGTGTAAGACATTTTCTAAATAATATAAAAAAACTCTTATACTAAGACTAAGTATATAGATTTGATGAATATTAATGTTTAAGTATAAATATTAATATTTAAATTATTCAATACTATAAATTGAATAAATTTTACTAATAATTATAATAAAAAATATTTCAATGTTCTAATGAGTATAAATAAGTATAAGTTTTGAATGTTTTATACAATTGATAAATATTGATATTTTTAGTATTATGGAAAAAAGTGATGACATAGATTTTTTTTTTAATTAAAGCTTACTTAATTATAAAGTATCATTATATAAGAGTTAGGATCATATAAATGATTGTATTTCACTAATCATTAAATAAAATAATCAGATATGAGCATGCTTAATTGGTTTCATAAACACTCGTTGATTGGATTTAAGCAACTTAATTTACGAAAGCATTGTGATTTTATATAAAGTTTACACAAGTCAATCAATTAGAGCTCCAAACGATACAAAATTATCACTCCACGTGTCACAAAAATAAGGCATCAAAGGCTTCTTTTTATATATAATTATAGATACATAGTTAAATGTTTTAAAAATTATTATTATTATTATTATTTTATAATTAAAAAAGTTTTGAGACTTATTCTTTAGACAGGAGATCATACATTAATGAGCAAAATGCTTGGATGCTGAAAAATATTATTATTGCTTTAACCAATTTTCATATCCATTCTTTATTTTGATTCCAAATTAATAAAAATCAAATGACACCATTACTTTGTAATCCATACTTATTTATCATTTTAACACTTAAATAACAAAAAATAATTATCCAAACGATGAAAAATATTTTCCACAATTTATCTAAACAACAAAAAACTAAATAAATTTTTCAATTTAAATTGAAAAAACTAAATACAACAAATTATTTTTCGATTAAGAAATGATCATAAATAAAAACTATATTTCCGTTGAATCACTTTCACTTATGATTTAGTTGACTTATAATTTTTATTATTACATTTTTAAATTATAATCATATTAAGTTAAAAAATTTAACATTAATTTTAGATAAATTTCAAATATAATAAAAATTTTAATTATAATAATTATAAATTTTTTTATTATATTTATATAAACAATATTCAATAAATTTATCAATTTTATAATCAAAATTTAAAAATAAAACAAAAACTAATGTGATAAATCACATGCAATGCAGTTAAGATAGAACCTAATCAATAATAAACATACTTCACATTTCTCAATTTGTGAAAAAACAAACAAAAAAAACATTTTTTATTAAACAAACAGAAGTCTAGTTAAAATCGTTGTAATGTCCGTTTGATTTTCCTTGTACACAGACAACTCCGGAAACAACTCTGAAACCATGTACTCAAATTTTCGCCTTAAAAACCACCGGAAAATCATCATTATTAAACTTAATTAACGAGCTTTAAGCACTTTATTAATAATTTTTTAAGTATGCGATCCAGCTCATTAGATTCCCTTTAATCAAGACGATTCCCTCTCTCAACCACCTGAGAGAACAAAAACACTCCCATCCACCGTCCACTTTCGTGACCCACTTCCCTCATCCAACGGCCACGGTCTACCCCACCTTCCGCCTTATCCGCACCAAATTAAAACACTCAGCAATATCCTAAACTACCCTCGTAACGTTTAAATGATCGATCGGCTGGAAATTCCAGTCATTAAATGAAAACATTAAGGATATGATGGTAAATATGCATACCTCTTTTAGTTCAGTGCAGTAACTGGACTTCCTTCAGAAAAAAATGTCTTAAAAACGGTACTGAAGAAACTTAACCAAAGCACTTTTCTCTTCTCCTTTAATGGCAGATCTTGCATTTTATTGATTTGCATTGTGAGTTTACGGCGTCCTCATTGAGTTCTCTGAGTCCAATCGTTCCACGGAGTTGAACAAAGGAGTGATCGGAGATGCTGGACGGAATCCTAGGCCGTGGTTTTGCTTCCAAATGGTTTCTGCTTTCTCTGCGTTGTTTATTAATTTTTTTCTTTCTTTTTTGGAAATTAAATCGATCTGAGTTTTTTTTTTTTCAGTAAATCATTGATAAAAGTGATAAAGAGTCGGATCGATGTGATAAGGAGGAAGAAAAGTGCCACGCTTAAGTTTTTGAAGAAAGATATAGCTGATCTGCTCGCTAATGGCCTTGATATTAATGCTTATGGCAGGGTAATTTTTTTTGAATTATTATTCCTAATTTTAATCGTTATGTTCAGTATAAAAATGTAGGACAAAAAAAAAAGAAGCATTCAAAATTTAAAATTTGATTTTTTTTTTTGGTTTTAGATTTTAGAAATTTGAGTATTTGAAGTTTTTTTTTGAAAAAAATTAATAGATTTTGTGTACTTGGATTAATGTTGTGTTGATTTTTTGTGAGTTGGTGAAACAGGTGGAAGGATATATAGCTGAATTGACCCTGTCGTGTTGCTACGATTTTGTCGAGAAATGTTGTGATTTTGTGTCGAAGCATGTTTCAGTTATGCAAAAACTGAGGTATATGTGGTTGTATTCTTTATTTCTCTTTGATAAATTTTATTTTACCATCGTCTTTATAATGGTAACTCTAAATGTGATACCCATCCTACTGTTTTGTATTGGCATAGATGTGGAAATATAGGTATAAAAGGGTAACTGTAAGTTACAAAAACAAGTGCTCCTAAAGTTGCCTATTATTCTCTTCTGGTTCTCGATGGTGCCATATCTAGTGCGATTTCTTGGCAATAACATTAAGCTTGAAATATACAGCTGTCAACCATATTGTGCTGCAGTCTGAAATAGGACCCATCTTGTCTGGACTTTAATTTGACAGTTACAAGTTACATATCATTTTAGCATGTAATTGATGGAGGTGGCCATTTCAGTGGAAAAATTAAATGCAAGATTTGGTTGTCGTTCTTCTCTGTAGAACACTTTCGGCTTTTCATGTTCTTGTATGGTGTCAAGACTGTCACACTTTGATGATGTGGAGTTGGATTTGCAGATGAATGGAGTAACATTTAAATTGAATTCAAAGTAATAAAATGCTTTTGGGTCCGAAAAAGGCGGTTTATTAAAACTGCAAGGATTGAGTAATGTAACTCAGGTTGGAATTGTTAAAATGTATCTTTTCATCCAAGTTTTACCATGCTATTCTAGTTGGAAATTTTTGTTGAAAATGCAAACATATGTCTGCTAAAGAAGCAAATGAAATTTCTCTTACTATAATGATTTTAAGATTGCAAATTTCCCCGATGAGACTTTTGTTCTGGCTCCTCCACAGATTCCCCTTCTTGTATGCCTTCTTTTAGTTGCTGATTTATTGCAGTAGTTTAAAGGATTGTGGACTGCTGTGTACTGTATGGATTTGGTGTTTTGGTATTTCAAAAAGTTATTAAGAGTAGACAAGGATCTAGTTTTTATTATATATTACGGTTATATCAATATTAGCTTTAAGTTTATGCTAGGGAAGACATGACTATTTGAGCATATTAAAAGATAGCATCTTAAAAGTATGCTTCAGAATAAAAGGTTTTTATTTTTGCAGGGGGTGTAAGATGGGTTGTAGTTTTAGGACTATACTTTTTAATTTATTTTATTTTACTTTGATAAAGAGATACAAATTGTGACCTTCCTTGTTTATTTATTTTTTTTAAAATTATCATTAATAAACAGAGCAGAACATCAGTTACTTATTTTTGTCAATAAATGTACACAGTGATTGCCCCGAAGATTGCAGGGAGGCTGTTGCGTCTCTAATGTTTGCAGCTGCAAGATTCTCTGATTTGCCAGAGTTGCGTGATCTTAGGCAAATATTTCATGAGAGATATGGAAATTCCCTGGAATTATTTGTCAATAAACAGGTAAATTTCTGATGTCCCACTCCAAAAGGAGAATAATTTATGCTTCCATCACTGCATTTTATGACCAACCATATAAAATTTCATGATAGCTCGTCGAGAATTCAGCTTCAAATCCATCCAAAATGGAGAAGAAAGTCAAGGTCATGCATGATATAGCATCAGAGTTTTCCATAAATTGGAACTCTGAAGCTTTTGAGCGAAGAATGTCTAAACCAACTGTGATTCCACAGGTATGCTTCTCCTTGTGTTTGATCTTGACCTTTATAACATTCTTGTTGAGCTTATCCTAGGGTCTACTCACACTGTAACTCTTTTGATCTCTGTAATTGTCTGTAGGACCAACCTAAAAATTATGGGTCTTTCCATGTCAATGGTGATAAGCATAAATCAAATGATGGAAAAAGTGCCGATCCACAAGGGGATAAACCTAAAGTTTCATCTAAAGAAAAACTTGATATGGGTAAGGGTGGGCATAGATTGCACAACCGCAAGGAGGATAATGTGTCAAAAAGAGATGAGCTTATCTTTCCACCTAAACAGGAATTGTCTGTTGAGGGGTACAAGCCACATAATGGCAGGGAGGAAGCTTTCCCAAGGAAGGAGAATCATGACGTTCCATTGAGGCAAAAGCAAGAAGTTTCTGCTGGTAAGCTTGAATTTTGGAATGGGAAGGATGATGTTGCCTTGAAAACAGCCAGATTAAGCAGTTCTTCTCATGTGAGAAGAATGGAAACAGTTCATGGTGAAGCCAAGCTAAAAAACAGTAGGGAGAATAGAGTACCTAGAATAGATAACCAAGATGTTCTACCACAGGGAAAGCCAGATCTAGATCCTAGTTATGCAGCTCCACAATTAAAGAGTCATGATAAAGATCTCTTTGCTGCTAATAACTATGCTGGCCAATACAATGTCCAAAATTCAACAAGAAAGGCTCATGAGGAAGATGAACCCAAGTGGAAGCCCTACTTCAATAGTGGCATCCCTCCTCCTTATGTTAAACCCAATATCAAACCAAAGGATCTCAAGCATGGTGCCAGTGAAGGATCTTCACATGCTGGTTTTGACAGCAATGGAGTCTCTGCTGATCCTTCAACACATAACAGGGCCTATGCAGTCAATAGAACTGATAAGTACCAAGAAGGTTTGTATTATCCTGATAAAGAGGGGCAGATAATTCCACCTACAAAAGTGATTAGTAATGATTGTGAAAAAGATTGTTACTATAATCACGATGGGAGCGATACCCCCATATCAAGACGAAGATCATCAAGGAGGCGACATTTGAAATCACCATCTGGTCATAATGGAGTCGATGATGTTGAAGATACAGAGTTTGCAAGGAGGAAGCCGAGAAGCAGGAGAAGGGATGACTCAAGAAGAGGCCTGCAAATCTTGTTTGATGATGAGCAGCATAGAAATGATGAGGAGGAAAGGATAATTGATAAGCTGTTGATGCATTACAGTAAGAAGCCATCATCCTGTGATGAGGGAAAGGCAAGAAGAAAGTCTAAAAGTCGTCATGCACATCATATGGGAAGTGATGTGGGTGAAGTCCCACAGATCGCAAGCAGAGATAGATCTGATGATATGTCTAAGACCATTTCCCATCCGGCCCGATCAATTTCTCTCCCTCATGAACAAACAGCTCAATCAGAGGGAACTAAAGTGTATGCTCGTGCTATATCCTTCCAGCAAGATATGTCAAATGCTGCCCGGCATGTGCATCCAAAGTTACCAGATTATGATGATTTGGCCGCTCACTTTGCTGCAATGAAAGGGAGATAGAGGATTAAGCATATTGAAATCATTATTTTTAATCTAATCAGTTTGATTGCATCAAGCGTAAACTTCCTGCATTTGCATAGCTGAGTTGGTGCTGGCGCCGTCTTTTGCAGAATTCTTGAGCGATAATTCGATGGGATAGGTGGTGCCCCTGCATTGTTGGCCTTGCACTTAACATACATATTGCTTAGTAGTTTGAGTATACTTTCTTATGTGTTTATAGCACCGTTATTACTATTTCCTGTGACCCATGGCCGTAACAAGCATATATACACTTCCTGATTCAATTTTTTTGGATGACATGATTGTACAAGATGTGTAATCTATGCATTTAAGCTTGAAATGATACGAGTTTCTGTATTAGTGGATATTAAGTTGAGAATTGAGATTGGTTCAATGGTATTAAAGTTAATATTAAGTTCCTGCAGCTGGTAAGGTACATGTTATTTTTGAGATCTTTGTACCCAAATTTCTTCAAAGCTACTCTAAACTGTTTAAAACTTTATTGAAATTTGATTTTAGTACCCAAATTTTACTTGAACCCGTTAAGTTCTAAATGGTACTACTATAAATTTTCATTAACCATGTATCTCAGATTCCAAAGTTGGCTTTGTTGGCCAATGCTTGCAATGTTCAAGTAATTTATCCAGGTTTGAATCACCTTGTTTATGAAAAATTAGCTTTACCTATCCGTCAGTGCCAACATATATTGGTTTCCATTTTCTTAGCTGGTAATAGCTGAATATTCTTGTTGATCACCATAAGGAACAAATTCCGTTGTATCGTATCCTTAACCTGCCAAGTTCATATATATTTTTGAGCATTTGAATGCTTCAAATTACTTTGAATGACAATGGTGGACCCTTTAGTACCTTTTAAGTGCTCAGTCTGTGCTGACATTTTGACAGGGAAACCGTCCTGAGCCAAACACAATGAGAGACCTGTAATAGCTGGTAATCAACTCCTAACCACAGATCACTCCAAGTTCGTTAATTTGTCTTTCCATTTATGCTTCTTTTTCTCGCACGATACTCTTCTTATGACTGATTTAACTGATCTTCTGTCAATAGAATGTATTGATTATTGAACAATTTGTTTTTAATAATAAAAAGAGGATGATGAGAAAAAGAGCTTCTTTATGAAGCATCAAAATGGCCATAGTGTGTATTATTAGCCTTCCAAGAAGAAAATATCATTCCAAAACACAATTTACATGTAATGAATAAAAGAATGAACAATCGCTTTAGATGCATTGGTTCCAATACACAGATAAAATTTAGTTGAGAAATCAAATTGACTATATTCTAACTAAACAATTTTTTTTTTTAAAAAAAAAAATACATTTGTCACACATTGTTACATGCATAATTACTTGATGGATTGACTCCAACAATACCATAAATTTCATACCTGATTCATGATATTTAACTACAAAAGAGTAACATGTATAAAAATTCTTCCTCTATCATAAAACTTATATTTTAACAATTAATCTAATACAAGTAATTAGGAGATTCCACGAAAATTAGCAATAAAATTAGGAGATTAGAAGATGGAGAAAGAACAATATAGTAATTAAAAGACTAAAATTGTTGACATAGGGTAGCAACTCGGTGTACCTCTTAACGAAAATCCAAGTAAGGGAATTGCCATTTGAAAAATTTCTAGACCAAAAATGAATTGAAAAGAGGCAACAAAAATCCAGTAAAGAGAGAGTGCGGTTGTCCGCTCAGACATGACATTCGTCGAAGGAATGAAATGAAAAACAGAAGAAAACAACGAGGAAGTGGAAACGGAACTCCAGCAATGTAAAAAAACAAAAAGACTAGGCCACTGTTGTCTTTGATGTACTTTACATTTCCACGGTCTTAAATATTATAATTCGAAATTATTAGTTTGATAAAAAATTGTTATATAATTTTCTAAACAGTTAGCCGTCTTAGCTCAGCTGGTAGAGCGCATGGCTTTTAACCATGTGGTCGTGGTTCGATTCCCACCAGGCCGTCTACAAAATTTTATTTTTAATTTTTCTTTTCATCAGTCTTGTATTGTTTAGTTTAGCTTCAGCTTGAATTTTTTTTTTCATCGATTGTAGTTCAATTTGTAGAGGCACAAATATTTTTTTTCAGCTTATATTAAATTTTAATAAAATATCTCCTCAATTAGATGACAAAATATTTATCTACATCACTTGTAGAGGCAAAATATTAAAAAATAAATATTCCTCAATTAAGTGGCAAAATGTTTTTTTAATAAAATATCTCCTCAATTAAATGGCAAAACATCTACCCATTAATTTTTTAGTTCAGCTTCATTAATTTTGTTTTATTCAGAGCATTTCGAGTCGTTAATTTTTTTAGCAAAATATCAAATATCTATTCATTCATTTTTTACCAAAATATCTACTCAATTAAGTAACAAAATATCTACTTATTAATTTTGTTTATTTAGCTTGTAGAGATTTTGAGTAGTTAATTTTCTTAGCAAATATCTACTCAATTAAATGGCATCGTATTGGAAGATTTAGCTTGTAGAAATTTGAATGTTTTTGAATTTTGAATTTGAGAATGCTTATGTTAAGTGGTATCATCTTTAAACTTTTTGTAAAGATTTTGTTTTTTTGAGCTCTCAATTCAAAATATTACACTCAATTAAACGGTAACATCATTTTGAAACTCAACCTAAATGATTTTAAGTTTCTTTTAACTTTGATTTCAAAAATATTTATTTTAATTAAAGTAATATTGCCTTAAACTCAACTTGAAGTGATTTCAAGTAGAATGTTTACATTTAATTAAAATTCAGTTTGAAGTGATTTCAAGTTTTTAAAACTTTAAATTCGATAATATTTAGGTTTAATTAAATGGGTTCAATTAAACGAGGTTAGATTTATTACTCCATTTCAACTAATTTATGATTTTTTGTAAGTATTGTTCGTTTGATAATTAAATAAATTAATATAATCACTAAGAAAAAAATATTATTTAAAAAGGCTCCTGACTGAATCTTTTATTGGGAAAGTTGGCAGTCGCGCAGAATCCTTTGGAAACAAGTGGCGTTTGGTTTAGTAGACCATGTGTATGATGGCTCTAATTATGGACCTTTGGCTAGGGATAATTGGGCCTCAAGCGCTAGTATATAACAATTAGATTCGTATATATATATTTCTTATTATTGAATAACAATGTTTAGGAGGGTTGTCAATGGATAGGATATTTTAAGTATTTAATCTTAATTTTGAAAAAATTTAAAACTCAAACTTATTAATTATTTAAATAATTTTAAAAATTTATACCCTAACCTTAACTTTAATACATTTCTATTATCTTATAATTACTCTGATCGTTTAAAAACTTGATTAATAAAAAAATTATTAAATATTTTTATAGGTACCCAATTACCAAACCTAAACCTATATCTATATATAATAATATTTTTCTATATATTTTATATAACAAATTACTAATTAATTAATAAAAACACAAACAATAAATATTAATTTTAAATACTCAAACTATAAGTATTTATAAATGAACATAATATAATATAATCAATATTATTTTTATTTTTAGTAATTATTAACTTATATAATATAATTATATTCTTTATAAATGAACATAATATAGAATAATAATATATGTTTTAAAAACATTACAAGTTATATTCTATAGTGTGTGTGTATATATATTATAATTAATAATTTTATAAGTTATAATTTTTATAATGTCAACATAAAATAAAAAGTAAATATATTTATATTTAAAGTATATATGCATATTAAAAGTATTTTAGTGTTATATATATAGTAATTATATTCCTTATAAATAACCAATATATATAAAGTATAGATATTCAAAGACATTACAAGTTAATTAAATATATTAATTATTAATTTAATTAATTATATGAGTTTTTCCTTAATTACATGAAATTAAAAAAAATAGCTAAGTTTCAAACATATTATAATCCACAACTTCTTTTTAGATAATTAAATTTATATATTATATTTTATAAACAAAGGAATATATATATTAATTATAATTTTATAAGTTATAATTTTTGTAATGTTAACACAAATAAGAAAGTAAATATGTTTATATTTAAATTGTAATATTACACACACACTAAAAGTATATTACTATATATAAATAAAAATTATATTCTTTATAAATGAACTCAATATGTATAAAGTAAATATATTAAAAGAAATTACAAAGTAATTAATAATCATAATTTTATGAATTAATTTAATTAAATATATGAGTTTGTCCTTAATTACATGAAATTAAAAAAAATAATTAGGTCTCAAAACTATTCTATTCTCATAACTTCTCTTAAAGTTTGTATATTATAAATTTATATAAACAAAAGTGTATATTAATATAAAATAAAAAATAAATATATTTATATTTAAAGTATATATATACTAAAAGTATTAGTATATATATAATATAATAATTATATTTCTTATAAATGAACCAAATATATATAATGTATATATTAAAAAACATTTCAAGTTAATTAATAATCATAATTTAATGAATTAATTTAACTAACTATATGGGTTTATCTTTAATTACATGAAATTAACAAAAATAGTTAGATTCCAAACTATTTTAATCTCAAATACTCTCTTTTAAGTATATATATTATAAGTTATAATTTTTATAATGTTAACACAAAATAAAAAATAAATATATTTATATTTAAAGTATATATAATAGTAATTATATTAATTTATAATATAATATGATATTCATATTATATAAACATAATTAAGAATCTAATAATTTTTTAATTTAAATACATTAATATCATCACATTAATAATTTGAGTAGTCATACTTTTTAATATATTTTTTAACTTTTAATGAACATGCTCATGTTGATTATTTTTAATTTAATCATTTAAATAATATATATATACGAGTATTGGGATCGGGATCGAGTTCGGGGTAAGTACTTGCGTAACTCCGAATATTAACATAATCGAGTTAAGTAGCGAGTACCCAAGGGGTAGTACTTAAACCCTATATGAATAGTAAAATCATTATCCGAACTCATTTCAAATCCAATCATAAAGTACCATAACTCGATATAATAGGTTGAAGTACCCTATAATAAGGTACCGATTGCTATTCCTATTGCCTAGGATAAGTTAACTCTCGTTTGTTAATAAATTGTGGTTTAACTTAATTAAAAAATTATGATTAGAGGGAAAATTTGCTGCAACACTAAAATTATGCTAAAGCCATTTATGGCTTGATTCTTAACCTAACCATTCATTTTATGTGCACAGAAAACACCTTTGTGCTTCCAAATATGGAGGAGCGGAATAGAAATCAAACTAGATTTTTATTGAGCGATTAACATAAAAGGTTAAAGCTATCTAATCAGGTTGTCTTTCTGTTTCAACGAGTCTAGATATATTCGTACATAAAACAGAGTTGAAGTCCTATTAAATCCCCACCCCTGTCCTTTATATTTAATAAATGTTCTTGTCGTAAAATGAGAAGAGCTAGATAGATTTTTTATACGCCCTTGGTCCAACAAATCAGTGTCTTCATTTGCCTTTCTATTTTGGATATGATGACAACTTGTCTCATAATTTCTTCAAAATTGTGGTCATAAGTCCTGAATTTTTTTGTTTGGGTTTTAATTTGATTTTGTAGTGCTAGAAGGGTTACATTGTTATGCATTATAGACGTGTGTAGATACGTAAATGCATCTCATATTTGTGATCTTGTATTGTCTTGAATAGTTGTATTTTTAGGTTGAGCACAAAAATAATAGATGTTGTACTAAAGTATTGGGTTTTTCATTTTTTTAATTATGGTTTACTCAAATCAAGAACGAAATTAACATTGTTATTTAAATTTGCTTCAAATTCAATTATAAAGTACTGAAACGTTATGATATTGATATCCATTGTCACACCTAAAATATTAATGGGACAATTTTAAAGTTCTTTCCCTTATGAGATGTTGTCATCCATAAATGGGAGAAAACAGAGAAGGGAATTCTGAATGGGCGTAAAGGCACTGATAATTTGAGTGGGTCTGAACTGTTTTAGGCTTCAGAGCAGAGAAAGTCACGGTGACTGATGATGCATCAAACCATGTTGCAGTTAAAAGGAGACCATTACGACCTTAAATGTCAGGAGGTTAAAAAAAGAATACTCTGCTTCTCAGAACAAAAGAGGCCTTATATTCCCTATGCCCAAAGCCTCACAAGATTCCCATCCTATCTACTTTCCTTGTCGAAGGTAAGGGACTATTTCCCGCCAAAAAATGCTTCTTACCCCTCCTTTAATTACTGTCCTCTTTCACTGTCTCCTCCCCCAGTCCTCGGTCCACACAAGAAAAAAACAGTGACAGAGAGAGAGAGAGAGAGAGAGAGAAATGAAGGGGGCATCCAAGGTAATCATGGGTGCAACACTGGTAATGGTGGTGAGCCTTGCCATTGTGTTAGGTCTAATCGTAGTGCTGCTAGCGGAGCTCTACTGCTCTCTCTTACTCCGCAGGCGTCAGCTCAAAGAATCCACCTCCGACGCTACCATTAGCAACACAGCTACGGCCACTGCGGCCGCCAGCCCCACCAATACTACTTCTTCCCGTTCTCCTCAAGGTCATAACCAAGATCACCAATCAACCAGTCCCCTTAGTAGCTTCTATGCACAAGGAGTTCTTCATGCACCAAGGAACTTTCTCTTCCCTTCACTCCCTTGCAAACAAAAGAAGAAGCTTGAAAAAGAGAACCATCTCACTTTACTACATCAAGTCCTTGAAGTTCATCCCCAAGAGTCAAACACAAGCTCTCAGCAAATCGGTATCTTATCTTCTACATCCCCAACAACTTCCTTTGCGACGACCTCACCGCGGCCTGTTCAAGAAATCTCAGTTCAAGTTGGCACCGGGAGTACTACTATTACTACTTGTAAAGAGAAAGCTTGTGGTGCTCCTCGTGCGGAGAATTTTGTTTACATATCGAACCCTATTTACGACAATGATGCCGCAGGCAGGCCAATCAGGGCAGATACTCCGTTCGAGACTCCGGATACATCGCCTTCACGTTTAGAAAGCAGCGGTTCTTCAGGGGATGATGATGAGAAAGCTCAGCCTTCGGATCCTGTTAGAGTACTGTACTCGCCCCCAATGACACCTCCTTTGAGTCCAATGAAGAAGCTCCCAGCTCAGGCTTGTTCCGTCTCTCTTAGAGATGCTAGGTCTTTAGGCACTTCAGCTAGTGATTCCAACAGTAACAATGGTCTTTCATCATCTTCTTCAGGTTCTCCATGCACTTCTCCTTCATGGTGATTAGAGTTTCTGTCAAAACTAGCTTGGCAATGCAACGTTTATTTTATTTTATTTTATTTTTTGTTTCTTTTTTGTTCTCTTTGTCTGTGAGCTTTGAGAGGTCTGGTTTTTTATCTTTTGTTTTTTTTGTGAATATAGCGACGGAGATGGTGGCTAGCTGTAGAAGAAAAAGATAAAACATGAGTCTTCTAAGATTGCTAACTACTTTTCTTTTGCAGGCGTGGCCATGGCTCGGCTACCTAAGCCACGCCGCAGCCCATGCTAACTAAAATTCCTACTTTCTCGTCGTCTTTTTTTCTTTGCAGAAATGCTTTCTTGTAGGCATTTGCTTGTGTGGGTGTTTTCGGAAAGTTGTTGACAGCAGAAAACAAAGCTTTATGGTTTTGTTTTTCGGGATAATGTGTAATGCATGTGACATTGCAAACAGACAACGATACTAAAAGACCAAAAGAAATACTTGGAAAAAAAAACTCTCTGTTTTTGAGGGGCCTCGAATGGTGATTTCTATGCATTATAAAAGCCACAACACAAAAATTGTCACCTGCGAGGCTTTGTCCACATTATATTATGACATGTCTTGTTGGTTTCTATGAGCTGCATAGGGCAAGAAGCTTCAGTTTCTGAACTTACTGACTTTATTAAGCATAGATTTGTCAAAGTGTTGTGATTATCTGGGCACTGGTCTCCGTTGCCTTGATAGGTGGAAATACCCTTAAAATTGAAAGAGACAAAAATCCAGCACTGCCCCTTACCCTCGGCTGGTACACATTTAGCTTGTTCTGGAGTAATGCCTGTAACATGCTGCCTATCAGTTTAGTGGCTTGTTCTGCACCAAGTTTTCTTGCACTTTAAAGGAAAATTTTTCCTTAGGCTGCAAGTGAATCACGCTAATAAAGCCCAATTAGTGAGCTGCAATATGCCGCATATGACTACGACCATTGACGAAGGATCATTTAACTTGGGAAAGTGACAAGAATATTTGATTAAACTTAAGCCAGCAGGAGGGCAGCCACTGCAGATTTTCTATGTTTTTTTAGGAGGGGTCCTAGAGCGTAAGACAACATGGTTCATGATCCTCTTGGAGATACAGAACCTGGATTTGTTCCCTAGCCTGTGGAAAGACCCCGCACGGTGGGCTAGGTGATTACTGACCACTGGGTCAATCCTTGTTGTTCATTGCTGATTATAAACTGGATCAATAGTTACTCGGAGGAAAGAGCTCAAACGTTAACCTACTTGATTATGTAAAGAAACTTGTCCAGCATAACGGAGAATTCATATCAACTTAGAAATTAATGATTGATGTATGGAAATTGGGAAGTGGAAAACTTGCAAAGGCCTTATTTACTTTTCATGTCTAGGATCTGTTTTACGTATCCACTTGGATACGTGACAGAAAGAATCTGTTAATTTCAATATATGCTTTCAACAATCGACAAGGCTATATTAGACGCTTTGGAGTGTTGTAAGCACTGGTGGAAGCATCGTGACAGGCAAAAAGGACAACTAGACATAAGTGGCTTTAATGCCAGCAATAATTTGGTGAGCTATTGCTCTTTAAAGTTTGTTTCTGAGTACAAAAAACTTCCCGTTGTAACTCAGCTTGCTTATATTCCTTGCAACATAATAAGTAATACTTTTCAGGTGCTTCTTTTCATTGATTCATTTGGCTTCTGAGTGAAAAAAACTATTAACTTAGGCCCAAAAATTTTAATAATGAAAGCAGAGTAGCTTTTCTTGTATAATACTTTTGATACAACTTGCACTATTTGCTAGTGAATTCTTTAATCTACAGGCTATATTGTTTCAACTCGTTCGCCACATTGCACATAAACCCTAATAGTTCAGTGATCAAATTCATTTCCTTGCATTGAATTTTATTCTTCAGGAGTTCCATGATCATTTCTTACAGAAAATGAGCACTTTAGAAAAATGGCAAGAAAGCTTTTGTGTTTGAGCAGTGTACATACACAGAAATTCATCAAAGTGGATTAGGCCAGAAATCAGCTTAGTCTTCAGTCTTGACAACCTGCAATGAATTGTAAACTATTAATTGAGAAAACCTGTTAAGTTAATAAGTGAGGCAAAAAATAGATTGCTTGTAATGGAGGGGAAATGCATAGATTTATTCAGATGAAAACTGAATTGTCAGAACTAAGACATCAATACAAATTACGTACAAGTGGACATCTAGCCCTCATATCATCAGGAGCAACAGAAGAATCTTCTTCCACTTTCTTGCGGTCTGCTATGCAGTTTCATTCCCGTTGGCCGAGAAGGAGCAGCTTTTGCCACTCTCTTTGCTGCAAGAGAGTGCATGAGCACAAGAAAGAAGTTCAGATGGTGTTTGAAAATTGACATCAACAAAGGGGTACAAACAAGCAAATGTAAATTGCATAAAAATAGATTGCTCAAACTTAAGCTAATTTCATGTTCCAAAAGATTTGCTCAAGCTCTTGGTCAGCTGATTCATTTTTTTATTTGGTACATGTTGTGCAGCTGTTTCTTGTGTCAGGGATAACAACATGTATCATCAATTTAAATGATAGATAACTAGTAACATCTGTGACTAAGCAAATTAATTAGAAAAAATTATGATCTACTATATAATTGTGTGAGCCATATTCAGTGTAGCTACATTATGCTCCAGTTGGAGTCAAAAAACAAATGAGCATAAAGATTTGCCCAAGCTTAACTTATAATGTGTAGAATATGAGAGCAAGCTTTTGGGTGGGTCAATCAGCCATGTGGTTGATGATACTAGTGAAGCTATTGAACAGTATCCAAAGATCATTTCCTTTCTGTCTTTAGTACTAATAGATTATGCTATATATGCATTGAGGCAAGTTAGCTATAGCCTACTTCCATAGACCAAACAAAATAAAAAGTGAGACAGGATAAGTTTCTGGCTGAATCATATAGGAAGAAAATGGCTTATAATTTGCATATTTTTAATGGGAATATGAACACCCTAAAGAAATAAAACAGAGTATTAGTATTACCTATTTCATAAAAGAGTTCATTGACATTCTGGGCAGTCTTTGCTGATGTTTCAAAGAAAGTCAAGCCATTTTCTTTGGCATATTGCTCACCTTCCTGCATAAAACAGTAGGACTGACGTCAACATATATAGGTGTTATTCTGTATTTTCAATTTGATTTTTTCCCTTATCCCTGTTCTAGGTGATGGTAACATGGCCTTCATATTATGTAGCATGAATTTTCTCTGAAAGACATTAACAAGAATAAAAACACAGTATAGTACAGTCTTTTTCTCAGATTCATTTAAGATGTGATCAACGACTGCTTCACCCATGTTGAGGTCTAGCCTGCTGAATAAAGTGCATCCTATGACTAAGCCTAAGACTAACTGAGGCAATAACCCAAAGTAACCTGAATGCTGATCGGAGCCTTCTTTGAAGTGTCCTGATAACATCTTTGACAATAGTATGCAATTATCAACAACGTAAAGCAAAATTTTAAGATGTCCTAGCGTAGCAGTAGTCAACCTAAAGCTCCTGGAGGTGGGGCCTTAATTTCAAATCTTTCAAGTAGAAAAAGAAAAAAAAAAACAGATAATTGAAGCAAATAGTGGATTGCAGATACCTCACTTCCCACTTTTCTCTTTTCTTCCAAGTCTACCTTGTTTGCTACCAAGAACATTATCAAATTTGGATTTCCTGAACCAGTGTAATATGAATCAAACAATATGTTAAGAAATAAGAAACATGCTAGAATTATTAGTTCTATTGTCAGGATACTTAAGTCAGTAATTCAAACCGATCTATAGATTTAAACATCAACACACATATGTTATTCTTCTGGTCAAATGTTTAAATTTTTAGAATAAACCAAGCTAGAACTCATTCTTCAAAATTTAAAGGGACAGGTACTTTAAAATCAGTAATAGAGTAAACATCTTAAAGACAGCAACCTCATCTGCAAAGGGAAGAGGGGAGCGTGCAATAAGGATCTATCAGAAAAGAAATGGTGAAGGGCACAAAGATCTCCACTGAACTTCACTCTGAAGAATAAATCATTTAAAACATTTAAATTTATCAGTTACCTTGTCTTTGTAGTTCCTGGACCCATTTTTTGGCACGCACGAATGAATCCTGAAAGACCAACCATCATCTCATCAGATGGACATCCAATGTCAACAAAAGCATGAATGCATGATGGCAGTAGCATTAAAGAAAGAAAATTTGTATTTCAGAAAAAAAATGAAAGAAGGAAACTTTGATTCAACTATATTCTTATGACCTACATAAATCCAAGTCCTTGTCAGTTGTTATCGACTACTGCACAAATAATTTTAAAACCTGCACCTTTGATAAATGGTATGTCTTTCAAAAATGCAAAAAAGCAGAAAGGAAATAGCTGATTCATGGACATTTTGTTTAAAATTAAGGGAGAACACAATGAGGGGGGATGCCACAATCCATAAGTACTAATTAGGCAAGTTTTTTATAGCTAGATTTGCAGATAGAGTATCTAGGTCAGACATGCAAACTCTTCCTATATTTGCTATTTCATCATGACAGCTTGTATCGATGTATCTTTTGGGTTTGATTGATCCCCATTGGTGAAGTTCAAACTCATAAGGACATCATGTAACTCAGAGATGTTTAATTAAAACAGAGTAAACATTTTGAAGAATACAAAACATCCAAAGCTTGACAGAAAGTTACCGAGCTTGTGATATCATATACCACAACAGCAGCAGCTGCACCACGATAATACATGGGAGCCAAGCTATGGTATCTCTCCTGTCCTGCTGTGTCCCATATATCAAACTTTATGGTGGCTTCATTCAGCGACAGAACCTGAGTGAAGAAGGCTGCTCCAATTGTTGATTCCTGCATTAATTATACAATTATATTAGATGACATATACCTCGATGATATCACAAAGGCAGAAAATAGATTGTGCAATGAAAATAAACCTGGAAATCGAAAAATTGCCCTTTGACAAATCTCAATACCAAGCTTGTTTTCCCAGTTCCCATGTCCCCAAGAAGTACCTGAGAAGAAAATCATGTCAGTTTTACCTCTTCTTTTGGCCATTCATGACTATTCATTAGTAAATAACAAATTATAACTGTCTCAATAAACTTAGTTCTTTAGAAAGTATCAACAGAGACAAATCATATCTTGAACATTCGGGTTCATATAATATATTGAAAGACAAGGAAGAACTCTATTCTACATTATATAGAAACAAGAAAATAGGAAACCAATCAACAAAAAGAAGCACTTTCTCCATTGATCTCCTGCAACAAATCAGTTCAAGCTCATGAATGTAAGTACTGTTTTCAGGATTTAAATCAAAAGAACAGGTAAACAAAAGGGTAGAAAATATTACAACCAAGAACTTCCAAAAGGGGCATTTTGTGTTTGCAAGAATATGCTTCTTCAAAGCATTTTCATGATCGTAAAGGCATCAAGATCATGTTTACAGTGGAAAAAGAAAAACAGTTGTTCTGAATCAAAGATCAGAATATTTCCTTGTTTAAACCAAACAACCAATCATTAAATCAAAACCGAAAACAAGAAAAAAGGGAAAGACATACCCACCAGCTTGGCTTGTATGTTCTTGTTGCTTGTCCTCGCCATTGACCCTTTGATCAGAATTCAAAGAAAGAAAGAGAAAAACAGAGAGATGCAGCGATAGATAGAGAACTCCAAAAGAGAAACGGTGAATTGAAGAATAATCAGTTGAAAGCGAAAAGGAAGCAAAATAGAGATTGACAAAAGCTTACCACTAGAAGATAACGAGAAGGAAAATGGCTAGCGCCAGGAACTTTATTATTGTTTCCAAGAAGTGTCAAAGAAAGATTTTAGCCAGAAGTAACTGTGTCGAAAGTAGGAAGATGTCAAAACGGGAGTGACAATAGTAATTGCTGTCCCTAAGTGAGACCGGTAGTTTTGTCAGTTGACTGGTAAGTTGGTTTTTGCTTTCAGCTCTCCATTTCTATTTTTTTTTTGTCTTTTCTAAGAAGGACATCCACGTCAGCTTTGAATACGAATATATATTTTTTTATTGGAGTTGTCGATCACCATGTCTGAGCAGCATTAAGCAAAGCTGTTGGCTTAGCTCTCTGATTTGCAAGCTAGCGGTGATGGGTTTTTTTCCCGTTATTTTTTTTTTCTGGGAAAATGCTAGGCTTGTGGGATTCTATTGAAAAATGTTACACTGTTTGACAGTTTGATAATCTAAATACTTATAAAAATAAATACTCATTAAAATTGTTATCTATTACTATGTCATACTATTTGTGAATAATCAAATCAAACAAATAACATTACTCTTGTTAATTATCCCTAATTGGTTTGGTTAGTCTAAACTCTCAAGCAATTCCAAAATACGAAATTGCATTTATTGACTAGGTAAAAGATAATTAGGCAAATTACTGGAAAATGTAATTCAGTTCCATTTCAAGTTTATTTCACTAGGCAAACCAACATTATGGACCTTATTTTTTTTCTATGTCCCCAAGCATGGCGATGCTTATCATTTTCCTGAACATTGAACCATACTCAATACAAGTACAACTAACATAAGAATTAGAAGAAATTGTGAGGAATAACTTTTATTGATGAGAGCATTTCAAAAATAACATCAAAATAAATTTAATTATTTTTAATCATATTTAGTCATGACTCGATGAAAATATTTTTGAAACTATTTCAAATAAATTAAACCATTCATTACAGTTTTTTCTTCATTTGTGTTTTCGAATTTTCTCTCTCTCAACATCTCACTCTCTCTAATTTTATCGATTTTCTCTTCGACATTCGTCTTCTATGCTTCAAATTTCCTTTTCATTTTCAGATTTTTCTTTCCAGCACTTTGAAGTATGGTTTTAATGTGCTTGAGTAGATGACTTTTTGAAGAATTTGATTTTTAGATATTTTGGATAAAACTAAACACTAGAAATGATCACAGATATTTGAAATAACTTTTAATCGGATCAATTCAAGATCTAGACACCAATAAACTCAAAAATTTTAAATTTATAAACTTAGATTTTCAATGAAAAGTTTTTTCGATTTTTACTCAAATAGGTGTTTTAGATAAGAAAATTTGTGTTTTGATTTATAAAAACATGTTAGAAACACTTTAATCGGTGTCAAATTATCAAAAAATATAAAAACAAAAAAAAAATTGAGAAGATTTGAAATTTTGGTTTGTAAGTAACAACAACAGTTTAGTCATTAAAGTGTAACAAAATGTTTTGAATATGACGTGTAACAATAATATTTTTCAACATGGTATGTAATAACAGTATTTGTTTTTCAACATGGCGTGTAATAACTTTTTTTTTAACTATGACGTGTAACAAATTTTTGTACATGACGTGTAACAACAGTATTTTTTTTAATATGGCATGTAACAACCTAACCATGGCGTGTAACATGTTTATACATGGCATGTAACAACTTAACTATGACATGCACACGTTTTTGTACATAGCGTGTAATAACTTAATCAGGGTGTACTATGTTTTTTTAATGGCGTGTCACACGTTTTTGTACATGACGTGTAACATGTTTCTGTACACAGTGTGTAACATCTTGACTTATAATTTATTAAAGATAATTTTTTAATTAATTAAAAATATTAAAATTATAAAAAATATTTTTAAAAATATTATTTTTAGAGATTATTTTTTAAAATGCCTTTAAGAATTAGGTATCCTATAAATGGGTTTAGAATTGATGTTGTCTCGTTCAAAAAATATGTTTTGGGATTGAATATAATCATGGGTTGAATCGAAACCCAAAGCCGATAGCTAACCTGGGTTCGGGCGTCCACTTGACCTTCACAGGCCACAGCCTTTACCCAAAAGCAGGTCCCAACTCCTAAGCCAGCTGGCCACAAAAACTTTTATACCTGAAAATAATTTTTTTCCCTCCTCCTAAGCAAAGAAACGAAAATCACTTTCTTGTCAATCAGCGTTAATTTATTAGTGGAAGAAGTCATGTTCTGTCATCTTGTAATTTAGTTTTAGTTTAGCCAAGGAAAAAATTAATTAAACCTCGAAGAATAGAGGCTGTTAAGTATTACTTTCCAAGGCACTGTCACATGCCCACTGTCTTGCCACTGATTTGCATATCATCAGAAAGCAAAGGAAGATTCGCTGAACAACAAGTGAAACAAGGGGAAACAGCGGATTCTTCGCTGAACAACAAGTGAAACAAGGGGAAACAGCAGATTCTATCAGCGTTCAGCTGACATATACTCGTACCAGGTCCAATTATAGTTTTTTGGCCAATTCCCAGGCATCATCAATTTCTCCTGTCCAACAGCGCTCTCTACTTTCTATGCCTGTTAGAAAGAAAATCATTATTCTTTTGTCTGTTTCTCCTTGTTGGCTTGGTATCTGATCGACCTTTCCCGACCGTCTCGCTTTTAAGTTGCATTTTCCATCTCCATACTGTTTGAAGAGTTTCAAGAGTACCAGGTTAAGAAAAAAATGCTGGGACTGGAAAACGCCCAAACTTGGATGGTTACGCTCTCCAAGATTTAAATGGATGAGGTTGGGATTTCAGAGATGGAATCACATGATGACAGTTGAAACCCCCATGCCCTGCGCTGGATGGATATTGCTAATGTCATCTCCAACCCCCTTTGTTATCTGCCAAAATCATATCCAATCCTCTACTCTGCCTCCTTTTCCTCGTCTTTCTTTAACTTTACCCTTGACTGTAACTGCATTCTTCACCTCTACTCTACATTCAAGCTTGGCTTGACAAAATCCCAATTCCCAATTTAGTGCTTGAATTGCCTTTCGTTCATGTCCAAAATCAAGCTCAAAACCTGTCAAGTACAAATAGTTTCATATACAATTGAATTGGTCTCTCCAATTACGATGGAGACTATCGAACTATTACTACCTTAACATAGTACACCTGAATATAAAAATACTCGAATTAATAAAGTGCTTAGCAGAGAGACATTGCTGGGCAGTAACCTGACAATGAATAAATAGCCATCACATAATGCCGCTTGATTAAAGAAAGATGGCGGAAGAGGTCTCATCTCATCCACATGGAAGAATGTTAGTGGAAACCTGGAATCCTTTTCACTAAACTATGAAATAAGGCTCCACATTTTCCTAGTTATTAGTTATCTGAGTAATTGGAGAATCTGTCTACGTGTACAATCAGCCATATAAACCCCACATGAAAACCTCATCTCTTCATTCACCCACTTATCTCACCATGTGCCTCTCTTTCTTTTACAAAAGAGTAAGCAGAACTTCTTTGAACTGTTGCTAGTAAATTTATCTAGAATAATATGGAGTGACTGAAAATGCCACCTGTATTTCAATTACAATAAATAAGGGAAAATGAATCAATAAAAGAATGCACTAGTTTTTGTGATACTCAATCGGTTTAGCAAATGAGATGTCCCTTTCGTTTTTGGTTGCGAACATGAAAATCTGATCTTAGGGAAACTAACCCCATATCTCTTTCTGCGCCTCTCACCATGGAATTTGGGGAGGCTTTTGTATTTGATTGGTTAAGATGAGGACAAACAAGGTGAAATCACTAAAGGGGAACCACTTGATCGGTTGGTTGCTTATTTCAACCTTACACACTATACAAAGAGTGAGAAACATTGAGTCCTTCCCCATCTTGTCCCATATAGCCAAGGCCTAATAGCTTCTTTAAGTTTGCCACCTTGAACTACTTTCATTCAATCTCTTTCTTTTGCCCAAAAAAAATATGGCCTCCCATGGAAACATTACTGTAAGCACCTCCCCAAAAGGCAGCAACTCGGAAGCAGCTGTGCCAACCAATTCACCCAAAGGCGGCCAATGTTTGTGCTCACCAACGACTCACCAGGGCTCGTTTCGATGCAGGTTTCATCGGTCAAGCTCATCAGCCTGGATGAAGCGATCAAAGTCCATGCCTGCCAATGGTTCCGTGGGTTCTCTTTCTCCCAAGTCTGTGGAATCTACATAAATTATAAAGAGTAAAACTCCGTGCCTATAAGCATATGTTCCTCCATGTTCTCATGAAAATCTCCCTTTGTCCCCTTACTATGTGAAAAAGAGAATATATAGGTATGCTGGATTTTCTGTATTTGCTTGGGATATGTGATTATAAATATCTGCGACTGTTTAAATTCAAAGAGCTAATCAAGAGCTTAGCTTCTATTAATTGTTGTTTGGTAAAGCTCTCTCTCTCTCTTTTCCAAGTTAACTGCAAAAATTGCTCTTAATTCAACACTTCTCAATTCTCATGCATGGATATGCAATCGATCTACAAGCAAAATCCTGACTGGTTTCATCTTTCATCTTAATTTTGTCTTTGCACTAACCTTAACTGCCATAGCTTGTTTCTAGTTTCCCTTTACCCCTTTGTCCCATGGCTGAGTTGATCATTAAGAAACCCGACCCTCTGATTTCATAAAGGCGAATTTTGATTCTAAATTCTCATCATACTTAATTGCCCAAGGATTCTTTTATCTAGCAACTGACCACATGTTCAAAGGTGATATAGCTTTTGGAAATATCTCGACTTTAAATGTTACCAACCTTTCATGGTTTCCAGCTATAAAACTAATTATATGTTCCTTTCAACTACAGCATAAAGAACATTCTAAAGAAATTAAAGTTATCTTTCTAATATCTGTCCATCCTTGATAATCAGATGCCTATGCCATTTGAGTCCCAGTGTTGATTTTTTTTGCTTAAAAGATAAGAGATCTTTATCCACATAAAACTGTGATTATTGCCTTGCCTCCCAATTTTTTCTGGACTCAAATGGAATGGTTTGAGATGAGCTTTGAATGGTCTGCAATGGTTTTTGTCAAATTATGTTTGAAATTGTATTTGCATGATTCAAAAATCAAGAAAAGAATAATCTTTTCCATTTTTTTCCCCAATAATTAGTTAGCAGCATAAAAGGCAATGGGCCTTTTGATAATGACAGTGGAAGAGTCTGCAACACTTTGATTGATAGTTACGTGCCTTGTGTATTACTCTTCTCTTAAAAAGATGTCACTTTTTCCATGGTTTGTTTACATATCTTTTTAATTTAAATGAAGGTATTGAGATGTACAATGAATGAAATTTAAAGACAATGATAATGCACGCACATGGATTCAAAGTCATAATAAGATTAATTAATGAGATTGCCTTATCCAATGTTTTTTTGTTTAGTCTTTCTTTTTTCTTCTAAATAAAAATGATGGAATCCCCACCACCAACTAACTTTTTTGAATAATTCTATTAACAATGTCATGGCTTGTCTCTTATTGAATGTTTTCAAAACCAAAACATAAAGCTGGGTTACATTTAATACTCTTGCTAAGGTGAGACATGTTCTAATGGGTATGATTTTTGCTAATATTTAAAAATTATTATGAATAATTGTATGACACAAAGAAACATTAATTTGATTAATAACAATTGAATTCAAACTAAACTTATATAAATGAATTAGATAAAACTTATACTGTAACATTTTAGTGCTTCATATGCTTATTCTTTAGAAAAAAAAAATGACATCATTTTACTTGTTAAACCCCCAAAATGAAATCAATGTGTCTTTTTAGGCCAAAAAATATATACTCCAAATGCTTTTACATCCCATCCCTTGATTTGGCATCAAGGTTTTATAATTGAAATTTGAGGTTGAATATTTTTTTATTTAAAAATTAGAATAAAAACTTATTATATGTTAATTTCAATTTCATCGAATTGATGCCACTTTTTTTGTCAATAATTTTTTAACGAAATAAAATTCAAATGATATTCCATCGTAACGTTTGTAACCGAATAAATCCATCTAAAAAGGGAAATTTTTTGTAGTGCTGCTCTTCAAATAAAAAAGATATATGACATGATATAATATTTAAACGAAAGATGTAATTATTCCAAAAAAAAAACATGATATTGGGAATTGATTTTTCCTTTTACACTCAAAAGTTTATTCCAATTTTATATTCAACTCTAAAATTTTATAAACTCTTTCCATAATAAATATTTATTAAAAATGTACATATTCTACCCAATGATCATGCTTTTTATTTTAAGTTTTGCTACTAAAAATCCACAATTTTCCTGTTTATTTTCTTCCAATAAAAAGTTAAAAAAAAAAGGACTTTGTCAATAGAAAAACTAGTGAGAGCATAATTGTACTTTCAGCCCATCACCCTGTAGCCTACTTTTGCAATTGCAAATTTTCAAAGCTTCTTATCTTCAAAACAGAAATGCCCAATCTTTTGGCAATCCCCGCCTTATTATTTGACATCACTTCAATAATATCGTAAAGCACCAACTAAGACTTAGTGTATACTCTTTAAATTTAAAATAATGATGACAACTAGTGTGTTTAGTAAAGGAATGAATTATTTATACCTTAAAATTTTGGGGTAAAATATTTAAAGTTGGTTCTTGTTAAATTATTGCAAAAGAAACCAAAACAAAAAAAATTCCTACAAATTTTCCAATGCCAAATCAATTGACCTAACAAAATTAATAAATATCTTGGGCCCATCTGACGTGTAACTCTAACAAATATAAAACGACAACCTGGTACACTAAAGAAGCGTCCACTCCTTACTTTTGGCCCATCCACTCTAAAATCTCCGCCAGAAACACGACCGAAACGCCAACGATAATAACAAAAATGTCGAAACGGGATTTACGAGACTCGTCCGTACCGTACACCGCTCTCCCATCAAACCCTAACCTGCAAAACGTCATCGTTTTACCCGTTTATTACCGCCTCCCGAACCAAAACCGCCGTTGTCTCCGCTGTTGCCTCGTTTTCACCGGCATCGTCGTCCTCCTCTCCGCCGCCGTATTCTTCCTGTACCCTTCCGATCCAACTCTCCAACTCGCCCGACTCCAACTCAACCACGTCCGAGTCAACTCGTCGCCCGCACTTACCCTCGACCTCTCTTTTTCTTTGACCATCAGGGTCCGTAACAGGGACTTCTTTTCTTTGGACTATGACAAGCTTGTCGTTTCGGTTGGGTATAGAGGGAGGGAGCTTGGGGTGGTGAGTTCGGAAGGTGGGCGTGTGAGAGCTAGAGGAAGCTCCTACGTGAACGCCACGCTTGATTTGAATGGGCTTGAGGTGGTTCACGATGTGATTTATTTGATTGCGGATTGGGCTAAAGGGGTTATTCCCTTTGATACTAATACTAAGGTTGATGGAGATCTTGGTCTTTTCCTCTTTAAAGTTCCCCTCAAGGTTAGCCGTTAAAAGAAAATCCTTTTTTACTGGTTTTCTTGAATTTGGTTCTGCATTCAGTTTGATAGTTTAATTGGCTTGAAGAGTATTATTTTGTGATGAAAAAACGTTTTCATTTTTTTAGCATTTGGGTTTTATTCTGCTCTGGCAAGTGAGTTTTAGTTAATGAGTTTATTGGTGATGATGCACATTGCTGTTTGGTCGATTGGCGATGTTAAACTTAGCTTTGATGATAGGTGCTTCTTCCAACTTGGTTAAGAAACTTTTTGAAAGGAACCTAGCTATATATAGCCTAGCTTATTGGATTTTAGTTTTAAGTGCTGACCAGGGAAGATGAATCAACCCAAAAAAGGGACTAATGTCTTATGGGTGGTTGAGTAGAAACATGATCTACTTTTAATGACCTTACTTGTAGCCACACCAAACGCATGGGTCAGGTTTTCCTTTAGTTGCAGTTATGTTCTCAATTCAATCACATCTTACCAATGCATATTTGGAGAATTCTTGCTAGTGCAGTACACTGTGAATGCGGGCCAAAATGTCAACTTTGTTTAATTTATAGTGATTTGGTTGTTTGATGTAGTTTCTTTGATTCGAGGGGATCAATGCTGTTTTGGACTCAAATAAAGTTGTCTTAAAATAAAATCATATCTCTAGCATTAATTAGTTGGTAAAAAAAGCCGAAGCAGGGCTAAATCCTTGAATTTTAGTTGACTCATAGATGGTTAGTTAAAATAAGTAGGTACATGACACCATCAAGAGAGAATTTTTCATTCGCAGTGGATTTAATAAGTCGGTTAAAAGTGTTGTATGACTGCACTAGTGGACCATTGGAGCTTTGTGACTAAACACACTGCATGATTATGGAGTGATTAAAACTAGTTCAACATGAGTTGATGCTTGTTTGTGTCAAAACGTGACAAAGAGACCTTTGAAAATCTTGGTACTTAATTACTTGGGTTTGAGTATAAATGTATTAAGGCTCATAATTTATGCTGAATGAGCAGAAATTTGGTAAAGTAAAAACCTTTTCTTTCCTTTTCTGGGAAAGGGACAGGTTTTGTTTATTGGCCATTGAGATGGCTAATTGAAAACAGCTAAGCTAAGCAGATCTGTGAAGGTGTTGAAACAGATTGAGATGGAGAACTATTGTCCTAAAACGACAAAGCAAGCCTATGATTGGGCCCAAATTGCTCGTATATGGCACACAAGTTTGTTGATTAATTGATCAGAAGCAACGAAAGGATTAGTGTTTCCATGCTTCAAAGTTCTTTTTTGTTATTGATGCCTACTCTATGATTCATTAGCGTCATTCTATACAAATTGTATTTATAATAGCACAGTCCTTACCAACTGAACTGTAGCTTATGCTTGTTGGAAATTGTTTCATATGCGTAATACATATGAAAACCTTTATATGTCTTGAGCATTTAGTTGAAAATGCAAAGTTCGTAGTTAGCAGCCAGCATTCATCAATGTCTATGAACATGTGGAAAAGACCCCTTCATCCCACCCAACCCCTCTCCCTGCTTTTCTTTTTCTTTTCTGAGGATTGTTGTTTGGTACAAGAAAGTTAAAATCTGCTTATTTTCCGGAATTCTTCACTCTGTTCCTTTTTAATAGTTGTTTTAAATAATTCTGCATGCTGAATGAGAATGCTTTATGCTTGAACTACGTTTGATTTATGTTTCTAAATTTCTATAATGTTTCAGGCAAAAGTATCATGTGAGGTATATGTAAATACAAATAACCAGACAATTGTTCGTCAGGATTGCTATGCTGAGGTGAGGATCCCTTTTTTGTTATCCCTCTGTCATTACAGTTAAGCTCTAGGTCTGTAAACCACATTACAAGGATGATACGAACTTGAAGTATATATGGAATTGCTTGATAAAGCGTGTGAATTAGACTTGTGCTAATGTTCTGTCCAGACAAAATGATCAACTATTCTGATTTGGACATTGCCAGATGCCCATGTAAATTATAATTTGGGGGTTATAATCAATTTGAGATCACTGGGGACTTGATAAGCTGGATTAAAATTGGCTTTATCATTGGCACACCCATTATTGTGGTGCAGGAAAAGTTTCAAAACATTTTTTTTCTGTTTTAAAAAGAGGGGAAAAGAAGTTAGAACAGCAGGTTGCTCCTTCTTCTATGTGTTATTCTGTGGTTTCTGATGTTCCATTTGAATTGAAACTAGTATAATTTGGAACATCAAGATCCCTCAACCCATTTTTATCTGAGACTGGTCTGAGATTGCTTCCTGCTATAAAAAAAAAATGGCTTTTTTCAATCCCTGTAGTCACGTTTTTCATAAAATATAGGAGTAGTATATATTTTACATTTTTAATTATAACCCATGAATTGGTTTTGTGTTTTGCAGTAATGTGGCGGACGGTGCTCTGATCTACCTTTTCAGCCCATATATGTACTGGAAGTGGACAGAATTGGACGCTGGGTGATTTTGTCAGCCCTTTGGTTATATTGTACATGTTAATGTAAGTGATCCTAGTTTGGGTAGTTGGTGCATATTAACTAGAATTGGATGAAAACGGTTTATTCAACTAAGAAAGGAAGCCATTATTTTTTTCCCCTCTATCTTACATATATGATTTATTAAGATTTACATGGATGAGGTTGCCTAGATTTGAGTTCTAGTGAAATTTAATTTACATTCCAGGTTCTCTTAACTGCACGGACAGGCCATACTGCTGGTCAGTAGTTATATTTCTTTTAAGCTGAATAAGGAAAAAAGGAAATCCTCTTGCTGCTGCAGTTCATTGTTAATTTATCAATTCTCATCATGAAGAGTTTGGTGGTTGTCGATTGTTTTCGTTTTTATTTTGTATAAGGCCAACAGTGCGGAAGAAGTTCAATCTTTGCACTATAATGTTCACATGGAAGGATAAAATTGTTAAGCCAAGCTAAGGTTATTAAGGGTGGGTGGTCAATCTACGAAGATGGTAAAACTGAAGCTCATTACCTTGATTTCTACATTTTCTTTTATATACTGAATTCCAATATTAAACATCTCCAAAACAGACACCCCCCCCCCCCTCCCCCCCTGTGCTCTCATTGTGGCATGGCATGTTCAGCTTTACCTAAGATAAGAGGGACAGAAAGGACGGAGGAAAGGGGGTTACCGAAGAAAAGGTTAGGGAGGGGCAGATATCGTGGGCAAAAGCTATAATGGGGCAAGAAATTTTGAGAAAAACGATACAGGTTTGCAGAATTGACCAATCAACCTGTATATTTTGTTTGCAAATTCACAAGGAATAAAAACAAATGAAGAATCTAAGAAGACGAGGCCGTCCATATAGTTATAGAAGTGTTCAAATCATTGGTTCCTTTGTACAATGATTTTAGACCTTGAACTAAAACTACTGGTCATTCTTTTGTAACAATTCGACCAACCTAGACGTCCTCCGCGCAGCGGTGCGATCATTACTTTGCTGATAAATCGACCACCCCACACATATTCCGCATGGTGATGCCTACACCTAAACGACCCCGGATGCTTCGTAGGTGAACACAAACACTGCTTCATCGAGGAGGAGCCAGCTCCACCAGTCTCTCTTGCCACCCCAGCTCTTGGTGCATGACGCGCAGCAGCCATCATTGATGCCTGCAAAACGAACCATCTGCGTTGCGCCACCAAGCCCTGTTTACCAACGGAGGGAACGCTTGCATAACACATTTTTCTCTCCTTTCTTCTTTTTTGCCCCTTCGCTCCCTTCTGCCTCTCACTCTGGGTGTTATTATGTTGCTGCTGTGTGAGCAGAGCTTAAAAAGCAAAGAATCTAGGTACCGGTGAGATTATACAATGGAAGGAAAGGAAGGAATAAGGAGAGGTGGGCAAGGAAAGTTTTGGGCATAAAGCGTTTTTAGGTTGATTCCAGAAAGCTTTTTCTTTATCTTCAAAGCTTCGACTAGGCGGTTACTTGGGACCCGTCCAAAAGCAGCAGCTGCTCGTACGCCCACTTGTCCAAAACATTGGCCTAATAAACAGATACTTGCCTTCAATGATTCCAGTTCAAAATCAGGTGCTGCCACGTCCTCTTATGTCAAACGTGGCAGCACCTCAATGGTTCTGTCCTGACAGATTATAAAGTCTTTCCTAATGCCTGCATGACTTAGATTACGAGTCTGATCAACTCACTTTAGTTAGTCACTTTTTGAAACTTCCTTTGTTCGATAAATGGTGATTGCTTAAGTTAAGCTTGCACATGTTTTGCCACCCGGGATAAAGTTTGGTTAGGCGGAAGCTGAAATTAGGCTTGGCTTTTGCAGAGGGCCTCTCGTCTTGTGGAAATTACGAGCAAAAGGAACAATGGTTGAGCTGATGCTGACGCCTTTCCTAGTCCTCTCCTCGTCAAAAGCGCATTTCTTCTTGGATTTTAGCAAACGACAATGCCTTTTTGTCATCATACTACTGGACACAATGCGTGTAATTGCGTAGAAGTAGTAATACAGCAAGGCAGTAGGTTGTTTTTGGCACGTACCAGGGAAAAATAGTAGGCTGTGTTTGGCACTGCCATATCTAACGGACAAGGCAATCACTTGAGAAGAATTTCCAAAGTCCCATCTGCCTCTGTTCGTCCCTGTTTGCTAGAATTGTTGTTATACTACTACTATTACTACTACGAGTAGGTGACAACGGACAGTCTTCCATCCATTAAAGATAATAATTGGAAACGTTATTCTCACATACTGATATACATGATTCCAGTATTTCTTAGTGATTTATTCCACTTATTTAGCTTAATAATGGGTTTATCTTGCAGTTAAAACAACAATTAACCATATCTCTTTTTGAGCTAATAAAAGAGAGAGAATAAATTCTTTTTATTAAAATTTTAAATTGATATTCAACCTTAAACCAATTGATAAATGTAAGAAGAGATTATTGTTATATTTATATGTTCAAGATATTCTTAATTTAGTAGATATGAGATTTTTTTTATCACTATTTTAATATTTCTCTTCACATGTAAGAATAATGAACTTACCACATGATATAAATCACAAATAAATTCAACGAATGGAGTCAAAGCCTGTTTTAATACTAAATTAAAATTTAAAATCAATAAACAATAAATAAAAAATTGTTTTTTTATTTATATAATATAATCAGTATGGTCTACCAATTACAGTCGAAGAAAATTGCCATTAGGCGGCAGAGATCCTCATTCATGTTCGGTCAGCTTGTTTAGTTGCTCTTGACTTTTGGGCATGGGCCCCTTTATCTCATACATAAGAAAAGTTGCTAGAATTTAGCTTTGTCAGGCTTTTCGGCGTAAGAGAACAGAGGCCCATAACCTCGTCTGCATTTTGCAGTCCCAAATTGCAAGTCGTTTTAATTTGACCCGGTTCCTGGTTTCCTCTTTGGTGACTTGGTACAAGCGCTTGGATTTACCTCTGTTGTTAACAAGGCAACGGAAAGCAAAAGCAATGTGGAGGAAAGAAGAGAGATAAGAGAGATTTCTTTCTGGCCCGTTCCTTGTGGCTTCTTTAATTTTATGAAGGAAAAATGTAGAATTATAATCAAAAGCCGCAAAGAAAGAACTAATAAACGAAGAAGAGGAAGACTCAGTTTCTCTTGAACTAGCACAATTCAAGTCTCTGTCCCTAACAATGCCATTGGGAATTGCAATTTCTACAATGACAACAGCCCAAAGGCTCTAATTGTCGAAGGGGTTTTCAATTCAGCTTCTGCAGGGATTTTGATTTACATGGCTGCGGATTTCCGTGAACCCAAGGTTGCAAAGCAATGTTAGGCTTCAACTAGGAGCAGATGTCTCACTTCTTCTAGGGGCCGCTGCCATCTCTGTGTTGGCCAAATGGGCTTCATCAATTGTGGGTGCTATTCCTCTCTTGAGTAATGCATGCCCTCCTTTTGTACCATTCAATTTTAGTACATGCCCAATGATATTTATGTGCTTTTTCTCCATTGGAGCATTGCCTTGGTCTACAGTACACGCTATGGTGGTGGATTCTTAAATTCTGCCTACTTTTTTCAACGTATATTAAAAATCAAGGAATTCATGTCACAAGAATTAATATTTTACCCATCAAAAAGAAAATAATAATATAAATTGATTTCTTGCCTTGCCAATTGAGGCAGCCGTTGCCCGATTATGTGTGCATGTTATTCTTTTGCCTGCTTTGGCTGCGGGTATAAAGTATAAACGAAAACTAGAATCCAGCTAGGCCTGGTGTTAATTCGTTTGCCTGCCTTAGCTACCAGAATAAACTACAACTAGAGTCCACATGGGCCTAGTTGGCCAGTCGTCCAAATTATATCAAATCTTGATGCACAAAAAAAAATCAATAGCAATCAGATTTTATTTTCTCCCTAAAACTAATTTTAAATTTCTAAATTTCCTTTACATTACCTAATTATTCAAAAAAATAAATAAGATAAAATACTTGTACTGTTAAACTTTTAGTTATAATTTCATGCAGATTTATTTTATTAATCAATTGTTAATTTGATAATGTAATAATATTAAAAAAGAAATTTTATTTTTTATTAATTTTAAAAATTATTCATATATAAATTATAATTTTTTATTTTTAAAATTTTTTCTTGTAATTTTTTTTCTCTTGTAAAAAAATAAATCTCTCCTCAAGAGGGGGAGCACTAGAGGGAGGGAGAACCATATCTGTGCTCCCCTTTCTTGGGTGGTTGATTGGCAATGGGGTGGTCGGCTGACTGATAGGAGTCTTGTTCGCCAGTAACATTTTTTGAGAAAAAAAGAAACAAAAGAAAGAAGAAAAAATATTTTAATCATTTCATATTTTTTGTTAACAATGTTTATATTTTTAAATCTCATTATTCATTTTAAAAATTAATAAATTTATATAAAATTATGATTAAAAATTAAAAATATTTTATTTAAATAA
Organism: Theobroma umbraticum; assembly: GCF_002168275.2. NCBI lineage: Eukaryota > Viridiplantae > Streptophyta > Magnoliopsida > Malvales > Malvaceae > Theobroma > Theobroma umbraticum. The sequence continues at coordinate 8,735,388 of NW_018397256.1, read as the reverse complement.
ATGAATAAAATAAAAAATAACAAGTTACATCAAAATCAATTAACACCTTGCTTTATTTGTTACTAATCATCAAGTGTTCACCCCAAAGAAAAATGTATATTAGCATAATAAGATGAAACTTAGAAGATTATTCAACTGCCAAATCTAGCTGATTAACAGCAAAATCAAGCATCAGCTAGGCAACATCTTATTCGTCCGTACGCAATGAAAGCAAATTGAATTCCTGAACTCTCTATTCTGGTTCTATCAGTCAATTTCCAGAAGCCATATAGGCTACATGGCAAGGCATCCTTGATTGCAACTCAATCTATTAGCTATTCCTGTACTTCTTTTTATTAACAAATACATAAGGTATTTTTCAATTTCTTTTCTTTTCTTTTTTTTTTGCAGCAAATGTTGCAATTGATGATTATTTTGATAAATATAAAAGTCAATTGTCGTTTTCCATCCACGTACAAAACCATTCTAAATCAAAGCAAACAAGTTTGACCTTCTAATTTGAAATGTTCGATGTGCCCAAACAGACAAGGACCGCTGTTATGGTATAGTTGACAGTTGCTCATACTTTTATTATTTATTGTAATAAAAGTAAAACTTTGAATTGTCTATCATGTAATAAGATCATCATTCATTAGATGCATAAATTACCCAAGAAATCCAATTATTATCTAAAATCTGGTAATGATTCCAAGCAGAATATCAGTGGAAATGTTAAGCTGGCATGGTGCCAGCATAAATTCTCCTTTCTAAGCATCATTTCTTTTCTCCATGACCAAACCTTTTTTTTTTTTAACTATTTTGTATTACACCAACGCACACCTAATCAAATGCCAACCTGTAAACATGCCAATCTACTTCCATATTTTCACTTGCAAGGGAAAAATCCCTGATCAAACCCTTGTAGAGTACACTGCTGGCCAAAATGATTATATAAAAATATATATATATATATATATGCATATTTGTGGAGAAAAAGTACTAAACGAAACTTAAAATGGGCACGAGGGGAGTAAAAGAAATGAGGCTAGCCAATGGCACCATGACACTTTACGCACGCTATTCAATGTTAGCGTAGCCGCCAACCGGGTCAAAAATTCTCGTGTCGAAGGACGCGTTCTGGAAAAGGGCAGCATCAGTTACCAAAACATCGCTCTTCCAGGAAATTGCCTATACCGCGGAAAACTCCCACTATATATATCATCAATTCGTCTCCAACTTCTCCTCGTAAGACAACCTTCCTTTCTGCTCTGTTCATTTCGTCGGTCTCTCCCTTCCCCTGTTAAAAAGGAAAAACACCCAGGAACTGTCTTGCTCGTTTTCTTTAGTTAATTTGAGGATGAGTTCGATGAGGTTGCATGTTCTTCCAGTTATTGGTTTCCTGTTCTTCGCTCTTCTGCAACTCAGTTACGGGCAAGGCGTGGGTTCTTCTCCTGCACCTGCTCCTGATTTACCCAACGATGGTACCGCGATTGATCAAGGAATTGCTTACATTCTCCTCCTAGTTGCCCTGGCAATTACCTACCTCATCCATTGATTTTATAGACTTTTATTTAATGTTTATTCATATATTACTCTTTTTTTTTTTTGAATTTTCTCCATGAATTCAGCTACAGAAATTGCAGCGAATTTTATATTTTTTTTCCATCTCTCTATTGTAAATCTCATCCAATAAAGTTTATAGTTGATACTATGTATGGCTACTCAACCAAAAAAAATGATACTTCATACCAAAATTAAAAATTTATTAGTCTTTAAACAAATATTAATTCCTTTGCAGTGAATAAATCTTATGCAAGTATAGTGAATCATACTCTACCACCTCGATAATGACTAAACTAAAAAATTTCAGAAGTCATTCAAAATCAATACTTAACTTAATTTAACTTTTAATGAGATAATACAACTTTTTTTTTTTATAAATATAAAAGATCCATACGAAACATACAAAAAACAACCAAATCAATAAAGGCAAAGGAAACACCAGAGAAACTAAATACACCGATCCCCAAAAATTCCGTTATTTGACGAAAATGAAAACCATTATAGAAATTTTAGGAAAAAAACGCTTAAAGTTCAGTGGGATTAAATTTTTTATTTTAAAAGACTTCTAAAGTCTTAAAATTTTCACTGATGAAGTGACAATATGTGATTTAGTATAAGTTTACTGATAATACATTAAATATAAACTCTTATAATTTTAATTTTTTTATAAATATTCATATTCAAAGTATAATATTTATATACTCACAATGTATAATATATGACATTTGTTTTATGTATTCGCTCCATGGATTCAGTAGGAGATTTTGGTTTGTTTTCATTGGTGTATTGTAAATCTCATCCAATGAATAAATATATAATATAATATATATTTTTTAAAATTATTCAAAACATTTAAATAAAAAAAAATTTATTATGTTCAATTAAACTTTTATATTTTTATTTGATCAAGGTATAGTCTTATATTATGGTGTTTTTGTCAATTTTATCTCTCTATCCCAAAATAGTTAATTTAATCTTTAATTTTGAAATTTGTAAAATTAAATCATTCTTTTAACGCCATCTAATTTTATCGATACTATTGTTGATGTGTCAAAATTTACTAACACGATAATAACATGGTTTAAAATGGTGACATAATAGTGATGATATGATACTGAAATGTTGATGTAACAAATCTAAATAATTTTTTTTAAATGTCATGTCAAATGAATGAAATTAAATAAAATGATAAAGTAGATAGACTAAATTGAACAAAATTCAAGAATGTCTACTAATGTTCAATTTTTATAATAATTGGTCCTAATGTTAATAACTATACAATTTATCTATTTATTTATATGTAAAAAAATAAGCACATTATACTTTGTTCATTTTATTTTAAAATTATCATTTTAAAAAATATTATTGATTATATTTTCAATAACAATTATAAATTCATAGTAATAAAATTTATCTTATACATATATGAGAATTTTAATTCTATTGAACACTCTCATTAGATAGTGATTTACTTGACTCAATATTATTTATTTAATATAGCTCTAAATTATAATCATTTTCAATATTATTATTATAAATAAATAAAAATTTAATACTAATATATATGAAAGTAGTGATGAATCCAGGGTTCTGAATGAGGAATGGTTAAAGGGTAATCCTACAAGTTCATGTATCGGATCAATGATTCAATTCAGAGTAAAAATTAATCATTTTTAAAATAAAATTACATTGTAACATAAAATTTTATTAACAATTTAAATATTAATTTTTAGATTCACCAATACAAATAGATATAAAGTAAAAAGAGATTAACATTAAATTTTCATGTTAAGCATTGTAAACTATTAAACGATGTATTATTTACATAATTATGCAAGTGTTCTAACTTGCATCAATCCAGGAAAATATATGCTAAACTTTGTTTGATTAATTTATTAAAAAAGAAAATAAGAAAAAATATTTTTTTAATTTGATGAATGATAATTGTTTAATTGATTTAAAAAAAAAGAGTTTTTCCAATTTGATGAAGGGTTTTTTAATTTAATTAATGATAATTGTTTAATTGTTTGTTAAAAAAAAATTCCTCCAAAAAAATTTATAAAAGGAAAAAAAAGTCTAGTCAGCAAAAAAGGAAAAACAATAAAAAAGGAAAAAGGAAAAACGAGAAAAAATTTTAGAATTTGACTCAAGAGGAATTGAACCTAAAGCTTACGACTATTTCAAAAGAAATTATTTGATTTAATTAGGGATGACAAAAATATGTCTTAAATTTTATATATATGATAATAAAAAAAATTAAAAACTGAGGTCTCCTTCTGCCATGTATAAAAGTACGAATATCTACAAAAACAAGTTGACAATCAATTAACAGTAATAAGAATTATTTGGTGTATAAATATATAAAAATACTAATGAAATTATAACAATAAATTAATAAAAATTAGAATTTATTTGCCCATTCCTTTGAAATAAAGACCTTGCCACAAATATTAGCAGGAAAAACGACAAATATAAGAACTAAGAATGTATCATGCAAAAATTGTTTTAATTGTCCAAAGGTCTAACATTTTATATACCGTTCTTGAGAAATGTATCAACGTAAGGCATATCACTGTATTTAGGCTTCTTTCCAACAACATGAGTAACGCGTTACAAGTAACCAGTAAATTTATCCAAAATTATTTCAAAAGTTGATTTTTTTTTCTCTTTTCCTAATTCAATAACCATCATCCCCGCTGCTCTTCTCATTCAAAGACCGTATCTCATCGACTTTTAAATTAAATCATATACAATTTTAATTTCCAATAATTTATCTAATATACGCACCTTCTTTTTTTATTAGCAATATATTTACCTCTTTGTAATTGATAATATAGTTTTACTACAAAATGGTTCAAGGTTACCGTTAAACTTTTTCGGGCTTCATACCATTATCAAGCCCATCTGGATATATATACAAAGAGAATTATAATTTTTAGTTTTATTAAATTAAAAGAATGCAACTAAATAAAATTTAATTGCAAAATTCCTCAAAATTTTGTTATAACTATTTTTCATAGTACAATATATTAAAAAAAATGGGGCTGAAAATCCATGTTAGAAAAAATGATCTGAAATAAAAAATTAGCTCAATCCTTGTCCTGATAGGGGAAGATACACTAGTCCACCAACCCATCATAAGTAAGTGCAAGCCAATCAGCTCCTTCCACGTAACTCCATAATGGCATCCTACGTTGTAAGTCGTGGGCACTGCCTCCTCCATGTCCATGCCTTTGCCTTCTTCTTTCGTTCTTTTTCTGGCTTCAAGTCACCCACCGTCATTTCTGTCTTTCCATTTAAAAAAAAAAAAATTTCGATCGCATTAATTTTTCCATTTACTCTTCAAAATTTTTTTTCTTGCCTCAAGCTTTTTAAAGCACGTGATTAGTTAGCGTCATTCTAATTTCATCTTCTTCTAATAAAAAGGTATATATCGTATCGCTCCGTTTTATCTGCTTGTCTTTTGGCTTTGTTGAAACAAAAGCAATAAAAACGATAAAGAAAACTCAGTAAAAGAGGCAAATCGATTTGGGTATGTTGTAATGTTTTTGTTTCTTGGGTGCATTGTTTTATGACAATCGGTTTCTGGGTATTGATTTTTTGTGCTTTTTTAATAGAAAATTTGTGATTTTTTTATTGTTTTAGGGTCAGTTTTTGGATGATCGTCTGCTTTGTGAATATCCAAATCGAGGTTTGTTTGATCAGCTTTTTGTTTGGGGCCGATGCTGAAAGTTGTTGGAGTTTGAAACTAAAATAAAAACGAAAACTGATTTGTAAAGCTTGAAACTATATTTAGGAAAGTGATTGCTGTTTGGATTTTCGATGATATTTTTGTGTTTAGAACTGATT
>NW_018397256.1:8725078-8729897 GCF_002168275.2 Theobroma umbraticum | reverse complement strand
TGTTTTTCTCCTTATTTCTACTAAAGGTACACCCTACACGCAACAGTCCTACAAAGTTAGCGATGTCTTTCCTTTCAAATGGATTAATAAGAAGTGGAAAGAAGGCTTCTCTGTAACCTCAATGACCACTGCAGGCAGCAAATGGGGCATTGTCATGTCCCGTAATGCAGGCTATCCTAGTCAGGTTGTCCAATTCCAGTCCAATAATACTCAATTATATGATTCTGCAGCAATCACTTACATGTTTTTATTCTTGTTGACTAGGTTGTTGAACTTGATTTCCTCTATCCAAGTGAGGGGATTCATAGAAGATGGGAGAAAGGATATCGGATTACATCGGCAGCAGCTACAGAGGACCAAGCAGCATTCATTCTTAGTGCACCCAAGAGAAAATCACAAGATATAATGCAAGAAACTTTGCGTACATCTGCTTTTCCTAGTACCCATGTAAAGGTGATTTAATTTTGCATGATTTTCTTCTTTAAGGGTGTATGATATTATCTATATAACTATCTTTGGTGTTCGAAGCAGTCTTCCCATGATGTGTTATATTATCTATATAACTATCTTTTAAGGTTGTATTTTTTTCATGTATTTACATTTTCAATAAAGAAAGTTATGGTCCACAAATCTTAACCATGGATGTAAACCTAGTTTTAGCTCCAAATCATCCAGGCTCACTATTGCCTGCTGGAAGAATTATTTTTATACAATTCTCAAATAAGAACTTACTAAGGATTTAAATTCTAATATAAATATTTGATTTATCCCATACCAACTAATGATTTTTGCTTTTATCTATTTTGCAGGATAAATGGTTGAAAAATCTGTATATTTCAGCTATTTGCTATGGGAGGACAGTGTCCTGAAGTTTGGTATTTGGAAGTAGTCACTGCAGTTACATGTTCAAGGCAGGTAAAACATTCTGGTCTAGCCTTGTGATGTCAATCAAATCTTGACCTGGTTTGTGGCCTTGAAATTTATAATCCTTAATGAGTCTCATGAGAGTTTCATTTTATTACACCTTTCCTTCTGCCAAATACTTGATGGTTTGAAACAAAATTTTCCTTTCATAGAATAACTATTATGATTTTGCTTCCCTCCTTGATTATCAATCATATGTTACATCAGGTTTGTCTATTTATATATTTATTGCACTTGTTGCCATGTCTGGATGTTCTCTGGACACCTGAAAATAGTTGCATATTTACCTAGTACAATGCCTGAAAGGAATTTTGTTGTGGTGGACCGTATGATCTTGAAATGTAACATCTTATAGTACCGTAGAGTGATAATTGCACAATGTAGCTTTTAACCTGCAAAGAGATCAACAGATAATATTTTTTGTTTCCAATTGTGAATTTTAATTACCAAAAAGCCTATGAGTGAATATCTTTCATGTCTGTAACTGCATCTTTATTATCTGAGACTGTTGGAAAATAATCCTATATATTCAAAATTCAAATCCATTGGGGCTCAACTATGGACTTTGTCACTTGTGTACTGACTTATGGGGTGGGGGCACCTGAAATTAGTTACCATGTTAGTACTGTACTGGTCTAGCCAATTGTACTTTTATTAATTTATGCACATTTTCTTAGCAATAACATAGATATGCTTAAGTTTGTATTATATTCTTATTGCTATAGCCATCACAACGTTACATCCATATTTTCAGGCTTGGATTAGTAGCATAATAAAGGATTCAAGGACTTTCTAGTTTTCTTTCGCCTGATTTAGTAGGTGACTGGATAAAAGAACCTTGCCTTTTGCTTAATGGTAAAAATTTGGAGATTCGTGTCCTTGTCGATTTTGATCTTTCAATTAGATTTAGACAAACCCACTTTGTGTTTGTGTGATTTGGAATTTTTCCCCAGCTGGAAGTGTATGACTGATTTCCCCAGAAAACTAGGATAAGAGTTTTCCAGTAGTCTAAAACCTTAAAATTTGCTTAAGTGAGCAAGGGTCTAACATTCTTATTAAAGCTTAAATTCCAAACTTTTGGAATTTTGTAACTCTATTCTAAACCAGACATGAGCTCTCTCTTTTTCTTGTAAGGTCCAGAATTATTGGACTTTTTAAGTCCAATAGGTTCAGAGTGCATTTCTTTGCCTGGATTTTGCATCTAACAGATTGTTTACTGTTTAGGGTTCAAATTGTGTCTTCCGATAAGATTTGCCTGTTTGACATTTTAAGCCTGCATCAATGTTCCGAAGTTTTAATTATTTTGTCATCGTTTCAATAGATATTTGCTTGTTGCCTGCCGCCCAGGAGGATACTGAAAGTGTTGGAGATGCACAGAGATGCTCTTTCCTTCCTTTAGCATATAGAAGAAGCTTGAACCGGGCAGAAAACCTGCCAAGTTTGTAAAGTGCCCAAACGATGAGGAATGTAAATCATGCTTAGTATCAGAGACGGATTTTACAATGGGCCGAAATCCTTAAAACTTCCATGGTTGTAATATGTAACTACTGCAATTTTAAGAGAAAGAAACATTTAATTTTGCCCCCACGGAAATTCAATTACTTTTCTCGCTTCCAACTTCTGATTAGTGTTCATATTACATATTAACAAAGTTTTTAGGGAAGTTTTATCTGGTGGGATTGCTTTCTAACCTAACTAATAACTTTTTAATTATTATTATTATTATTATTTCATTGAAATCAAAATCAATACATGTTAATATTTCTTTCACGGTTTTGATCCTAGTCAAAGTCGATGATTGAAACCCATAAATTGTCATCTCTCGGGAATGTTAAAATTGTAGGTCAAGCCTCTACTCTAACTTTACCTTGTTTTACGTTTAATTTTCTAGTTATTGGGTTCTAGCAGTAAAACAGTAATGTATGTTCAAGAAGCTTTTTCTTTTGAGCCTCGTGCCAGGTTTGAGCGATTCCTGGTTCTGCTTCTGGGCTGAGGCATAACAGAATATGGAAATGTACTACGAAATTTTATTTTTCTTTGTTAAAAGTTAGATGCAAAAGTAAAATCAGAGTTTGCAGGATCAAACATACACATTCATGTATGTCTCAACTCAAATGTATGCTCAGTGATCTTGAGCTTGACTAGAGGTATGATTATCTTATCCAATAGGTTCGTTTTTTACGTTGTAAGTTGAGGCTCTAGAGTCCGTGACCAGAGGTATTAGAAGTATTTTATGATTTGTGGGTTCAAGGGACAGTACATTGTCAAATCTCACGTAAAAATGTAAATTGTGAGCCTGAGGCACTACGACATTGGACTTCACTTCAAAGGTGTGGATCTCGTTGACGAGGGCGTCAAGGGTTAGGGACTAGGTGAGAGACCTGTCATGTGGTGCAAGTATGTGACGAATTCCATATGACCAAAATCACTATACACATGCATTTTATGTGAGTGTCACATCAAATGCAACTCAAGTGGTCTTGTATTTAAATGGACAGATGAGTAATTAACCCAATAAGCTAGTTTCTTAGGTTGAGACTCGTGTGACTAACGGTATTAGAGTCACTTTTGGAGACCATGGTGTGGGCTTGAGATACCATGTAAAAGTGTGGATCGTGTGGGCTTTGAAGCAATAAGACGTTGGAACCCACATAAAAGTGTGAATCCGTTTTACTAGGATATCAAGGATTAGGTGAGAAAGCTATCACTTGGTGCAAGTAATGGGGTGTCGTCTAAGCTTGGAAGCGCTACGGTGTGATCCTAAATAAAGGTGTGGATCCCTTTGACGAGAGTACCAGGGATTAAATGAGAGAGCTATTACGAAGTACAAACGTGATTTTGCATTGTGTGATGAGATGGTTATTGGATAAGAAAAGTTACGTAGAGTGTGGATCATGAGTAGTCTGAAAACGCTATAGTGTGAGATCCACATAAAAGTGTGGATCCACTTAGGAAGTACTACGACATCGGACTCCATATAAAAGTGTGGATCCCTTGATGAGAGGATCAAGAATTTGGTGAAAGAGCTATCAACGTGCTTGACTAAGGGTGTCAAGAATTTGATGAGAAAGTAGTCACATGTTACAAGTGTATGTTGGACCATATGAATATTTACCAAAGTAAGCTTGAACTAATTATATAAAGGGACCGTGAACTCTTATTAGTCTAATTTTCATGTTAAAGTTCAATGTTATGATTTCAATAAACAATCATAAATCTTACATAAAAAAAATTATATATTCTCATCGAAGAGCTATGAGGATATTATATTCTCAGTGAAGAGTCATGAATCTTACATCAATGGAAGATATTATGATTTCAACAGAGAATCATGAATCCTACATCGATTATGTATTAAAATGAAATTGAATATTTAAAGTTATAAGATACATTTTATAAAATAAAACTATATAATCAACAAGTCAAACTAGATAATTTCGTAAGTTGACGTGAAATCGTGACATTGAAGCACAAAAATATATATAGTTTCATTTGCACAAAGGCGTGGAAAGAGGTTTATGATTTCGTGAGGCCTACAGTCACTATCAAAATCATTTCCCTGTGAGTGTTTTATGAAAGAAGGCTGGTCATGTTTGGTGCTTTTGGAAATGGTGGACATGGCACAGCAATGGTCCCTGGTTTCTTCCTTCATGCTGTCCTTAATGCTTAAGACGCATTTCCTAATCACATGCATAACTTTGCTTGATCAATTTTATGCATAAAATTGAATAAGAAATCCATGTTCCTAACCGCTAAGCGAAGAAACCTGACCACTGAAACAAGTGCCTTGGGTCAAATAAAACAGTCTCTTGCACTTGTCAACACTTAATTGCACCTATATGACTTTTTATCAAGTTGAGCTAAATAAGTTAGCCAAGTTGGACCATCGTGGTCT
>NW_018397256.1:8716616-8724978 GCF_002168275.2 Theobroma umbraticum | reverse complement strand
GGAGATTGAATCGATTAATGCAAATAGAATTTTTTAAAATTTTAATTGGTGGCACTTTGTGGGATTCATTAAATGTTATTTTCTAGTATTTGTTTTCCAAGGGCTCCTTTACATTTCAAATCTCCTGTTTAGATCGTGGATTTATAGTGCATTGCCTTGCAAATGGTCACTCTGACCAATGCTGAAGGAATCTTCACTCCTTGAATTATTTAGTTTACATATGACTCGGTGAAAAATGAATATGTTTATATGTAATATTTATACAAGATAACCTGGTTTGAATTTTAGATATTCAAGGGTGCTGTCTATAGGTATAGATAAGAGTGGACCTAGCTACCCCAAACCTTATTTGAGGTTTTTAATTAGCTTACAACTCACCCTGCCATTTACATCCTTTAGATGCTTTATGCCTTTTTGGAATTTACTTGTACTTTGTTACATCTTTCACTAGAACTTGTCATGTCTACCAGCTGGTTTATAAATCAGCTTCCCATCACACTATCCCCCCCTATGTTTGCTGTTTTAGATGATAGTTGTATGTTATCAAAATCGTGCATGGGTACTTTCATACTTAACTTTGTGAACTGGAAACTCTCCTTCCTAAGTGATAAGTTGTGCTTCACACATTCCACTTGCATTACAAGATAGCAGAGTGGACCGTTGTATGCCATGCCAAGTTATACATACATGCATGCATGTCTGTGTTTGCATAGATGGATTTTGGAGTGTGTGCTTGCATTGCATTTCTCTATAATACGGATGCGTATGTCAAATACCGATATAAAATTGATGTAAGCCTATACAAACAAGATTTGTAGGATTTATGTTAGGCATTGGTCATGCAGTGCCTCATGTTGCATGTGCGGACGCACTGACAGCACATGCACTCTGGTGGCTCCTATACTCTTGCAACTTACTTTTAGGCAAATATATTTGGAATGTAAGCCTGACCAAAACTATGCCTATAATGAGACACAATTTTCTGATTTGGTATTTTTGAATGGTTTTTTTTTTTATATTACTTCTATAAATAAAATCACACGCACATTTGTCATAGTAGTGCTTGTGCACCACCTCTGACTGTAGGCTGCAAATATCTATGATGCTGTGTTTCTTATGTAAATTATATTTTTAGATCATGAAAAATTACTAGTTAAATTAAGGTAGAAAAATAGGTAAATATAGCCTGCAATGTATTATACTGAATTGGGTCGTTGGCTTTCTCTTTGTGATTATTTGCCCAGTTTTTTGTGCCAGCACAAATCTAAATTAAAAGCTAAAAGATAAACACCTCTTCCAAGAAAATGAGAATCAGTTCATAAATTACGGTGTTGGCATCACTTAAAGATAATACAACCAGAAACATTGTACGAATACTTTGTATTGTTTTATTCCTATCATCATTGTATGAGAATTCACTTAAATTGCACCTCCTTGAGTGAATGATCTCTGAACTTTTCAGATATTATTGATGAACTAGTAAAGAATGGTAAAGAGATAGAGGCAGTGTACTTTGCCATGGAGGCTGGCTTGACAGAAAGATTTTCTCCTGTTTCTCTGCTCAAGTCCTATCTCAGGAACTCCAAAAAGAATGCGGCCACCATACTGAAGAATGAAAATTATAGTGCAGCTGCAACGGTGCGTGCACTTTCACTTTCATCATTTAACATACCAATTACATCATGTATGTAGAATTTCGTTTCTTGTCCCTTAAGCAAAGAGTTACTGGTTAAAGATAGTTCGTCTAGCAGGAGGAGTCGAACAATGTGGAGCTGAATTCAATCAAAGCCATCATCAAATGTGTTGAAGACCATAAGCTTGAGTCAGAATTCTCTGTTGATAGCTTAAGAAAGCGAGCCACTCAGCTGGAGAAAGTCAAGGCAGATAGGAAAAAGAGTTCATCAGCCACTGGAAAGCCTCAAAATAAGCGAGGCCATAATGCTGGTAGTAGCCGGGGCAGTGGACCTTCTGCTTTCCGTCCGGCTAAAGCCGCTAAATTTTCAAATTCTTATGCCCCTTTCAGTCGTAGAAACCCAGCTTCCTCTGCACAGCATAGTCCAGCTGCACGATATTCTGGACCATATAACTATGCTGGCCAGAATGTTTTTGAGGGTCCTACTGCGCCATATGCATCAGCATATGGTGTGGCCCACTCTCAAAGTCCTGCTGCAGTTACTCAACAACACTACCCACACGCCGTGGATAATATGGGTGCTGCTGGTTATCGGAACAGCGGTGCTTTTGGGGTTCAAACTAGTTATGGGGCATATGATTATGGCTCTGCTCCGCCATCTGCATACCAACCTTCATCATATACCCAATAGTGTGGAAGCGGCAACCTGGCGACCGGGAAATTTTTGTGTAATCCCCTGTAGGTGTCCTTGTATTGAGAAGCCTTTCTTTTTCTTGTAATCCCTTTTTTATTTTTAATAAATAATCATCTTTTCTCATCGAAGGTAAAGCTTGAAATGGTTCATATACCTGAAAATAGTATGAAAATGAAATATTATGTAATAGGATTAGTGTGAAGGTACCTTTTTAAAATAGGAATGTGCTTGTCCTTTGTAAATTCATTAGCATTTTCGGAGACAAAGGGAGCACTTATACTGGGAAGAGCGGATTGTAGTGAAAAGCTGAAATGATGGGGAAGCCAAGTTTATATCTTATGTGATGGACATGGAGCTAGCCCAAGATAATCTTTGGTCCAAAGCTTCGATTAAATGTTTTGCCAAAACAAATACCTAATCTCAATATAAAAAAAAATAAAAGGTTCTATCACGTAATTGGTAGACATGATTAAAACTGTCACTGTCACTCAACTCAAACAAATAAAAAAATGACAAAATATTAAATAAAAATCTTAAATTGAAATCTTTGACCCCTAATTTAAGCTTTCGGTTTTTCTATTTTAATACTAGCACTGAAAAAATAATGAGTTTGACGTAACACTGAGCGATGAACACAACGGCAGCAGATCTGCAGACCCCACCACGAGATTTGTGGGTTGCGACGGGATGAAGCTTTCTTCCTTGAACCCAACAAAGGTGGATATTTTGACACGTGTATCTCGAGAAATTGCGTGTTGGCCACCATTTTTGGGCATCCATATTTCCGGCGCTTCATTCATAGCGATAAATACAATTTATTTGCAATGAAAATCACCTCGTGTTTTGCTTTTGTTACACTTTTTTAAGACCACCACAACCACATCGCACAGTAATTAAAACAGCCCCTAGGGTTACGGCTCTTGTTCTAGTTTATAAACGCCCCGCCGCCCCACTTCCGTCCCCACTTATTTTTCTTCCTTAAGTCATGCCTAATTGTTGTTCCATCCCATAAATGAAGTCTGACTAATTTTTTTTTCCTTCCTTTAGACATTTGAGATGTATAATTATTTTAAAAAAATGCTTTGTCCTATTTTGAATTCTTTTAATATTAAAATACCTTTTATATTTTATTTTTTTTATTATTTTTTCTTATTTTTTGGCATTAAAATGAATAAGATATCAATTCCTAAAAAAAATAAAATTAGGATTTTATTATATTCAAATCAATTTGTTTGTTTAACTAGTAAAATTCAAATTCACAAAAAATAAAAGAATTATCCCGCTTGATTTGCAATGATATGAAAATCACGCCACCTCTCATGGTCTCTTACACATTTTTTGCCTCGGCCTGTATAGCATGAACCTCGAAGATATACTCCGCATATGATTACACGTTTATCTTTCAAAGTGATCCACTTTTTCATTTACCTAATATTCTCTTTCATTTTTTTTTTGTTTGTCTTTCTTTTTAATATGCATATGCATATGTATTGAATTAAAAATTAAGCATTAATTGTTGAATTTAATTTGATTTGTCATATATCGAAAAGACATGTATCACTTATTTGAATTTGTTTATGAAAATTAAAAATCATAAGATTATAATTTACAACAAAAATTATATTATCAATAAAATATAAATAAAGTAACTTGCTTGTTTTAAAATTATGAAAAATAATTAAATAGCATTTACTTACTCTGTCACTTATAATTATAGGTGGGCTGTTTCCATTGACTTGAAATCTTTTGACGTCATTCACAAAGACTAAGAAGGATCTGAAATAATTTATTGACAGTAAATGACAAGTAATCATCATAAATGTTTTAACTCACGAATCGCGCGTCAACTCCATGGGATAGAAGGAACTGGCGCGGCTGGGTGCCCACTAGACTAGACGTCATGCCTTGTCTATATTTTCTTTTGAATTATCCACATTTCGCCATCAGCCAGAACAAGCCAGGGTCTGACTGGGAAAAAACAGAACAAACGCGATCAATACTTTATATTTTTGTGATTTAGAGGAATATCACTTCATTTAAATAAACTATGGTTTTAAAAGTTTCTTTGTATGTTTTAAATTTTTTTTAAATCTTAATAGAAAATAAAAGAAAGTTATATGATAAATTAAATCTTAATTTCATATTTTATCTAAACAATTTTATTTTAAAAAAATTGAATTCACCATTAATGATGTGGTTAAGTGTAAATTGCCCTAAAAAAGGAATGATTAGTATGAATTGAAATTAAAAGTAGTGAATAAGCAGTATTAGTTGACATAAACAATTTAAAATATCAGAAATGAGATGAAGAAATAGTCACAGATTACCATAAATGGCTGAGTACTGATGAAGAATGAATTGGAGCCAGAAGAAAGGACAAGAAAAGAAACCGAAGCTCTTAAAAAAAAAGGCATAAACAGGACAGGAGAAGATAACATATATGTTTACAAAGCCTTTACAACTTAAACAGTTTCAGAACCTTTTGAGCAAGATGAATGTTGACAATATTCATCATTCCTCTTGAGGGGAGTATAAAAAATGAGATGAAGAAATAAGTCCAAGATCACCATAACTGATTTAGTGCATGATGAAGAATGAACTGGAACAAGAAGAATGGACAAGAAGAGAATAAGGTTGTCAACAAGTAGGGTATCCGTTAATTTCAAAATACTCGAACCTGAATTCAATTAATAAATGATATACTCAAATTATGTAATTACTCGAATACTTTTTAAATTTATTGTTCTAACCCGAATCTTAATATATACTTATTACTTGATAATACCTGAATCCATTTAAAAAATTGATTATGTAAAAAAATTATTAAAATGCTCTTCATGAGTACCCAATTACTCAAACCCGAATCCGTACCTGTATCTATTTACACTAATATTTTTATTCATATTTCATATAATTTACTAATAATTAAATTTACAAAAGCAAACAAATAATAAAATTAAAATTAAAATAATAAAAAATAAATATATCAAATATCAACTTAAATAACTAAAAACAAATAGTCAAACAACAACTTAAACATTACAAGTTTAATTAACTATATGAGTTTGTTTAAGAAATAAAAAAATAACTAGATTCCAAAATTATTTAATCTCACAATTCCTTTTTAGGTAGATATTTATAAGTTTATATACACAAAAGGTATATATTATAATTAATAATTTTATAAGTTAGTATTTTCGTAACATTAACACAAAATAGAAAAGGCATATTTTTATATTTAAAGTATAAAAGTATATATATAATAGTAATTATATTCTTTATAAATTAGCATAATTTGTAAAGTATATGTATTAAAAAATATTACAAGTTAATTAATAATAATTTTATTAATTAATTTAATGAATGATATGAGCTTGTTTTTAATTATATGAAATTAGAAAAAATTATAATATGATTCAAGTATCTAAAAGGTGGTACTCAAACCCTACATGAACCCTATCTAAACTCAAATTCAATTATAAAATACTTTAATTATATATAACCGAGTTAGATACGCATGATAACTCTATAATAGAATATCTATTGCCATCTCTAGAAGAAAAATCAAAACTCTAAAGAAAGGAAACCATAAACAAGACAAGGGAGGCCTCTATACGCATCATTTTATCAAAGACAAGAGGAAGGCAATGGAATGCTTGAAACGTAGCGTTTTATTAATAAATTGTGTTTTTCAAAAAATTAATTAAGTTAATTAAGCCAATTAAGTTTAGGATTGGTTATAGCTTTCTCTCTCTTGTGGTTACGCATATACTGTCTGTATATATTCAGCGTTTGTACGAAACCTTTTTTTTAAATGAGAACGTTCCCAAATATTCTCCCGTTTGCTGCCCCTTCCATTCCCTGCAACATGTTTTTCATAAAACATAGTTTTTCCTGCTTTCTTTGTGTGTGTCAGTCCACGTGGTTTTGTCTTTGATTCAATCCGCAAGATGAAAAACTTTTCCTGCAAAAGAATTTCTCTACAGCTTTTGGTCTTTCAAACAAAAGGGCATTCTCAAATTCTAACAAACAAACCTTGTTTTCTTGGTACATGAGAATAGATCAAAGTCACCCAAAAAAAATAAAAAAAAAAAGTTGAAAGTTGAAGTTATTGGCTAAAGACAATAATACTTCATAGATCAATCTTATGCTTATGTTGAACTTTTTCACTTCAAATTTTCTAGGATTGGTGGAAGAGCCGGCACGACAAAGCCAGTTGTCTCTGCGGCGGCGGCGGCCTTGGCAATTCGTTTTTAGTGATAATCCATCGAGACCGTTTTCTTTTTTCCTTCCCCTTTTTTTAATTTGAAAATGTCAAAAAATGTCGTAATATTTATATATTTCGTGAATATTGTGGACAGCATTTTGTCGCTTCATGCTCTCGTCAGCCCCTTCGGGTTCTACCGTTTCTTCCCGGTGAAGCAAGACAGTGGAAGAATAAAACAATAATACAAGACATAACTAGTCAAAGAGCCCATAATTCCCCTGTATTTATAAAACAAAACCATAAATTGAGGGAAATAAAGCTTTTGACTGTAATAATATTATTTAATTATAGCCTAAATAATAGGGTAAGGTTCTCTCTAATCCCGAGCCGACGGACGACTTCAATTCTAAGATTTCAGTAAAGATTTTATTGAAATTTTATTTTTTATGTTATTTAAATTAAAATAAGTATCAGCATGAGAAAATTATGAAAAATAATCTTTCTTATTAAGGGTATTTCAAAAATAATCATCAAAATAAATTTAATTATTTTTAATTATATTTAATCATAACTTGACAAAAACATCATTAAAATTATTTTAAATAAATTAAACTATTTATCACAATTTTTCTCCATTTATGTTTTTCGATTTCTCTTTCTCAACATCTCACTCTCCTTAATTTTATCGATTTCTCTCTTTCGCATTTGTTTACTATGCTTCTGATTTCTCTCTTGTACTTTCAAATTTCTCTTTTCAGCACTTTAAAAACATCAAACAATGGTTTTAATGTGCTTGAGTGGATGGCTATTTAGAGAATTTAATTTTTAGATATTTTGGATTAAACTACACAGTAAAAATTATCACAAATGTTTGAAATAGGTTTTAATTGGATTAATTTAGGATCTAGACACCAATAAACTCAAAATTTTAAAATTTACAAACTTAAGTTTTTAATAATTTTTTTTCAATTTTTAGTTAAAATAGGTGTTTTAGATAAGAAAATTTGTATTTTGATTTATAAAAACATGTTAGAAACACTTTAATCGGTGCCATATTATCAAATAAACCAAAAATAAATAAAAATAGTTGAGAGGATTTTAAGTTTTAGATTGTAATAACAACAACAGTTTAGGTATTAAAGTATAACAAAATGTTTTTAAATATGGCGTGTAATAATAATATTTTTTTAACATGACATGTAATAATAGTATTTTTTTTCAATATAGTGTGTAACAATATTTTTTAATTATAGCGTGTAACATATTTTTACACATAACATGTAACAATAATATTTTTTTAACATGGTGTATAATATATTTTTGTACATGACATGTAACAATTTAATCATGGTGTGCAACAACCTAATCATAACGTGTCACATATTTTTGTACATAGTATGTACCAACTTAACAATGACTTGTAACAACCTAATTATGGCGTGTCACATGTTTTTGTATATGGTGTGTAACAACTTAATCATGACATGTAACATGTTTCTGTACATGGTATGTAACATCATAGCGTGTAATTTTATTAAAGATAATTTTATCCAACTTGATTAAAAATAGTTAAAATTATAAAAAAAGGTTATTTTTTAAAATATTTTATGTTTAAGAGTTATTTTTTAAAATGTCCTGTATCAGTATTCTATTCATCCTCAATAATCAATAAAATTACACTATACGAAATGCAAGATTTAGCAATAAAAATTTTATGTAATATGCTTTAAAATGATATAAATAATTGTGTTGTAAAAAAAATTCATAACGATTTTTGTGAACATATATGTAATTCATGATAGGGAGGAATACATTTTGTAAGGCAAAA
>NW_018397256.1:8694062-8716516 GCF_002168275.2 Theobroma umbraticum | reverse complement strand
GTAGTTTCAAAGAGCTCTTAAGTTTTTGTATCTTTGAATACGAATAATGAAAGGACGATTTGTTACACCAGGGAAAACGTTCGAGGCGGTTGATCCAAGAACAGGGGAGGTGATAACAAGAGTTGCAGAAGGAGATACAGAGGACATTGACTTGGCTGTGAAGGCTGCACGTCACGCATTTGACCATGGCCCTTGGCCTCGCTTGTCTGGCTTTGTATGTGATGATTACTACTTTTCTTTTCTTCCTCACCTCCGAACCTTTCTGCAATGATGCTATCCTCTAATTAGCCTCAGTAGTCAGTAATGTTGGTTAATTCAACTCGTTCGGTTTAACTAAAGCTAGTGGTCCAACAGTTAAAATTTTTTTTTCTTACTAATTAATGTTGAATATTGCTTGTACACTATCTCCATCTTGGTTTAGCTTTTTGGAAAATTAGCTGGAAACTGCTTTTACCAATTTTAATTGTGATAGAAGATTATTTTCTGGATATGTACCAAAAGAAGATATTTTCAGGAAGTCAATTTTTTTGATGTTATAGACTATCTCCATCAAACTTTTTTTTTTCTTTCTTTTTGTGGTTTTTGTTCTTATTATTCTGAAAGTGAAAACACTCCAAATCTGATCTCTAAAACAACTTGAATTTATTTTCTCAATGAGAATGAAAAAACTAGGCCCTGATTTGTTTTCTGAACGTAACACGTCCGGATTCCTGAAAGACGAGTGGACAACCTGATAACCCGAAATGGCCACGTTCCAGAATCCAGAGTTCTGTACGTCTTTCACGTGCAATCGGGGGCTCACGAATCGACGATGTACCGGACAAAAAGGCCACCGCGAATAATTGAAGTGTGACGCAGGGTCATTATTGACCAATTAATTAACCATCTGACAATCTCGTCTTACACGAACAAACAGTTGAGAAAGGGACCTACATATATGTGGAGTTGTACCCGCAGAGGGCCAGCCCCTGCACTGTAAAATGTGATATGCAAGATGGAAATATCAGTTTTTTTTTGTCCTTTTCCCGAACTTAGTAAGCGTCGATATAAAATAATCTATTTTTTCATCCTAACTTTAGAGTTGAAATGAATATGCCATAATGCATTAATAATGTAGTTTTATGATGTTTCTCTTATCTTATCAGAAAAGAAGAGTTCTTCAAAGGTTTAAGTTCATATTCAAGTTCTATTATATGCGAATTTAGTTTAATATTATGCTGATTTTGTTTGATTTGTCTAATTTTTTGGATGGATTATATTTATCATACATAATGAAAATTGTTTAATTATAATTCTAACTTTTACTTGTAATATTTAGTCTCGTATATAATACATAAAGTTATGTATGTACGTTGTTCATAATATTTTATATATTAATTACGTATCAAAATACATATATATGCTAAATAATAGAGGCTAGATATTGCCACTTTTCTTGCTGCTTTATTTGTCCATCTTTTTTTATTCTCCCTTTCATGGATATCAGGAGCGAGGAAGGATCATGATGAAGCTCGCAGACTTAATTGAAGAAAACATAGAAGAAATAGCCGCGTTGGATACCATTAACGGGGGCAAGCTGTTTGCTCATGGCCAGGTCTTGGATGTCCCAGGTGCAGCAAGGACTCTGCGTTACTTTGCAGGTGCAGCCGATAAAATTCATGGGACAGTTTTAAAATTGTCAAAGGGGCTTCAGGGCTACACTCTCAGGGAACCCATAGGGGTAGTCGGACATATAATTCCCTGGAATTTTCCCACCATTTTGTTTTTCACGAAGGTTGCCCCGGCATTAGCCGCAGGTTGCACCATGGTTGTCAAGCCAGCTGAGCAGACTCCTCTTTCAGCTCTTTACTATGCTCATCTTGCTAAGCTGGTAAGCTTGCATAATAATTGAGTTTGAACTCTTCTGAAAAGAAAAATTAAAGTTAAAATAGTTGGTTAACGTGCCCTTCTCTGTTTGGCTTTGCTATTTTTTGTTCTTGTTTGTGTTCAAATTAATCAGGCTGGCATGCCTGACGGAGTGATCAATGTTGTAAATGGATTTGGAGAGACTGCTGGAGCTGCCATTAGCGCTCATATGGACATTGATAAAGTGAGATTTAATTTCATGTATAAGATAAGAAATTTCCACGTTGATGAAGAAATTAGCTCACCTTGTTTGGGTCTTATTATAGGTGAGTTTTACGGGGTCTACAGAAGTTGGACGTAAGATAATGGCAGCAGCAGCAGCAAGCAATCTGAAACCGGTGTCGTTAGAGTTGGGAGGCAAATCTCCTCTATTAATATTTGATGATGCTGATATTAACGAGGCAGTAAATATTGTTTTCGGCGGCATGTTTTTTAACAAAGTAAGTTATTTTTGCTTTTTATGAGGAGTAAAATTTTACAATCCAACCTTAATTTGGTGGCTGTGCTATCTCTTCTCATCTTCTAAATCTGTAGGGAGAAATTTGTGTGGCAAGTTCTCGTGTTTATGTTCAAGAAGGCATATATGAAAAGTTTGAGAACAAGTTGGTAGAGAAGGCAAAGTCATGGGTAGTCGGGGACCCTTTTGACCCTCGAGTTCATCAAGGACCACAGGTAAGAGTAATTATGATGCAACACATAAATGTATTTGTGTATGCATGTAGTTTCCTTTAATTGATCAACTGTTGGCCTTCATATGGTATAGGTTGATAAGAAGCAATTCGAGAAAATTCTCTCTTACATTGAGCATGGCAAAAGAGAAGGAGCTACTTTGCTAACAGGGGGTAAGCGTGTGGGCCAGAAGGGATACTACATCGAGCCCACGATATTTGCAGATGTTAAGGTAGGCTTGGTTACAATTGCTGCAGAACCTTAAAACTATGATGTTGTTGGACCTTTGGTTTTAGATTCTTATGACTCCCAAAACCTTGTACACAGGATGACATGATCATAGCCAAAGAAGAAATTTTTGGACCCGTAATGTCATTGATGAAGTTTAAGTAAGTCTTTAATTTTCTCTTCTCCTTTCTGTTTGTTAAGTGAAACATATTACTGAATTTGTTGGTCACTTCAGAACCATGGAAGAGGCAATCAAGAGGGCAAATAACACAACTTACGGTCTGGCAGCTGGGATTATAACCAAGGACTTGAACGTGGCGAACACCGTCTCGAGATCGATCCGCGCCGGCATCATCTGGATCAATTGTTACACTGCGCTTGATGTGGATTGCCCCTTCGGAGGATACAAGATGAGCGGCTTCGGAAGGGATTGTGGATTGGAAGCCCTTAACCAGTATCACCAAATCAAGTCCGTTGTGACTCCCATTCGCGATTTCTCCCTGGCACTAAAACTAATCATTGTAGTACTAAAATATACCAGGAATGTAGTTTTAGTAGGATGAAGTTCCAACAAAATAAACAGTGGCTTCAACAGCAGAGCCCAGGGAACTACCTTGTTATGCACAGGGCAATCAGCCAACCATGTGGCCTTGGTTTGTGATTTTAGCAATGTAATTCCATAATGCCAGTCTTTATCAAGTGGTTCTTAAAATACCTAGGTTTTAAAAATGTCAAAAACTTTGAATTTCTCTAATGAACTTGCACACAGTTGACACTATTCCTGAACAGTTCATTCTCATTTTGCTCCTCCCCCTTGCACGTTTGCGATGCCCCACTTCTCTTTTTTTTTGTCTTTTCCTGTGCTTTCATTTTGTCTTTTCTGTTTCAGTTCTTCTTCTCATAGTTTTTTAATATTTTATAGTCCCTCTTATTTAATTTGTTTCGGGTGAAATTATGATTTCAAGGGGTATGTTAATTTCTGGAACATCACGAATTTACAGATCAAAGCTGAAAATTTCACACAAGAGAACTGGATTTTGAACACTTTTCTACACTTTCACAACGATTAGTACAACTTGGTTTCCATCTTTGAAATCCAAACCACAAACAAACACATATATGTTCAGAGCACAAAACACATACGTTGTCTCACATTACTTCCCGATCTTCCCCCTCAATTTCACCACAAGAACCCTCTCCATCTTAGCCAGCACGGCTTGGTTCGGCACCGCCTTCCCATTCTCGTACTCCTGAACCACCTTAGTTGCTCGTTAATCAGCTTAGCCAACTCAGCTTGACTCATCTTCTTTCTCAGCCGCGCCTTCTTTATCGCCTGCCTCACGTCAGCCGAGACCCGGTCTATAGCCGCCGGTTCCGTCCCTTCATCAAGCTTCCTCGGGTTCAACACCGGCCCCGCGGTTTTCTTGTTCGAACCAGCATCGAATTCTTGATCGTCTGACCGGTGCCCCGACCTCAGCGCCTGGTTCACTGCCTTCGGATCGCGTAGCTCTTGAGCCTTGGGCTTCGACTTGTGTTAGCACCACGGGCTCCCAGTCCCGTACGCACGCTCCACCAATATCTCTTGGCATTTGTTGAAGACAATGTGAAATACCTTTGATCATACAAAATCGAAACCACTGGATCTGCACAGATACATTGGAGTTTATATAAAAGGCTGAGACTCTGGAAAGTTCTGGTGGTTTTATAGTATCTGGAAGGTTCTTCGCAAGTTTACTTTGTGACCTGATGACAATGGCAATTTGTTATTGTTTCTTTTGCTGACGTGGATAATAAAACAAGTAATTCTCGTTATGCCAAGGAAAAACTCAAAAAAGCCAAAACAGAAAGGAAAATATCTCATTGAGTTGGTGACGTGTGTGTGTGATCGTTCATTTGTTTGAGTCTTCTGACGTCAAGTGCGATTCTTAGGTGGCTGAAGGTGAAATTGATCGGACGCTTCAGACTGGGCAGTAGAATTCTGACGGTCAAGATCTTCTGCAGAGAACACCATAAATTCAGTTTTCGAGATTAAAAGGATCTTGACGGGGCAAAAATTGGCGCCAAATTTTTGCTTCTTAAAGTATCCCTTAATTTTCTTTACCGCTTTCAAAGCTCCCTCTCTCTCAGAATCTAAAATGCAGCGCCAGAAATCGATACTCTCGTTCTTGCAAAAACCTTCACCGGCGAGCCAAGACGGCATCGGCGGAAAGGTAAAAGGCCAAGAAGCTTCTCAGTTTCCTTCAAAGCAACAGAACCAAAATGCGGCCGTTTGTGGCTCGTCTTTGGAAGTCACAGGCGCCGATACTCCACCGGAGAAGGTGCCACGTAAGGTCTTGCCAGCGAGCTTTGCGGCCAATACCGAGAGCAGGGATTCTTCTTCTATGTTTTCTTGTATCATGCACAAGTTTGTGAGGGTTGACGACAAAGAAAATGCAAGTCGGAGGTATTTTTTCGACTCATTTTACGCGTATTCAATTAATTTGTTCTTTTTTTTTTTTTGAAATTAACTATTTAGACGTACCGCTAGGGTTTTTAATTTTGTTAATAATTGGCCACAGCTGGAATTTATCTCTTTTATTTCTCTTTGCTTTAAGCAAAATTTTTCATGCTTTTTAATATTTGAAAGAATTGAGGAGGATAAGAAAACTGGCAGTCCAATCTAATATTATTCAATTTTATTTATAAATTTAAATTTAAAATTTTAACTATCAAGTATCAAAGGATAGCCTTTGTTAATAATCTGTGTTAACTTTGCAGTAACCGGGCACGTAACAATTCTTCTAATGTGGAAGAATTGCCTAAAGTGGAATTAACTGCTCAACCAACTGAACTGGCCAATGTTTTAAGTATTGAGAGTGATGATGATCTGAGGCCAGAAACACCTGTTACTTTGCCTGGTGTTTCTCGTCTAAGCGAATTCAAGGTGACTTACCTAAGTTTGGGGATAGGAAGGATAGTTCTTTGTTGGATTCTGGTAAAAGAGTAAAGCTTCACCAGGACTCTATTGTTGGGAACAAGAATCATAAGGATGTCGCTGATATTGTTAGCAAATTTGATTGGCTTGATCCTTCTCGCATCAAGGATTCTAATAGAAGAAGGCCTGGTGATCCCCTTTATGACAAGAAGACTCTCTATATACCTCCGGATGCTCTCGAGAAAATGTCAGCATCTCAAAAACAATATTGGAGTGTCAAATGCCAATATAT
The DNA here is from genome assembly GCF_002168275.2 of Theobroma umbraticum. NCBI lineage: Eukaryota > Viridiplantae > Streptophyta > Magnoliopsida > Malvales > Malvaceae > Theobroma > Theobroma umbraticum. The sequence continues at coordinate 8,710,508 of NW_018397256.1, read as the reverse complement.
GGATGTTGTTCTCTTCTTTAAAGTGGTTAGTTATTGTTTCATCACATTGTTGTTTCATTTTTTTATTAGCTAATTGTAGGCATTGGATAAAATGCTAGTCATATTGCCTTTTTCTCAATTAATTTTCTTGTAAGGTGTATATTTTTTTAATGGCTGTAAGAGGGATGCATGCTGGCATCCTTTATTTTGGAACACTGGTGAGTGGATCACATGCTAGAACATATGAAATGAACCTTTAACTGGATTACTTGTATAGGGGAATATACAAGTGTATATTAATTTGGGTGTTGTGAGTAATATCACCATTTAGATTTGCTATTCTTCAACCTCTTTGCATTATGCAAGCTCTCCCTTTGTGTATCTATAAGTTGGAGTTAAGCTTGCTGATGTATGTTATGAATTTTAAATTTCTTTTGTGAATCAGGTTTACCTAATTCAAGAACTTAATGTTCACTAACAGGGGAAATTCTATGAGCTCTATGAAATAGATGCTGAAATTGGCCACAAGGAGCTTGATTGGAAAATGACAGTAAGCGGAGTTGGCAAATGCCGCCAGGTGGATTGTCATTTAATTTTCATTCATGTGTTGGTAATATATATTTGTGTGTGTATAAATACACACACACATATATGTATATTTATATACATAAATGCAGCGGTGCAGATGTAATAGTGTCTTCCTTCATGGTCAGGTTGGTATATCAGAAAGTGGAATTGATGATGCTGTTCAAAAGCTGGTTGCTCGTGGGTAAGATAACAAATTTCTTGGTCTTAAAGAACAATTAGGAGATTTGGTTGTCATCATTCCTTGTCTGTGTATACTATATTGTAGAATCCTTTGAAATAAAAAACTGTGTAAACTCTGAAATGATAATTTGTATTTTAATCTTTCTGGGATGTGGAGAAAGAAATTGAGAGGTGTTGACTATAGAAAGTGGAAGAAAGGAATGATGATTGATGTCCTTGGTCATCTTTTATGTGAGTGCAATGTTGAGTACTAGATTGTGGCTCTCTTTCCTCAATTCACCATATTGTGATTCAATTTTAATGTTCTTTCTGAAGATACAAAGTGGGACGTATGGAGCAGTTAGAGACATCTAAGCAAGCAAAAGCTAGGGGAGCAAATTCTGTAAGTTTTTGTTGCATGTTTGAGATGTATATTTAAATAATTTTCTTATATATTTGTTGTATGTCACCCTTTATGTGCCATGATTATTGCGTATGATTAAAACTCACATGTACGGTCTTGCTTCGAAGACAAATACTATGAAGTTTCCCTACTACAAAAATATGCTTTGACTTGATGTATGTTGACATCGTATGTAACCTAAAGTTATGGTATTTTATGGTTTCATCAAATTGGATTCTCCACCAAAGTTCTCTGCACATGATTCTTGAATAAAAATCCTGCTACTTATGCTGATTTTTCCTTGGTGGTTTCATGATTTTAACTCTACACTATGGATGTGTTCAGTCATTGTCTAAGTAGTTTGACTAGCAACATTGGATTTTTCAGGTAATTCCAAGAAAATTAGTTCAAGTAATCACACCATCAACAATAGTTGATGGTAACATTGGGCCGGATGCTGTTCATTTACTTGCTCTAAAGGAGGTTTGTTTATGTTTGCATTGGTTTTGCTCATATTCATGCATTCAGATTTTTATTTTTGCGGTGTCTGCTGAATGAATATTTCTGGCTTATCTGTCATACCATTTTTTCTTGCTTGAATTTTCAGATGTTTTCCTGAAGCTTATCTGTACTGTATATGGATGTATTTTACTATGTTCTTCTTTGACTCCATGAAGTGATCTTTCCTCTCTTATCTCTGTTCCTCTTCTTTCTTTCTTTTTATTTAATGTTGTAGATATGGGTTGGAAAGGTGGAATCTGCTAAATGAACATATGGTTTATCTCTCATAAGATATTTTCTTGCTTGAGTTTTCAGCTGTTTTCTTGAAGCTTCTCTGCACTGTATATGAATGTATTTTACTTTGTTTTCATTCTGACTCCTTGAATTGATCTTTCCTTTATCTTTATCTCTATTCCTCATTTTGTTTTTTTTTTTTTTAATTATGGGTTGGGGAGGTGGAATGGTCAGATTCAGAGGGTCAACTCAAGTCTATGCATAATGAATATATATGTATTTATGCATGTGTGCTTCTACTTTTTCTACCTGTGTTGATGTGGTAGATTTTCATAAGTTATTGCAGTTTATCTTTTTCATTTTAGAATTTATTGCTTTACAATTTATAATTTGAATATTTATTGGAATATATTATGATTGCTTAATGCTTTTGCTCTTAGGGCAACTATGGAGTGGAGAATGGTTCAACTGTCTATGGGTTTGCTTTTGTTGATTGTGCTGCTTTAAAATTTTGGGTTGGTTCCGTCAGCGATGATAGTTCTTGTGCTGCTCTAGGAGCTCTATTGATGCAAGTAGGTTCTTCTATTTTCCTGCAATTTTTTTTTTTATATTTTTGGAAAATTAAGCTCTAACGTACCGGTTGGAATTTGATTTTAGGTGTCTCCTAAGGAAGTCATATATGAAAGTGCAGGTGAACTTTCTCATTTCACTCCCCTTGTTTGCTTATTTTGAAGGCTAGTTTTGATAAAAGTTTTGCCTCATAATTAGAAGTATATATTCAATTATTTCAGGGCTGCCCAGAGAAGCCCATAAAGCACTCAAAAAGTACTCATTTACTGGTGAGCATTCTATCAACTTTCTGATTAGCAGAATCAATATGACTCTCTATATATGTATGTATATATGTCAATCTTTATTTGAGTATTTTTTTCACTAAGAGCTAGTATTTTGTGACTCAGAAATGAGTAATTCTTGGATTCACAAGTTTTTTCTGTTTTCCTATTAGATTTTCAAGCTTGTAACCCATTGGTTTAATCAAGAAAGCAGTTCATATGATAAAGCTGAATTTTTGTTTGATGAGCCATGTGCATTATAATGATGATAAAAAAGCATCCTACTTTCTCCCTCTCTCTCTCTCTTTTCTGGACAATCTGCAACTTTATAATTGAAATGTCATAAATCAGCCTTGCTGTTGCATATTTTCATTTAGTTTCTCTATTCTTGAAGAAGCAGGTAGCTGAAAATGCTTGACAAAACTATATTAATCATGGTGAGTCATACTGGGTACTCATTTTGGTTTATCTTGTAGGATCTGCAGCAGTTCAACTGAGTCCTGCACTTTCAGTCACTGAGTTTTTGGATGCTTCTGAAGTTAGAAATATGATTCAGTCAAATGGGTACTTTAAAGGGTCACTTAATTCATATATTAATGCTCTTGATGGTGTAATGCACCATGATGTTGCATTGTGTGCGCTTGGTGGATTAGTCAGTCATCTATCACGATTGATGGTAGGCTTGCAGATGAGCATTTATGTAAGCATGTAAATATGCACAATTTTCTATCTGGTTATATTATTGATAAATTGCTCTTTCATGCAGCTGGATGACATTTTAAGGAGTGGAGAGATTTTACCCTACCAAGTTTACCAAGGTTGCCTCAGAATTGATGGACAGACACTAGTAAATCTTGAGATATTCAGAAATAGTGCCGATGGTGGTTCTTCAGGCAAGTGGTGAATCTCTTTAGCTTTAAGCAAAATTTCTGACAGGCATTTTTGTAAACCATAAGATTATTCTATTTTCAGGTACATTGTACAAGTATCTTGATTATTGTGTGACCTCATCTGGTAAGCGGCTTTTAAGGAGCTGGATTTGCCATCCACTGAAAGATGTTGACTGCATTAACAACAGGCTAGATGTGGTTGAAGAATTAATGTCACATTCAGAAAAAATGTTACTCATTGCTCAATATCTTCGCAAACTTCCAGACTTAGAAAGGCTAATTGGACGTGTTAAAGCTAGCAGTCAATCATCAGCTTCTCTCGTTCTTCCCATGATAGGAAAAAAAGTATTGAAACAACGGGTAACTCTCTTCGTTTCTTTTTGTGGTACTCCTATACCTTTGTTTGGGTGAAGTAGCTTGGAAAGTAAATGCTAATTGTTTCATACTGTTTGCATGTTCTGGAAAACTATGTTTAGGAAGGCATCTCCTTCATTGTTAATATTTGTATAGTTGCATGGTTGACTCAAATAACTATTCCTCAAACTTTTTGCAAGAATAGTTCGTGCTCTTTTATTTTGCTTTTCAGTGATGGCTTCCATGTAAAACAAGGAAGATGTTGAGGTCTTAAGTTAACTTGTTGCTTTTCTGGTCTTTTGGACATGGACTTTCCATTCCTTCATTTCTAAAGATCTTGATGGATATGTTTTCTGCTGTGGTACAGGTGAAAGCTTTTGGGACTCTTGTCAAAGGTCTCAGGATTGGAATGGATTTGTTAAAACTATTACAAAAGGATGCAGATATGGTATCTCTATTATCAAAAGTTTTTACGCTTCCAATGCTAAGTGGCACTAATGGGCTTGATGAATTCCTTAGTCAATTTGAAGCAGCCATAGATAGTGACTTCCCAAATTACCAGGTCTGTTTTCTTGTTACGTATTACTCTGAGAAAGTACTTTTTATTAAGCTTTCACTATCCTTTTAGTTTTTATTTTTCTTGGACTCTTAACCTCTTAGGGAAGGCACTGCTTTGGCCAAATAAGTTGCTATTGGCTTATATTTGTCTTGGCAATCTGCATTTTATATTTTGGGAATTAGATGTTGCTTTTTTTTTTTTTTTAAAAAGGAATATTAAATTCCGAATAGATACAAGGTATAATAGGATTATTAATGGTGAAAAAGGCCGACCTTTATCTGTTCATGTGGGCAGTGCTAGCTGACCAAAGGCTAATTGCTCAAATCAGGATCTAACCTTTGGACATTGCTCATGTTAGGATCAAACATTTTATTTGTTCCAAATCAGAATTTCATCTTTTTGAGAGTTTCCATATCAAGATAAAATCCTCACGGAAATGGAGTGTTACCAACACGCACTGTTAACTCATGTGAACAATTGAACAGGTTGAATGACGTGTCATTTTCTGGCCAGGTGGCATGACATGTAGCTATTAAAACTGTTTGGGTGGTAAATTTATTGCCAAAGAAAAGTCTCAAGTCACAGGACATTTTTTCTAGTAAACAGATTTGATTTCAGCAATGATTTTAGATTCTTGTTTTTGTGCCCTGGGTACATAACTGACATTATCTCTACCAGAACCAGGATTTAACAGATACGGATGCTGAAACGCTTTCTATACTGATTGAATTATTTATCGAAAAAGCCGCTCAATGGTCTCAAGTCATTCATGCGCTAAACTGCATTGATGTACTAAGATCTTTTGCAGTAACTGCAAGTCTTTCATTCGGGGCTATGGCAAGGCCTCTTGTGTTGCCTCAATCAAAAACTGTAACTTTGAACCAAGAAACAGGAGGACCAATACTTAAAATTAAAGGGCTTTGGCATCCATTTGCCCTTGGGGAGAATGGGGGACTGCCTGTCCCAAATGACATTTTCCTGGGTGAGGACGCAAATGCCTATCATCCCCGTGCTTTGCTATTGACTGGACCAAATATGGGTGGAAAATCGACTCTCTTACGCGCTACTTGTCTGGCTGTTATACTGGCCCAGGTTTGTTTCTCTTTGGTCCGTAAGAGCTGGTATTAAATACTTGCTTTCATAGGTTGCTGGTGATAAGTACGTTTTTATATTAGTCTTTCCCACTGCCACTATATTTCATACATGTTAATGTTTTGATATGCAGCTGGGCAGTTATGTACCCTGCGAGACATGTGTTCTCTCGCTTGTGGACATAATCTTTACGAGGCTTGGTGCTACTGATCGAATCATGACTGGCGAGAGTAAGTTTACATTAAAAACCAACAGTTAGTTGAGTTCATTGACTTTCTTGTGGTCCAAAGTTGGCTTTGTCTTCCTAATTAATATGCTTGGTTCATGAAGGCATAGTTTTTCAAACTGAAGTGGGAGCTGGAAGTTGTGGACTTGTTTGATTCTTATATAGTTAACTGTTGGAATTTTCAAACTTGTAAATTTGTCTTTCCAAACTGTGGTTAATAAATAGTTCCATTGCTGAATATCTCTATTAATTCAACATAAGTTAATGTCAGGATTGCTCAAACAGTTACAAGCATGTTCCTCAATGTGCGGATACCCGTACATACGAGTATGTACTGCATGTACTTTTTCAGTTATAGAGTTTGATTTGCAACCAACTTTTGTAGGTACCTTCCTCGTGGAGTGCACCGAAACAGCATCAGTTCTTCAAAATGCCACCCAAGATTCTCTCGTTCTTCTTGATGAACTGGGTCGAGGAACAAGCACTTTTGATGGATATGCTATTGCATATGCAGTGAGATTTCTTTACTAGTCTAATACAACTTTACCTCCTCTTGCACCTGTTAGGAGCATTACCGTGCCATCTTGGACCCTTAGAATGAAATTTTCTCATCCCATTTAAACTATACCCAGACACAGCAATGATTCTAGTCGAGATATTTCTTTCTTTTATGTTCTACACGAGATCAGCCATATGGTCACATACTGACACTTGCATAAATAAAAGCATATGATATAACTAGGAAAGCTTTAATATTTTTGGGCTCTAAGTGATGGTGATAATAAATATTGCATTGTTGCTTGTGCTTAGCCGTGTAAAAAAAATAGTGCCCCCTTATGATGATGCATGATTGTGAAAGGCAGGAACAAGTAGTTTCACTATTTTATTTATGATGTTGCAAATCTTTGGGACATGAAATTTTGCTCACGCACATAGTGTAGAGGAATATTAATTGATAGCTTTAGAGGCAACATCTTAGCCAGATGGAACTGAGGCAATTCCTTTGCAATAATCTTGAAGGCTAATAAGAAGTGCTTACTTCTTGTTATTAACTATTTTTTTTTTTGAAAATGCATTTTGTCTGCCATTTCTAGTTACGAAGTTTAAAGCTTGAGTATGCATACCCCTTTTAAACAACCTACTGTTGATGTTGTCTAGGTGTTCCGCCATCTTGTTGAAAAGGTTCACTGTCGGCTACTATTTGCAACACACTACCATCCCCTCACTAAGGAGTTTGCATCTCATCCACACGTTACACTGCAACACATGGCCTGCTCCTTAAAATTGAAGTCTGAACGCTGTTCTGAAGGTGAGCAGGAGCTGGTTTTCCTATATCGGCTTACCGATGGACCATGCCCAGAGAGCTATGGTTTGCAAGTTGCAATCATGGCTGGGATTCCGGAACATGTAGTGGACGCTGCGTCAGGGGCTGGACAAGTAATGAAAAGATCCGTTGGGGAAAGTTTTAGGGCAAGTGAACAGAGATCAGAATTCTCAACTCTCCATGAAGAGTGGTTGAAGACCCTAGTAAATGTCTCGCAGGTTGGTAATCATAACTTGGATGAGGGTGATGCTTATGATACCTTGTTTTGCTTGTGGCATGAACTAAAAAATTCATATAGAGCCTTCAACTAAAAGCGAAAGCATTTAATTGAAAAATTGTATCGTCAAAAAATCCTTTTTTTTTTTTTGTAATTTTATATCAATTTTCTTTTCCCAGAAATGGAAAGATACGTTCATTTACTGTGTATGCAGTTTTTGGATTTGGGCTAGTTGGCTTCGTTTTTCTCTGTCTGGGCCGTTTGATTGGGTTATCTTTGAGAAGGAACCGTTACAGGTCCCGACCAGAACCACAAGGCGTATGCCTTGTTATCTAATCTAGTTGATGATGATCTATTTTCCTTCATGAACGGATAGAATTGCCCAATGGAATTAGGCTTCAATTCGCCATGTCAATTCTAGTTGAAAGTTGATGCATTGTTTACAAAAATATGCAAACAAATTGCAGGAAATTCAGCCAAAAATGTTTTTGCCGTATTCTGAATGGATTTAGTTTACTATATTTACTTTAATTATATAATAATATTTCAATAAGTGAGTTTGTGTTACACCGACTTTTGATCATATGTCCAAATGTTAAATTGAGTAATCATTTACTAAGAAAATTTTCATTATTTTTAATTTTTTAAAAAAATTTTCATAAAGTTTTATCCATCAAATTAATGAGTCATTGTCAATGTAGTAAATTTTTTTTTTTTTAAATAAAGAGCTATGGACCTTGGCATGATGACATCAATATAATTTTTTTTAAAAGGAGTATTAAATATTCTCTCTAAATAGCAGAATTATTATACACGAATTTAGAGTCAGATTCTCAATAAAATTAAATAAAAAAAATACTATAAATTCTCCCTTTTTATTGTTATACAGTGGAATGAAATCTAAAATCTCGATAATTTAATTTTTTTGTTCCCTACTATACTATCCCAAATGGACGTGTTGAAGCTAATATTTAATTTATCTTTATCAGAACGTTATTAGCCATGAAAATTGAGAAGTAAGCTCGAAGATGGAAAATAGACTCTACTAACCATTTTCTAGGATTGGGTTTTCAATCTTCTGGGGCAGGGCTGATAGTAGTTGATTTTGTAATTTTTCATCGAGGGGTTGTTAATCAGTGAAAGCTCGGAGGGAGAATCGTCTAGTTGGTGGAGAAAGCTGTCCATTTTGCATCCCCTTTGTTACCGTCTCTTGAGGGGAGGGTTGGAAATGATTCCATAGATACTGCAGAATATGATGAGAGAGGGATCAAAGTTTTACACTCTGAGGGAGAAAAAACAAAGAATAGAGAGGGAGACATGAGATGTAAAAAACAAACCAATTTTTTAGCTACTTCCACAGACATAGGTACTGGGGGCAATGCGTGAGTTCTAACTCAAAACTGTTTGATCATTTCTGAAACCAATTTTTAGCCAATAGAATTGAACAAAACAAGGAGATATTAGTGGTGGAAGTCTTCAAATATTTACCCTTAACCATACAAATTTACTAATGCTCTTGATTAACAAAGTATTTACATTAACCTCTAGTTTAGCAAACAATCCGGCTACCTTTCTTCCAAACTTTTTCGGATGAATTGACTTCTTTCTTCCACGTTCCATGCCACTCACTTTTCTCAGTAATCACAAGACAAAACACTCCATTTCCACACTGATATTCAAAAAAAAAAAAAAAGAAACAAATGGTCATTGCACGATCTAAAACTTCCGTTCCTAACCGTTTCTTGAACTCGGTTTAAACCAAAAAATGGAAGAAGAACAAAACAGGTGCCCGTCATGCGGTGAGAAGAAGAAAGACACGGGCAAATCCAAAAGGAAAGAGCTAGGACTGTCTTGCATGTTGAACACCGAGGTAGGGGCCGTCCTAGCCGTGATCAGGCGGCCCATAGACCCCACCGCTCAATTCATCTCTCCCCAGGAAGAGCATTATGACTCTTCAATTCAACAATCCTTAAAATCCTTGCGGGGTCTCATTTTCAATCCCCATCAAGAATGGCGAACCACTGATCCTTGTATATATCTCTCCCCATTCCTTGATGTTATACAAAGTGATGACATTCCAGCTGCGGCCACGGGAGTGGCCCTGTCGGCAATTTTGAAGATTCTTAAACTCGAAATATTCGATGAGAAAACCCCTGGTGCAAAAGAAGCAGTAAATTTTGTTGTTTCAGGGATCACAAGCTGTCGCCTGGAGAAAACAGACGCGGTTTCTGAGGATGCTGTCATGATGAAGATTTTACAGGTTTTGACAGGGATCATGAGACATGATGCTTCAGTTTTGCTCACGGATCAGGCGGTTTGTACTATTGTCAATACTTGTTTTCAGGTTGTTCAACAATCTGTAACCAGAGGAGATTTGCTTCAACGCAGCGCGCGGTATACAATGCATGAGTTGATTCAGATCATCTTTTCGCGATTACCTGAAGCTGGGGATAACGAAGGGGAGAATTCGGAATCTGAAACTGAAGACATAGACGAAAATCCAGGGTATGGAACTCGTTGTGCGGTTGATATTTTTCAGTTTTTATGTTCTTTGCTGAATGTGGTGGAAGTTGTGGAGAACGACGGTTCAACATGGCATACGGCTGATGAAGATGTTCAACTTTTCGCACTGGTTTTGATTAATTGTGCTATAGAATTGAGTGGTGATGGAATTGGAAAGCATCCAAAGCTTTTGAGGATGATCCAGGATGATTTATTTCACCATTTGATCCATTATGGGACTTGTTCCAGCCCACTTGTGCTTTCCATGATTTGCAGTACTGTCTTGAATATCTATCACTTCCTTCGCAGGTTTGATTTAAAGGGATTTAAATCAGAATTCTGAACTGATTTTTTTTTTGTCATCAAAAGCAATGAAACTGGAATCAAGTTGTTATTTTGCCTTTTTCAGGTTCATACGCCTTCAACTAGAGGCTTTCTTCTCGCAAGTGTTGTTGAAAGTTGCAGCTCTAGGAGCTTCTTTGCAACTTCAGGAGGTGGCACTGGAAGGAATTATAAATTTCTTCAGGCAACCAACGTTTGTAATTGAAGCTTACGTAAACTATGATTGTGACCCCATTTGCCGAAATGTATTTGAGGAGGTAGTGAAATTGTTGTGCAAGCACGCCTTTCCAGGGACTGGTCCTATGACAACTTTGCAAGTCCAAGCCTTTGAAGGACTGGTTATCATGATTCACAACATTTCTGATAACATTGACAAAGAAGATGATTCAAGCACCTCAGAGCCATACCCGGTCGAAATTACCCAGTATAGACCCTTTTGGGTAGATAAACCAAAAGAAGATTTAGAAACTTGGGTGGAGCATGTAAGGGTAAGGAAAGCACAAAAGAAGAAGATATTGATTGCTGGGAACCATTATAATCGAGATGACAACAAAGGCTTGGAGTACTTGAAACATTGTCAGTTGGTGTCTGATCCTCCAAATCCCAAAGCTTTTGCTTTCTTCTTTCGTTTCACTCCGGGGCTGGACAAGAACATGATAGGGGAATATCTTGGGGACCCTGATGACTTCCACCTTGAAGTTCTTCAAGAATTCACAGGAGCCTTTGAATTTACAGGCATGATTCTTGATTCTGCTCTTCGAACTTACCTTGAGACATTCCGGCTCCCAGGAGAGTCCCAGAAAATTCAGAGAATCCTAGAAGTTTTCTCTGAGAGATTTTTTGATCAGCAATCCTCGGATATGTTTGTGGCTAAGGATTCGGTGTTCGTTCTTTGCTATTCTCTCATTATGCTCAATACCGATCAACACAATCCACAAGTCAAGAAAAAGATGACAGAGGAAGAGTTCATAAGGAATAATAGATTAATTAATGGAGGGCTGGATCTCCCTAGAGAATACCTCTCCGAGCTTTTTCACTCCATCTCAAACCATGCAATCACGCTTTTTGGTCAATCTGGCGAAGTGGAAATGAACCCAAGCAGATGGGTTGAGTTGATGAACCGAGCCAAATTAATGCAATCATATGTCCTCTGTGATTTTGATCGTCGCCTGGGTAGAGATATGTTTGCTTGTGTTGCTGGCCCAACAATTGCAACTCTTTCTGCATTCTTTGAGCATGCTGATGAAGATGAAATTCTCCATGAATGCATTGAAGGCCTGATTTCTGTAGCGACGATAGCTCAGTATGGACTGGCAGACACGCTGGATGAGCTGGTTGCCTCGTTCTGCAGATTTACAACACTTTTAAATCCTTATGCTTCTGCAGAAGAAACCTTGTTTGCATTCAGCAATGATATGAAGCCAAGAATGGCTACTCTTGCAGTTTTTACCATAGCAAACAACTTTGGAGAGTCACTTCGAGGGGGTTGGAGGAACATTGTAGACTGCCTCTTGAAACTCAAAAGGCTTAAGCTACTTCCCCAATCTGTGATTGAATTTGATGTTGCGTCCGCTTCATCATCTGATGCCACAGAAGCCTTCAAGTCTGAGTCTGGAGTAATTTTTCCTAATCATGATCCTAAATTCTCCAAGCGCCAGGCTTCTGGCATGGTTAGTCGATTCTCTCATTTTCTATCAATAGATAGCATGGAAGAGTCTATATCTCTGGGCATGAGTGAATTAGAACAGAACCTGAAGATTATCAAACAGTGCCGAATCGGGAGTATATTTGGCAACAGTTCTAACTTGCCTATTGAGGCATTGCTGAATCTTGGGCGTTCTCTGATATTTGCAGCTGCTGGTAAAGGCCAAAAGTTTAGCACACCAATTGAAGAAGAAGAAACTGCTGGCTTCTGTTGGGATTTGATTATCGCCATTTCTTTATCCAACATTCACAGGTTCCAGGTGTATTGGCCTTCTTTCCATGATTATTTGCTAGCAGTCGCTCAACTTCCTCTATTTTCCCCAATCCCATTTGCAGAAAAAGCCATTGTAGGCCTTTTCAAAGTCTGTCTCAAGCTTCTAGCTTCATACCAAGTAGATAAAATTCCAGAGGAGCTCATTTTTAAGTCCATAAATTTGATGTTAGATAAAGAAGTTCTTGACGTGTGTTGTGAGTACATAATGCAGTCAGTGAGCAAGATTCTCATAGAATACCCAGCAAATTTGCAGACTCAACTGGGATGGAAATCAACACTTCATTTGCTGCAAGTCGCAGGACGACACCCAGAAACCTATGATCAGGCAGTGGAGACTTTCATCATGTTGATGTCTGATGCCTTCCATATATCACGGATAAATTATGCCTTCTGTATTGATTGTGCATTTGGTTTTATTGCCCTTAGGAACAGTCCTGTTGAGAAGAACTTGAAGATCCTTGATCTAATGTCAGATTCAGTGAATTTGCTAATCCAATGGTATAAAACTGCTCACTCGGATCCAGGAAGTAGTTATAGTGTTGCAAGCAATACTAGTACTTCTTCATTGGAGGATAACTCAAAAGCCATAGGGTCTAGTAACTTTACCGTTAATTTATTTATCAAACTAGGGGAAGCCCTTAGAAAGAGCAGCTTAGCACGGCGAGAAGACATAAGAAACCATGCAGTTGCAGCTCTTAAGAGAGGCTTTGAATTGGCTGAAGAACTGGAATTTTCGTCGACCAGTTGTATCAACTGCTTTAACCTTGTCATATTTGCAATGGTTGATGATCAGCATGAAAAGATGATTGAATATTCGAGGCGTGAAAATGCAGAGAGGGAGATGAGAAGTATGGAAGGGACTCTTAAGATTTCAATGGAGCTGTTGACAGATGTGTACTTACAATACCTAAAAGTGATTGCAGAGAATCCAGGGTTTAGGACATTCTGGTTAGGCATTCTCAGACGAATGGATACATGTATGAAAGCTGACTTGGGAGAATATGGTGAAACAAATTTGCAAGAAGCTGTGCCAGACTTGTTGAGGAAGATGATCAGAAAAATGCAAGAGAAAGAGATTTTAGTGCCCAAGGATGGTGATGATCTATGCGAAATTACCTACATTCAGATACAATGGATAGCTCCTTCACTCAAGGAGGAGCTGTTTCCTGATGAATTTTGAACAAATTGGAATAGTAGTAAGGTTAGTTTCAAGCTCTATCAGGCAGCAAACATGTAGTGAGGGATATGGCTTTTCTTTCTTTCTTTCTTTCTTATGACTTCCCCTCTTTTGTTTTTCTTGGGGTTGTATTCTTCTACAATTACCATTTTCTGATACAGCATATAATTTCCATTGAACATTTGACATTTAATCATTTAGCTTTTGTCCTCCATTGGCCCACGCTCACATGTCTAATTGCCTTTGCTTTCAAGTTGATAAAACTTAAATCCCAACTTCACATTAATTTTCCTTCCCCTTTTCTATGTAGTTCAGACATGAGCTCTTTCCTACATCATTACAGAAGCTCATTACAACAAGGCAAAATTATGAAGTCTTCCTAATCGCCTTAACCGCTCTCTTTGACCCCACAACAAATTTCTTTCTTGCTCCCTATCTACTGAAGACCAAAGCAATAATTTACTAGACAACCACCAGCCAAACGATATAGGAGGTCCTTTCAGAGCTCGAAAACAACAGAAATTTACCAATCATAGTTTTTGGAGACTATATATCAGCAAATACAAAAGCAAAGTTCCATAATCTGCAGCAGGGCCAGTGCAACTTTCAATGATCCTGGAAGCAGCAGATTAGGTCTCTTCAGAAAACATCAAACCCCCCGCTCTGTTTCCCACATCCTTATAATTAAAAGCAGTTAAGAGAATTACCATAAGAGCCAAAACCAATTTTCATAGCTTTTTGTGAGTGCGATATGACCGACCTACAAACCTACTCAATCATGATAAATTGGCACGCAAGCAAACGGCAACCCCGATACTACCCCTCAAAAGACTCATTTATATAAATTCTCACATCCACTCTCAGTCGTCTATGTTCTTGCTCTTTCACACGATGCCAAGAAGAACAGCACAAGTTCTTGAGTCCATCTATCTCATGAACACAGCCGAGATTTTTAGAGAATCCATCAGGATAATCCTTCTTCATCCTACTCATTTTCATTCTATCTCCATCTTCTTCTTCTCACCGCTTCCGATTTCTCTTTTCTTATCACATTTTCTGATTCACCATTTGCTCCACATTCCTTCCTTAACTATCTCAGTCACAGATCATTTATTTGGACATCTCCTGCCCAATTTACTCTCCAAAACAGTAGTTCAAATCGTCATTTGCTTCCCTTCTTCCATCACCTTCTCCCTTCTCGGAAGAGCTGCCACAGTCCAAGCTGTTTCAGACGGTTACAATGGAATAAATCTTGATGGAAGAAGGCTATTAATGAGAAGCGGTTTGGCTTGGATTAAGCTTCTCCACACAAGATCCTGGGAGCTCCTTATCATACTTGGCCTCTTTGGAGGGTTGGTTGGTGGTTTAGCAGCAGCACCAAAGATACTGTACGGGTTGGGAATCTGCTCAACAGCATTAGGATTCTGGGGTGTACTAGGGCTCCTAGGCATACCTTTCTGTGTGATTTTTGCACATTTAATGGTCGTGGGAAACATGGCAAACGTTATATCAGTGTTGGAGAGTGAATGTTACGGACTTGATTCACTATGGAAAGCTAAAAATCTTGTGGAAGGAAGACGGCAAACAGCCTTAGTTATGGCTTTGCTAAGTAACATGGGCTTTAGGCTAGTTGAGTGTTTATTTGAATTGAGAATGTGCATGGGCATCTGTATGTGGGAAATACCGGTCTTGATATCCATGTACTCTTTGGCACTTGTTTTTGAAACGGTCATGAACGTTGTATTCTATTATGCATGTAAATCTTGAGAAGAAAATGTTCTGATACAGAACTTCTTTAAGCAGTCATTCAGGGTTATTAATTATAAGCAATTAATACATTTCAGAAGCATCAAACAACCCTTCTTCAGCGTGCATTTTGGTCGATTAAAACTCAACAAGTCAAAACCAAATCTGATATTTAAGTATTCTCTAAAAGTATTTCTCTAAATGTATAGGACCTCAAAGGCTCAAACGCATCTGGTCATTTCTAAGCCAGATACCAAAAAGAACTCAACCAGAGATGCATCCCTGATCCAAAAATCACCTAAGTGGCTTCCAATCAACATAAACAACCTTTAAATATCACCATGCTTTCACCTGCAGCTGAATTGGGAACATCAATGTTCCATCCTAGCTTGCCAATGTACAAGCTATATATCTTAATTTGAAAGACAATAATTAAGCAGGAAAAGTCATGAAATATGTCTGACAATTCTGAAACTAATTATCAAACTGAATTTTAGAAAAAAGTGGAAAGCCAAGGATAATGTTCCATGATGACACTAGAAAACAGGATACTGAAAAGGAAATATCTACATACATTTGCTTGACCTGAAAACTTCTAAGGAGCCACCGTAAAGCTGCCAAAATGAGCCCGATATATTCAAAGGCCAACATAGGAAGATGATGAAAGTTAAACTAATTGAACATAGGTTTATTGGATTGTAAATACAAACCATCCATTGTATATGATACCTTCAACTTCTATAAGTCATCTAACAAGTAGCGAGCACGGCGTCCTCTGTCAACTGCACTTGTGGCAGCTTCAGATGTAATTGTCCTTTACAAAAATTTCAAAAGCTGAAAACAGCAGAAATCCAAAGGTTAAAAATGGAAAGTGGTTTTGACAATAACACCACATTTAGAATCTCCGAAATTAAGCAGGACTTCAATTTAGAATGATAATTCCATATCTTAATTTATAGAAAAATATAACAAAAATATGACAGATACATATTTTTATGTGGCCATTAAAAAAATTCCCACCAAGGGATTCAATTCTGAAAACTAAAAGATGGTCCACAACCATGAATCTAGATACATCATAGAACTAATTATGACAGGTTCTATTTTCTATGATTATAACAGATTCTATATCACCAAACACTGAAAATGATAAGCCAAGTGCAGCAGTCGAAAATAAGTAATGACAAAGATACCATTATGCCAAGCACATACATATTTAGAAACGGATGAAAAAATAAAGAGCTGAGAGTTGAACCCACAAATTGCCTAAGAGGAAAAGAGTGCATAGCATCAATCACCACACTACAATTGTTTCTTTCACATGGCAAATCAAAAAATTGTT
>NW_018397256.1:8663784-8694052 GCF_002168275.2 Theobroma umbraticum | reverse complement strand
GAAGAGTCAATAGGATAAGTACTAGTCTATTTCACACAAACAGGAAAAAAAGAGAAGAATTCAAGAACGAGGTGTATTTTTATGGGACTATTAATATAAGCTTCCTATTCATTTCAATTTCAACTAGATTTTTACTATCTAGACACCTAATCTATTCCTTATATTAAGATTAAAAAGCAAGGTGTATTGCTAACAATAAAAGCCAGGCCTTTGGCTCAAACTCAACATTGTTTTCTATTGCCTAATCATCTACTCTACTCTGCGAATTCCCGTACAAGTTACGGACTGGCACTCAGGTATAATGATTGGTAATGTACTGCAGGCCAATCAGCTTAAGGTGAATCCAATCCACTATTGAGCTACATTCAAACTTGAGTTCCCAATAAAGAAAACCACTAGAAAAGCATCATAATTCTATCTATTAGTAACAAAGGAATCCTCTGCTATCAGGAAAGGGCAGTGTTGAGTGTCAATCCAAACAAAGGAAATTCAGTTAAAAAAAGCAAATAATAGGAATACTTTTATGTAAAAAAAGGTATGCTATGAATTTTCCCTATTTTGGTATTTCTCCTAGGAAAAACTAACAAATCAACACAAAGCGATAATTAACAAATATGAACTGGAGAAACAAATGAAACAGAATCTCCAACATTAAATGGTCTATAATTACAGCAAGCACTTTGATATGTCAACTACAAAAACAAATATACACAATAAGTACACACCAAAAAACCTATTCGCTGATATTTTCTGTGGAATTGTCATTGTCCTCATCATCGTCATCACTCTCCTCCTCATCATCAGCATCATCCTCTTCCTTTATTTTTGCAATCTCTGCTTGCGCCCTCTCCAAAATCTGCTTCTTCTGCACCTCCAACTCCTTCTGAAAATCCATCCTCATCTTCTCCAACTCCTTCATATGCTCCCCCTTACTACTCTCAATCTTCTCATATATCTTCCCAAACCTCTGCACTGAATCCGCCAACATCCTCATTGAATGCTCATCATTCCCTTCCATTCTCATCCTCGACCTTCCATCCTCCTCTTCTTCATCATCCTCCATCATCTCTGACTCTGCAGGACTATCCCTCATCTCATCAAAACCATTGGACCTATCCAAATAAACCTGCGTATTCATGAAAACAAACTCCCCTGAATCGACTCCACAAGCCAACCCTGATTCTGGTTGCCTAAATGAAGAACCCAACCCCATTAGCATCTCCATTTTCCTAAAAAACACCCATTTACTCGAATTCAACCCCATTCTTTCAGCTTTCAACTTCTCTTTCTTAAACTTCCTCTTCAGCCCATCAATCATTCGCCTACATTGCCCTTCATTTTTCTCACTTTTTAAAGCATCACTAACTTTCTCAGCTACATCAACCCAATCTTCACCCCTCAAACTCCTCCTTCCCAATTGTAGAAACCTATCTCCCCAAGCTTCTAACAAAACATAAATTTCTTGCTGGGTCCAATCATAGGCATTTGTGAAGCTATCTCTATGATCAGCGGCGAATTGGTAGCTGTGAGCTGAAGTTCTCAGCTTTTGCCGCTTTGGGTACCTTTCAAAACGCTCGCTTTCCTTAAAACGACGGTAATAAACATCAGGGTCATCGTCGTTATCGTCCTCTACGTCGTCGTTTTCTTCTTCACCGTCTTCTTCTTCTGGTCGGTAGTTGTATACGTGGCGAGTTCTAATCGAACGTGGATATTGAGGGTGTTTTAGGCGATTAAAAGAGTAGGGTTTGGTTGGGCATCTAGAATCGTCCTCGATGTCGTCCATTTTCCTTTTAAGTTTTCTTTTTTAGGGGGTTTTGGTTTTGAGAAATTTGAAGTGTTTGATTGGTTTTGTTCAACAAGAATTTGAAATTGGAGCTTTTGGGGGAAATTAGAGGGAAAGATTGAGCTTTTGAGGAAAGAACCAACCCTAAATCGAACGTAATTGAAAATTCTAGGGTTAGGATTCGCGGAGAATCGGGTTGAGAAGAAGGTGACAACCCGATTTTGTGGGCTGGATTTTGCAACTTCGGATTTTGGAGTTTGGGCTTCATCATTGGTTTAATCTAGACAAATTATGGGCCACCCTATTAAAAAGAGTTAAGCCTGCATTCCAATTTTTCCTTTTTTGGGTTCGAGGAAAAATAAAGACAGCGATTTGCTTCCAAAATAATTCCCTGTTAACTTACTTAACGAAATGCTTTGAGCATCTGTATTCCGGCCCCCCACTCTCTTTTGCTCGGTTTCATAAGAAATTTGTCTTGGCAATGAGCCATTGCTATCCAGCATCTTAACTAGGACATCTTGTTGAAGGCTTTGCCTTAACCACGTCGGCATTTTTAACTGCGCTGTCTGCCTCATGTTGATGAATCTATGCCGGTGTAATTTGTAACAGTTCCACTGCATTTATCTTGCAGAGAACCAACTGCTTTAGCTCCAAATTTTAATTTCTGATTCATGGACCCAGATAACCTTGCAAACATGAAGCCAAGTAGCCAACAATAACTAGAACCCTGGCTATCATGATAGAAGCATAGAAAATCAGGGGAATTCTACAGCAGTATCGTACATCATGGTATGTAATTAGGTCGATGTGAATGCTAACATTTTCCATCTCAAAAACATGGACTAGGCTGTCTATTGGATATGTGATCGCATCTGTTGCCGGGCTAGAAAAGTGGTCTTGGGTCCAGAATCGCTCTGTTAAACTGGCTCTGGTTTATTAGGTCGAGATTTCATGTTTCAGATTCACCAGGAACATTTAATTTTCAAAAAAAAAAAAAAAATCGCCCAAGAACAAGTGCAAGAAAGTCACACAAGGCACAGAACAAAATCCATTCCTTCCCTTTTATAACTCTCTCCAAATCTTACTATACTCCTCGAGATATTTTATGAATTTGTTTTTATTTAAACATATCAGTAATTGAAATGTTGATCAAAATGCCTTATCTTACACATTTATTCAACATTTCATAACTTGTTAACATTATGCATTTTGTTTCTTTCAATTGATTACACAATGATCATAATTCCTTTATATAGATGTTTAAATTCATTTTAAGTACATAAACATAATTCAGTATTTGAATTACACAATTTAGGAGTCCAAAACGCTCCATTAAATATATATAAACTTCTAGAAACTCTAATAAAAGATTATGCTTCAACACACCAAAGAAACTGAACAACACAGGGAACACATGGAAAATATATATGATTTAGCTATTATGCCCGGTCTGACAAAAGTTAAACCAGGACTACCTAGGACACCATCACTCTTAAAAGCCTTCAAAACCAAGACTACAATCACTATGAATTGACTCATTATTATTCATTACCCTGTATTTGCCTAAGGTAAAAGACATACCAATTCACAACTACTGTGTTATCATTTCAGCACTCCCAAAAAACATGTCGTGCATTTTCAAGTTTCAGAGGAACCTTTTCTAGAAAAGAAAAAGCATCCAAGTAAACGGCAGTGGAATTTCACAAAGACTGTGCAACAACTATGACTGTTGTACAGAAAAGTGATGTCAAAGTCAAACAAACAGTACCATCGATAAACTAGCAGAATGACACTTTAAAAATATATATAATAATCATGCTTTGAAACAATATGGACTTCCCTCTGTTGCAATAGGAGTCCACTATTTGATTAATAACACCATGTTTCTTTAAGGCTTTGAAGCTTGACCTCTTCAGGAAAAAAAAATCCTTAAAATGTACTTTCATTCTTCTTGTGCAAAGAATGACATGTGAGCTCCAAGTCATGGAGATGTTGTTCATTGAATGGTACTCTCTCAAGATATCAATAATTGTTCTTGGTCTAACATATGTATATCTGAAAATGACGAATTAATCTGATCAAAATTGAACCATAGAGATTAATAGAGTATTTACAACTCATACCGAAAGTTTTTGTATGTCCCACACACACTCCCAGCCCATTATTTGTGTCCGTTTTTGACCTCTGGTGCTTGATTGCGGCATAAGCTTGAGCCCCACTTCATCTCCAATTCCTGGAACAAATTAACTATAGCTTTAGATTTGTAGCTTTGAATCCAACCAAAGGGTATGTCAACAAGCAAATAATTAAAGGGAAGCAGAATTAACATATGGCTTAGTGGGAAGAACTGTATATTCCCATAATAATTGGCTTTCTTTTATATGCTGTTTTTGCAGATGAGTGTGAAACTTGACAAATCTCCCGAGGCATTTTCACGTTGGTTGGTGATGATATTCGATGAAGATTATGAAATAGCTTTGTTTTGCAGTCAACTGATGGTATTGCTCTCTGAGGCATTTACACGTTATTCGTGATAAACGTTGCTAGAACAAAGCTGATAACATTGGTTGTTAGTCCCCCAATTAACTCAGCTCTTAGACTTCAAGGATACATCATTTAACATCTCATTATAATGAGCCAGACATCATTGTCCTTTTCTTATCAGCAAAAAGAAAAAGAAAAAGAAATCAACACCCCAATTGATCAAAAAGAAATGACATAAAGTAAATTCTAAGCACTTAAAATGAGTTATCATGGTGAAGCCTATAGAACTAAATTTTTTATTGCTATTTTAACAGAGTAATAATGGTTTTTTGCTATATATTATTAGTTATCATCGAATGTGACTCAATTATGCACACGTTCTTGGGCTAACTTCATGCCCTACAATGGCGAATTTAAAATTTTATATGAGAGATTTTTAAAGGATAATTATAAGAGTAATTATATATTATATATATGTAAACTTCTATACATATAATAATAAAAGAAAATTAAAAGATGAGGAACACCATCTTGACACTGCCGGTGATTTGCCCTATGTTTATCTCTATGCCTATGGAGTTTGTGGTTCTTCTCATCTTATTCTAACGATACGCTTTGAAATTCAAAATCATCAATGAAAAACTAAAGTTTGTGCAAGACTACGAGTAAGCGGCATTTAGCTATCAACCTTCATTGAAACTGTTTTCTGTCTAAGTTTGTTGAAATGTTAATACTTAAGATGTTCTTTCATTGCTTTAGGATGTATCTATGAGTTTCATAATCTTTTAATTAGTCTTTCAAGTTTAATCAAAGAATTACTAATACCCATCACTTCATGATGGCAACTTTCCAATTTTGTATATTTCATTTTTATCTTAAGAACATCATGATATAAGACTTTGTAAGCTCTGCCTGCCATCATTTTGGAAAGCTATTGTTTAATGGAATTATAGCTAAATTACTAAAGTTGCCCATTAATGAATCTGCAAACCTGCCAATGGATAGGAATACAGTACCCCTATGGAATTGAACCGCATACTCGAAAATAACCTTAGGTTCTATTAAATTCTAAAAAGAGTTCCTCCTATTGAGTCCTACTACCAACCCATTTCCCACACAAAACACAAAAAGGTGAAAGTACACAATAAAAATTTCCAACAAAATCGAAGTGGGATATCCACGAATTCTTTGATTACCTATTTGTGTTGTAGTTCTCATTCACAACTCACGGGCCACAAGTTACACGAAATTTTGACTTTCCCAGACACTAAAGGTCAAGGTCAGGAAAATCCTATTGCAAAGGCCAAGGTATAGACTAGGAGGTCGTGTTTGGAAACAACTCCAGGAGAACATCGGAGCTTAGCTCCTTAGGCACTTCCCCATAATAGCAATACCACCTAGAATTTCTTTCTTTCTAAGGATATTCCTAAAGAAATTAACAGCAATGCATGCCGTCCTTAATTAAAGGACTTTTGTAAACGTTATACGTTTGCAACTCAATAAATTATTGTGATTACGATTAAAATTATGATTTCATCATAACGAAAGTTTTAATCGTAATTCTGTATCTTGTTTTACATATACTACATTCAAACCTAAATTCAAAAACAACATCAAACAGGCTCTAAATATCAGAAATTATTCTGGGATCTTCCAAACAAAGCCTTAGATTATGTCTCACTAGATCCGTGGTATCTTTGTGGGGTTCATGTATGAACATCATGGCGTAGCTTACGCTATACAAAGTTGGTGGAAATGGTGGCAAAATCTTGTTACGTCAGCTATGCATCTATCTTTATGGTCAAAAAACAGGGTAATAATGGAGGCCACGCGTAATTCCACATATTTGAGGTGTTAAGTTGGTTTAGGGGGCGCTCGGGGATCCATTTGTTTCTGCATCTTGTAAGGGAAAATTTCTGCAGTGGAAGCAACAGTTTTGTCTCGAGAAAGGTCTGTGTAGAATAGGAGAGAAAAGAAAGTGGGGAATCAAGAATCAGGGTGGCAGTGGCTTGAATTTGAGAAGTCATTTTGACAATCTGAGGTGACGTTGAAGTCTAATTTATTCTTGTTCCAGCTAATTAATCCAAGGATTAGTGGAGCAAAACATTCATTATTTTTCTTTAATGATTTAGTTTTAACACGCGTTAGAATCATGATCTATTGATCTTTGCTTCTTCCCCCAGAAGAGCATTATTATTTCCAAGCAAATCGTAGTCCATCGACGAAAATGGAAAGATTCCGAGGCTTCTTATCATTGCACTGGGACTCCATCTTGTATATATGCAATTTTTCCTTATAGTAAGCAGCGTCAGAAAATGAAGATTCAAAGAATCTTTTGTGGCAGAAGATTGCGGCAAAAAATAAAAGCTCATGTATGTTTAAAAGAAAGTGCATTTATTTACAAGAATTTTCATTGATCACTAATGAATGTGTATATATATATATATATATATATATATATATAGATATAAGTTACATGGCTATCTATAATTCAAACTCAAATGCTTGTTACAACTGAAGGGCTTAGAATTCAATTAGACAAGAATTTGTAAATCCTGTTAGCTGAGAATTGGTCTGCAGATCTTGTGGAAATTTTGCTGCAGACCTTGTGCTGCTAACTTGTGTTTTGAACTGTTCATTCTGTTGCTGATCCTGTTGGTGCTTTGTACCCTTTATAGTTTAAGTAGTTAATAAGAAATGATCCAGCATTTATTTATATTTAAATATGAAATTAAATCGGCTCAATCTTGAATATACGTGACAAGTATTGCATTGATTAAGAGGGAATATGCTCAATACAGCACCATCAAATGACTGGTAATTAAAAGATTCCAAAGTAGCTTATGCCAGGAAGAGCTGGAGCCAACACTTGCTGTCGAACAAGCGAAAAAGCTTTCACCTTAAAGCAGCATCAATGTGGGTTTAGGGGTCCACGGAGCTACAAAATAGAAGTAATTGTCACTCCATATTTCTTCTGAAAACTGACTTATATTGAAATAATTGATGGGCTGCTATGTCATTTCGTCCAGAGTTCATGTTTCCTGGAAATTTACTCTGGGAACAATCTGTAAAACCTGAAAACGTATAATGGGAGGATGTAACATGCAGGAAAACGCACTCAATTTTGCTTTCCATTCTTTAATGTATTTAAAAAAAAAAAATTCCATTCCCATTGGGGAGGCACAGGGCAATGATTGACGCTGTTGAAATGATGGTTGAAAAGTTAGTGTGCGAGTGAAAAGAAGCCCACACAAACTCACCAAACTACACAAGAAACATAAAAAACAGAGAAAGTTTACGTTTCAAACTTGAATAGATTTCTCCCTCCAATTCCAATCCATTAATTGTCCATTGATGTGTTGCACATTATCGCCATTTGAAGCAGGTGAAGCCTTGTGCCATGGATATCTGAGGGAGGTTTCATATAGAAAGAATTGACGGCTGTGGAAGGAAAAGTAGCTACTTCTAAATTACGTTTATTTTAAGGGCTATGACTCATAATTCGTGGCCGGAAGTGCAAATCCAATCTAACAAAACGTTTCCAATCTTTCCTTTTCAACTCATATCAGATTCTATCATCAAATTCCATTTCAATTAAACAATTCGACGCGGGTTTCTACGTTAATGTTACAATATCAGGCTGGGGGGATCAATCAGATCAGGTTTTGTAGTGTCGGGACAGTGTTCATAGGGTCAAACAGGGGCGACTGTCTAATCAAAGGAGACGCGTGCCTGTTTTGTTGACACCTTGCTAATGGTTGAATGATCATAATCAATCAATGGGCAAAGTTTAATATTTTCTATAAGTTGAGTTTAAACTGGTCCAGAGAAATGCTTTCGATGGGATTTAGTACATATCTAGAAAGGGCTGCCCTACTTTGTTAAGAAAATTTGAGTTCAAAAAACCTGTCCATGCTTAAGAATGCATGAAATTACTCTCTATGGAATTGACTTCGTTTTATTTCTCTTTAATATTGTCTCAATTTGTTTTGCATTAAATCATGAGTAGATTCAGTATTATTATTATTAAATATTCTCCCAGCACTTCAATATGCTTGGTTTAATTGTCTTCAATTATTGCCATATAAGTTGTCTTAATCAAAAGGGGAACCAATTTATATGGTCCTTATCATGCCTTGTAATTTGTTTTTCTAATTTCTAGCTAGAGTATTTATTTATTTTTCAAACCGCCCCATAACTAACAGTAGAAAGAAAGAATCGATGAACAGGCCTCAATATCTCTCGTATACTAATTTGGAAAAAAAAAAAAAAAACCTTTCCATGACAGGTGCTACTTTGGAATTTATTGCGAAGGTAATGGGAAAAATACGTCTGATTGACTTGGAAAGCATTTCAATTTTCAAGCAATTTGACATATTTCTTTTATTTTCTTTATTACACTGAAAAGGGGAATAAAAATGATAAGAAACCTATGTGAGGAAAAGTTTATGCAATCTTTGAACTTATATCGAGTCTTATCAATCACACAACCTCCAACTTCCCTCCCCCTCTCATTGTCTCCCCCAGAAAGCTTCGGATTCTAACTGTCATAATCTTTGTACGCAGACAACTAGCAGCGGCCGCTATCTCTGTAGCATGATCTCATTCAAAGGTGAGCAAATGAAATCATGGAGCTGGGAGAGACTCCTCATTAAACAAGCAATTTGATGCATGGCAACAACCACCAGTACTGTTCTTTTGGAAGTTATAACGACATTATTTTTATCTTGTTTAATCTTGACAAAACCATGCATATAAACATGGAGAGAAGCATTCCGAAATCAAGAATGCTAACTGTTCTTTGTACAGGGGTTTTGTTAACTGTAGGTTTGAAATTAATGCCACACACGCAAGAATAATTGGAAAAAAATAATAAAAAAAAGTCTATTTATGCATGGAACAACCGTCATCCGCCGTTTTAATTTTCTTTTTTTTATTATTATATATGTATATCAAGATTACTCTTATAATTACGTTTTACTCACTTATCATGTAAAATTTTAAATTGTAAAATTTTTTAATAGTTGAATATATTAATAATAGGGATCACATAAAAATAGTGTTAATCCACATAATATACAACATACAGCAAAAAATGGCTCAACACAGCTACCATTGCCTTTGTAGGTGGCCAAATTTGATGGAATAAATTGACAAAAGATAGAAAATAATGAAAATTATTTACAATAAAGCTATCGTTTTGGAAAAATCCTAAACACATCAAGACGATACGGAGGAATGCACTTTTAAGACCATGTAATGGGAGATTAGATTTAAGTAGAACTTGGGCAAACCTTGATCGTATTCAAAATAATTATACATGAAAGAAAAATGTGCACCCTCTTAACTAATTAATTATTTTTATTAGTTGACATATAATTTGTTATTAATTTTCATTATTAACATTATTATTAGAGATTTTAATTTGGATGTTCTGGATTCAAATCCCAAAGCATAAGGCTGTGGCTTACACTTCAGAAGATTGAAAAGAAAAGAAAAACTAATAAAATCATATTCTAACACATTGGTAGAAATTATATAGTCAAAAGAATATATACACAACTAGATAATAGTATTAATTTTCTAAGAGATGATATGTCACATGTTGATTTATTAACACTATCTGTCCGAGTATACAAAAGAGGGGTCGAAAATGCGTGACACATCTGTACACTCTAAGGGCATTACAATATATTTAACTTAAAATAGCACATATTTAAATGTTATTAAAAATATTTTTAATAACACTTTTTTATATTTTTTAAAATAATTTTGTAGATATAACTTCACTATATAAAATTTTAAATGTAATATAAGTAAAATGTAATCATAGAAATTACATATACTAATAAAAGCTATATTTTTTTATATTATTACTAAATATGAAAAAAGTAAAATTAAAAATTTAAATAAGTGTACTTTTTAATGTTTTAATATACAAAAAAATATATCATCTAAAAAAGTGTGAATAAAACTCAATTTTATTAAAGTGAGGCTTAAACAAAAAATTTGCCCCCCAACTAAACACGAACCTATATAAAGCTTCTTGGATGGCTGTTGCCATAACAGTAACTTCGATCCCTCCTCTCATAGACACAGTTAAAACAGACCTGTTTTTTTTTTTTTTCCTTCTTTTTTTATCCTTTCTATTTCTTTCTTATTTTTATTTTTATATTTTTACTGTTGTGCCCATTATTTATAGCTGTAACTTTTTGGTAAAACAATAACTGTAAACGTGGGTAAAGCTTGTTAAATCTATATTAGTATTAGTTTTTTTTTTTTATAGATAAATTATGTAAGCTTTATCAAAGAATTGCGGATAATTTGTAATACAAGCAGCCACTCAAAAAAGAAAAAAAAATTGTGATACAAGTAAAAGTTTACAAAGAAAGCAATTGTACCAAACGCCACCAAATTGTTTAGATAACCAGTAGCATCGTGTCAGCTCTGAAATTTTGTTTTTCCTTCAATAACGTTATCGGAATCACCCGTCAAAAGACTTTATCCAATCTTTGTCAAATTTGCGTTGTTCTCCACTATTTTGTTACTGGGTGACTTCTATATAAGGGCCAGTTACACCCCTCTTTCCTTAACCCCCACTATCTCCGCTCTCTTGATTCTTCCTCTTCTGTCTCAATCTCCTACTCTCTTGCTATAGCTATGACGAATTCCACCCATACGGTGAATTTCTCTACCCCGAGAGGGTTTTCGACTACCTTCAAATCTGATTGCAAAGAAACCTTCTTCCCTGACGATCCGTTTCGTAAGTTAAAGGATGGCAAGCCTTTGGTTAGAGCCAAGAAGGCAATCCAATACTTCATCCCATTGTTTGAGTGGTTACCCAAATACAATCTAAGGTTGCTTAGATATGATTTGCTTGCTGGTATCACCATTACTAGCCTTGCAATCCCTCAAGGAATCAGCTATGCAAAACTCGGTGATCTTCCTTCCATTATCGGCCTCTGTAAGCTCCTTAATTAATACATATGGACTATTTCTTCTTCTTGTTTTTCCAATTTCACTGAAAAAGTTCTGTTTGGTTTAATGAGATTGTTTTCGTTTCTCTGAAAATGTGGTGGATCAATATGTACATTATATGCTGCAGATTCGAGCTTTATACCGCCTTTTGTTTATGCCATCTTCGGGAGTTCAAAGCACCTTGCGGTGGGAACAGTGGCAGCATGCTCATTGCTTATATCTGAAACCATTGGAGCCAAAGTATCACCAAAAGATGATCCCACATTGTATCTTCACTTAGTTTACACAGCCACTTTCTTCACCGGAATTTTCCAGACAGCTTTAGGCTTTTTGAGGTCAGCGATATATATAAATAATTTATGCATTTTTCAATAACCATTCCGAGATTATTCTTTGGGTTTGTATTTATAGTCATTTAGTTATTTCCTTCTTATTTTACACATCTGTTTCAGGCTGGGAATTTTGGTGGATTTCTTATCACATTCTACAATCACTGGTTTCATGGGAGGGACTGCCATCATAATTTGCCTGCAACAATTGAAGGGCGTCTTTGGTTTAAAGCATTTCACAACTCACACTGATGTGGTTTCGGTTCTGCATACAATTTTCAGCAACAGAAAAGAGGTTTGTCAGGGAAAAGAAAAACAATATAAACGTCTTAACTACTGATCACCCTGTCGTGCTATTCATAGAATAATCGCTTAAAATTCTAATCTTGAAATTGCAACAAATTTCTTGTTTCTGCACGCAGTGGAGGTGGCAGAGTGCTGTTGTGGGTATAATCTTCCTTTGTTTCCTCCAATTCACTCGATACCTGGTGAGCTTTCTCTCCTCTTACCCATTGCCTATAGGAAAATAGCAACAACAAATTTTTGGACTCAATTCCGTTTTAAGGTATAAATTTTGCCTAATTTTTCCTTAAATTTCACTTTGTCTATATGGAAAAAAATAAATAAAAGAAGACTTTTTTCTCACACGAGTGAGGTTGTCACCGTTAAGGATTAGCTGTGATGTCATGCATATTTTGCCATAGTTACGCCAAAAACAAGTGGATAACATTTATAGCATAGCACATTAATAGCAAATCATAACTGTCATGACAACTACAGTTCCAAACAAAAATATAGGTGACCATGTTTGACCTTTCCATTGACTATTAAAACGGATTTAATGTGAATTCACTGAGAAAAGCAACTTATTCATTTTTTTTAAAAAAAAATTCTCTCCCATCACCCTTTTTGTCTGTATGCATAGGCAATACACAGTTAATTGTTCTTGAACCCATGCACGGTTATTTGCAGATTCATAATTATCCATACTAAAAACAGTATATAAATCATAAATAAATCTTAAAAATATGATGCTTATTGATTTTTATTGATGAAGACAGCAATTCCTGCGTCCATTTTTGCCCAAAGATCATACACACATATTTGGGAGTGGGGCTGTGTTGATTGTTTTTTAGTTATTAAAATTATTTAGTGTTATTTTTGGGTATATTATTTACTAGTATTATCTACGAATATGGTAGAGAAGTAATATATTACTATGTTTTTGGCATGCACAGAGGCAAAGAAAACCAAAGCTATTTTGGGTATCAGCTATGGCTCCAATGGTCGTTGTTGTGGTTGGTTGTCTTTTTGCATTTTTTGCCCACGCAGAGAAACATGGAATCCAAATTGTGAGTTTATTTTGTAGTTGATTTTTCAATTTTTCTTAATTATTTTCTTCACTTTCTCTTTTGAGATCACATCCTCTTGATCTTATAGGCAATCATTCTTCTGATTTCCAGCTATTTATTGTTTTTTTTTTTCATTTTTTGTTTTAGGTTGGTGACTTGAAGAAGGGACTAAATCCTCCCTCTATTCAATATTTGAACTTCGATCGCCGCTATCTTCCAGTAACTGTGCGGGCTGGTCTTGTCACTGGGCTTATTGCAATGGCTGTAAGAATCCCAACTTTTTCCTTTTATGTTTCTATACCAATTATCATTGATTTGACTTATTGACGAGGTCTCACCCTCCCCAAATCAGCACCATATGTACTTCTAGAAGTAAAACTGTATACCGCCGTCTCCTCTCGCCACATATTTCTTATTTTCCACCTAAATACTTCCCACCCACAGAATCCACGCTATTCGCCTAACCTCCAACGGTGTTCCATAGCCCTTCTGGCCGCCTTCTTCCTTATCATTTTATCCATCTTTATCATATCACTATCAATGAGAGAGTCGTTCACTATTTCCTCCCTCTTTTCTCCTCCTGCTTTGTCTTCCTCCTTCTCCCCTCTCTTTTTTGATAAGCCATGGTTTTTCATTAATAAATGGGGGTTACCTTCAATTTGTAATCCTCCATATGGAGACAAAATATCAACCCATGTCAAGTTGCCTGTACATCATCATCCTTACTCAGCCCTCTACAAAAAAGTACCCACCCTGTAACAGTACCAACAGGAATTTACATGCTCAAAAGACAAAATAGATAGCCAAAAAACACTCATAAGATATGCTCTTATACACTCACTGATCAGCCTAGAGTCACCATGTCACCTGTCCTTCACCAAACACCCTGTCCGCACCCAAAAACATATTCAAAAGACAGCACCACTAAATTTCCTGGCAGTGGTACACCCAGAAAATAGGCCAAGGCAGTAAGAATTTCAGTAATTTTCTGCTTGTTCCTTCAAGTAGATAAAATATCAGCATCCTCTTTTATCCAAACAGAGTACCTGTCACGCTATAACACTCTTCATGCCAACCGGGTACCGAACTCCTCATACAATCAAAACACCTTATCACACTTTCGTGGTAACGTTGAAATCACTGGGTTACCACTACACTTAACAAATTCAAGACAGATACAGTCCCATAAAATAGCAATCTCTTAAACATAAAGCAAAACGACGCAGAGACTATTTACCTCATAATTTCCTCCTCTATCTTCATTGATTCAGTGCCCAAGAGCAATTTCTCACCCAATTAATGAGTATCTAACCTATCAGTTCCCTCCAAAATCCCATTCAATCCGGAAGCAACCCACAACCTGACTCGAAACTCATCCCATGAAATTTCACCAACCAACCACGAAAAAATCCTCACCTGGAGAACCCAACTGATGCTTTAGTATCACTTCACCGCCATTGCCCCCTAAAATTAATTATCTTCGAATTGAAACTTACAGGAAGGGATAGCAATAGGACGGAGCTTCGCCATAATGCAAAATGACCAAACTGATGGGAACAAGGAAATGATAGCCTTTGGTTTCATGAACATTATTGGATCTTTCACTTCGTGCTACTTGACAACAGGTATATGATGCTTCAGGGTTTTCTAAAGAAATAAAAAAAGGCCATAATTTAATCTTTTTCTTTAAACGATTTATGAAGTAATATAAGATTCTGATTTTTCCTGAGGTTTTGATCAACAGGGCCATTCTCAAAAACAGCTGTGAACTTCAACGCTGGGTGCAGGACAGCAATGTCCAATGTAGTCATGGGATTTTGCATGATGTTAACACTGCTGTTCTTGGCTCCTCTCTTCAGTTATACACCTCTGGTAGCCCTATCTGCTATTATCATGTCTGCAATGTTTGGATTAATCAACTACGAGGAGATGATTCACCTCTTTAAAGTTGACAAATTCGATTTTTGCATCTGCATGGCGGCCTTCCTTGGTGTTAGTTTCATAAGCATGGACGTCGGGCTCATGCTTTCTGTAAGGATTTCTTCAAAAAAAATTTTAAATTTTTGATAAGCTACCAGAAGAAGAATTGAATGGACAATATTCCTGTTTCTGCTTTCTTAACTGAAATATTATCCGTTATTTTAGGTGGGACTTGCTTTACTAAGAGCACTTTTGTACGTGGCAAGGCCCGCTTCCTGTAAGCTAGGAAAAATTCCAAACTCATATTTGTACCGAGACACAGAGCAATATCCGGGTTCAACAACGATGCAAGGAATTCTTGTTCTTCAACTTGGTTCCCCAATTTATTTTGCAAATTGCTCCTATATAAAAGAAAGGTATATCTTCATGGAAAAAAAAAATGTAACACAAATTAGAACATTTAAGTAATTAGTACCACAAAGAATATGGTCAACCATGGAAATTTCTAATTTGTTTTGGCCAAATTTTGAGCAGGATTCTGAGATATATTCAGGAGGAACAAGGCATTTCAGATTCTAAAAGTGATGTTATTGAGCATCTTTTACTGGACTTATCAGGTAATGAACATTTTCTCACAAAATCCACCACCAATTATACCACTTGCCAACACTGACTAATCTTGTAGTGCCAAATACAATTCAGTATAAACATCCTCTAGCCACCAGAGTTTGATTTTGGTAGAGCCTATTTTTAATTTCATTTTAAGAAGAAGTTAAAATACATATAACAGTAACAACCGTCCATACTCATCAATTTCGACTGAAACATTAGACTATGGCGGTTTGCAGGAGTTTCATCCATTGACGTGACAGGGATTGAAACATTTACCGAACTACGTAGAATCTTGGAAGGAAAGCATATCAAGGTAAACTGAAAGATGTTCCCTTTTCATTGAAGCCTGGTGTTTTAAGTAAGAAAGAAACTAAAAATATACGTTTAAACATCTTGTGCAGTTAGCAATAATAAACCCCAGGATTGAAGTTCTAGAGAAAATGACATTAGCGAAATTCGTAGATGCCATTGGCAAGGAATCTTTCTTCTTGTCTGTTGAAGATGCAATCCAAAGCCGTCAATTTTCACTTGGTAGTAATGTGAAAGAAACGGAAGGATCCTCAAACAATGAAGACGCTGCTTAAAATATACTGGTTTTATGCCTATTAATCATCGATTAGCTGCATAAATCCATGGCAGTTTTCCAGGTCCCGATTTCGACAAAAAAGGGGTTAATGATATGAGGATGCAGTTATGTTTTTTTCTGTTTACTGGCGGGGAAAACAAAGAAAAAGGTGCCATATTCATTTAACAGAGGATTATCTCGTGAATTTCTCTCATGCTAGTGTGATTGAAGTAGGCCAAGTTGTTGGTATGTAAATGATGAGAGATTCAAGAGACAATCCTCTGTTAAATGAATATGATCATTTTTGTATCTCCCTCTTCTTCTTTTTCACGTTTTTCCGTCTCTTCAGCTTGTAATTTGATCATATTTTTGAGTTAGAGGATGTAGCTCATGTAAATGTACCGTGCTAATAAAGATCAACCAGATCCTTTCTTTTAATAATAGCAAGTTTTTTTCATTTTTACCCAAATTCTCCAACTATGATTATCAATGTCTTCACCAAGCCGTGCATCTTCTTCTCTCTAAAAGCTTCTCTGCAGTCATTTCTTTGACCAATCTGGAAATTCACCATCTTGACTAATTATAATGAGTTAATTCTTTTTGAAAAAATAAATTAAAAGAAGAACAGTTAAAACTGGAAAATATCATTCCTATTCAAATCTTTTATCCTCCACCCACTGACCCAGTGGCGTATTAACTACTCTTAAAGTGGAGAATGGTATGAAAATCAACCACTTTAATGGAATCTTTTCGTCTTTATTAACCTTAATCATTTGAAGTTCAGTTTGGCCTTAACAGCAATAACCGTTCAGTTTTTTCCTTTGAAAAATGAAATGATATTTGCAGGTTCCTCACTTCTTCTGACAGGCATTATCTGCATTATATATGAAAGAATTTGATTGATACACTGACATGTAATAATCAATTTTGAGGACAAGATCACTATTCGGCCTGGCCCTTGAGATCACCTGGCAGTCTTAGTGTATGAATTAGTGTCTGAAAATGTCGTAGCACCGTGAGAATAAGGCAAGGCTATTCATATCAGACGAATGCAAGAAAGGTAACTAAAAAGACATAAATTTAGTAGAAGCAATGTTTGTAGATTGAAAATTTGATTCAGAATGAAACCCACAGCACTATGTGATAGATCTGGCTAACATGTCAAGTTTGATGCACTTTACCAATTTAGACAGCATGTGATTTACTCGGCTGTGGTTTGTCAAAACCTTGATCTTTCACATCTATCAGAAAACAGAGGAGATTATTGAATCAGTTAAAGACACAAAAGCATCATAACATACCCAATGCATAAGGATGATTAATTGTTGCCATTGAATTATAACTACTTGAGAAGACGAGAATTAAAGATGATACTTTTATCTGAACTGGTGCCAACTGTGTGTGGCTTGGACAAAAAGGTGATCAGAAAATTAGCCATGTGACATGGCTGCTAGATTAGACAATGAAGAGTTCTCTTGTAGCTAGAAAAGTTTCTACTTACTATTGAACTAGAAACAAAAATTAGATTATAATCTATTGGACAATGTCTTATTAATGCTGAATTTTTAATGATTATTGGCTGATCTTTCCATTCAATATAATGTTTCTGGTTGAATTCCTACTTGTGATAAATTTCATAGATGTTTTCATTGAAATTTTATTGCAACTTCCATTCTTGTCAGCGCATTGGTGTTTGAATTCTTTCAGCTGCCATTCAATTGAAAAGGTAAAAGTCTACATAGAGCTGACTAAATGTTTCTATCTACTTCTGAGCAAATTCTTGAGGCCATGATG
Source organism: Theobroma umbraticum (assembly GCF_002168275.2). Taxonomy (NCBI): domain Eukaryota; kingdom Viridiplantae; phylum Streptophyta; class Magnoliopsida; order Malvales; family Malvaceae; genus Theobroma; species Theobroma umbraticum. The sequence continues at coordinate 8,676,235 of NW_018397256.1, read as the reverse complement.
GCTATGTACCCTTCTTCCTTCTAATTTAATAATTTGTTCTTCACACTGCAATTAGCTTGACACCTAATTTTCTGTTTGTAAACTGGTCAGCAAACTTTTTGCATATAAACAGTAAGCAGTTGCCGAAGCCAATAACAAGTTTCTGGCAAAGTTTTTGACTTAAATACAGAGCCTTGAAGATTTGGTTGTCCATCCAACACTTCCAAATGTATTTTCACACACTCTGATAACGTATTCAACTGCTCATGTAGTCATCAAGTTTTAGGACTACAATTAAGATTGGATTCGGAATCTTTAGGGCCATTCTCACCTTATGCTGCAAAGTAACTTTTAGTCTTTAAGTAAAACAACACCTTTGCAATTGCCTTTCTTGATCTTACAGTAATAGTGTAACTGCAAATGGTCATCAGTGACCTATTAACTTTTAACTAGGAAGGCACTCTTCTTTTATGCGTGATTTTACAAGACATTCTTTTTGCAGATATGGAATCATGATTTTCCTGACCCAAAATTTTCATTAGAGACCATCTTGAAATGAATGAAATGTGTTGATTACTAAGATGATGTTAATAAACCATACAATAACTGGTTAAAGTAAATACCAGGACGGCATGGAAAACTTCTTAGTATCATAGGGTTCGCATATTGGCATCCTATATGTTCAAGTATACAGTTGTGGAACTACAAATTTATGGGTTCTGTTCACACTTCAGAAACCTGAATAACATACCCATGCACAATGTATCGACAGCATGCTTCCATCCTGTATTTCCCATTATACTTGCTTGTTCTACAGATGTACTGGTTCAGCTATGACATGCCGCAACTTACAAGTAAATTCAGATGCTACTGTAAAAGTTATCTGTGAGTTAGAATGTTTCTGATGCTTACAAATTATGGCAGTTGTTAATGCCAAGACTGTTCTTTAACGCCAACTGCTATAATTCTGTAATACAAAAGTTAGTCAAAGTTCATAGCTAACTCCTATTGCTAGAGTAACTCCTTGCTTCTTTTCGCCCTCCAACTCAACTCCGTGTAATGTCATAGCTTATTATTGTTAATTAGCCATTTATGTAAAACTTGTAACTCTTGAAAGCATAAACAAATCAATGTAGTTAAAACCCCTATTGCTGTTAAATGCCCCTACGTATTATGATCAAGTTTTCAATGGCCAAAAAAGTGACACAGAACATGCAGGGAGCTGCACTTTAGGTAACATTCTGAAAGGCTAGAATTTGTATCATTTGCTAAGGTTTATTAAAGGCACCAAATACCAGCAGTCACTTAGTTCCTCTATTGCCATGTGAACTTTTATGAATGAATAGGCCATTAGACTAGCTTCCATAGATTCCTGCCATAGAAGCTAAGCTGCACAAATTTGATTCATTATGCTCTAGAGTGGTTGCAAGGGTGGCTAGCGGTTTAGAGGTCTGTAACTTTAGCAGACAGCATCCGACCTTCACTGCTGTCAGTTATCTATGTTTAGCAGAGTTTCTTTTGCATATGCACTGCTCAAGGCCAATAACGGTGTTCTTTATTATTTTGTCTTAGGTGATTAAGTTAGGTGAGAAAAATAATTAGGAAGTGTTAATTGCGACCAGCTTTTTTTTTTTTTCTGATGCAAATAGTATTCCCCTTCATGTTGTTTGCTTGAGAAATTATCTCATGCATGGTTACCTTAACTATGATTATCACATGGGTTTGAGGTTTGGGTCAGGCTGCCATCGCTTTGTTTTGTCTTGCCTGCACGAGAAATATAAGTGATTCCTCCTCCCCCATGCTCTTGATTAGAATTTTACTTGCAATACAAGCATACTAAGTATGAAGTTCATCCATGTTCTTGATTGGAGTTTTGCTACAATATGAAATTGGATTAGCAAGCTTGTTTTTCTTCTATTATACTTATTCCTCAGATTGAATTTGGTGTCGAGTTGAACAACTTAAACTACACCCTGTTATCCTCCTACTTCCAAATACGCAATTATATAAAGCTTATAATTTTAGCATACTGTGGCCTGTGGGGGCAAATGATGTCAATATTGTTGATTCTTGCTGCTTGTTCTGTTTTTCCTTCACTTGCTAGGCTGAGATGGCAGTGACTTGTGCCACATCACTAACTGTCATCCCGACAGCATATTCCAGCTGTCATGCACTAGTTTTCAGGTGCACTGAGAAAATTTATTCTGAACCTTCTAAACAATTAATTCTGAAGCCCATAGTTTAAGTGTTCACTTACATCACATATTTCAGTTCAGTATTTTATAGAATCACACATCATATGATATTTCCATTCCACTTGCATCTTATTTGCAGCCAGAGTCCGCAAATTTGAACAAAGGCGTACATTTTCAAAAAACAAAAAACTAGAAAGAAGATCGGGTTCCATGTGACAGCTTTCTCTGTCACATAATCAGATCTTTTCTTAGAAAATTCTAATTAAGTTCCAACGGCTAAATTTATTCATGGAGTTGCATTCGGGAGTTACTGATGTTTTCACATGTTCAATCATGCAAAAGATATCAAGAAATCGATACATCACACATCCCATCATCTATTTATATTTTGGTTGGTAGATGGTTGAACTTGTGATTCATAGCAATCTACAGTTTTTTTAATATTTGGGGTGGTTCTCCTAGGTGGAGCCATCCGGTGACTGAACCCTGATCAACGGCCAACAGACATAAAGCTGACTCACAATGTAGTAGTAAATATTAAAGCGGGTTCCATGCTTGAACCAAAAATGTTTACTCGTACCGTACGAGAGCCCCGCCCCTCCCAGGTGGGACCAACATCAGCTAATAATCTTGTACCTTTCCACTTCCATCTCAAAAATTGACCTCACAGGATTTTCTGTGCCTTTATTTCCTGTGTTGGCTGACCTGTATCTCTTCTGTATCCATGTACACCCCCCAAAAAAAAAAGAGCTCCTCTTTTATTGTTCCTTACAAGCCTAGTTATTCCTGTGATGCTTCGCACTTTTACAGATGCAAAGGAACTTCCTAAAGCAAAAAGACGATGAAGGAGAAAATGTTGAGCATCCTATTCAGATCCTCTGGAAGATTTGGATCAAGTCCTTTCCTTTCGTGTTAATTTATTGTTTCCACTTATGAATCTGTTATCAGGTTACGTAAGGTCAAAGCTGATTTCATCTGTAATGTTGTTTGTGTGACTAAATGATATTGGTTTCCTTTTTCCAACATCTTTCTTCACATGTATAATAATATTCTTAGTATAGTTGTGAAAACTAAGAACGTGTTCATTCTCTTGTATTTGAGTTTCTGTCTAGTATTAAACCTTTTAATTAAGGAATCAGGTGTACAAAAAAAATGTCCCAATCATGGCTAATCATTTGATATTCTCTCTGTTAAGCATTAGTTGCAGCAAGAATCAAACAATCATAAACATGTTCACCGAAAAGAGTAAAAAAGAAAAAGAAAGTTTTCACACACAAGAATTCTTTGATCCTTTTTTCCAACTTCTTTCTGTTTTCTTTTCCTTTTCTTTTCTGCTGTTAAATAAGTCGGGTAGGAGAAACCCAAGCTGGCATTTTCAATTTAAGTTTTCTTTTGTGTTGTAGTGGGTTGCGAGGTCCCAAATGCTGGTTTAAAGCGAATCTAACTTTTGCCATGGTTAGGTTGAATACTACAGGACTTTTTGTTCTCACATGCCGACAGGTTTTCATAGATAAAATTGGGAAAACAAAGGGATTGAGCTTCTGCCAAACCTCCTTTTTCGCTGCTTCCCTCTGAAATCCACTTACATGACATCTGCTTCTTCAAATGGTCTAAACGTATAAGCTTCACAAGTAGCAACAAGAGACCCGTGGTCTCTTCATGTGCAAGTGTTGTAATGTGATACTGACACTTGCCATACAACAAAAATTCAATTATAGAAATTCAAGATTCCATGTACAGTTTGAGCTTTTTTGGAATGTAAACAAGATTTAGTTTTTACTTTAAGTAAACAAAGAATACTACATCTCAAACTAACATTTAAAGACATGAAGACTTGGTAGATAATAGACTGGTCCGGTGAAAACAACAGCTCCTGCTGTTGCACCTCAAACACAGTTAGATCTTTTTCTGAGATATTAAGAGGTTTGAGCCCATTATCTCCCTACCAGCCGAGCAGGTTTTCTGGTGATATTAGATTCATGGGCATACATTGCCGAGGGACAAATGATATTTGGGCGTAGGGACTAGACTTGGTGGTTCATGGTCTTAGAATCAACGCATCGACTGTTGATATTACCGATTTATACGCAAAATTGATGGGTCTTTGCCGTCTTAGAAAATCATCAAGGTTTTGGGACTGAAAAAGCAAACAAGATTTGGGACAAGTTTATCTTTTGGAGTTATTATGGGGGGAAGTTCTTGTCTCACAATGATGAGTTCAAGACTTGGGCGGAGACTGAAAACATGACAAGTCCAGATAGTTTAATCTCTAACCCTCTTTTCTTCCATATCTTCTTAAATTAATTCTTATTTTGGCATAACATTTAAGCCTGTGGCCCTTGTGGTATGAGTTTTTGAGCTGCAACTCCAAGCGCCAATTACAATTGAATCGGATTCCTTTCTGCTACCACTGGCAATGAAATCGGCATCCACCCTTGTGCTTTTGGGGGCAATTCGATGGTTTGTTTGTGGCTTGGACTGGTTTCAAATGTCCAAATCAAAGTTGCCTACAAGCCTAGCTACAATCTTTCTCTCTTTTTCTTTTCCTTTTTCCCCTTTTTTGCATATTCTTCTTTTCTGTTGGGTGTGATCACATGGCTTTGATACTGATTTGGACGCAATAAACGTTGACGTTTTCTAGGAACAGCCAATAAATACATAAAGAATAGATTTTGAGGGTTTGTTTGTTCTTTTATTTTCGCTCTTTACGTAAAGGGGGAGCATCTTATCTCCAATGGCACCAAGTTTTTGTTGATAAGATGAGGAACCACCACATGGCATTCGAAGGACAAAGTTGTCATTCAGGGACCACTTTGAAGGGTCTTAATCTCATCTTATGATTGGGTAATCAGTTGTTTGAGTTTTAATTTTTCAAAGAGCAACCTCAATTCCTATGATTAAATATCACAATCTTAACAACAACCATTCTGATTGTTTAGAAAAATGATATCATTGGAATTAAAATTTTCCTTCTTTCCAATGAAAAATTGCTAGTTTTAATCAAGTTGTAAACTGCTCAAGATATCGGTCAAAATCGTCCCATAAATAAATCCAAAGAAAAAACTCATAATGCACATGGAAAATGAATAAAGTAAATAAAGAACTATTTTTTTTTAATGCAAAAACAAAAATCCTTATAAATAATTAGGAAGGGGAAAAAATACTAGTAAATGAAACGAAAAAGGTGAAGATTCTTATGGAAAATTTGAATACAGCTTCAACTGTATGTTCATGGGGGCATTGATCATACAAGCACTCACTGCCCACTGCCATTCCTCCCCCATTGGCATTTTTAGGGTAAGTTAAAGCTTCTTGGTCCACGTGGGTCGAGTTACCCCACCCATTAAAGAGAATGTATTTTGCATTGGTTTTTTTTTTTTAATTTTTATTTTAACTGTACAAAAAAACTAATTTCCTGCCGACGAAATGTAAACAACAAAACTTTGCTTGAGTCCCTAATTAAAGGAAATTTGTGTCCGTAATTTGCGCAGCTTATTCTTAACCTTAATCTTTAAGGTCACCCCCCTTATAATTTTTCTTTTCTTTCTTTTTTATATATGTACATTGACTTTAGACCACTGCTTGCGGTTTCTTTATTTACTATTGTTTTGAAATTCTTTTGCCTCGTCTTAGTTACACCTTTTGCGTGCATTAGTCCATTTGCCAAGTCAAGTCTTGCTTTTTGACCTAATTTTACGGAGATTATGTTGTGAATGTATGTTCACTGCATGCCTTGAATTCTGGCATACGTTTTCTTTCTCCACCTCGTAAGATATTTGTTTGGAAAATGCAGGATTTGCACTCTAAACATCCTTGTTTTCCCGGAAAAATGAGAAGAAAAGAGACGGAAAAAGAATGGTCAACCCACCACTTGGGCTTTATAAAAGTTGAATTTTAACGTTCACCTTCACTGTTAGTATTCCCCTTGCAAGTTTATGTTATCTAGACGAATTTATCTCTATATTTCAAGTCAATTTTAATTTGTTACCAAAAAAAAAAGGTTAATTTTCATTAATTATTATTTCAAATAGTGATAAGGAAATTTAAAATTCTTATAAATGAGTTTATATATCTATTACATGTGACATTCAATTAAAAATATTAAATTTTTAATTTATAATTGACAGCTAATAAATATGAAATAAATTTAACACCAAACTTACATAATCATTAACAAAATAGAGATTCAATTCAATTCGCATTTTGCTAAGTACTTAAAAGAAAAAGAAAGATAAGAATAAATCATTTGCTTCACTTATTTCAATCATTAATTTCGAAATATATGATATGAACCATATCAATTTGTACTAATCTTATTCTTGCAAAAAAAAAAAAACACCCCACATGCACAACTCTATTAATCACTATACTTTGTCTGCAATTTGGTCAATCAACTAAAAGACAGGTATCTCTTGTTCCACACGAGAATATTGCCATTGCTAACGGAAAGAAGATAATAATTTGGGGGCATGAGAAGCATCGAGAAAGATACAGAACTAGAAAACTTTTCTTCTGTAGTTTAGCTGGCGGGGGAGTGATTAGGGTTAATCCCATTGTGCTTAACTACAAACTGCATTAAACGCCCTTCCGACCTAAACCCTTGTTAAGAGCATGTGGAATTGAAGGAATGAACTTTCTTCGGGTCCCACGAAACCTGAGGTCAGGAAACTGTCGATTTGCCACGTGGGACGTGCAGGAAAATTCTGTGACTAAATGGGGGAAGCTTTCAGGTGACACGTGTCGTCTTGAGAGGTATAGCTGGCATTGCCGGCTGGCATTTGTCAGGCTCTAATGGGCGTCGTTTCTTACGTGTCATTACGGGTCCCACGCTGTCTTCGGTGACCTGTACCAGCCGTATAAACTTACCCCTAAAGTGGCTTGAAAATGCCATTTAATATGCGCCTAAGTTGGCTTGATAATGATATTTTTGGAAGAAAGTAGAGTATTTTTTCTTCTTCTTTTCCTACTTGTCGAATGAAAGAGAATACCGTCGACAGACAATGATCCGAGGACTTTTGTTTAAGTTTTATAGTTATCCTGAACAATTTGACTTTTTTTTTTCGGTGATTATTTAATAATATTTGAATATATAAATATGACTCAGTATAAACATACGGTCAATGTAACGAAAATATATTCCTTTTCGTTGCAAATTGAATAATTATTTTTTAAATAGTATAAAATTTTAAAACTTTAGATGAATAGTTTGTAGCTTATTATTTACAGCTGATTTAACTTCATCCTAAATTGTTGAGAATCACTCGTTTTTGTTTTGTTTTATATATATTTGGCATATGATATTGTAAGTACACTTAAGGAAATTACTGTGCCAACCATAAGATGCGAAAACAAGTAAAAATTTCCATAACTACATAAATATTATAATTAACTTGAAATGACATTATGACTTTAAGATCATGTCTTTGCTTTCTTAGTTCTCACTGTTGAGAAGCACAAGGCTCCTTCTTTCATATCTTCCCAGTGGCCTTGAGAATGTTTTTTCACTTCCGACGAAAGACCACAAATGTTTCACATTGGCCCCAGAAGTGAGAAAAAATCAAATAAAATAAATAAGGATGAAGAGGACATTTGAAAAATATCTTCAATCGTGGTGAGCTGAGACTCTTCAAATTTAGTAAACGATAAATCCGGTCAGTCCAGGGGTTACACGTGTTACCCAATGTTGCCATGCTTTGGGCATCACATTTTAGATAGTTGGCCAATTACTTATTTATTTATTTTAAAAATATAATAATTGTACCATTTGCAACGACAGGTGGTTGTTTGTGGATCATGATAATCCGACGGCTTACTTTAACAAATGACAATAATCAAACATCCAAATCATTCACATTTCATCACCCTAAAATTGTATTATTTTCTTCAATAAGAGTCGAGTCGTACCTTTTGAATAAAAAAATTATATACTAAATATATTATTTTTTTAATCCATTGCATTCCATAGTAAAGATTTTCTTCAAATAGCATAGCTTCATGCTGGAAAAAAAAAATTGCACTCGAGTTTCCCCCTCCCGTCCTAATCATCCATCACGATTCATGTTGCTATCAAATAAATTCGTATAAATTTTCATCTTTGTGAGCAAATATTTCAAAGATTCACTTTTTATAAGAAAAATGATTGTCAATCTCTTAAGGGACAAGAAACATAGACCTCATTAAACATATCAATAAGTTCAAATTTTTACTCCAACGTTAAAACTCAATCGAGTACTTACATGATATAGAAAATGAAAACAATTCAAACTCAATATCGATTTGATATTTGATGATCAAATAAATAATATATTATAAAAAATCTAGCAAAATAAAAATTGTTTTGCGAACTCACTTTCCATATGCATTAAAAATATAAAAAAAATTATCAATCTTTTTTATAATAACAAAAGAATCCCACAAGAAGTATCAAAGTAAGCTTTTTAGTAATTTGATATGTACAAGCAACCCTAACATAATGAAAAGAAAAAAGAAAGAGAACTCAATTTGCTGTCATTATTATTATAAAAGACTGTATAAGTACTTGAAATTTTCTGTGAATGATTGAGCGTGTACTTCAAACATAAAGGATTGGAATTTGGTCAAATGACTCACTCAACAGTCTCCAAAGTGGAAACCCATATGTAGCAGTAGTGGTAAATTGTTTTCGTTTTATTTTTTTTCTCTCATTCCAACGGTAATCATTTTACAAGCAACCGCGTTGGTCTTAGATAATTAAAAGAAAAAAGTCTGAAATATAGAGTATGAACAGGGAATTTTATCCGTTGCATATTATATCAGAAACCCAACAAGACACAGCACACCAGTAGCAGCAAATGCCAAATTGGAGATTGCCGTTGGTGTGAGGTAAGCGGAAACGCGTCCAACAAAGTAAAAAGGGGTTAGTGTTGTTGTTCGGGCAAGGGCGTTTCGGTCAATGAAAAAAACAAAACAAAGAAAAGGAGCAAAAGCTAGCCTAGTCTCCATTAGAGATGATGAAGCCGCTGATGCGGACGCGGTGCAACTCCACAGGGGAGCGCGGGCCCACCGTCTCTCTTTTTCGAGGCCGCGCCGACGGTCCAGCCGGGCAAGACGTGACACGTGGGTCCCGGAAAAGAGCCAAACACTCGCTTGATTGATGTCGTTTTCTTTTCCATTGAGACACTTTGATGGGGGTAAAACGGTTGGGACCCACATTTTTTTTGGGTTTCTCGAATGCAAAAGGGTAGTTTTGTAATATTAATGTTGATGGGTGGTGTTGATGAAATTGATGACGGTCGTGTCTTCTTAAAAAATGATCATCATCATCGAGCCTGATGTGGACGACTAACATGCATGGACCTTTCGATCCGAGTTCTAATCAAATCTTAAGACTTTTGCCTAGTGGTGTTTTGTCTCGTAATAAATGCTAATATGAATGTAACGCATGTCTTAAATTCTTTGCGTACCCCTGATGCACGTCTTACCTGTTTCATTGTTCATTGTCTAAATTGCCCTTCTCCCCCTCAATATTTTTTTACAAAAGAATCCCATTAATCTTGCAAATAATTAGCATTAAAAATTAGATTATTTACAGCTAAATAAACAATAATCCTTTAAAATTTATAATTCTCTTATTTTGATAAATTAAATTTGAATATTTTAAAATTTATTAGTATCATTAATTATATAAAATTTTAATATAAATAATATAATTAGTAAAAGTTTTTGACACTTCAATGCTGTCAATCAATATCGGTCCGCCCTTGGATAGACGCATTGCTATTGAAAGTTGAACCAATTGATAAAAACATTGTAAGCAGGGGTGGGCTTCCCATCAAAACAAAGAAAAATTTTCATTTGTCTTTGCCCCTTCAAACTTACAAAAATTTGAACTGTCTAAAAAGTGTAAAGTACTGAGAATGCAAACTTCAAAAGATTGGGCAGCAAGCAACCGGGATGGTGCAAACTAAAGTAGAAAGCTTGAATGTGATGCTCAAGAAAGTGAAAAGTGACACCAAAAAGTATACAGTGAGGGAGTCCATGAGAATATGGAAAGGAAGAAATGAAAATGTGTGAGGAAAAAGAGGATAGCAAAGTCATTTTGACAGAGCGTTACTGGCAGATCATTTACTACAAGGAGTTTGACAAACAAAACTACTCCACCACCCAGCTTAAAAGTTGGATTAAAATCTACTGTCTGGGTGTCTCTCAGCTCCCCTCTCTCTCTCTCTCTGCATCTATCCCATTCATATTCCACCACCAAAAATTTAAGTACCAATTACTCGTGAAATTTTCACTGCAATCTCGTGATATCAACAGGCTACCTGCCGGATCTTCTTTTTTTTCCTGTCCAAACAGTGGCCGGAAGATGGCTCATCCACCGACTTCCCCTGAACAACTTTTACATTATTTGAACTTTAAATTAAAAATTGTTGACAATTATTGTTAGTTAAACTTAATTAGCGTTTTGAGTGACATTTGCCTATTTTTATATGGACTTGTTCTTAAGACTTGTTCTTAAGTCTCTGCCAGAAAAGAAAGAATAAAGTCAGCCTTGCAATGAGAGCGAAAATAACATAAAGGAGGAGGGAAACATTATAAAAAAAGAAGGCAGGGAGAGAAAGAGAGAGAATCTGGTGGGCTTTGAGCTGTGATTTAGCTGTCCTTTTGGTGAATAATTATTATTTCTTTTCTGGCAGAGACTCTCTCTCTCTCACACACATATCTCCAAAATCCCTACTAGAAAAAACCCTCCTCACCCGTTCTCTCTCTCCTCAAACCCAAAATCCCTATCTTTTCTCTGTTACCTCTCCCCACATTTTCTTCTTAGATCTCGAGGTGAACCACAAACAACAGCATAATCATCTCTGCAAAAAACCCCATTTGCAATCCAAGCTTTGCCAAGAGCAAGAGAGTGAGGGAGAGAGAGACAGACAAGGACGAGCCAAGGCAAAGGGAAACAATAAAAGAAAAGAAAGTGGCATTTGTTAAATCAGATGTCTCATGTGAGATGAAGAAGAAGACTCATATCAAGCTCCATTCTTCTCATCTCTCCCTCCTGCTCATTTCACTCTTTATTGGCTTCTGTTCCTGTGAGCAGCATTCCATTTCAAGCCATGGGGGCCTCACAGACCAAGAAGTCTTGTACATCAAGCAGCGCCAGCTTCTCTACTACAGAGATGAGTTTGGTGACAGAGGGGAAAGAGTCACTGTTGACCCATCTCTTGTCTTTGAAAACCCAAGACTCAGAAATGCTTACATAGCTTTACAAGCTTGGAAACAGGCTATTCTTTCTGACCCTTTCAATCTCACAGGTAATTGGGTTGGATCTGAGGTTTGCAGCTACACTGGGGTTTACTGTGCTCCTGCACCTGATAACAAGAAAATCAAGACCGTTGCTGGCATTGATCTAAACCATGGTGATATTGCTGGGTACTTGCCAGAGGAGCTTGGCTTACTCACTGATCTTGCATTGTTCCACATCAACTCCAATCGCTTCTGTGGTACTGTTCCACACAAGTTCATAAACTTGAAGATACTGTTCGAGCTGGATCTTAGCAACAACCGGTTTGCTGGTAAGTTTCCTGACGTGGTTCTGAAGCTGCCTAAGCTCAAGTTCTTGGATCTGAGGTTCAACGAGTTCGAAGGAACCGTACCAAAAGAACTTTTCGACAAAGACTTGGATGCCATTTTCATCAACCACAACCGCTTCAGATTCAACATCCCTGACAACTTTGGTAACTCTCCGGTTTCTGTTATTGTCCTAGCCAACAACAAGTTCCACGGATGCGTGCCTTCTAGTCTCGGTAACATGTCAGGTCTTGAAGAAATCATTCTCATGAACAATGGTTTCAGATCTTGCTTGCCTGAAGAAATCGGTTTGCTCAAAAACTTGACTGTCTTCGATGTTAGCTTCAACAAGTTAATGGGTCCTTTGCCTGACAAAATTGGGGAGATGATCAGCCTTGAGCAACTCAATGTGGCACATAATATGCTCTCTGGTAAAATTCCAGCCAGCATTTGCAAGTTACCCAAGTTGCAAAACTTCACATTCTCGTACAACTTCTTCACTGGAGAGCCACCAGTTTGCTTGAGCTTACAAGATTTCGACGACCGAAGAAATTGCTTGCCTGCAAGACCTTTGCAAAGAAGCGCGGCGCAATGTAAGTCTTTCTTGTCTAGGCCAGTGGACTGCAGCTCATTTAGATGTGCTCCTTTCGTACCTTCTTTACCCGCCCCACCTCCACCTTCTCCGCCAATCCCGGTGCCTTCTCCACCCGTTGTTGTGCCATCACCTTCAC
>NW_018397256.1:8661750-8663684 GCF_002168275.2 Theobroma umbraticum | reverse complement strand
TATAAGCTGTGGACAAAGTCTCGAATTGCCAGGCACGAGTGAGCACGTGATCCGAGCTTAGATCATACATATAAAAGTGAAGCATTTTCTGCGACATTCTTGCGTACTACCTCCAAACAGTCCAAAAAAGGGACAGGAGTTACGTGGTCCAAAAACACGACATGACAAAAGATTTTTTGTCTCGTTGCTCTTTTTAGCATATGAGCCTTCCCTCTGAATCGAAAAAAAAAAAAGAAAAGGGTGTTCCCCTGGAGAATGTTCCTTACGTTCTGTTAGGAATTATCCACCGTCGGATTTTGTATGGTCCGAATGAAACCCCATGTGATTACAAATGAGGAGTACAAAGAAAACACTCTCAGCTCCATTAAAAATTAAGCAAAAAGAAAAGATATAAAGGTTTTTTTTTTTTTTTCAAAAACCCCTCTCTAGGAATCTTTCACATTTGCCTTATCATGAAACCATTCAAGCTTATTTTAGCTTTTTGATTGCTTAATGGACCATTGCTCTTTTTTGGGTTTTCTCTTTTATATGTGCATCTCTCTTTCTCTCCTTTTTTGAGCACAACAACGATGCACCACATGGGTATATAAACTAAAATGGTTAATTAGAGTTTAAATTGAGTACAACATCCTCACCAGTCAGTGGCGAGACAGCTATGCATTCTATTACTTCTAGCCAAGAAGAAGAAATGCTGGTTTAATTTCTCATATGTCGTCATTAACAATTATTACAGCACAGCTTCAATGATTACCTGCGGTGAATGTGTCGAAAATTTATGATAAAAGTTACAACATGCTCCTCTAAAAGGTGGCAAACAATGACATATCTTTACTCGAATAGAGTGACCCCTCCCTTTCACTTTTGTTCTCAGTCTCACCATAAATCAATAGTCCTTAAGACTTTGTAAATCTCGGTAAATCTGAAAGGATTTCATTCTAATTTTGCTTTGCACATGTCAGTAACCATTGCCATCATTAGATGATTTAGTTTGGGTTTATGACTTGCACCGGTGCACAAGTAGGCAACCAAACGAAAACAAACAACTTGAACCAATCAAATGCCTTGTTCTTAAAGCAAATTTAAACATGGTTTTAGACCAAGAGTTTCCCACTTGGTTTTCTGTTTTCTTTTCTTTTCTCTTCGACCAAACAATGACATTGGGTTTTGTACAATAATTTTCCTAGAACATCATTGTCTTAAGCGTGCTTGCAAAATCTATTGTGCCTTTGAGTGAAAACATCAATCAATCAATGGATTTCTTTTGCCATGTGCCCTCTTTCTCAACCAACCCTCATGAGTGCATCTTAAGCGTTTCCAGATTTAGATACCCAAAGCTACTCTTCGAGACATAATCAACTGAAAACTACAATACAAATTACTGGTATTAATAATAAATGAAGACAGCTTGCTTGAAATATACTATGTAAATTATTAGTGAGGAAGTTAAGAGAAATAGAATGAAACAGAGAGGAATAAAGATTAAAAGCTAATAAGAGAATCAAGTCTTGCAGCATACGATGGTGGAGACGGACACAGAAAGCTTACGGCGGGAAAAAGACGAAAGCAAAGAAAATTCGGAAAAGCAATCTCTCTCTTCTCTCTTTTGTACAGTTCCTAACGCCATTTTAATATCACCCCCAGCCCTCCAAAAAAGAGAAAAAGAAGACAAAGAAAGAAATCAGAGAAAATCTCTCTTTCTCTTTGTTTCTCTCATCTTCTCTCTCTCTGCTTCTGAGAGAAAGAGAGAGCTCTTCTTCGCAGAAACGTTTCTGTTTTTGGATCTTAGAGTTTTGGGGCAGCCCATTTTTTCAGGTACATTTCATTTCTTCAAAGATTTCATTGCTGTAACTTTAGCTCAAGCATTGTTGTTTCTTTGTTTTGGATATTGCGATTCTGAGTTTAAAGCCGAAAACTTTTATACTGGTTTTGCATTT
>NW_018397256.1:8650702-8661740 GCF_002168275.2 Theobroma umbraticum | reverse complement strand
TTTTTGTAAGAAACGCATGCAAATGATAACAAAGAAATGTTTCAGATTGTGAAAGAAAATAGATTGATTATTTTCTCTTGTAGTTTTCCTTCATGTCACACCAATCAGGAAAATATTTGAGTAAAGTTTCTTTTTTTGAAAATATTTGTCTCGGTTTTTTTTTTTTCATATTTTCTAGTTAATACGTAGAACTTTACCAGCCTTAGCAGAGAATCCTAGCTGTTGTTCTGCACTTTAACTAGACAGGGCAAGGAAGCAAAATAAACGATCCAACAGTTAAAAACATCATTCGACTTTGTAAACGTAATGACGAGTTTGACAACGTTACCCCTGTTTTTAACTGTAAAACTCGTGAAACCAGCAGAGTAGGAAGGGTGGAATCGTCCCAAAGAGTCGACGACTGTTTTGATAAAGACTGCTTGCAAGGGAAGTAAAAGATTTCAAAGATTCCTTTACTCATCTGGTAGTCGTTACACGCTTTTCCACGCAAAAGAACAAAACACCATTATTGGGTATGTTTTTTTCTTTTTCATTTTCTAGCAAAAAATAAATTTGGATTCTTTACTGTTCTCCTAATGCTTGTTGCGTTGTTCAATGTGCATGAACCAACAAAAAAAACTCATCGCCAAAAATTATTTAGATCCAACGGTTTTGTTTAAATGCACCGAATTCGAATGAAAAGAAACAAAAAAGTTGGAAGCTTGTCGTGCATTTCAAGCAATAAATTGAGCTTCTCATTTGCTGCAACAGAAAGTTCTTTCACTGGGGAAATGGTTTCTTTGTGGTTAGTTGCTTTAATGGACACTTTCATTTAATCCCATTGAATTTTCTTAGGCTTTGTCATAAACCCAAATCATCGAAAGCCCAAGTCCAATTTTTCTTATAAGCACGACTTTCGATAATTTCACTTTTTGACATTTAGGTACCGGTAACATGGATCCACTATGGCAAAACAATGATTATATTATATATATATATATATATATAGATATATATTTACTGCAGATAACAGGATTTTCATTTTTCAGTGAACTGGAATCTACTGGTTTTCTACTTTCCTGGAACATTGAGTTGGTAATGTGATGAAGAGTGGAGGGTGTTGGTAGGTGTACAAGTGAAATGGAGAGTGGTGTAGGAGGCAACAGCAATGAGAGACATGGAGTGTTTAAGGGTGACTCCTGGTTTAGCCAGTTCAGGAATGGCTCCAATCCTTGGATGGCTAGATATGTCTATGCATTGATCTTTCTAGTTTCAAATTTGCTGGCTTGGGCTGTCCGAGATTATGGCCGGATCACCTTCCCAGAAATGGAAAGTAAGATTGCTTGTTTGCTTCGACATTGTATTCCTATGGTATATGTATCCTATGGTATATGTATCACGAGACATGCATTTTGCATCATCAGCTACTTCATAGTTCATATCCAACTTATTGGGTCCCATTGATAATTGTTAATCAGCATGTTTGTGGTTGCAGAGCTGAAGAATTGCCAAGGTGGCCGTGGTTGCTTGGGTGCAGAAGGAGTCCTGCGTGTGAGCTTGGGATGCTTTGTATCCTTAAGTCATAATGGTGGATTTTATTTATTTGTTGATAAAAGATGACATTTCTGAGCTCAGCTATTAGATTTAGAATGTCAAATACCACAATGCTGAACAGGATCACGCTCGGTTGCAACAATGAGGAGGCCAAGTTAAGAAGATCAAGTCCCAGCAAATCAAATAAATATCCTGGTATATAGCATATGCACATCAACCAGAATATTTATTTGATTTCTTAGGACTTGATGTTGGTCTCTTGATTTTGCAATTGAATGTGATACTTTACCCTCTCTTCTCAAACGGTTTAGCTGAAGAAGAAAAAATGAGGAGCAAACATCCAGAAGTTCTCTGCTGGGATGGAAATGAACTTCACAACTGAATAAGAATGATTCAAATTTCTCATAAAAGATAAGCTTTTCGAAAAAGAAATAAGTAAAAAACATGAATGGAGATTATATCTGTTTTGGTCTACCTGATAAATTTCCAGATCTTGCTTGCTTAATGTTTATGAATGATGTTGAGTTTCGGAGAAAGAAACCTAAAGTGCCTATTAAAGTTAGAAATATAATCATGTCAAAACATGACACTAAGGAGTATAGAATTTCAGTTTAATGGTGAATGTTAAGAAAATTTTTGAAGTTAAGACACATAATTGCTAATTTGTCCAGACAACTACCTGTAAAAAAGATGAGGTTTAACCTAACTACATATGGAATTCACATTGTTGTGCCTCTTGATACACACTGAGAAATTTACCTGCATTTGATCCATTCCAAAGCATAACATGTAAGCTTGGTTTCTACATAGTTCAGTTGTTTCACTTTTATTTTTTATTATTTTTTTTTCCATTGCATTATTCCTTAATTTTTATTTTAGGCATTCTATTTTGTAATGTTTCTGTCAACTGCTGGTACCAAAAGGATGTACAATTGCAGAGACTCATGGCATTCTGGATGGTGGTCTGCAAAGATTGGCCTTTGGATTGCCTTGACAATTACCTCCTTTTTGGTTCCTACTTTCATCATACAGATATACGGTTCGTGTTTTTTTCTCTAAAAATCTTCCACCATTATTTCTTTTTCACCCTTTTTTAATAATTAATCCACATCAGGATCAGTTATTATTTTGCTGTAATTTACATTGATCAAAGCTCTGATACATTGTGTTTTTCTTTTTTCTTTTTTTGGCAGGGGAGATTGCGCATTTTGGTGCCGGGTACGGGGTATCATTGATTCCTGTTATAAATTCCTCTATATAAAACATGTACAATCTTATTGGAATAGTCTGTTTGGGAAGTTGAAGATGCTTCCTGATTTATTCTTCTGTCAATCTTATTGTTTTAAGGACTTCTTTGCATATCCTTTTCAGGATCTTTCTCCTAGTTCAACTAGTAAGCGTAATCAGTTTCATTAAATGGCTGAACGATTGCTGTCAGTCTGATAAAATTGCAGAAAGATGGTAAGACTCTTCCCTTGGTAGAACTGATGCTGAGCCTTAGATAATAATGAGTTTTAATCCTGTTCTTATTAGATAAACTTCGAAAGTAAAAAGCTTCCTCTTCATATTGCTAAAGGGATATTCTGGGAAAATTCATAAAAGCATCTCATAATGTCTTGCTTTTAGGGAGTGGAAACAATTGTCTTGAAAGTCAAACAATAAGACAACCAATATGATTTTGCTTTTGGCCTTTACACATATTTGCATTTCTTATATAAATCATCTGTAATTGCACACATTGTTGTAAACTGATTGATCTCTCACCCACTGAAAAGAATGAATATTCTTATCAATAACAACTAGTAAGAATTAATGGCCATTAAAGTTTTATCCTGAAAATTAGAGCAAATTCCTAAGTCTGAATTCGTTCTTTATTTCATGTTTTATGTTGCACTAATCGCAGAAATAAGAGTTCATGATTGGTCTGAGTTCAAGATATGAGCTGATCAGAACTGTTTCTGAAAAAAAAAAATACTAGAACTATATGTTATGTGCTCTGTTAAATCACATAATTGAGTCTCTGTAATGTTATTGCCTGAAAGATTGTTCGAAATTGTAGAGCCATTTTCTTTGAATCAGATCTGTCCCGCATTTGCACAATTATTTGTTGAGGAACACATATGTGATATTTACCACAATTGTTCAAAGAAAGCTAGCACATATGTTGGCAATGTAAACCTCTGTTTCTGTGGCATTCAAAGAAATTTAGTTTTTTACTCTTCGATAAGTATATGGGTACCAATGCTGATGAAAATTTACTTCTGCTGCAGCCACATCCATGTGATGTTACTTGCAACTGCCGCATATGTTATATGCATAGTGGGGATCATCATGATGTACATCTGGTATGCACCCGAACCATCCTGTCTCCTCAACATTTTCTTCATCACATGGACACTTGTGCTTCTGCATCTCATGACCAGTGTTTCCCTCCACCCCAAAGTATGCTCTGGTCACTCCTGGCTTTTCACTTCTTAAATCCTATAACCTGATTTTAACGAATGCATGATTTCTTCCTGAAACAGGTGAATTCTGTCTTCTTGACTCCTGGCCTCATGGGACTTTATGTGGTATTCATCTGTTGGTGTGCCATTCGAAGGCATGATTCCTTAGCTTTTGGGAACATAATTAATTAGTTTTAGAAATTTCAGAGTGCATTCATTAACATTTCAATTTTTGTGGTTGTAAACTGCAACCTCTGAAACCATTTTTCACTCACGAATCAAGTATCAATTGGGGTTGTGGTGATTTACGGATAAGGACCTAAGGAACAGGCCCCTTGAGTTCTGTGACCACCCCAAGTAAGTAAAAAATATATAGTCTTCCAGCCTTCTGTGCCAATATGGCTGGTTGAAGTAATGTATCTATTGCTAAAGTGACGAAGATAAAGTACCTGTGTTCATTAGTTCAAATTGGATACATTAGCCTTTAAATCTCTTGAGTTTGAGAGAACTAGCAGTTTGTTCTAAGTAGTTTATTGAATTTTAACTTTATTACTTCTATGCGTTTTCAGTGAACCAGCAGGGGAAAGTTGCAACAGGAAGGCAGAAGCTTCCAACAAAACAGACTGGCTGACTATCATAGTAATATCTCATTCTTTCGAAATCTCTTAAAAATTTTTGAACCAAGTATTGATGACTGCTAATCTAACTATTGCATCTTAACCACTTACACCCCATAAGGAAAGAAGTGCTTGTATTTTCTCCATCTAAGGACCATAAAGATGAATATTCAAAAAGGTTTTATGATATTTGATAAATAACAAGTCATTGTAAAGTTTTTGCTTTCACAGTTTCAATTACCACAAACGCAAGCATGATGATTAATCTCTTATGCTTTCAGAGCTTCGTTGTTGCACTACTGGCTATGGTAATTGCCACATTTTCTACCGGTGTTGATTCTCAATGCTTTCAGGTTTGTTCCACTAGCTTCATAAATGTTTAGTAGTTATCTCCCTTTGCCATGAGAATGCATCTCACAACAGCTGCAGATCAGGAAAAAGGAAGCACCTGCTGAAGATGCAGTACCATATGGTTACGGTTTCTTCCACTTCGTTTTTGCCACTGGAGCAATGTACTTCGCAATGCTATTGATTGGCTGGAACACACATCATACTATTAAAAGGTATGTCCCCTGCTGTGCCATATTATTTTTGTCACTATTGCTTCATGCATTTCAAGGTTGGTTTATAACGAACTTTGGATATTTATTTGCTAGTTAAGTAAATAGGAATATGCATTTATGAGATTCTAGCAAACTGTGTCTTTCGAAATTACTTCTTAGAAACATCTCAAGCGGATATTCTTCAGTGATTGGCAAGTAATACAGAAACTTAAAGCATCTGTGGAAAGCTGAGAGCAAAGAGTTCCATTATTCTTTTGCAGATGGACAATCGACGTTGGTTGGACCAGTACTTGGGTCAGGATCGTGAATGAATGGCTAGCCGTCTGCGTTTACTGTAAGTACTTAATTAGAGCTACAATTGACATGAAACTTATCCTCATATTGCCAGGGCTATTGTCAAACATATAGGTTTCCTTTTCTCCGAAAATACAATGAAAAAACAAGATCCTCCCTTGACTTTCAGATGCTTTAATGATGATTAAAGACTAGCATAGGAGATTGGCTGATGAGGCTTACTATTCAAACAATAAGATAAGGTTATTTTCTTGCAGTGTGGATGCTGGTGGCTCCTGTTATATTGGGGTGCGGACGAACAACTGAACCTGCATGAAAAGCTTTTGGAAAGGGTGTTGAAATTCATTTTGCAGTTGCTCCAAACCATTTGCTGTCACATAAATGTCATCAGTCTACTTTGCAGATACAAGGACTTGAAGCATGGTAGCATTGCTTATAATTGACTAGAGCTGGAGCAACACCAAACATCCAAATTCTTTTGCCTAGCTGAAGGAAAATTGAGGCTCAACCCTCCTCTGTCTCAGCTAAAAGGGAGAATAGGGAAATTACACAGTATGTTGAAATTTGTCAAGAAGAATGCCAATTAATATTTGTAAATACACAATTGAAGGAAGATAGTTTTCAGAAAAGAAAAAGTTTCAAACCCTTGGAAATTTACATTTTTGGTGGCCTACTCTCCCTACAAAAATAAATGGTTCTATAGGGAATTTACTTGCCTCCTTCGCCCAATTTTAACCATGGGCTTTTCGGTACAGTCCAAGGTTGCAGAATTCCAAATGCAAAAATTCAAGTGCAAAATTGTAATTTCATCTGACCTATCATTTTCTATTACTATTGTTTTTCAATAATTGAAAAAGGAAAATCCGAATGGGTAAGTTTGAACATTGGACTTCAGAGTTCATCCAAGACACCAGAAAGTTCTTCATACACTTTTAATGCAGGAAGCCATTTACCGTTTGATTGTGACCGACAGACAGTGCCATCTGCCAGGTGGTAACCATATATTTTATACACACATATATATATATATATATAATGAATGTGGATGACAGTTTACTGACAATTCATCTGCTACTTCACTTTGATGTGACCAGATTTAGGCAACCACCAGTCCTTGTCATTTTTATAATTAAATTCCAATTCTTTGTGATATGGAAAATAAATTTCATTAAATGAAGGCCTAAAATGTCACGTGCTTTAAAGATTATCTGAATAATCTGAATTGCGTCGATGAGGCTGCGGGTGTAGATATCACAAATTCTTCAAATAATCTCAATATTCAATAATATTACATTACAAAGTTACAAACTGTGACCAACTTCACAAATTTTCACGTGCTCTGAAGAGGTGAACCGGATCGTCATTGAGAGACTGCAAAATCAGACGACACTAAGGGGAAAATAGAAGGTAAAGAAAGGGGAGGGTGGAAATGATACAATTTTCAGGCAACACACAGATCACTCCATGGAAATTACGGTAAACATCATATCTGCACAACAAGAAAAGAAAGAAAAACCTAGATCCCCCAGATGCTTTATCCGTAGTAACCTTGTGAATCCCAGCTTGCAACTCGTTGGCTTGCTCTCTCTCTGTCTCTCTGTGCGAGCATCAAGCTAATTATCTATGGCCAGTATGGATATCAGATCCTTGTATGCGGAACCGAACAACGGAAAATTTATAATAGGGCTTGGATCATTCTAACAAAAACCAAAACTTTCCACCCATCAATTTAACAGGTAGCAACAAGAGGATGCTTAACCAGACATGGGGTCCGTGATGCTTTGTTATTTATATTCAGCCGAATGGGTTGCCGCCAACAGAAGAGAATGGCTGTGGGGTAGTCGGTGCTGAGAATCTACCAGCCACCTGTTGATCCGCATTTACAAAACCAAAAGATGCCTCACTACCAATGCCGATTTGATGGCTGCAACGCGAAGAATAACTCGGATTAGGAACATAAATAAACCTATAAAGAACTTAAAAAGTTATGGTAATCAACAGCAGCAGACACAGATGGTTAACCAAGACCAAGCCAGACCATGAAACATAACAAAACTTTTCAACAAAAAATGGCCATTACATGGGCTTGTGGAGTAGCATCAGGAAACATTCCAATTCAGATAGGGATAAGTGTCCGACATGAACACTTGTCAAGACAGCCTGAGCATCCATGAAAACTCCAAGTAATTTTACTCTCTCTCTCTCTCTCCATCTCCCTCTCCCTCTCTCTCTTCTTCTTCATTTTCCCCTTTTACAATGCTTGAATGGTTGAACTTAATCCTTAAGAACTGAGAAGTAATTACCTGGAGGGTGGCAAGTTACTGGGTAACTGTGCTCCGATGTACGCCCCTGTAAATTTTTAAAAAATTGAGCACACTAAAGTCACAAAATAAAGAGATACAAAAAAAAGGGGGAATAAAAAGGCTTTACTTGGCGGCACTGCTGATGCGTAAGGCAGTAACTGGGATGGCATCCCTGATGCATAAGGTAAAGCCTGACGTGGCATCCATGCTGATGATGGAGTACCAAGGCTAGAAGCGCGTACTAAACCAGAAGCAGGAGGTACATTTGGCATGGCACCTTGTAAGGAAGCCATTGAAGGGAACTGCACCACAAGCAACACAAAAAAGAAGATTGCAGAAAAGTTAAATGTGCAACTCCTGGATAAGTTCAACGACTGGTGGCTTTGCATTGGGATTTCCAAAAATGAAAGTAGGTTGGTAAGTATGGTTATTGGGTGAATTTCCTGGCATCTCCAAACCCAACAAGCAAAATTGCACTTGTGGTGTTTGTCATCTTCAAGATTGTCAACCAGAAAATCCAGTTTAGACAGTTACAATCCACAAAGTCAAATCAACACCCAAGTTTCCTCCCAGGCACAGCCAAAACAGTCAAACATCGCATCAAGACACTTAAATAATACCCTTGGTTTCTTTTTTTGGGTACAATAAAGAATACCCTTGTTCTCTCTCTCTCTCTCTCTCTCTATATATATATATATATATATATATATGTGTGTGTGTGTGTGATGTGTGTGTGTGTGTGTGTGTGTGTGTGTGTATATATATCACCTAAAATTTAGAGAGTCTTAAATTCTATGCAAACACAGAAAACAAGCACACCAGCATCATAACTCGCCATAATGTTATCACAGAATCCTTACCACAATAAGACTAAGTCAGTGCCACAAGCATTGAAATAGTTGTAAAGAAGTGAATAACATACTGTTTGATTTTGAACTGGAGGTGCTTCACCACCAAGATCAAATGGGTTTACTGACTTTGATGATTGTGGAAAAGCAGACATTGGCTGTAACAACAGATTGCATGCAGAACTATAAGTGAGTCATCAAGTAACCAGATATGCAGTAATGGAAAATAGAATTAACTCATGAACCTAATTGTTGCGAGATGTAATCGTTACCACTGCAGTACTATATTGCATAGTGAACCCCATACCACGGGGTGGGCCAGTTTGCCACCCTGCTGCAGGTGTAGGATATGTTGGATAGGTTGCAGTAAAAAAATCCTGTCAAGAACAAGTTAACACAATAAATATTCCTCACAACACAAAACTGCTATGTCCTTGGTTTAAAAGGGAAATTACCGCAGGTAGTTCTTTTCTTCCACTTGCTTTTGTTTCTATAGATGGAGGCTGTGATGCACCAGTAGAAGTAAAAACCAGCACTGATTGTGAGACAGCTTGAGGCGTTTGTGCAGCAGGTGCACTGAAATGCCCCTGCATATGCTGGGAAGGAACAAAATTCCATGGCTGCCAAAAAAGTGCAACACAAACTTAGGTGAAGAAAGACTCAATTATCCATAAAAAACCACAAAATGTAAGAATACTAGAAAATGCAGCCCACCTGACTGGTTGAAGCTCCATCAACTGGTGGCATAAATTGTTGGGCAGTAGACTGACTGCTGGCTGCAGAGAAAAAAGAAGTCTGTTGATGCTGCACATTAGGCCATTGTCCAGCATTATTTACACTGGCCTGGGAACTACCACTGGTGACAGGCATTATAGGAGTTAATCCAGGAGCAGCTGCCAAAGCACCAGTAGGAGGCAATGTTGACAAATTGCTAACTGGTGCAACTGCAGAAGCACCAGCACCAACGGGTATCTGCCCTGTGAATGCAACATTGGGATTACCACCAAGAGGTGCTACACTCATGTTGACCACAGGAGCAGGTATCTGACCACCAACAATGGTAGATGGTCCTGATATATGACCAGGGACAGATGCTGGCACCGACAATTGAGAAAGAACAGAGTCCAGGGTGTTCATGTTTGAAGGGGCCTGAGAAACTATTGTCTGAGGGGCAAAATCGAACGAGGCCCAGTTGTTGTCATTGGTAGAACTTGTTGGCTGCACAACGGATTGAGTCACTGTTGTTCGTTGTGTCTGAGTAACTGCCTGAGCTGCTGCAGGCTCAGGATCAGCATCAAAATCAATTAAGCTGACAGTCGTTTCCAATTTGACTTCTGCTGGATTCCCGCTGGTAGATCCCAAGCTGCTGGAAGATGCAGTTCTCTGCTATAGAAGTAATACTACAGTCAATCCATTCTTTATCCAAATAAAAGTAGAGCACAAATAAAGACAGGCAGCAAAAGATCTTTTTTCTTCACCCAATAATGAAAAATTGAATGAATCTTAATACATGGCCATGCAAAGTTCTAGATTGATGATATTTGAACAGCAATAAAAGTGCATCCATTTTGGTGATAAATTTCACCCAAGTTATACCTATATACCACTTAAAAAGCACATGAATTCACACATGACCAGCCAAAAGAGACCTAAACATGCAAGATAATTAACCACAAAATAAATGCAAATAAGATGTCATGGAAGGACAACCCTGCTATGCTTTTATTTCCAGTACAAGTTTCTTTAACTTGAAGGTATAAATTAACATGCCAAACATTGTAAAAGCGTTAAAAAGCACAGTACCATGATATCATAATCAAATTGATCATAACTCAAAAAATTACCATTACTAGTGGCATGGAATGCCAATCACTATGGCTAGAATAGAGTCACTCCCTACACAAAGTAACTAGTAGTTCCAATAAAAGGTTGTCAACTAATGAAAATCAGATACCATAGTTGGAATCCCAACAGGATAAGAACTATCAAGAACATCTAAAAGTAGGACATATACTCTGACTACAATTACAGAACAAGAGGAGAAAAAGTAAATTTGAAAAGAATGAGAACCACGCCAATATTATGGCAAAAGGCATCACATCAAAACTATAGCTTTTGCAGAGAATTCAAAAGGGCATAATGATAAGACATAAATAAATTACATTTATGGGGGAGGGAACAGGGAAAGCTCATCTTTTTGCGGAATCTAAAAAGCACAAAAAACGAGAAAAGATTTGCGAACATTGCAAAATAAACCAAAGCAAAACCCTGAATCCGAACATTAAACTATGGTTACCAAGCACATAGCAGAAACTACCTGTGTCTGAGGGACATCAACAGTTCTGCTGCCATTTGCCTTTGGAGGTTCACTTATACGAAGTGGTATCACATTCTCACCCAAAATTTCTCTAACAGGGCGAACTACTGGGGGACTGG
>NW_018397256.1:8648141-8650602 GCF_002168275.2 Theobroma umbraticum | reverse complement strand
GATTGAACTCTTCAAAGAATGTTGTTGAAGAGGGTGGAAAGAAGAGAGAAAGATAGATCGAGAGGTAAGAGGAGAAATTCTCTCCCATATTTATTTGAATTGTTATGGATATTTGGAGTTGTGAAATAAAAATGGCAGAGAAAGAGAGAGTAGGTCGCAGAGAAAGTTGTATGTATAGGGATGAATTGGAGAACCATAATTATCCAGGCTTACAAAGGCAGCAGCTGGTAACACTTCTTCTCGCTGCTGTTGCTGTTGCTGTTGCTAGTTTGTGGGTTTTTATTGTTATTATTCTCTTCTTTTTATTATCATACTTTTGTCTCTTTTTTGCTTCTCATTTTATAGTATAATCCGATGAACATTTTACTTGTATTGATGATTTTCCAGAATTCAGTTATTCCTTCTTTTCAATTGCCAATTCTCCATTGTGTTTATCCTTAGTTTCTTTGTCTTGACTGATACGTATCACCAATGCTTCATTCCTTTTGCATTCTGGTTGATCATTTCCTTCATATTTTCTTAGCATTGCGCAGCACAAGTTCATTACTTGATTCTTGGTGCAAGCTTAGGTGATATTGAAAGAATAGTTTTAAGTGTACGAGTTAGAATTTGAATGACGATGATATTGGTTGATGCGGATCATCATTTCCTTTCATTCCCTTTAGTTGATCTCCCGAATTGGGAAATCAGTGAGGATGAAAATTGATAAGTCACCCTCTTTAAGCAAAATTTCCTGTTTCTCATCTTTCAACATTGTTTAACGACCAATTTCCATCTTTGGCACCATGGAAGTAAAACAAGTTCCAGCCTTTGGTGGAAAATTGTTTATGTTCAGCAAGTTTTGGTTGGCCGTAGGTCCGGCTTTCCAGGTAAATTTTGGGGGGTGGGGTTTATTTAAGATCTCTGGTGTCTCCGAGTGATTTCATGATTTCATCCGAGTCCTGAACTTCCGATCGAGGCGACAGGGGCTAATTGAGATCTTTAGTGGGTCCTAAAACGGCCCACTCAATTCAAGTCCCCCCTTAATTAGTGGTGGATTCAATCTGTGACTCAACTTTTATCATTTGATTAATGTTGTTGGGATTAGTCCCATGTGCAAACCCCCTAATATTGGTGGGTTTGAAGTTTTGAATTCAAACCAGATTTCTTCACGCTCACACTTTTCCCCTTTGGAATTTGGAAATGAAACGTTCAACTCCTTTGATGCCACGATTGGTGGCTGGTGCTGTTGACTGTTGCCCCCTGTTCCTCCACATTTTCCCAAAGTGATTGGCAGGAGCTCTTCCAGGCATCCCTGCCTGGTATTCTTTTTTCGGGGGGTCATCTCTTGAAAATTCATCCCTCGCTTTCATGGCACATGCACCATCTGAAAGCGCTTTGGTTGCAGCTGTTATAGATGTCCCTTGCTATCATGGAATGTGAATAGTATGAAATTTAATGGTCTATCAATCAAAATCACTGCTAAATAGCAGCTGCCATCACAACTAACTAGATTATGACAGGCAGAAGAAAACCTTGTTTTTCTTGACAAATATCAGCATCTAAAATACCTCAATGCCAGGCTGCAACCGCGGCAACATGCCAACATCATTGCCAAGCCCACTATTAGCCACAGCAGTTTCATCCGTGCACTTTTCCCGTGGAGCCATTCTCAATTGTAGCACAAAATCTGTCCCCCGATTGAAAGTACATTCCTTCTTCCTAGACTCGGGACTCAATTAAGCACAACTTTTGGGGTCTTCCTCTCGATACCCTACATTGGCAAGTCTCTTTCTGACGGAAAACTCATTTCTGAATGGTTGGGCAATTTAGGGGCAATAGCACAAGTTTTTCCAATTTGGGTTGGGTGTTGCTTTCTTCCAAAAATGCGTTTTTTTCCATTCTTATCAAGTTCTCTTTTGAGAACAGAGAAGAAAGAACACTACTAAACTCCTGTCTGGCACTGATAGGAGCATGTGACTCACCACAACTGTTGCTTTTTTGTACTTTTATTCACCCCTACTTCTGAGATTGGAGGGTGGCTTTGGCCCCTAACTAAATAACGTTAAAAGAAAACAGAAATCTCACTGGTGTAAATCAGAATTTTGCTTTTTTCCTACTGCTAAAACAATCCCATTAATAAAAGGAAAGATGCTGACTTTAATTATTCATTTGTGTTTAATCGTGTCCCCAGCTAATACCTTTCTTCTCCAATTTGCATTATTTTAATGAGTTACATAATCAGTTTACTTGCTCTCGTGATTTTCTGGACTTGGATTGTATTAAAATAAAGGGTAAAAAGTTGTACTCTACTATTCTGCTTTGAGAATAATTAGAAAAAGAGAATGGAACAATAAAGAAAGAAGAGCCGGCTGTGCATATAGCATGACTAGTGACCATAAAGATAATATGAATAAAGAATTCAGAATAAAACCAACTTAAGTACTGGGAACCAAGCTTTATCCTTTCATTCAATCTATGA
>NW_018397256.1:8636145-8648041 GCF_002168275.2 Theobroma umbraticum | reverse complement strand
GATAGTCAAGTATTAACCTGCTGTCAGGAACAGAATTACGCTGTGGATCCCATTCTTTAAAATAGATGTCCTTTGCACGCTGCACGTAAGAGAGAGGAGCCAGGCAATATGAGAAACTGGAAATATTTAAAATGAAAAGAAAATTACACATACGCAAAAGAAGTCTTTTCTTTTTGGGTGAAGAGGATTTATCTGTACCTGATTTCCCCCGTCTTGAAGAGCACTAACTTCTTGAGAAGTAAATTTAGCCATCGACACTGATTTAACTCTGTGTGTGAACTCCCGACTAGAAATAATTAAAACAGAAGCCCATTTTAGTAATCTACTGACTATCATTACAAAGGCACCAAAAGTCTCAGATATAAGCTAATCAGCAGGCAGCAGCCAAAATATGAAGAAAACTTAAATGTCCCAAAAAATGTGAACACTTACTGTATTCCACTACAGGTAGTGCAAACAAATGTCCAGAAATTTGTGCAAACATATTGAGGCCCCTGCTCAGCTGACAAGAAGTTAGCAGATGGCAACAGTATAACAGAGAGTATATACACTCAAAATTTACACATTAAAGGAACAACGCTCAATTTAGCACAAAAGAAAATGCCGCAAAAAGCAGATTTCTATTGCAAAATTTCCAAAAGCAACATATTGGGACGAAATTCACACAATCATTTTGCGGAGCAACCAAAATTCTCCAGAAGGTTAAGAGTGAAAATTCCAAAATAATCAAGACTTGCATCAGGCTTTCTAATTGTAAAGAAATTCATATTAGTGTTCAAACATATACAACATCTTGCTAGTTACAATTCCCAGCCTAAGGATAACCTGCTTTTTTCCATATTTCAAAATAAATGGGTTGATTTTCCATGTATGCAGGGATATAAATATAGAAGTATCAATAATATAGTATTTATAATAAATAATAAATGAACCACAAGCATTATTGATTTCATCAACAACACTGATTCAATCAATTCAAAGCCTACATATATAAACAAGTGTATCCAATAATAACACTTTTCTCCGGTATTTCATGAGAGTTTACGACTTCCTAGTGCCTTGGTGATGTGTAACTTCGAATTATTCATCCAAAAAATATATCTATGCCTAAATCCAAAAAGCAAATGTACTTGATGAACAATTCACACAGTTTTACTCCATCAATCGATAGCATAATACAACAGCACAATCATCAAATACTCAATGCTGGCTCTCTGACTACAATCATAGGATCAAAACATAAACAAGAACAAAAATTTAAAAAAAATCATACCAAACTGTTGCAGTTAATACATCTACGATTCTCCTGTTGTTTGAGAAGACCCCGAATTATTCGCTCATTTTTCTCATCTTCCTTCACCCGACTCGCCATCATAACCTTCCTACATCAAAATAAGCAAAGACCAAATTATAGAACTTAAAAAAGGGACAGATAGTTTTGAAAAATAAAACAAAAGTAGTCCACAAGAAATTTCTCCAAACTTATTAATAACCAGAAGACACAAAAATATTAAGTAATTTCAGAATTCTAATCCAATTAACTCCAACTTTGCTTCTTCTACATTACTCATTTCTATAAAATCGATTAAACCTTAACTTCCATACACTGGCAAAGAAAAATTTAAAAATCTAAACTGCAAACCTCTTATTTTTCCTTACCAAGCCAACAGTTTCCTGCTAGCCAAACAAATAAAAAAGTACAACATACAAAAATTCAACTAACCAAAGGCAACGGATCTGAGCGATCAAAGCGTCTTAAAAACACAAAACAGCAAAAATAGACAAATTAGAACGTGTTTGGAACCCTAGAAAAGTTGACCGAGAAAAAAGAAAAAAAATAAGAAATAACGAACTGACCTGGAATCAGAGAGAAAAAGGAAAAGTTTGTTTCGAACTTTGGTTTAGAGGCGCTTTAATCAAATAATCCGATCCAAAGCCAAGAATATTACGTAAGTAAGAATAGAGCAATAAAAGCTGGATTAAGCAAAAAAGAGAAAAAGAGAATAAGGGAGGGAGAAATTTGTAGATCTTTGAAAGGGGTGTTGGAAACTACAGAGGGAAGCTTTGGTACAGCTAAGAACTAAACAAAATACTAAAAAGGCTGCTTTATTATTTTAATTGTTTTGTTTTTTCCTTAATATGAAGAGAGAGAGAAAAATACTTATTTAAGAGAAAATTTAGAGAGAGAGATAAATTCTGAGATTTTTTTTAATTTTTCTTCTATTATTTTTTTTTATTACAGTACTGCGTTCTCGGACAGAGGAGAACAAAGATGAGCTTGTCCCCGTGCAGTTAACCTCTTTTGACGGTTTTCGTCTATTTTGTTGAATAAGGACGACCTGTGAAGAAGTCTATTTACTTAATTGCCATTGGCTGATAACCCGAATTAAGACTACAGGTTTACAACTGTGTTTCTTTTTTTTTTTTAATGTTTTACATCGTATTAATTACTCTTTTATATTTAACTCAAAGTGAAATTACTGATTTGATATTTAAAAAAATAAGCTTTTGAATTACGTAATTAAATTTATTATATATTTCGTTAGTTTTATTTATCAAAATGAGTGATGTTAAATAAAATCTATTATGAATTAGAAACATTTTATTACTTTTTATTACATTGATCAAAATTATTCTCAAAGGTAAATTATTTTAAAAAATAATTTTTAATATTTAACTATGAATTTTCAAAGATCGAATTTTCAAAGATCTACTTAATCTTTTGGCATTTGATTTTTACATAATCTTTTTTACATTAGGCTGAACTTTAAATGCTGTCTCATTCTGTCAATGGAAAACCGAGACTTCTAGAATGCGGGATCTATAACATGGAAAATCGGTGGTTCTTTTTTTTTATTTTTTATTTTCTTTCATTTTGTGGTTGGCACAAGATGTTAAAATTGTTCATACTAAATTTTTCTCTTCTTTTGTCTTTGGCTTCATACTTTCCCAAATTGAAAAGTTTGTATATTATTTTATTATTTGATTTGTTCTTAGTTCTTGCTTATAAAGAATAAAAAACCAATTTCTTATACAACGTTGTTCAAACATATTGTACAGTCCATAAACTAGTGTTGGATTGAAGCTCAAGGATACAAATGATTTAACATATAACAAATTCTAGTAAAAACCAAAAAAAAATCCTTTACTGTTAATTCAAACAAAATTTAAGTAATATTCTAAACTGATACTATTGTAATATGACGGAATTAGTATGTTCATTCTCATAATGAAAGATATTATCCAATAGCTATTTAGATAAATGATACTATGTAGAAATTCATTGTATTCAAACAATATACATATTAAACTTATAATTAAATTTATTACGAGTCACTGAACTGGAAGGGTTTATAATAACAACCTTTTCAGAGAAAAAAAACATGAGAAATTTTGTTTCCCACACCTAATAACATTATCCATTTCTTCCCCCATTGATGGATTTATTTAATTATTTAAATTCTTTATTCATTTTTAATTAGAGAAAGAACAGTGAAACAAAAGAGATAAAATGATGAAGGACAACAGTTCATAATTACTCCAAAAGAGTGCAAACATTTGCTTTAGTCATTATAAAAGAATTACATTTTTGAATTGTAATGCACATGCATTGCCACATGGTTATCAAGATTAATAGCACCATTGCATCATTTTACGAATGGGTATTATATTGCAACATGCGTACACCTAATCAATATTATTGTCCTAATCAATATTATTATCACGAGTTTAAAGAAAAAAATAATAATAATAATACAAAGGGTGGCCCCTTTAAAAGCAAGAAAAAAAAAAGTTAGCTTTCCGCCTATTATAATCTCCATTCGTTATTGAATGCTTGGTGGAAAAAGAGGAAGAGGAAGAGGAAGAGGAAAGCTACTTCTCCCAACCCAGTTAGCTACCCCCAATCCCATCCTTTTCTTTTCCAATAATTCCTCCTCTCTTTTCTTTCCACCTCGTCGGCCGGGTACGGGTCAGGGCCCAAACTCGACGGCCATTGAAAACGAAGTGGGGTCATTTTGAGTGGGTATGAGGTGGGACCAACTGTTGATGAGTTGGCTAGAATATAGGACAAAGACCGCAAAGCCTACAAATTACAGGCAGAGGGAAACCTCAAGCTCTGGATTATTTTTTTTATTTTTAAGACGGCGTGTTCGGAAGATAAAGGACAAAAAAAAAGAAAAAAGAAAACAGAGATGAAATTTTCGCGCTCTATGCTCTGCTGTGAAGAGGATTAAGATCAAAACGCAAAATGCGTGAAGTAGAAACGACTAGTTGAAAAGAAATGAAAAAACCCTAAATCTTTTCATATTTCTTTGTTTTCGACCTTTCATCTCCGTTTACAATAAAAGAAACTTGTTTGGTTTCAAGAGCATTCTACTCTGTTCATATTTTAGAGGAATGAATCTTGAAATTTAGATATAGTTTTATTTTGGGGGGTTCCTTTTTGGTTATTAAAATGGCGAACTCGGGAGAAGTGGAAGCACAGTACGAGAGCGAACCGGAGGAGACGTTGTTATTGCGGATAAGAAGGGAAGCGAGCGACGACGATAAGGATGTCGAAATGGAGGAAAACAAGATGGCCGTACGGTTTAATAGAAGTGTTAGAAGGACTGGTTACGCTGATGAGTCGGATGGTGGCAGTGGAGCACCGGAGTTCTACGAAGATGATGGTGATGAGGAAGGTTCTTACGTCCATGAACTTGAAAAGCTTGGAGAAGAAGTAGAAGAAGAACGCGAAGAGGAAGTTGCAAAACAAGTAACATCGACGAAACAGAGAGGAAGAGAGAAGGTAAACGATGCCGACATCGACCCCTTTGCGGTTCCAAGAACCGGTGCGTTTTACATGCATGACGATCGTTTCGACGGTCTTCGTCGTCGAAGTCGCTATCAACGGAGGTACCTTCGTTTTTCTGTTTAACTCGAGTTTGCATGTAAAACGATTAAATGTCATCGAACTATACTCAATATACGATTATAATATAAGATTCATATTTCTCCGCTAGCGAAGGCACCATGTCTCGATTCGTTTTGATGAGAATGTTTGAACTGCATTTTGATTCAAATATTTTAAACTATCTTCATGAATCTTTGATAGGTTTAGATTATTGATTTGTTCAAGCTCATTTAATTTTAGTTACAGATGTTAGTTCACATGGCGGTTTTCGATAAAATAATGTGCATTAAATATTCTGGTGTGTATGGGGCGAGGTATTGTTGAGTTAAATGGTGAAAATGTAACTGACAATAAGAATGTGCTAACACTTTGATGCCTAGATCAGTTAACACTTTAGTTCTGCTTCATTTAACATCTTAGATTTGCATTATAACCTTGGGCTGTACTGTAGTTAACCAATAGGAGATGTCTGCTCAGTCTACCTTTTTTCGTATCCTTTGCTATTAATACGGTAACATTCATCAGAACAATTTAATCAATATTTTTGGTAGCACCGTAAGATTTTAATTACTGTTATACTTGCTAATTAGTCACACATCAGTTGAGACCTATTTATTGTATAGCTCTGTTGGTTAATGTTTCAGGGTGTTATTATATGGTTCTGCGTCACCTTCCTAGATCAGCAGACCATTTATTTTTTAATTTTTCGGAAGTGGATTTCATGGTTGTTTATGTCGGTAGTCAATGATAGAGAAATAATTCAATAAAATGCAGATAAATTCATATACTGTCATATGATGGATTTGGTTTTCTCTTAATCAATTTTCTTTGCTTTTGGTGATTTATGTACCTTTTCTCTCTCCTCGCTCCTTTTTTAACATAAATATTCTGTGTAGTTTCTTTCTCGTTTTTGTTATGTTAGTACACTTTATTTATCATCTTTATTGTCTTTCTTTTTTCAGGAAAAAGTACATCTGGGAATCCAAAGATGAATTAAAATGGATGCATGACAAGTTTGAAGAGATGACACTGGAGAAACCACATAATAATGAACTGAATGCCTTTGAAGTTCAGTCTAAATGCTGAACACTGTTTTTCCATTTTGTGATGCTTTTTTATGTGGTGGTGGGAAAGATATCACATTGTCGCAGGTTTTACTTAACAGCAATGAAAGCACTATTGTAACACCTTTTTTTTTTATTAATTGTCTCACTAGATACACAGGACTTCTAAAGATCATCATCAAGGTCGCAACAAGAATAATACTAAAAGTGGTGGTTATAAAGCAAAAGATTCCAGACCTCATTCCAAATCTGGCAGTAATGGCAGTTCTTCAAAAATAGTTAAAGGACGAGGGTCTGTTAGATATAACCCTCTTTTCAGGAGCAGCTCTGTTAATTCACCAATGAAAAGCATGCAGTAAGCTGACATGTTGGATAAATTCATTCTTTGGACAATGCTCTCTTCATCCAGTATTTTTGTTAGACTGCTTTTTGCTGCTTGGTGATTTTTCAGATTGGAGAAGACCCAAGGAACGAGTTCCAAAACAGGTTCAGCAAGAGTAATTTCAGCAAATAACAGGCGGCAGTAAGTTACAAACACCAACATGCATGCACCAATTGTACCTTTTTAACTCTTTGGTTTGTTCCATTGTTATTGTTTCCATGACATTGTTGTTTGCTGACCTCAGATATAAACAGCTCCTGGGGAAGACATCAAATGCTGATTCATCAGAAAGAGCATTATCAATTAAGTGCAAGCAGTAAGCTAAAACTTCGGATTCATTTGTTCCTTGAAATTTTATGTTAACCGAATATATTGCAATTCTGTATAATCATGAATGATCTTCTAGGCCTGCAAAGCCCTTTGAAATGACTAGGGATACAGATTCATCTACAGTTTTCTCAACAAAGAGCAAGCAGTAAGTTATATTTTTGGGTACTTATTTTCTGAAACCTTTTTTGTTGATTATCTTTTTAAATTGATTTTTATTTATTTCTAACCTTTCAGTTCTGGGGACCTGCAAATGGTGTCATATATTAATCCGGCAAGTGTATCCTTCCGTGGTTTCAATGCAGATTCTGATTCGCTTCCCTTTGATGAGCACCTTTTGGCACCTAACATGAGTTCTTACCTGCAAGCATTTTATCCTGCAAGTTCTTTTAATGTTGATAACTCCAGGACAGAAAAAAGGATGGTACTACCTGGAAGGAGAAATGTAACGTTTCCTGCTTCTGTGCTGCCAAATCAGATTATCCATGTGCCACAATCCAATGAGTACTTACCAGAAAATATTGTGCTAGATATTCCTTATGCTAAGGAGGGAGTTAGTCTGGTTCCTGAAAATTATTTTTGCGAACATTCTTTTCAGTATTCAGTGCCTGGGTCAACATACATGCCTTCTCCTGAGTCAAGAGACCAGAGAATTGGTTCATCTCTCTCAATACCATTTACTCATCAAGCAACTCTCTTTCCTAGCCAGTTAAATAGAGTTTCTTCTCTGGCACAGCAGCCCATTGTTCAAGGAATGTCTGTTGAAAGTACAATTCAACCTTCATCACAAGTTTCCACTCAGCAGTTGCATTCATGCCTTGGGAGTGGATATCAGAAATTAGTTGAAGCTTCATCTCTGAGTTTTAATGAATCTGGAACATTGGAATCTTTTGCAGTCTCAATTCAGTCTAACGTTGTGTCTCGGGGGACTGGAAGCAGCATCATTAGTCCTCCTCAATACTCTGGAGTACAGGGTGACCAAAAGTTTAATGCTACCCCAGTACTTCTTCCTGGTATATAATTCCCTTTTCCTTTCTCCCTTTGAACCGATAGAGTAAGTTTTGGTTACTTGACATTGTAGCTCCATCAAAATAGTTACTATGATTCATACATATAGTTGGTGTATTAATGCTTCTATCATTGCAATTTTACTTTAGTTGTTAGCCAAGGTTCCTTTAGTTGATATATAATTGTTAACTAGGTGGATTGTGGGTTTACATGCCTTTCAATACTCTTATTTTTCTAATCTTTTTTTTTTTTTGGAGGGGGCTGGGGAGGGGGCCGTTGTTGTAATTGAAGAAAGGTGAGTAAATAGGTCAGCCTGATTATATTATCTGTAATTTAAGCTTTTAGTTTTCTTTAGTCATTTGGAGGTGGTGGATCCTACTACAGGGATTTGCTGCAGGGTAGAGGATTCCGATTAGGTGGTGATATCAGTTTAAAAGTAAACTATGAACACATTGAACTGTCAAGGCATCACTAACATTATAGTAGTTGCAAAGTATGATCTATCAAAGAAGTTTGTAGTTTATCAGACGATCTTCATTCGTTTTGAATTTGAATGTTTGGGCTAGCAGTTATGCCAATTGGGGGCCTGCATCTTGGTAGACTTGGCAATCCTGTGATTGATATGACGTCCACTGGATACATTGGTGAACCTCAAGTTCATTTTAGGAATCCCAACCTGACATGGTATGCTAATTATCTCTCTGTATATGTGAAATTTCTTTCACAAGTTGCAGTCCCTTGTTCCCCTTCAATGCATGAGATCTCTAAAATAATGAAGTTCTTCCTTGAGTTTTGTCCAGGTGATAGGTATCCTGTCAGTTTGATGGATTTTTAGTGATTAATTAATGAAAGTTGTGGAGTATTGTACTCATCAAGAGGCTCTCTCTTACAACTAACCAAAGATTGCAATTATGTCATAGTTTTCTTGGACTAAAAATAAAATTAGAGGCTTATAGATTATGGCTTTATATACTTCTCTGATAACCATGAGTCATCATTGTCGTAATTGATTGTATTTGCTTTCTGGAACAAATTTCAACTTTTACATCAGCACAGTATGATAGGGGAAAAGGCACAAATAACAGTCTTTAGCAAATGATACTGCAGCACTCATTCTCCTGAGAGTACATGTCTTTTAAATTGAAGAAAATGAATGGAAGTGTTACTAGGGTCCGGAAAAGATGATTTAGAAAAGCTTGTTGAGCTTTTCTGGAAGAAATAGAATGGTGAGATGATCTCACTGCTCCTTTATGTTGCCTTGATATTTGGTTTATTTCCAGTTTAAATGGTTGAATATTTAAAGGCGTATGCTCTTTTTGCTTCTTTCGGTTTGCTTCTTACGCAGACAGTACATATTGAAACTTTGAAACAAGTTGATTTCAGGATTTTCATTCTTGCAGATATCTTTTCTGTTACTAATAGTTAAAAGAAGTTTTATTGTGTTAACTTAGTTGCCGCGATAATTAATCTTGATTTTTCGTCTGTGCCATTTGATGATGGTGTGACTTCTCTAGGTTACCAGTTTTACCAGCTGCTGCTGCAGCTGTAGGTGCCACATATCATCCTCCCTGTGTTGCTTCTGATGGCAGATGCTATGGTAATTTGACAACGCCTTTTGTTGATAATGCTAGGTTCGTAGCAATGAACTACTACTTACTGTCTCTAATCGCTCTGCAGTGGCTACCTTGTCTGAAATATGCTATATAAACTTTCTTTTCCTCCCTTAACAGATTACTTATAGCATTATCTCTTTGATAGCATAAAGTTCGAAGAATCTGTGATTGTGTCAAGATGTTGTGTAGCCTTGAAGGCATGGTTAGCATTAACTTTTTACAATCTATTGAACAAAAAGAGATTAGTAATGTTCTTCCAGTGGCAAAAGCAAGAAAAGAAAAAGAGAGAGAGAGAGTGATTTTGGTCACTGTTGGCAATGTGTTTGGGTTTGCCTCTTTTTCTGCTATATAGCTCTGTTTTGTTTCTATTACGGTTGTCAAAAAATTGATCTCCATGCATGCAAGTTCAAAACTGTTGACATTTTAGCCAGAGTATTAACAATTTTTACTAATGGTAAATAAGATGTACTGACGTTTGCAAAGCTGCAACTGATTAGAATTGTTATCATATGAATGTTTTGTTTGCCTTTTTAAGTTTTATCAATAATCTATTCATGTATGCATGTTGGCTTCTCCAAGTAGACTATATTGCACACCAAATTCCAAATCTTCTGTGATCACTCCGGTTTGTTCTATTGCATTGCATCCGCATACATTTTGCATTATCTTTAAACTTCTTAATTGAATAGCATGTTTTAATCTGCTAAGCTCTAATGCAATGCTTTTTCCCTTTTTGTTTCAGTTTAGATTCTTTTTTAAGGTTTCCCCAACCATTCTCTCCTTTCCTTGGAAATCTACTTTCCTTTCTATACATAGTTGTCTCCCTGTTCCTATTGAGCTATTAAATTTTTAAGGATATCAGTTAATACGTGAAGCAAACCTGACTTGTTGAGTATCTCTGCAGTTATGCAACATGTATATCCATACCCACTAATGAAGCAGTTTCATCTGGATCTAGTGATGGCAGTCTGCTGTCTTTGGAGACTGGTTAGTTCTGAAGTTTGTTCTTTTGATTGTGCATGAAGTACGTATATTCTTGGTCTGTTAGTTATTGTCCTGTTATAGGATATGTCGAGCAAACTGCAGAGCGAGTGAACAATGACTGTGGAATAGAACAGTTCAAGCCTACAAGGCAAGTGACTTTCTTTATGTATCTATCTGGATAGATGTACATGTGCCTGTTTCTTATGGCTGTCTTTTCTGCAGGTATTCAAGGATGAACATGAAGGAGTGAAGTGCATACAATTGGATGTTTATAATCGAGCAGCTTAGAGATTGATGGTTCTCCAATTTGTGGTCTTTCGTTTCTTATATGTAAGTCTGTAACATCTTAATGGTTTCCTTTGCTTAGCTTTCATTCCTTGTTCCCTGGTTTAACTAGAATTGCTCCATGCAGCGGTTTATATTTCAAGCTGTATATCTGCAATCATTTTTTCCTTTTGGCTATATGAGCTTTTATTCCATTGTTTTCTTGATGCTGATTTTTTTTACCAATATCCGGATATCTTGATTGCTTGAGTTGTTAGAACTCTCATAGATTAAGGTAATTGGAAGGGAACCTATTGACATCCAATTTTTCAGAATCTTGATATGAGCTTTGCTTTCTCATATGGGAATTCTTTAGCAACATTTAAAGGTTGATATAGGAATGGTCGCAATTAACCATACCTTAAATATTATTCATGGTGTAATTAAGATAATATACAATATGAACCAATTGATTTGATCTAATGATTTATAAGTATTTTAGAGGTTCCAAGTAGGATCGTGTTTTAGGAATTGAAGACTCGAGGAAGATGTTCTAATTTGGAGCGCACCCTCATACTTAAAGCGTTTATTTTTGCATCATGGGCATGTGATGTTATCTCGTATGCCTTTGGCCGTCCACGCCCTCTAAGCGACATTGCAAAATGGTCAGGTACCTGCGGCCTCCTCTAGTGTTCAAATAAAATATTTGCTCACAGTAATAACAAGTTTTTCGGTTGTACTGAACTGACATGTCATGCACTTTCTACATTAGAATACTGATGAAAAAATGTTCTGGACATGGATGCCTGCTCATCCATAGTAAGCTTGCTCATGGTACATTCGCAAATTTAGTTTCTTGTTGAGATTTTAATCCTAGAAATGTCTATCGTCTGGGCCATTGGTAATGCAGCTGTACAGAACACAGCCCACTAATTTTGTAGTTGAGGGTGCTGAAGTGTGACTGAACACTGATTCCACAAGAGGCAGTTTCAATGTTAACGTAGCCTTTGTAGTTCAACTAATATACTACAGGAACCTTTAAAATTTCGGATTTGAGATCTACAAAATCACGAAACTCTTCTGCTTGCTTTTATAATTTCCTCTGTTTTGTTGATATTCAGTTCGAAAAATGATTTTTCCTTTGCGGAAAATGAAGTGTCTAGAGAGGGCAAATAAGGAACAATGTCAACTGTCACTCCTTGAAAACTAAGCCTTGTTTACCGTATCCGTCTCTCTCTGGACTACTGTTGGTTTGCTGAATCTCCTATTTATTTTTGTTCCTAAGAAAAGTTGATAAGGAACAATTTGAGGCAATAGATGCTATAATAGATGTTATTACTGGCGCTCATATACATTAGCA
>NW_018397256.1:8614393-8636045 GCF_002168275.2 Theobroma umbraticum | reverse complement strand
TCAGCGATAATTGCATGGTCTTGTCCTCGATTCCACTGGGGGGAGGGGGAACCGCGTCATGACATGAAGGGGGTAGTTGGTTGATAGGAAATAAGAGACATTCATTGTGATTAAAATGCAGAGAATCACATTGCAGTATTTGATTGATGTTTTAAGATGAGAGTAATTCTTCAGCAATGTCATTGCAATGAGGGAAGAGAATATCATTCCCTTCTCTCCCGAAGGGAAAGTTACTTTCCCTCAACAAATGGAAAGTAAAATTATTTTTGTTCTCCAACTTATCCTCTTGATCTTTTCTCTCCTTCCTACCTTTTTCACCACTTTCTTCCTTTTTACCTTCTGGCTTTTCCTCCTCCTCACCTTGCCTTCGTCTCCATCTTTCTTATTGCCCGTAGGAAGGGTGGCTTGTCACTGACGTAATTGGATCAAATTTCATCACTAAATCTAAAAATTAAAGAGATTGAGATTTTAGATTTTATAAAATCTTAATTTAAATTTTTAAGAATTTATAAGTATTTTGAGAACAATTATGTTTTTGATATCAAAAATTAAAAAATAAATATTTAAATAGTTTAAAATGAAGGAAATTTACTAAAAAATTAAGAGAATTTGAAAGGAAAATGTGTTTGGATGTCACTCTTTGAGAGAAAGAAAGCGTCAAGAACTTTAAAAAAATACATCTATTGATAGATGAGAATATCTATTCATAAAATTTTTTATTTATCGATGAATTTTTTTTTAATAATATTTTTTATTTTTAATTTTTATAAGTTTAAGGTAAAAATAAATATTTAATAATTTTATATATTTAAATATTTAAATAATTAATATAAAAATATTTTATTATTTTTTAATATTATTATTTATTATTTTAATTACTTAAAGTTAAAAAGTAAAATTTTATATTAAAAATTATAAATTTATTCAATTTATATGTTTTTTATGTATAAGGGTAATGTTGTTAATTTACATTATATTCTTAATAAAATAATTACAAACAAAATATTATAATATAATGCTCTAAGTAATCACATTTTTTAAAATCATCATTTTCTCTTACTATACCAAATATTACAAAATTATATTTTCAATAATCACACTTTCAACAATGTATTTCAACGATGTACCAAACGCAGCCAAAGTTGCCGACAAAATACCTTGTAAGTTTTGTACTAGTAG
The DNA here is from genome assembly GCF_002168275.2 of Theobroma umbraticum. Classification (NCBI taxonomy): domain Eukaryota; kingdom Viridiplantae; phylum Streptophyta; class Magnoliopsida; order Malvales; family Malvaceae; genus Theobroma; species Theobroma umbraticum. Next base: position 8,634,866 of record NW_018397256.1, on the reverse strand, counting down.
TGCCTAGAGTTAATGCTTCTTTTGCTACACTGCTCTGTTTCTGCAGCATTAAGTGGAGCACTCATGTCGTAGTAAAGACTAAAGAGCACTGATTGATTCACATTTACGTATATATTTTAGTGATCCAGAAAGCAAGAACGTTTGCCCAGAACAAACCCAAGTGGCAGTGCTTCCACTTAGGCCTTTTAGCCGCCAGAAACAGAACATTTGGCCCCAAATTAACTTTGCTGGTTCTCTGTCACCCACATTTCTTTGAATGCCTCCACATGAAAAATTGGCAAATCCAGCTTTGGTTTGTTGCACTTGCGTTCCCAAAAGGTCATGTGACGAACACGTGCCTAACATGACTTCACCATTCACTTTTCTTTTTATTCGAAAATTCGTCCTTCCTCGCACAAAAAGGAACCATCAGTCACATGGACCAACCTGTTTAGAGAACAGTCCCATTAATCTTGTAGGAAAGATATAATATACTATTTATAATTTCAAATCATCCAATAATTTCCAATCCTTCTGAGGTCAGGGGGCACCAATAATTCAATGCCGCCTGTGCCCTCTTTCTCTATATGAATATTTGAAAGAATGAAGATCAAGACAAGGTTGCCAACAACTTCAACTCTCACTCACTGTTTTTGAATTATTACTCCATCCCATCACATCGCCCTCCAAGAGACTAACACCACCCCAAAAAGAAAGTTTTTCTAATATCATATGTTAATGTCATGAACAGGTAGGGAAATTAGACTAGTCTAATCAAAATCAATCTTCATGTCTCCTTCCATGCTTTGGTTAATTTATCATGCAGACGGCTAGTCTATCCTTAATTTATGTACATATAAAAAAACGAGGGATAACAAAGGCAATGATGTAATTTGAAATTAAAAAAAAAAGAAAAACTTAATTAGATATACAGCATATTCTTCTCTAGTTGATTATTATAAAGTTGTTTTTGATCTCTTACAAATGCATGCTCAAGGCCATGCGCCATGATCATCTACCAAATGTACTTATATACACTACTAAAGATGCTTAACAAGTCTTTGGCGATAAATAAATCTTCTTATTATTTCATAGCTATCATCACATGCCATGCCAGGTTTCAGTTGTCCTTGGCAATTTCTTGCACTGGTGACTGTGAGCCCTGTTTTATTGCTTTCTCTGCCCCTTTATTAGTCATATGAAATTATGGCCTTCTTCACTTGCTTCTTTTAGTGTGTTTTTAAATTTTCTTTCATAAGCAAAAAGAATTGTCACATGAAACACTGAATGCTCGCTTTCAAATCAAGCCAACTGCAAGTCTCACATGAACATCCCTATCCCTCCCCTTCAGTCTTTATAGGATAATTTTTCAGGTGGATGCTGTCTTTATTAGTAGCTCACCACATGACAAATGCTGCTTGCGGTGAAAACTGAAGCTAAGAGTGCCTTTTTGGTTTTGGGTTGCCCAGTGACCTTTTGAAAACTTTGTTGACTAGTGGCAACTCCTGAACATAAATTGGCCTCGAAGGTTCTTTTCTTCTTCAATAGCTTCATTAGGTTCTGTCTAGCTTTTGTTTCTCCCAAGAAAATTTGACCTTTTGCTTCCCTCTCTGTCTCCCTACATATATTATTATAATGCACGGGCCGTGAAGTTTTGCTTTGGTTGATTTTCTTCCTATAAGATCGACATTTGGTTATGTGTGCAAGTTTCTGTTTCCTAAGGGAGTGAGGGTCAGAGAGATTATATTTGTCTTTGTGTGTTAGAAAATTTGGGAGCAATGGGAAAACTCAGTTTTGGCAAGATGCTAGATTGTTTGTATCTGTCTTCAGGCTCATGCTCTTGTTTCTGCATGAACACCTTGGAAGATGAGTTCGAGAAAAAGCCATTGATAACATCTGAAAAACCCCAGTTGCTGAGATTGAAAGATGTCGTTGCTAGCAATCATCAGACCTTGGCCTTTCAACTTAAGCCTAAGGTAAGGTTCTTTATCTATCTCTAATGTGTCCTTTATTCTAAAGTAGACCATATAGTCAATGAAAACTTGAATAGCTAGATGGCTTAAGTAGAGGGTTGTCAATAAGGACCGAAGGGAATTTGAGAAGCTGTTCTGTTGATTTAACCTTGTAGATGGTGGTACTAAGGGTATCAATGCATTGCCATGGCTGTGCAAGAAAAGTAGAGAAGCACATTTCCAAGCTGGATGGTAAGCAATATATTCTTCCTTTAACTCTTCTGATTCACCCCCCACCCCTTTTTTCTTTGTTCAAAAGATTCATCGTTCTACCTGTCCAAACCAAGAACTGCAATACAGTTCATCAGAAATTCTATATCACCGTTTTCACTACTTTTACTGCAAGAATGCATGAATTCCATTTTTTAATCAATTAAGTGATCTCAAAGGACCTAACACTAAACAAAAACAAGTTATTCAAAAGCATTATAGCCGTTCATTGATCTTCTCAATCTTATCTTTCTCTACCTTCCCCCCACTATACATCCCCTCTCTTTTTAAATTGTGTTTTATTAGTTGTTTAACAGTTTTCAGACTTCAGTAACCTAACAGACTCAAAAGTAAAGCCATAGATTGGCCAAAATGCACAAGGGTCATCACTCATCCATACAGTATATTGCTTGTGCTGCAATTTTTGTTTGCTTCTATGTATACCTTTTCAGTTTGTGTCTTTGTTTTATTACTGTCATGTAATTCCAGCCTGTTCCATGAAAAAACAGGAGTGACCTCATACAAAGTAGACCTGGAAAGCAAGAGGGTGGTTGTAATTGGTGATATAATCCCTTTTGAAGTGCTGGAAAGTGTCTCAAAGGTTAAAAAAGCAGAGCTTTGGGCCTCTCCTTGTTGATGGATGAACATCATTTTGCTTTCCTGTGTTACCACTGCACCTCCTAAAAGCCATAGATCATAGAGAAGAAAAAGAGGAATCAACTTCTGTACTATTACTAGGATTTAAAACATACAGTACTATATATTATTATAGAATTGTCCAAGTTCTTGTTGGCCTCTGTAGAGGAGAGTAAAGGAAGAGACGTTGGCCATTCCTTTAATTAAAGAGATCTTTTAAAGTCAAATCTCTCTTCTCTAAATTATTAAAAAAAAAAAAAGAAGAAGAAAGAACTGCACTACAGCTACTTAAAAGACTGTGTGTAAGCTCATCCAGGTTCTGTTTTGCTATTGTATTTTGCTAGCAGCAAAACAATATTGTAATTATTACTATATTTTATAGTATGTTATGTACTTTGATTTTCTTTTCTTTGCTGGCATAGATATAAAATTGCCATTTTGGAATTAAACATTACCCCGTAGGAGTGGTGATTGATATATACCTAACAAACTGTTCATTTAATGTGATTTTGTCCTGATCGTTGGAGGACATTACATGTGTTTTTAAGAGTTTGATTAGTGCATAAATCGACCTGGACCCATCCAGGGCCAGATTCCATCCAACTTCACTATATTAAAACTTGAATTTCATTTGCTGATTAATTGTTGATGGTGAAGAATGGAAATTGGGAATATGCTTATTCTCTTGTTTATGTCAATCTCCTTATATATGTATGTATACCTAAGACATAAAAAGAGAGCTTTGATGCGCATGTTTCTTCGTGTGTGGCTGTACGTTGCATGTGTGATGCGCCCCGACATTTTCAAGCATCGCCCGATGTTTTGGGCTTAAGTATTGGTAGTCACAGTGTCTCAGCCCAGCCATCTCCCACTGTGTTTGATTTTGTTTTAGAACATTTTACAACGTTTTATAATTATTATTTGGTGATATATTAATTATTTTTAATAAATAAAATAATAAATTTAACAAATGAAAAGACAATTTTAAATCTAATAATAAAAGATGAATAAAATTTTATGGATTATTAAAAAGTAAAGTGAGAAAGTAAAGAAATCGCATTAAACATATATTTGTTATTAAAAATTGGAATTTTTTGAAAAATTTAATTTTTAATTTGGTCTAAAAAACTAAAATGAATTTCTCTTCCAAACTAAAAAGTTAAAAACTAATCACTTTATTTCTATTCATGCAATTTATAAACGGTACCAAACACCCACTAACATGAGGAAAAGTATACGCCAAAGCAGGAAGGTTCTGCTTGTACTTTGTACGCTCGACCGGAGGTTCCAGGGCGAAAGAGGAACTCTGTGCCCTCTGCAGCAAACAAACAAATCAAACTCAAGATTGCGAAAATTCATTCCCCAGAAAAAGAAATGAAAAAAAAAACCAAAAAATATGTCAATTTTTACAACCAAATATTATGGCTACAAATAGACAGCTGGCTGCCTGGGACTGAGCTGGCCGTCACACAGTAATGTAAATGGAGGGTCTTGTGGCAGCTGCTCTGCGGAGTGGTAGCGGCCAGCCTAGATTATATGACTCTGACACACTTCAATTGCCAATTAAGAGGATGTATGGTATGCGTCAGGAATCAGGGTGGGTATCCAGCGCCACCTAGTTCAACCTGGGTCAAGGGTAAGGGGATAAATGACTCTTTGTCAAGCCTTAAATTATTGAGTCATGGGCCTTAAGCATGAAGTTATAGTTCGTGATTGGGCTAGATCAATTGTCTTAAGGCCCATCTAGGCAGAAAAACGGTGGTGAAAAGGCCTTTTGCATGAAACCTACAACGATGTCGTTTCTCTGTCCTTTACGGCTTTACCTCATCAACAGGTCATGCTGTCATCCAACTCTTTTAACTGCTGCTGACTTGCCCGCGTCCTTCTTCCTCTGAACTAACCTCGCTCCCAAATAACAAAACAAAAACAGAAAAATAGGAAAAAATAAAAAGAAAAACAAAACCCTCATTCGCACCGAGCAAGGAAAATCAAGTCCAATTTAAAGAAAATATGAAGAATTCTCTCTTTCTCTTCTCGCTTCTCCTTGTCATTAGTCTACCCTTCTCCTCCCAAACCCGGTCCCCAAAAATCCCGAAACCGCCAGTCACCCAGGCTCACACCGAGCTTACGACCTACGGTTTCCCAGTCGGTCTCCTTCCCGCCTCTGTCCAAAAATACACTCTAAACCAAACATCCGGCGACTTCGCCGTCGATCTTGGTGGCACGTGCAAGATAACGCTCCGCCTGACAACTACCTGGCCACGTACTCCAAGCGGATAACGGGGAAAATTGACCAGGGGAAGATAGCGGAGCTGGATGGCATCCGAGTCCGGGCTTTGTTCAAGTGGTGGTCCATAACGGGGATCCGATCTAGTGGGGATAATTTGGTCTTTGAAGTTGGGATGGTTACGGCTAAATATCCAGCTAAGAATTTCGACGAAAGCCCCTTCTGCGAAGGCCAGCATTCATCCTCTTAAAACTAACTACTAAAATAATAAAGGTTTGACTTTTTCAACTTTGAAAAGTTTCAAAGTGCCCTTTCCCTCGATTTGTTTTTAACTGTTCTGTTGGAAAACCTTGTAATTGAAGATTTTAGTGCTAATGGGGTTGCTTTTCTTTCTTTCTTTAGTACCAATTCTTTTTGTTGATAATTTCTTTGAAAGCGATATGTGACGATTTTTTTTCCCAACTGAGGGATCAAAGTTTGTAAATTTGGTAATGGGTTTGAAATTTTCTGCCAATTTTAATAGACTAGTTATAATTGACCTTGAATAATCAGTTCGATTGTCTAATTTTGAAGCTTGCTTGAGGTTGAACACTTGAGTTTTAATTTTGTGCAATGAGATGTCAAATTTGTTGATTTATGACGATGGGACTGTATATATGAACTTGTAAGCTAAATGGGTATAAAAGATAAAATTTTGGTAGTAGGATAAGTGGCTTTTTTTCAATAATGGTCTTTGATTTGGGCATATGTTAGTGTTAGTATGTGACGTTCTCTGTCTTTATTTTAGTTTGATGAAGCCTTTTTTTTTAATCTAGGCTATTGTCCAGTTATTTAATATAATAATTAGCCATCAAGAGTTTTCTGGATTATGTTGTTCTAGCTCTGTTGATGTATTGAAGGTTGTCTCTTATTGCAATGCCTCTTCTTCCTTGTTGGGGCTTTTTCTTAGAATAATCTAGTCCTACAGTGTGTACATCATTGAAGTAGCCGACTTGCATAATGTTCACCAACCCCCGTGCTGCAGTAAAATTTGAATAATTTGGGCTATTAGTTTGTTAGATGTAAATGTGAACATATATTCTTGTAGAATAAGCTTATTTGAAGTTTGGTATTGTTATTATAAAATGAAAGTGAAATTCTGTTGAATTTCCGTGATCATGAACATCTAATGTTTATTGAATTGACCTACTGTGTGACTTTGAAGAAGAGATGAAATTTGAAACTGATGCTGAAGTTTGATCTGTTGTGAAGGGCTGTGGAGAGGACAACTTTACCTACTTTATCTCCTATAGCCCTCTTCTCTGGGTGGTAATGGAGACAGGACTAGTAGCCTACTAGGCATAAATTGGGTTATATACGTTTACAAGTGGAGCTATTTTTTGTGATATTTTATTTACACAGTTTCAAATTGAAATGTCATGCTTTCAGCAGAGATCTTATTATTGATTTTGTTTGGGCTTCCCGCTTGAGTTAATCTTTGTCTTCAATGATGCTGTTGTTGAAAAGTCAGATTATTGTGAACAGGGAGGATAAATTGATTTGCATCTCACATGAACTATATTGTTTTTAAACTAGGAATTTTATCCTATTAAGATTTTACCATGACATGCACACTGCATGAAACAAATTTTCAAGCCGTGAGAAGAATGTGTGAAAGATATCATCGAGTGGATCTTTTAGTGGAATAATGGATGAGGCAAAGATAGTTTGATAGTTTCTTATCTTGGCATTTGGTGTGAAGTGCAATTTTTACAAGTTTTAATTGCTTGTCTCTTTTATCATGCAATCCTAACCTGCCACTTTTTGTTTCTTCACAGGGCGTTGTGTTTGCTGCTCGGATTACATTACACGTCTGTCCACTGTAATTGTTAGACTTTAGTCTCATCTAGACTTAAGCCTACAGAGAACTTTACCCCCCATAATCTATTTGTGTATATAGACCCCGGATTTCTGCAGTAGTGTTATCTTTTCCTTATATTTGGTCCCATTATTGAAGGTCTTGTGGATGTTTTAAAACTAGTTATGGTAAAATTCTCCCATTCTCCAAGCCTGTTCTTTTTTCTTGTGACCCTCGTGCATGGCAAGTTCGTAAATATACTCATTTAAAACCGATGTCATGACAGTCATTACCTTTTAAATTGTGAACAAATTGGCTAGATTATGAAATCTCTGACGTCAAAACCAACAAATTCGTGTTTGGTACATTTTCATGTCTTGACATGCTTCAGGATGAGAAAATAAGACCTAGTTTTTAACGCAACTACCTCAAGGTAGGTAAAAATTCAATGGAAACTAAGATATAATATATTCGTAGTAGTTTCAAGGGTTATTCAGGTGGGTGGGTTGAATAGTTGGAAGGAATTACACTTGACATGGGCAATGAGGGTTAGAGTTTGGTGAATGGTGGTTTGAAAAACCTGTTTAACAAGTTTTGAGCTTAACTCAAACTTTCCAAGCCGTCCAAGAAGCCAAAAACAATTATACATACAACTTAATTTTCCCAATGACTGCTCCATGAATCCCTCAAAGTCTCAAACTTTCTTTTCCGGTCATCATTGTCGAGAATATGGAATCCAAACCGCCCACCCCAGGTTGTCGATATGCTTGATTTTGTCGTGTCACATGATTGACTCAAGGTCTATTCCTCTGTTTTTCCGAGTGGTTAATGATTTTCAACAGTGGGTGGGAGGACACATTTCTTGTGTGTATTACGTATTTATATTACTAGAAGACTTTACTATAAGCAAGTTTATGTTTTACCGACGTGTATGTTTAGCTTCAGATAAGAGATTAGCGTTAGATTTTGTAACTTAAACTTTATTTATTGCATGATTATCAAAATATAAACTTGAAGCCTTCGCATTAATGGTAATAATTTGGAACAAATTAAGGAGTACCGGAACAAATGTGAAACAGCTACAAGGCAGCCGTGCTGAATGTTTATATAGCTATACTGAATAAACCTCGTTACAGACCATCTTTGTTTTGTTTTGTGTGTTGTTTCATATCTCAAGTCAAACATAAAACCAGGAAAAGAGAAGAGAAAACTGACAACTACATGCAGGCATACTTGCACTCCTCTTTAGTTGTTAAACTTCTTTTCCAGTGTTTGGCAGTAAATTGAAGTACTGCCAGGGAAGCTTCATTATTGTCTCCCTTTTTCTTTTTCTCGTTTCTGTTTGGCGTTTAGAATGAATTTCGGTTTGAAATCTAGGAGCTTTACGTCCATCAAGGTATGCCAGCTGAGATGGTGTGTGCCCCTAGCCATTGGCTTTTTGGGGGTACGATTTTTTTCTCTTGGACATTGGAGAGGACTCATCACTATGCAGGCTATGATTAGGTTGCTTACTCTTTACCTATCACCAAATCTTTCATCGGAAATGTGACAAAATCACCTTCTTTATTGTCACCACCGTATGGTACTCCTGCCCCCAGCCCTCGATGCCATATATACAGTGTTTTTGGGACAATGTTTACCATGCCGAAAACGAAAAGCTGATGTGATACTGTACAAAATATTTAACCTAATTCTAATTTATTTGGTGATGCGATTTTCAAACTAAAAACAAAATTATACCATTTTACATAAACAATTGTGCTTTTCATTTTTTCAATTCTTTTTACCACTTAAGTATATACAATTCTGTGTGCTTGTTTTCCCAAAAAAAAAAAAATTGCCTGTGTGGTTGTGTTTAATAGGATGTCCTTACGTTAGTTGGGATCCAGAAAGAAAGACAGGTCCATTAATCATGCACTGCTGCTCTAACATGTGTTTTTAATAGGCCAATCAATCAATTCTTTGGTTTGGCTGGGTAGAAAGTTAGGTGAACAGTAGCATTGAAAAGGGTGGTTCCCGTGACTATTTATGTATCTTTATAACCTGTTCAGATAAAGGCAATTATCATATTTTCCGAATAGCTTTAACTCAATTTCCATGCATTAAAATAACAGACATTTAAAGCTTTTGCTGTTTTTGCAATTGTTTTTTTCTCAAGGATTAGCGACTGCTACAGCTACTGCATGTGCAATAAAAACTTCAATCTAAGCAAATGAATTCCTTTACAAGTAACAGGTTTTGCATTTAGGGAAGAACTATTGCACTGCACTTTTGTTTGCGACGGATTGATTCAATAGATAAATCTGTTATTGTCAGTAAATGATTACAAATAGATCTGATAACTCATGTTTTTGTATGTTAATAGTGTTGATACTATTAAAATATGAAACATGATAAGATTAAACACGAATATAACATGCATAATTATTTATATCAATATCTGAAATATGTACATAAATATTTTTAATGATTGTATAACACGACCTGATTAATATATTTATTAAACATGTTAAAATTTTATACTATATGATACGATTAATAAATATAATTAAATAATTAATATGATTTTTTTCTAACACGATTGACAAGTTTAACACAACTAATTTAAAATATTTAAAATTAAATATAATTTTATTGTTCAAATTTACAATCAATAATTATTAAAATAATTATAACAAAATGATAATAACATTAAATATAATAAAATTTAACATAAATAATATATATAAAATAGATCATTAACATTAAACGTATCATTTATACATATTTCAATACGATAATATGATTAATTAAATGTATTAACTGCATCTAACATGATTAAGATATGAAACAAAAAAAATTAAATATAAATTGTTTAACTCTGTGCCTTTTCATGTTGTATTCAAAATTACTAAATCTAGTTATAAATTCGAATTTTACCTATATAAAAATTGATTCAATTGATAAAACTAATATTTACATCAATAAATAATTATTAAATTCGAATTTCATCATATAATTTATACATTCTAATTTGGAATTGAAGTAATTTATCTATCCGAGGCAACAAAAATTTACTGCACTTTTACTGTATACAATTAGGCATAGTACTAGTAGTTGCAGTAGTAGTATCCATTTGATTAGATTAGATCCACTTTCCGGGAATTGCAGAGAGCTTTTCTCACTTTATCATGGCTAGCTAGCAAATTATCGTGTTAGATACAGGGTCACATCTCACGTCGGCTTTTTTTATTGTTTGTAGGACACAGTTATGTCGCTGTACTCAATGTTTTTGGATATTGTGGAATCCATAATAATGATAAGACTCCAGTCCATCGCCAACTAACAGCTTGCATTGTCTTTGCCAATGCCAACCAACAGCTCCTGCTTGAGCCACACAAACTCACAACTCCATATCAGATTTTGCATGATTATTGTTCGTCACCAGCCCATAACCATAAGCCAGGCCCCCCGTACAAAAAACAAAATACTTTGCATGGATTAGGGTTTCCCTCAGCTACCTTTCCTAGCTAGAAATGAAAACCATATTTACCGAACCCTAAAGTCAAATTGTACAGCACGCATTACATCCTATTTGTTCATCCTATGCACGCATGTGTTGATGGTTGAAGTTAGTGGTTACCATCTTACGGCTGCTTCTTCTGAGCTAGACTTTCTTCTTCAAAGTTATAAATCGAGAACCCTAAAAACTGATTAGGTTCTTTGACTCATTCATTAACCTAACTCTGCAAGCACTTGGATTCAAGGAGGGTAAGTTAAAATCCAAGAGAAAAGGAAAAGAAAACCGATGAAGTCATTATCAGCACAAAAGAAAAAGCAAAGGGACATGTGTTGCAGTGTTTCCATGTGTGAACTGATATTAGTGTCAACAAAAAGGCAACAATTTCTTCACCTGCCCATGAATATTTTTCTCATTTATATTATTAATTAATTCAGTACAAAAGCACAAGGGAAAGTGTTTGAATGTGAATCATGAAAATTCACATGTACGACCTTCTATCGTCTTCTACTTGACACGGCAAATTTTCCTTGACTGATTCCCTTTCTTTGCCTCCCCCACCCCATTTCTTTGAAGATTCTACTGCCACGTGTTGCACTTTTGTTTGGTTTCTGAATCCCATGAGTTTCCCTTAATCCCTCCAATTAATTTCCCCCAATACTTGTTTCATAATTCCATGTATTAATTAATCCATTAATTTGAAATCATTAGTCTTTTGGTCAACAGTGTAAAAAACCAAAATTAGATTCCCCAATAAGAGAAAAGAGCCGGGACAGCCTCTGATCCAACGGTTCTGAACGTTAAACGACTTTGATTTGATCATTAAATTTTTGGGCCAACAAACCCTAAATTATTAAAATATTTAAAAAATAAATAGTAAATAACCTATGGATAAAACAATCAAGCACGCGCTACCCCAGTGGCTGTTACATCACGCATCAATCAGAAGAAGAGACAGTGCTTCACGTACTTATTCTCCTCAACCAGAAACCAACCCGGCTTTTCAAAAAAACCAACAAATCAAACGCGCGTGAATCTCCCCTGAACTTTTTTAGCTCCAAAGCGTTAGCAACTCGTACAAGCTTTCTCTTCTCTCTCCTCAAAAACCAACTAACAACGAAGAGCCTGTCTCCTCTCTCCCCTTTTTTTTTTTTCTCTCTTTGGATTCAAAGTTTTTTTCTTTTTCTTTTCTTTTTTTTTTTGGGGTTTTGGCTTCGTTAAAACCCTAGATTCCTCCCCATTATACGAAGGTATTTATCTTAGACATATATTTCTCTTTTAATTGTTTTCGTTTTTTGGAAATGATTTTTATGGGAGTTGTTGCTATTATTATTTTTATTTGTTCAGATCCGTTCTCGTTTCAGTTTTGGCTCTTTTCTTCTAACTTCCGTTTGGTTCTGTCAAATTACGTTCCTTTTTTTTTTTTGTACAGTTAACCGCTTTAAATTTACGCTCTTTTACTTTGTCCTACATTTGATTTTCCTTAATTTTGAATTATTATTCGGCTTTTTATTTGAATGTGCTTTATTTCTCCTCCTTGAATTTATCCACTGGTAAATTCACAGGCATTGTTGTTATTTTGCTTTTTAAATAAGCTTTTCTTCATGAAATTCCTTTTTGTTTTGTTTTCTCTTTTTTCTAATGGTATAAAGCAATCGATTTTTGCAATGTTGTGAAAAAGTTTAAATCTTTTTTGTTGGGTTTAAGAGGCTGGAAAATTTTGTTTTATTGCATGGATTCTGTATTAATGAGAAAATGATAATATATATATATATATTTGCTGCAAAGTTTTTAATTGTCGATTTGCTATTTATTGTTGTCTTTTTTTTCTTGTTTGATTGTGAGCTGCATTGCAGAGATAGAAAAAGGAAGGATAAAATTTAAATAAAAAGTAAAATTTTCTTCCACATGCAGATAGGAGGAAAGCTTTTATTGCTTGTTTGTTTTCCTTTTTGGTTTCATTAATGAGGAAATTGTGATTCTGTTTTTTTTTAATTAAAAGTAATTAGTCTATTATTTCATAATTCACTGGTCAATATTGATTAATGTTTACAGGGGGGGAGAGCTAAGCTTTGTGGGTTTCAACATTTAAATTATGGATTTAGAAGATAAATTCCTTGCTAAAGGTATGATTTTCTTCATATTTGCTCTGTGCTCTTTTCTATAACTGCCTGCTTTTATCTTACTGAATCCTTGATCTTGGAAGAGATTGTTCGTCAAAGGAGAGTTTTAAGATACTTATGTCACTCAATAGCTTTATGTTGTGATGTTTGTATTGTCGTTTGAAGTGCTGAGATAACTGACTCTGAACCTTGGGAAAAGATACTTTAAACTATGTGAATGGATTATAGGGCTGTGTAAGGTGTTTAGTGGACTTTAATCTATGGAAGCCAATCCTGGTTACAGATGAAATGACTCTAAATCATTTGTATGAAATGGAAATCATTGAGAATCATCCTCTGTTTATATGCAATCCCCCTTTCTCCCTGACTTCCGTTTCTCTTTCCCATTTTTATTCCAAGGTCAGTGAAACAAATTCTGGCATGGGTGTTATTTCAGGGTGAATAATGACTATGATTAACCCTATCCTTAAGTAAATTAATCACTTATATGATAATTATTGTGGGGTATTTCCATATTCAGTCATTTGATTATGCTGCTGAACCCCTCTTTTCCTCTTACATATTTTTCTGCATGATGTTTATGGTATGTATGATAAATGTGCTGGTTTCTTCCACATCGACAAAATTAATCTTTAATCTTAATCTCAGTGTTTTACCAAATGCTTCTACATTCTTAGGAAGTTTCATGCTTTTGAGGAAAAATGTTATGCCAAATTTTAATGCCACATCAGAATTTGAAACTGCTTTTAAATTGAGATGAGCAAGTAACATGGTATATGAATCAAACCAACCACAGACATTGGTTACTGCTGGATTGAAAAGGAATAGCTGGCTATAGATTTGGCTATAATTTAGGTTCTTGCCAGCATGAGTTGGAGGATTTTCTTCCCTTTAATTCCATGAAAATTAAACCACTTACCTCTCATTTTCATTTAATTTAAAGTTTGATGATATAATGGATAAATGGTATGCATATTTATAAGGAACTTAATGTCACTGGTCTTTACAACTAATCTGCTTACACCTTTTGCTATGATTCTGTTTTCAGTAGAATGTTTAAAACGATTCTGAATTATGTGATGGTGACCAAGCAGGTTACTAATCTGACTCTCTGTCAATATTGGAAACTTGTTTGAGCCTTTGACTACTTGCATATGGAACTTTGTGTGACCCGATCCAGTCCAATAACCCGGTCCAAATAGATATTTTTCTTTATGGAGCATATAAATATAAGGGATTCTTTTGAAACCCTGACTGTAACTCTGGCTGCTTTGCAAGTCTCTGCTGCAGCTTGCTCCATGGATGCTCTTCCAGTGTGAAATTCTTACAATTTTTTTTTCTCTTTCCATTGTAAAGAAGGATCTGGCGTCCATCAGGTATCTTGTGGCCGTTTTATTTGGACTGAAAAATTTGTCCCTTTCTCTTTAATCCATAATATAAATGGCGTTTATTGCAAAATTTTTGTTAATTTTTTGTTGTAAAATACCTGTTCATGTAGCTTTCAATTTTTTTTCTTTTTCATTTTATAAGAAATGGGATTTCATTTCTTCTGTGTGATTTTTTTTTAAACAAAAAAAAAGGAGCTTTTTTCTCTTGTAGAAGATTTTATTTTATACATATACCATCTGGTTCCAAATTTCTAGTAAATACTAGGAATAACTGGTTCACATCAATGCTATCCTTTCTAAAGTTGCTTGTTATTTCTGTATTTTTCTTTTATTGCTTTGCAAAATGAAGTGATCCTCAAGATCTGATACGGTCTAGATGCATGCAGATAATTGTAATTTGGGTCTTACATATTTGAATTTGGATAATTTGCTTGAGAAATCTTCTGAGCAAGTGGACCAGATTAGATTTGCTTCTTCCCCCATCTTTCCTTTTCCCTTAATTTTTGGGTGGAAATCGGATTTAACGCAAGTCTGCAACTCATCGTGGATGAATTTATTTATAGTGAATAAAACCATGAGTTGTCAGTACCCTAACATGTGTTGACTCCTTTTTCCTTGTTGTTCCTTTCATTTCTTGTCATTTTAGTTGTCAAATTATCAATATTTCCTACACTGTTTATATTTTGGTTACAAATTCCTTATACATGCATCACATATCTAGTTCTGCTGGTATTCATGTTATTCTTTTATCTTTATCTTTTTATTTTTTTGCAGTTAGACTTATCGAAGTCTTACTATTTTTGACTTACTTTCCCATCTAGATATTTACCTTCTAAGAACCAATTGGCAGCTTGCAATATTGAATTTAGAAAATGAGTATAGAAACCAATTTTGACTTTTTCTAATTATGTTAATGTCTTTAGAAAGGGTTGAGTTGTGAGAGTTACGTATGTCAAGGGGTTGAGAATAGGGGCCAAAAAAATATATCGCCTAAATGATAGCCAAACATCTCACATAAGTTACTATTGAAAGAAAAGGTTCATGAATGGGGGTTCCTGGAAAGGAGAGAAAAATTATTTTTCTTGCCTCTTGGCACAGAACACTGAAGCTCGGCTTCTTTCATGACTTATTTATCCACACTATTAGTACTACTTTCTCCTGAAAACTGTGATGTGATATCTTTTGTCCTCATTTTGCAATGTTGGTTTTAGTTCCTACTAAGTGTTTTTGCCCCCACCAAAGACTTTCTCACATTGATTTTCTCTGTGCAGTTTCTGGCTTACAGAGTCTTTCATCCAGTGTGCAAAGCACCCCCGAGAAAAATGGCCATTCAGATGATGCATCAAGAAGTCCAGAACTCCTGCAGGAGTTTCTGAAATCAGGTCCTAGAAAGGAGCTTCTTCGAACCTGTTTTGATAAAGAAAAGAAAAATTCAGCTTCTTCAAAGAGCAAAATGACTGAAGCTTTAAGGTTGAGTAACAAGACAATCAAGAAGCCAGAGTTGAGAAAGGCCTCATTCACTGCCAACAGTCAGCCTTCCTCTAGGAAGCAGAACAGAAAGGGGGAGAACCCGATGCGGGTGCTCCCAGCTTCTGAGCTGCCTTCAGATCTTGGATTTTCTAACTCATGGATATGTAAAAACTCTGCTTGCAGAGCTGTTCTGTCCATAGATGACACATTTTGCAAGAGATGCTCGTGTTGCATCTGTCACTTATTTGATGACAATAAGGACCCAAGTCTTTGGTTGGTATGCACCTCTGAATCTGGCGAGGGGGATTATTGTGGGTTGTCATGCCATATTGAATGTGCTCTTCAACGTGATAAGGTGGGGGTCGTTGATCTTGGCCAATTGATGCAGCTAGATGGTAGTTATTGTTGTGCTTCATGTGGTAAAGTTTCAGGTATATTGGGGTAAGTTATTCGCTTGCAGCTCATGCCTTATTTAACTTGCTCAATTCTGTCCTCTTCTAACCTTGCAAATTGCTTTTTGTTTGCATTGAAGTGGTTACAAGCAATGACTCAAGTCCAGTCTGGTTGAGATCTTCATTTGTTAAGAAAATTTTTTTGCTTTATTTGTCCTCAGAATGTCCATGTTTATCATTGTGTCATATTTTTGTTAGGAAGCTGGAGAATTTCTTTTCTTGTTTTGTTAGAATGAAACAGGCATTTCCATCAAACATACTTATTGCTGCTTGTAACAAATTTGATGTTGGAAAATAATCTCAATGTGATGAATCAGGTGTTAGAGAATATGGTAACTACTGTTATTTCTATCTTTCTGGTATAGGTTTTTCAGCTTTGGGCTGACAGGATTGGTGTGATTTGCATGCTACTGGCAGATGTTGGAAGAAGCAGCTAAGCATAGCAAAGGACGCTCGCCGCCTGGATGTTCTTTGTTATAGGATATACTTGAGTTACAGGCTCCTAGATAAGACTTCTCGCTTTAAAGAACTGCATGAGTTTGTGAGAGATGGTAAGGCCAAACTAGAAAAAGAAGTGGGCCCAGTGAATGGAGTCCATGCCAAAATGGCACGAGGAATTGTCAGCAGGCTTTCTGTTGCTGGTGATATACAGAAACTATGCTCTCTTGCAATTGAAAAAGCAGATGAATGGCTGGCGACCATGTCTAATACTAGCCCAAAGTGCCAAGGTTAGAACTCACAATGGCTGTTTCTATTTCTCCTTTGATTATTTGGAAGTTAGTTATATGAGCAACTCTTTTCCTTTTTGGGCAGATTCACGTCCCGCTGCTTGCAGGTTTCTATTTGAAGAAGTTACATCGTCATCTGTTGTAATTATTCTAATTGAACTGTCTACTGCATCACCTGATGATATTAAGGGCTACAAGCTCTGGTATTTTAAGAGCAGAGATGAGACACATACAAAAGAGCCTATCTCTGTCTTTCCAAGTACTCAGAGAAGGATTTTGATATCTAATCTGCAGCCATGTACCGAGTACACCTTTCGCATTGTTTCTTATACTGAAGCTGGTGACTTGGGCCATTCTGAGGCTAAATGTTTCACCAAGAGTGTAGAGTTAATTCACAAGAATCCTAATCCAGCAGCTGTCATGAATCAGAGGAAAGAGAATACCCATATTGAAGGAAGTTCTTTAGGTTCAAAGGAGCTCCCAGCACTTGGTTCTTCTGGATTTAAGGTTCGAGACCTTGGAAAGATCCTGCGTCTGGCTTGGGCTCAAGAGCAAGGCTGCTTTGAAGGGTTTTGCAGTGCTGATGTAGAAAAATGCTGTGGAGCCAGCAAAATTATTATGCCTGAAACTCAAGAAGATGATCGTATGCCATCTGTTTCACGTGGGCTTGACTTAAATGTTGTCTCCGTGCCTGATCTAAACGAAGAACTAACTCCTCCATTTGAGTCCTCCAGGGATGAAGATAATGGTTGCTGCACTTTAGAACAGGCTATGGAGGCAGATGATGATGCTGCTTCTCATGAAATAGAGAAGAATGGATTAGCAAGATCACATGGTAGTGGTGATTCCACCTGGACTAATGGGCCAACAGGGGAAGTGCCTGCTGTTGATTCCCATACAGAGTTGTGCAGGAAAAGAGTGGAAAACTCACATGAAGAGACACATGACTGTGATAGCACTCTCATAAATGGGTCACCATTTCGAATCTCCAATGATTCAGGTTCTTTGGATGAAAATTTTGAGTCCTGTGTGAAGATAATCAGATGTCTAGAATGTGAGGGTCATATTAACCAAGAATTCAGGTTGAAATTACTAACATGGTTTAGCTTGAGATCAACAGAGCAGGAGCGTAGAGTGGTCAACACATTCATTCAAACCCTTATTGATGATCCAAGTAGCTTGGCAGGGCAGTTGGTTGACTCATTTTCTGATATCATATCTAGCAAGAGGCCACGAAATGGATTCTGTAGTAAGCTGTGGCACTAAATTAGTTCAGGGCATTCTAAAATACAGGATTGCTGTTTGCTTCATGATTATTCTTTTCTTGTGGTAAACTTACCCCTGATTGTTTCACCAACTTTGTACAGGCATTTTTTCCTAATCACTTTCAGAAGGTGATTCTTTGTATTGCGGACTAGATTGTTCGGCTAAAGATTTGGGTTGCCAATTGCTGGCACAATTCCCATTTTAGTTGAAGTGGGGCCTTGAACGTGAGTGTTCATGTTGTAGAAGGCACTTTTCATTTCCTAAAACATCCTAGTTACATTTGAAGCAGTAGACTTTTAATCATGGAGAATATATGTATGGATGCTTTATTGCCTTCTTTAATTCAAAGAAGGGTATATGAATTAATCTTGAATTTTATTTGGTTACATATTTGTTCCTCAATTTTCTTCTTCTACCCTTTTGTTTTAGTGTTAGTCTTCATGTCTGTTGAGCAAGAGGTTAGAATTTTACATCTCACTCTTGCTTAGTAATTGGTGCAGTAGCACAAGGTCACTGGTAGTTTCTGTTGGCAAATTATTTGCTAGGTCATTGAGGAAGCGATGACTCTTTCATGAAAATGATGGAGAAAACATGCCTTCTTTTTCTTTTCTATGCAGAAGGCCTAAGCATTTGGAATTACACTGTATTATTGAAATAAAGAGGAAACTCCAAACAGGGGCAACACTGGGAACAATTCTTTTGGACCTTGGTTAGTAGTTCAATGGAACCGTGATTAAATTCAAATTAAATTGTTCGAGGGCGATACTGAAATCAACAAAAATTCATCCTTCTGGACAGAAGGCAAGATCCATCTGGAATAGCTTGGATGCAAATTTATGTTCTCAAAGGTAGGACCTTATGGCAAATTCAACCTTCTCAAAATCACAGCTGGGGATGAAAGAAATTGCTTAAACTAAGGAATACCTCCCTTTCCTTCGTAAAGGGTATATGGTTTAAGTATCATCTTCCTAGGCATTTCAATATTTGCTTGAGTGGTTATTCTGGTCAGGCTACCTACTCAGCATGGAATTAGCTCTTGGGGGATCTCCTCTCGCAACACAAACTACGTTTTCTATGATGAGAAAATGGAAACCAGGGATCACTTATTCATGACTAGCAATTACACTAAGCAGGTTTGGGGGCAAATCCTTCAATTCAATTGGTCTAGTGAATTCAGAAGGGTGCAGCAAAGCCTTAAAAAGAAAAGCTTTGATTGATAGCAGTTGTGCGGTTGTGCCAAGGATAGCCTGGAGTGCCTATATTTCCTTTGTCGGGTTGGAGAGAAACAGGAGACTTTATGGTGCAAAGACCGATACCAGTTCAGCAATACTCAACCGTGTCAAGGTAACTGTCAGATACAGGCTTCAAGGTTTACAGGAGATTGCAGGGGACAGTATCAACGGGATGCTCATTGCAAATTGGGGATTAGAGGAAGATGTTGCAGGTATAGTGTTTGCTTGTATTCTTGATGTTGTTAGTGATGCAAACTAATTTGCTCCCATATCTGTGTAGATTTGGATGGATGCAAGCCCAATTGTCCAAGAAAAAGAAATGAACAAAAATGAAGCTGGGTTGAATATAGAATACGTAAAGAAAAAGGTGGCCAATTTTTGAAATCTTGTAAAGCAGAGCCAGACCGGAATGCCGCGTGGACTAACAGCTCGCTGAAACGTTGTCGTTTCTAGTTTTTTGAACCATTAATTTTTATCGCTCGGGCAACCGAAACATGAGGCTCACAACGACCGACCGCTAACTTCTTATAGTGTCTTTTTGCTAACACTGAAGAAAAAGTTCTCTCATTTCCTTCCCTCTCTAAAATGCAACTTCTTCATGCTCCATCCTGGCCTCATCTCTCCTTTCAAACTACAAAGCAATATCTAAAAGGAGGTAGCTTAACATGTGCTTCATGTTAGCAACAACTAATGAAACTAGTTCAGTTTTTTGCTTGAAGGTTTCTGTTTCTTCATTGCAGGACTGCTTTCACTTGAGAAATGTCTTCAACCATCAGCTGCCGACTGCTTCCTTCAGCCTCAAAAACTGGAAAGGTCGATCTGGGTATCACATAAACGGTCAAATTTCGGCTGCTTTACACCAAAAGCTGCCTCTCTTGAGGGTAATACTCCATATATATCATACCGAAGGCAAAACCCAGGCATTCAGAAACTTTTTCTTGCCGCTTCATTCTAAATCCCACATGTGCAGTGCTTTTCTTTTCAAGCCAGAGAGATTCTTTAAGCTGAAAACGTTGGCTGGAAGCATGATTATCTCTTTGCTCTCGAAATATATGGAATGGCTTTAAAGATGGATGATGATATTGCTGTTGTGCTTATTGTTGTGTTGAAAAAAAGTAGTTCTGTTACTGTTTATTTTTATTATGTGTCATTTTACTTATTGGTGTTGAGGCAACCTGAAAATCAAAGTTTTAAGTTCGTTGCTGTGAAATCTGCAATTTTTTCACCCTCTAATGTGTTGCAAAGTCAGAATATAACTCAGTCTCTTATAAAAAGCTTGTATGTCTACATGCCCGGCATGCTTAATTTGGCCTCTAACTTAAAGTGAATACTTCCTTTTAATAAAATAAAACTTTTGGAAAGATTTAACCCATTTGCATTTTACTATCATTTTTTCAGATATATATATATATAT
>NW_018397256.1:8564508-8614383 GCF_002168275.2 Theobroma umbraticum | reverse complement strand
AGTTGTTAGGATGGTAGGAGATGACCAAGTGATCTTGTGGCCATACTGCTGTGTCGCACAAAGAAACCATTCTACCCCCATTTTTTGCCTAATCTATAGGTGGTTTATTGTTCAATGGGAGTAATACTATTGCTTAAAATGTTTTCAGGATTTTATTTTAAGTCAACTAAATTTTAATTTGACTGGTGGCAGCTGGTTCTTCGGCCACATCAATTGGAACCGCTGAGGGTGATGTATTAAAAGCCTTGTCTCAAATCATTGATCCAGACTTTGGAACAGATATTGTCTCCTGTGGTTTTGTGAAAGATCTGCTCATTGATGAAGCTTCGGGAGAGGTCACTTGGAAAATATGTTGAAGATTTCTTAAAATACATTGAAAAAAGGGGAAAAAAAGCACCTGCTAAGAAGTTTCAACTTCACATTTCAGGTTTCCTTTCGCTTGGAGCTCACAACACCAGCATGTCCAATCAAGGACATGGTAAATGACACAATCACCATTTTTTGATCAAGAACTGATGTATATTTGGAATGGTAGACTTTTGTTTGATATATTCACTCAAAACTAAGTAGTAATAAGAACTTGTGGATCTTCCTTTGAAAAATGAAGCTCATTGTACTTTTCTTTCTATTTCTTATCTTGTCCATTGGGCGCATTGTTTTCTATGGATATATAGCAGACTATTTTCAGCAATGCATCTTCTTGTTATGCCTGCCTCTTTGCAAATGCAATATATATTATCTTTGGCTCCAATATTGAAACAGTAATACAAGATTTTTGATGCATGACAGTTTGAGCAGCAAGCAAATGAGGTGGTGGCTAGGCTTCCATGGGTCAGTAAAGTCAGTGTAACCATGTCAGCACAACCAGCGAAACCTATTTTTGCTGGACAACTTCCAGCAGGTCTACAAACAATTTCAAATATTGTGGCAGTTTCAAGTTGCAAGGTAAACTTTCTTTCTTAGTTCATCGCTAGGTAAATATATTTACATGTTTTGTGCCCTTCTAGTCATGTTGTCTTTCCTGCAGGAAACTTAAACTAAGTAAAATTCAATGCCTTGTGTTGAATTTTTTTCATCATTCCTGTATGTGGAAACTCTGTAGGGAGGTGTAGGTAAATCAACCGTTGCTGTAAATCTGGCATATACTTTGGCTGGAATGGGAGCTAGAGTTGGTATTTTTGACGCTGATGTTTACGGACCAAGTTTACCAACAATGGTCTCCCCTGAAAACCGATTGCTAGAGATGGTAGTATTCAGAACTTCACATTTATCTTACTTGCACATAGGTGTTGTTCTGACTCTTTAGATCTTACTCAGAACCCAGAAAAGGGAACCATCATTCCGACTGAATATTTGGGAGTCAAAATGGTATCCTTTGGATTTGCCGGACAAGGTCGTGCAATAATGAGAGGTCCAATGGTTTCTGGGGTCATCAATCAACTTCTGACAACTGCCGAGTGGTATGACATGATTCTGAATATGCTATTTGAGTTGTTTACAAGATTTGGTAAACTGTATGAATTTTGTTTGTGCATTGTTTAACAAATATGCATCATTTCATCTTGTTAGAATTATAACTTTCTGGCATTACAATGTTCACTCTGAAAGTCTGATTGCTTCTTATTTATAGGGGAGAGCTCGATTACCTTGTTATTGACATGCCGCCTGGAACCGGTGATATCCAGCTTACTCTATGTCAGGTTCTTTTCTATGATTTCTGCCCTCAATGCCAGATTTTCTATCTAATCTTACATATTTTTCTTTCTTTTTTAACATAAAATTCTAGTGATTTTTCATATTGTTAGGCATACCCATGTGGACAAAAATAGCTAGCAACATCCCCTTTTTCTATATTATTATAGTTGTTGCATGTAATGTAATCTATCATATTTTCTTAATTTTCACAGTATTGTGTTTAATGGTGCTTAAAATGAAAATATCAGGTAGTCCCATTAACAGCTGCTGTTATTGTTACCACCCCTCAGAAGCTAGCGTTCATTGATGTTGCCAAAGGAGTTCGTATGTTTTCGAAGCTTAAGGTTTCCTCTTTCTCCATACAACCTAGCGTTAATTTACAAATAAACCGATGAATATGACATAAATGTTTTTATGGCATATTATTAGCTTAGCTTTAAATTGAAACATCAGCATCATATATTGTACCTGCTTTTAGATATATTTCGATATGCATATTTGAAGAGAGGAATTGCAAGTTTATCAGTAGGTGAAACCTTCTTTAATTTTATGCTTCATAACTTCACATGTTGTGTTGCTGTTAATGCATATAGGTGCCATGTGTTGCTGTGGTTGAAAATATGTGCCACTTTGATGCTGATGGGAAACGCTACTACCCATTTGGCAGAGGTTCGGGCTCTCAGGCATGCATCATTATCCTGAAGTTACTTTTCATTCCTAATAGATAGTAAAATAATTTAAAGTACTGATACTCAGGTCATTTGTGTACAACAGAAAAATTGCATTACTGATTACTTCGTTTCCTTTACAGGTCGTCCAGCAGTTTGGGATCCCTTATCTGTTTGATCTTCCCATTAGACCAACAGTATGTTGTATGATTTTCTTTAGTGCTTATTTTTCTGTTGCATATTTGAATTAACTGTTATTAATTGGTCAGAAAGCATCATTGCATCAGCTTTTCCTTTTCTTTCTCAGGATGCATATCTAGTAAGCTTCATCTGTACTTAATTATGTGTGTCTCTAGGTTAGACAACTTTGTATGTAAGCATTTATTTTATCTTTCCATGATTCTTAAACTTTCCTGAGCAAGCCTCAAGACTCATTTACTCAAAGCATATCAGTTTTAAGGCTTACTCAATTATTGATCATTGATGTGCTTCTTGTTAACTACATTCTGTCATTATGTATTAAACATAGAAATAGAATGTGTTGAATGTGCTGGAAATCCTACTCAAGTTTATAGTTGATTACATTTAATTTTGCAGCTTTCTGCTTCTGGTGATAGTGGAACACCTGAAGTGGTGGCTGATCCTCAAGGTGAAGTTTCCAAGACATTTCAGAACCTTGGAGTTTGTGTTGTGCAACAGTGTGCCAAAATTCGCCAGCAAGGTACCTACCTGTTGTCTCCTATATAACTGATCCCTTTCAAGTTGCTCTTGATGAAGAAAAATGATAATTTTTTTATCCTCTTTGGTTCTAGTATCAACAGCAGTTACGTATGACATATCCATTAAGGCAATAAGGGTTAAGGTACCGGATTCAGAGGAAGAATTCCTTCTGCATCCTGCAACAGTAAGACGGAATGACCGCTCTGCCCAAAGTGTGGTACGTGGGTGTTTTTTCTACAAGGACACAGATACATGCAGGAGGCCAAGACAGAAATAAAGATACTTGATATCTAATATTTTGGTATAGATAGGAAGAAATGCATCAGAAATGTCTTCAAGTCTTTTAGGATAAGGTTGTGTGTCGGGTTGTCTAACCGCTTTGTTGGTACTATAGGATTTTGACTCTTTACAATGCTGGTTACGTCATTAAGCATCAAAAAAGTCACAAACAAATTGTAGTGTAGGACCATAAAAATAGGAACAAAAGGTCCACAGTCAAATCCATATACTTTGTAGCCTTAACAAAGTCAATAGATTAATCTAGATGGTAGAAGCAATAAAGATCCTGTGTTGGACCATTTGACCAAAGATTTGAGCAAGCAAAATGTTCCTTTCTAGCAATCTAAATGCTACTCTCGACCATTTGACTAATGATTTGGAGAAAAAAAATTGTTACTTTCTAGGAAGAAAAAATGACCTTGACAAGTCTTTGTGCTGTGCTCTTTCTTCTATAATTTTCATTTTAAATTCAGCTTCATCCTTTTTCTCCCTTTTCAGTCTTCTTTTTCTTGGTTCAAAACAGGATGAGTGGACCGGGGAGCAAAAGCTCCAATATGGTGACATTCCAGAGGATATTGAACCTGAGGAAATTCGGCCTATGGGAAACTATGCTGTGTCAATAACGTGGCCAGATGGATTTAACCAGGTGACTTGGACTTATTCAATGTTTCTTTTTCTATGAATGACTATGATTTTTGTCACAATACTGCAGAGCGATAAAGAATTGGCTATTACTGGGCAAGTAATTGTCAACTTCATGACTAATCTAATATCAACAACAATAACATAACTAACAACCTGGCATCAGTGAGGTTTTAACAAATTTGATTTTCAATTGAAACATTATTACATAACTAGGACGAAACCTGATAATGGGAGTAGCCAGTATGGAAACTACACCTCCTTGTATTTGTCTTAACCTTCAATATCTTCAATTTCTAATAAAACGGAATGGCTGGTAGTCTAGCAGTTCAACTCTAAAAAAGATGGTGGTTAACAAGGGATAAACCTGTGACTAGTTCATTTCTTGTGCATTTTCAGTTGAAGAATTGCCCTCACTGACATTCGGAAAATCCTTCTTTTCATGTTGAGCTTAATAAATTCTGCACATATATGATATTTACCCACCAGCATTGACTTAGCTACTCATGAAAATCATATGGAGCAGGAATGCAGGATTAACTGTTGGTACAGTATTTTATGTCATCTCATTATACCTGGATATTCATGTATTATGCATTAGAAATAGAGCAAACAACTAATGCAAATATAACATGATTACTAACAAAGTTAGTATAAGCGGTTATATTTTTCATTCTTATGTATAACCATCAATTTTTTTTTTTAATTTCTTAATCATTTCACAGATTGCTCCGTACGATCAGCTCCAGATGATGGAGCGTTTAGTTGATTTTCCTCAACCAACATCTGTTCAATCATGATAATTTTTTCCTCTCTGCCGTATCCGATCAACAACTTGATTCCAACAAACAAAGAATGCCTGTATTCTCCTACAAGCCTATCAGGTCAAATGAGAACCAAAGCGAAACTAGGACATGACTTGAAACCCAGTTACTTCAAATTGTAAAAAATAGATCATGAATGTGATTCTAGGCATATGTTTACTGGACTGAATATCCTGATGTATAATTTGTCTCTTCTAGAACTCTCCGCTATTTATTTCACTTGCATTTCTGATCCTGAACTATTGCTGGAATGCTAAGGTACTACACTAAGTAATGAACAAATAAATCTATTGCATGATTTAGACGTTTTACATGCTTGAAGTTAGTAATCAACCCAAGCATTGAAATGTAAACCACAATTTATAAGCAAAAATAGAATACCCAGATGTTTCTGTAAAATTTACTCCTATCCATCCTTCATAAAAGCTTTCGTGTTGATGCTTATATAAACAAACTCATTATAAACTTGTTATGAGTAAAAAAAGAAAATGGGTTCACATGCGCACATGAGATCAAGCCAAATCTTAAGAAAACGAGTCAAACTTTAAGAAAATGCAGATTTTCTCTCTGCACATGAGTGTACACATGCACTAAGTTCAAGTGATATTTGGTACTTTTGGTAATCAACTTTATTTTTTACCTTATTTGACTCAATCTTTTTACTGAATGAAGAATTAATCTTTGACCAAATCATTTACCATTATAAATATTACATAATGTTATAATATAAAATAACTTGATTTGGTCACCGATTTTATTTTTAAAATATTTTACTAATTTTTTGTATCGTGTCTTTTCTAATTCTTTTCAATCTTCAATCTATAAATACTGTGCATCAAAGTAATTCAAAACACATAAGTCTTTCCTCTTCTCTACTTTCTGAAGTTATTTTTCAGTTTTAATTTCTTGCTATTCTTAATATTTTTGATAGTTTGTGTGAATTAATCAAAAAAAGTCTATTAAATTTTAAAAGATAAATACTACAATTTTTTTACATTGGGTATTATATTTAAAAAAAACAAAAATTATCTTTAAAAACAATATATCACATCTCAGATTAATTTTTATTACCATTTACTTTATTATTTTGTTAACAACTTTCGCTAGGTAGATACGAGGACAGCATAATATATACAAAATTTCATTCAAGTATAAGTGTAAAAATTGGTAGAATTAGCAGTTCACAACATAAGTGTGAAACAAGAAAAGAGAGGGATGAAAAACTCTGGCAAGAACAGTCAGCAGCAATAATGGCAGTATATATTCACAAGAGGCAATGTCTAGAATAACAAAAAAAGCAATAAATAAAAGTATGTAGGCACTAAAGAAGTTCGTTGGCTCTCATCCGTCATCAGCATTTACAACGTTAGGAACCGCCCATTTAATGAGCAATAGCTATTTACGACTTAGGGACGTCTAATCTAGAGGGATCAGAATTTTGATGCCTCAGGAAACTGTCAATGTCTTCAACCGCTGTCCTTGGGGAACCCCTCTTTATTGCGCTCCTGGTGGCTGGTGCTCCCCCCTCTCCTTTTCACCCTTTTGGCTTTAAATATATGTCTTTTCCATAGTCAATGCTCTTGCTTAATAAGATTCATTCAGCCTTTAGGCAGTTGGGAAATTGGATAGCTCCAGGGTTGTGGTTTAGTAGTGCTCTGCTTGCCATATGGACAGTGCAACCCACGCCTGGCTGATTGCAAAACGTGAGGTGGGTGTTTTAAGTCATGCATCGTGCCTGCTCTTTCCAGGGTTTGAAGTACAACATGAACAACGTCCATGACTTTACAACAAGTTTCTGGAAAGGTTTAATACATATCTAAAGGCTGGATGGAAGTCATGCGAGGTTCTTTGACCAGAAACAAGCTACGGAATCTAGAAAGGCTAAGGCTACACATTCCTCAATTACCACGTAGTATATACAACGCCACGAACACAATCAGCTAGCACATGGGTTTCCCCCAAAACGGGAGATCTTTCAATTCTTGCAACTTTGAGGGATGATGTAAATAGCGTTGCCTTGTCTCAACGGATCCTTTTTAAGGGACCCATCATGCTTTTGGTGTTGGGCTGCCGAGCCACTACGTATGTTTGATCTCTTAAATGCCCTTGTAGGCACCATTAAAACAATTCATGAACAAAAACATCTAATGTCAAACGTAGATTTAGTAATTTATAATTTTATATTTTAATTATATCATATTAATATAAAATATTAATAATTATATGAATAAATATAAACATAACATGAATAATTATTTATATTAGTATCTGAAATGCATAATTTATATAAATATTTGATAACTGTTTAATAATTATTTGTGTTTTCATTTATAGATGCGTTTAATAATCATATAACACGATATGACTAATACGTTTATATAAATATATAAATTTTTTTTTCTACGATACAATATGATTAACAAATATGAGTAAATGATTAATATAATTTTTTTCTAAGCACGTTTAATACGATTAATTAAAAATATTTATAATTATATATAATTATATTATTTAAATTTAAAATTAATAATTATAATAAAATAATAATAACATCAAATATAATAAAATTTAACATAATAAGACTAATAAATATAATAAAAACAAAATAATAATAAACTAAAATAATATTTGATTATTAATTTTAATGAATTGATAAATGTGTCATTTTATATATATTTAAATATGATAATACGATTAATATGATTAATTAAATATATTTTAAATATATTAATAATTTAGATACAAAATATTAAAAAATTAAATTCAAATCTATTTAATTTCATATCTTTTCATCCCATTTACAAAATTACCCGAGTTAGCCAAACAGAAGATTACTTTCCAATCTGACACGTAATTACTCTAAAGTTTAAATTTTTCCTTGGTGTTATAAAAGAAACAAGAACGAATAGACCGGTGGTTATTCGATGTTAAATCATTACACGTGGAAAACGAATCTCTCAAATCGCATGCTGTCTGTGCGCGCATGCGCATGTGTGTATCGTTACTCGCATCCATCACAGTGATGTCGGGGCGCAGTAACTCTGACCAAAATTTATAGTACTAGCATGATTCATTCAAAAAATCTAATGGGGAGGAAAAAGGAAGATAAGCTCAAGTGTTGGCTTTAGGCAAATTATCATGTTTGTTTGATTTTACACCAAAGTCTATGATGATGTGCCCTTTTACCTAAACTGATTTGAGACATCGACAAGAATGTCCAAGATTTCCTGTTACTCAATCTTTGAACTCTCACAATTTTTTTAAATTGTAAGAAAACCAACATATATATATATATATATATATATATATTTCTATAGCATGGAATGGAATGGAATGGAAGTCTTAGAGTCATTTAATTTGGTCAACAGCCGTGCGTTTCATGTCTGGTTGCCATTTGGGAGTGGAGATCAGATATGTTCCCCCCATGTTCGAGCCTCGCGTGCCCTAATGTTTGCCCTTTTTGTTTGTCCTTTTATTGTGACAAATTGCCTCAATTATGTTTCTTTGCCATGTTTTATGGGGTTACTTTTTCAAATATATATATATATAGATTTGTTAAAATAAATCGAGTTCATCGGGTCGGTTTATTTTTTATTAAATATGAGATGGATTGAGTTGAAAAATTTTAACCCATATTTGAACTGAGCTTAAATAGACTAACCCGTCAAATCAGTGGGTTAATGTTGGCTGGCGTAGGGCCAGTCTTATAGGTCAAAAAAAAATAATTTTAATTAATTTAATACTTTTATATATTTAATTATATAATATTAATAATTTAGTTATCAATAATATTATTTATTTATATATTTTCATATCTTTAATCTTCACTGTCAAATTAAAATTTTAATTTAGATTAAAACTTATTATCTCTTTTTCTTTATGGTAATGAATATTAGATGATAAATTGATAATAATTCAGACCTTGAGACATCATTATTGTCTAAACAAGATTTAAATGTTTTACTTGAGAATGAAGATCGAGAAGGATATAAATGAGTCTTGAAATTTTTATTATTTGGTTATATACTTATGTTTATGAGATAGTAGTTTGTGTTAAAGATTTAAATTTTATTATGTAATTTATTTATTTTTTTATATTTGGTGTAATTTGTTTATTTGTAACATGTTTTTATTATTCAATTTATGAATTAAATCATAGAACAATTTATTAATAAAAAATTTATCAAGTAGAATTATAAAATTAATTTTTTTTTTAAAAAATAAAAATAGATTGATCTAACCCAACTTATGAACTAACAAGGGATGGGCTGAGTTGAGATTTTGATGACTCATATAAAAAATGAGTTCGCCCACCCAATCAATATTTTTTTTAACCCACAAGGGCTGGAGCGGGGTTGAGTCGGGTCAGCCCATATTGACAGCTCTATATATAAATATTATTTCAGACACTAACATAGAACTTTGATTTAAAGAGATGAGACACATATTTAGAGACAGTTCATCATTTTTTACAGTACATTAGTGGATTAATTAGATCTTAATTTTTTGTAATGATATGTTTTGCTCATTTTATAAGTCTTATTATTTTTATCTTAAAGTCGAAGTTTCAAATTCTAATTAATAAGATATCCTATTAGTTATAAACAACAAATCAATTTCCCGTATTTTAAACAAGTCAATTGTTTCGTTATAATAAAGAATTTAATTTGCACAAAGCAATAAGTCAAAAATGTCATTTTTACAATAGTTTGAATTACTAGTAAATGAGATTAATAATACATAAGTACTATATAATACAATAAGATATTTTAGGGCCATGAAACATGTAGTTCACTTAACAACCAAATGGGGCTTATAATTAATGGTAGGGTAGGGCAATAATGCGATAGATGAAAACATCTATACAATTAAGAATCAAATCAAGTTTATAATGGTGGGGTTGGTTATAGATTTAACAAAAGATTCTTGAAGAAACCTTACATTTTCTATTCCTTTGTAAAAGATAGTACTTAATTCGATCTCCACCCGTCCATAATAATAAAATTAAATAAATTCAAATGTAAAACTCATAAATATATATATGTCAAAGAAAATAAACATACACATGTTTACTCTTCTTCTTCTTTAGTCTAATCAATTGTATCGAATATAAACAAAATGTTTGGGTCTCGACAGACTCTTTTAATTTTTAAAAATAAAAAATATAATATTTAATTTTTTTGAATTATTTAAGAAAATTTATATAAATTTTTATTTTTTTATTATATTTAATCCAATTCTTGTTTTTTATTTTAGACAAAATAAGATATTTTAACTAATAGTTAATCATTTATCAACATCTCATAACGGATAATGATATAACATAACTATATAATATTTTTCATCCTCCACACAAGTACTACGTGATATGAAAAATAGCAATCAACATGTTAGCTAATGACAATTAATCAATTGTAAATAATAAATGTTTATTTAACTCGAAATAAAAATATAAAAACTTAATGAAATATAATAAAAGAATAATACATTATTTATTTTTTTTAAAATAATTTATTTTTTATAAATATTATGTCAAAATAAAATAAAAAAATTTGTAAAAATTAAAAAGATCTAATGCTTCTCAATAATATATATATATATATATATATAATCATATACTAGTTTATTTTCAAACAAGAACAAAAAAAATACTAAATAGTTTAAGGGAAAGATAGGGTCAATTACAAACAACATTGGGCCCTCCATATCCCATCCTCTGGAAATTCAGATCGCATATTTCAAATGACATCTATATATTAATATAATAATATTTTTTTTATATGGTAGGCAGCGTCAATAATCTAAGGAAAGGAAAATGTTGTTCTGGATCTGGCTTTTTTGCATTTGTCTGTGTTTCCGTGTAATCATCCACAGACACGCCAAATACCTCTACCCTTAGTTTAGGGTATTTTATTATTAATTATAAAATTAATATGTCAGGGGTTTTTGGGCTAGTAGATATTTGTCGTATATATGAATAAGGACAAATTATTTATAAAGGTTACTCTTGTCTTGTCATTGAAATTTTTCTTTAATGTAAAGGGGATCACGCTTGATGCAAATCATTTTTCGAAGGAAACAAAAATACAATAGTGATGTACATAAGTTGATTATATAATTAAAACCTATCTAAACCTCAATTAATCTATTCTTTCACAACAAGATTTAAAGCCTCGAAGTTGTCGATCTTTTCATGCACTATAGTAAATTTGATTTAAAATTATATATTTTTAAAATATATTAATAAAAATATTACATATGTATTAACTAAAGAAATGTAATTAAAATCAAAATCTGCTACAATGATAAATGCCTTTTCATTGTCGCCATTAGGTGTTGTCATGTCCCTGTGTTGCTAACTGCTGGAAATGTTGGAAGAAGCTAGCCATACGTGATGAGGGCTCCTTTTCGTCTGAATCATTTCACACAAGGATTTTTTTTTAAAGCATGGTGGTTTCATGCAGAGGAACTCTTGATGAAGTTAATGGCACATACGAAAAATTCCCATCCAACAGCGCAGCAACTACAACGACTAGAACCTTTTTGGCTTGTCATCATTGCATCACCGTGAGGTTGCCATTATTATTATTGTTCATCATATTTCAATAAAGTTTTTGAGAGTCTTGAAGTTTAATTACTACTGCATAATAACATAAGATTTTTTGGTGGGTCTGCAAGGAAACTACTCCAAAAGACTTTCTGCTATCTGTCTATTTTGAATTAGAATTAACATGTAATTATGGCAATCGTCAAAGTTTTAATAAGAACCCAAACTTAGCACATATTAAATTTAGTAGTAGGCCCATATATATATATATATTTATATTCAATTAACAAATTGAATTTAAAGATATTTTCCTTTTAAAATTATACTTGATAAAATAAAAACCTCAAGTTGGTCGTTATTATTTTTAGCAATTTAATGAGATAGATGTGTGTATATATATATATATATAATATTTAATTTGACAAATACCTTGGAGGATATTGCAATCTCTTTCGTTGGTGGAAACCCAGAAATTGGTTTTGCCTCAATTGTAGATCAGGACACTAGAATTAGCTTTATCTCAAAACCACTTATTCCATTGCCATCCACATAATTTAGTTGGTTTGCCATTTTTCATTCTCAATCTCTCATGTCTTGCACATAAATTCAGGGGTTTTTAATGACCCTAATCCCTAGAACAAAGACAGATGAGACTGTCCATTGTTTTCTGGTTTTCTGGACCATATTAAATCGTTAAACTAAGGGCAAGGGAAACATTTGCTGGATTTTCATTCATATCTGTGGGCATCAAATTCTGCGGGACCTTGGATTATAACCTTATGATTGCATAAACATTACCCTATTAATTATTAAAAAGTTGTTGTACTAATGACAAAATTAGAATCCTATTTATATGATTAAAATTTAATTAAAATAAAATAAGTAACATAGCTAGTTCTCTCATAAATTTTGTACTCTATAATGTATATTTATTAATAGATAGCAAAAGAAATTGATGTGTAAATCCAAATGGTTACCTTTTCTACAAGATCTATATAATATTCATATGTGTTTTCAAGAAGTGGAAAATAGAATATTAAATTCAATCAAGTGAAGTGTTTGAAGTGTTGGTACCTTTGAATGAAATGGGAGCAGGTGGCAACTTTGCAAGTAAAATAAAGGGATGGGACAGTTGGAGGGAATAGTAGGATAAAGTTAAGGTACGATTTTCCAGCAATGAGGTGGGAATGGGAGAACGTGGTGGGGCAGAACAACTTTAATGGGAGAAAAAGGTTAGCCTTGGACTTATCACTCAACTCTCAATATCCAAAAAAATAAAGCACTACAAGACAACCGGGTCCTTTTGTGTCTGCAACTCATCTCTCCTCCACCTGTCTTGCGCCACTCGACCATTTCTTTGTGGTTCTGCTTTCTCTCCGTCCTGGCCCCACCAGGGCGGCTCACCCCAGGCTCTTCCCCTTATTCTTTGTTTTCTTGTTACCCTCCCCTTTCTTCAATCCAACTCTTGATAAAGAAAAGCTGCAAGCTCCTTTTTACTCTATTTTGTTTTTACTTGAGAAAATTCTAAAGCTAATAACAATATTGTCAATGATTCTCTTTTTTTTTCTTTGGATTATACATCCACTTGAACGAATTAAAAAAAATGACATTCTATATATACATATATGTATATCTCAAATTCTTAATTTTAACAGAAATAAATATTGCTTGTGTAAGTCCATAAATTATAATGATTGATCTTCTTTTGATAATACAAGAAGAAAGCGCGGATGATAACAACTAGAACTATATCTAGAATAAGGATGGTACTTTTGTATCTAATTAACTTTCTTCTAATGTTAATTTGTATTTTAATGCTTAATAGGAGTACTATGTGTGTCGGTTTACTTATGTAGACAGTGCAATATTGTCACATTCATGCATTCCAATTTAAACACATTCTTAGACTATGAATGGTTTCTTTTTATGAGTGAAGCAGAATGAAACATTTAAGGTAGTGTTAAACGCTCCTCATGGAGGAATGAGGATAGCCTCGCCGTGGGCCTCTCTTTAGCAGCGATATTATCCCAGAAGTCAAAATGAGCAAACGATCCCAACCACTCTGATAAATTTGATGTCTAATTTTCCATAAAACATATTCATGCAGCAGTCAGCAATTGCTGAAATTCGAAGCTGACCTGGTGCCGAGATTGACTCTTCTTAATTTAATCACATAGTTAATTATTCATTTTGCTGAACATTACCAACAAATTAGTGCTAATCATCATGCACATACATATATATATATATATATATATTGTGGTTTACAGGTGAACAGGCTCTTCTGTGACCCACTGACAAGGTAGCTTTAAACTTCTTTGCATGTGAACTTTCTGCCCTAGAACACATATATAAATGTTGTATATTACCCAAAAGAAAAGCTTTTTGTAAATGGGAGGAATAGTAAATTAGCTTTTTGTTAACGGTCTCAATCCAGCTAAAACTTTCATTTCATTAGTATTTTCCATGCCTAATTAATGCCTTTAGATTTAAATGGTTCTATTTTTAAAGGTCTCCAAAAGGTTGAACCACCAAAAAAAGAAGATCATTCATTTAATGATCTAGGTGGGGTTTTTGATGATGGATTAAGACTTCTACTGCGCCTCTTGCCCAAAGGTTAACATCTCTTTCTCTTCTTTTATTTACTGAGTTAAACCACTCCTCTTTCCTATATAACAGAGCCTAGACCAACAGCAGACAACACCAAATTCAGCTTCAGGCCTCTCTCCCCTCTGTCTCTCTCCCAACGCCCTCTGTCAATCTATATATCCTGCTGCTTAATTTCTGCCAAACATGGTTATACTAGAAAAGAGTCCTCAAGCAGCCATGAATGCAAGAATAATTGGCTCTGGCAGTGAGACCATGGTTCTTTCACATGGGTTTGGACTAGACCAATCTGTCTGGGACAAAATCCTTCCTTACTTGACACAGCATTACCAGGTTGTCGTTTTTGACTGGCTCTTTTCAGGAGCTGTAAAAGATCCCAACCTCTTTGATCCTTTGAAATACTCTTCCTATGATGCCTTTGCTAGTGACTTAATAGCTCTTATGGATGAGCTTGACTTGAAATCCTCAGTCTTTGTTGGTCACTCCATGTCTGGTATGATAGGATGCATTGCTTCCATTAAAAGACCTGAACTTTTTAACAGGCTCGTACTCGTTGGAGCTTCTCCTAGGTATATTTCTTCCTCTTTTTTTGTTTTTCCGAAGAAAAAAAATGGTTTTAGAAAAATTACATCTCTTTCTGGTTTCTACTATATCTTTTACTTAGCCTTCCCGCAGCTGATCCAGTTAATTGCTTGCATATACAGTTTGAAGCATGTATCATAATCAGGTTCTTCTTTTAAGCCAAAAAGACATATGATTCAATGCTTTGCCACACCTAGTAATAAATATTCTTCTATTTCTGTTTCTTTTTTCCTCTTTCGGTTATTCCATTTCCTCCTTTTCATCCGTTTTATATTTTTAATCATCTTTTCTCTTTCTTCCTCGACATGCAAGTAACACATGACCTTAGCTACTAGCTGAAAAGTTTTAATTTTTTTACCGTATAAAATCAATGATAAAGCTGTGATTAGACGTCTAAATTTTCTGTCTTCAAGAAACTGTGAAGCAAAGCATGTGGACAGGAGGATCTGGGTCGGCTATGGTAGATTTAAAGGGCTTTGTTCTTTGTTGTACTTTTGTGCTTCAAAAATTTGTGTGGTGGATTGCAACTCTGAAAATGTTATGAACATATCAGTATGTCTATTTGTGTCCTCAATAATACGATGAGTACTGGTCACCAGACAAGCATGAGGACATGCAAAGGCTTTGGATTCGATTAGCTAACATATCAAAACTTGTCTTTCTTTTTAGTTTCTTTTGATTTGACGTTTTCATATAGCAAGCCAAAACAAACTTGGATATATATATGTATGAGCTTTAATCTGTGATAGGTTAGTTACTTCATAATCAAACATTATATGCTGTTGAGTGTTGATGCCGGCCTGAGATATGAAAAATTGGTCCACTTGTCAGCTAAAATATATATTTAAATTATACTCTAATACTATATATGAGGGGTTAATTGATAACTGGTGAAGAGTGTATTCATTTGTCAATTAACCTGTGTGATATTCTCAATATTTATGTAGTTTATGTTTCTTATGCTACTAATTAACAGGTACATTAATATAGATGATTATGAAGGTGGATTTGAGGCTGCAGCTATTGACAGCCTCCTCTCAGACGTAGAATGCAACTATCAGAATTGGACTTCGAGTTTTCCTACTCTTGTTGTGGACAACAACGATCCCCTCTCCGTTGAAAAAGTTGCCAAATGCTTGAAGAGGATGAAACACGAATTTGCACTCCCCTTAGCAAAAACAGTGTTTCGATCTGATGAGAGGGATATTCTCGACAAGGTTACCACCCCATGCACCATCATTCAGACCACCAGTGACTTTGTTGTGCCAGGCTCAGTTGCCTACTACATGCAGAAGAAGATCAAAGGGAAATCAACTGTGGAGTTTGTCAAGGCTGACGGCCATTTCCCACAGTTGACTGCACATCTTGAGTTCCTTGATGTGCTAGGTGGAGTTTTAGGCTTTGAGATTTGATCATAAAGAAGATAAGGTCAGAAATAATTGCCCATTGCCCCGATTGGGATATAGTGTTGTGTATTTAAGACTTCATGGGATGTAGGGAAGAAGGTGGTTGGCCTGTAAAATCTAGTCTTCTATCAGTAATGTTAGGTTTGCTTCTTTTTTTCTAGTTTTGGTACCTTTGGACTGAACCTTTTTTATCAGCATTCTACTTAGGAAGCAATTGTGATTGTCTTGATATGGTTGAACATACTTTGTGGTTGTAGTTTTGTTTCTATCCTAAAGGTAAGAGGATGGGTCCAAAATTTCGAATAAAAAATCTAATAGTATTCAAACCCATAGACAACCAAAAAAAAAAAAAGCATAGACAAATGCAAAGAAGTTATTAGATTGAAACAAAATCATAAACCCTAATTTCCTTTTATGAGATTACAACTAAAAAGTTATTAAAATATAAAAAATCAATTAAGAGATTGAAGGATAAAATCCAAATCATAATTTGATAGAAAGCCATTCAGGAAGGACCTTTTCTCAATTATTGAAACAAAACATTATCAACAATGATAAGCCCTAATTTAAGCTAATCCTTTTTGAACCTAACCGAAAAGAAAAGAAGAGAAATGGTTTAACGTGGAACTTTAAACTCATACTTCAAGCGGATTCGGAGAGGTGGGATTTCAATATGAACCAGAACCGACCCGGCCCCGATTCCAACCCAAATTGTCTATGCAGTCCCAAGGAAAACGCTGAGGGAGTTGATGTTCAATCAAAAAACATAATCATGGCCCAATTGGCCCAATGTTTTCGGAACTGTACCAGGAAGTCTTCGAGGCGAACCGTACGGGCAAAAGATCCCCGAGATCATCTGGCTTTTACTTGAAGCAGTCACAGTCATCAAAGCGAAATTAAACTCGGGAAAGCATGAAATGCTTTTCAGTGGTCTCAGTTTGTAAACTAGTGACCAAATCTTCTTCAACATTTCCACTATTCTTGTTCCCAAACAACCCCGCAACATCGGCTGCTACCGCCACTGCTCGCTTTCCAAGCTGCGCTCCTCGTTCCCTCCGGTTTGCTATTTACAGTGACGCCTCGAGATCGTTTCTGGGAAACGTTTCGCTCTCTAGTCGTGACAGAAACTTCTCCACCATGGCTGGCGCTGAAGAGTTCGTTAAGGGAAACGTTTATCCGAACGGCGTTGCGGTCATCACTCTCGATCGTCCCAAAGCCCTCAACGCCATGAATTTAGGTCCCTTTCGTTATTTCTCTTTTATTTCCATTTAAATTTTTCCTTTTTTACTAAATACTATTTAAACTTACTAGGTTCTTGTATGAGTTAAAAGATTAACTTTGATTTTAGTGAAAGCGAATTCGAATTGGAAGATCTGTTCTAGCTCGATTTTTAATTACCAATATTCCCCTTGATAATGTAAAGATAAAGTTTTAAAGCTGTCAAAAGAGTGAGAGTTAAAGAAGGAAAGTAAGACATTGTTCAATAATTGCTAATATTTGATATTGGAAGCTAAGTTAACTTGGAGATGAGTATATTTGAAGAAGTTTGTAACGCTCCTGTGACATGTCAGAGTGCAAGAAGAATCTTTTTTGTGTCCACATAATTTAGCACTTGTTAAGAATTAGTGGACAAATATGCTAGTGTAATTTTATAGTCTTGTGGCATTTTCTTTGGATTTGGTATGAATCAAGAGTTCACAGATGAGTTTTGTAAATGATGTGTGTATATTCTGATAATGCAGATATGGATATCAAGTACAAGCAAATTCTTGAAGAATGGGAATCAGATCCGAAGGTCAAATGTGTTCTGATTGAGGGCAGCTCACCGCGTGCCTTTTGTGCAGGTACTTGAAGAGAAATTAAGGCTCTTCTTTGGCAGGGCAAAGATACACCTAAAATAGCATTTCTAGATGCTGTTTGTAATGAAAACTGCATATTGCTACCCTCGTAGGCAATTTTTCATGTTGCTAGTGTTAGGGGAGTTTTTGGGGCTAACCATTTATGGGTAATGCAGGAATGGATATTAAAGGTGTTGTTGGTGAAATCCAAAAGGACAGAAACACACCTCTTGTGCCAAAGGTTTCCTTTTCCTTCCATCTGTAACTGCATGCCTTGTGCCACAAACATTTCCTGCCAGCTTGCTTTACTTAATTATTATTGTTACTTGCTAAATAGACTGTTGAAAGCTATAACTTGTTTTCATTATTCCTTAATTAGTTATTCTTCTTCCTCTTTTCCTTATTTTTTTGGTGTGTGTTGGGGGGGCTGAAGGGTGATATCCTTTTACTTCTATTTCTTCTGGTTCGTTTTTTTTTGGATTCAATGTGGTGTTCTTTCCTTAAATTAAAGCACCCAATGTTTCTCTAATTAATAACTTAGATCTTAGCTTATATGCAGGTGGTGATGTGAAGCAGATTACATACAAAAACACACTCTCGGATATGATTGAGGTTAAATTATATACCATTATAATTATAAACATTTTCAATTTGTTAAAATCAAGTCAACAAAGATGTCTACCATGTTTCTCCAATTTTTTAATATTATTACCATGGCTCTGATACATTCAACCTTCCAAAAACCTTTTATGATTGCTTATAAAGAAAAGAAAATGGTACCGTTTAAACTTCATGCTTCTCCTCAATTTGAAACCCCACCACCCTCTTTTTCTTTTCATATCTCCTACAATGAGTTGTATGCAAATCTGAAATCTCAACCATCCACAATTATGGGGTTTGTGGGCCCCACATAATGGGCCCTAACAGTGGGGATGGTTGGGGATTGGGATTAATAATTATAGAACTGTTGTGAAAATAATTGTAAGTGATATGAATCTTTTTTAATTTTGAGAAAGAGAAAGGAAAGGAAAGGAAATCTTTGATGCTTGCGTGTAATAACAACTTGCATAATTCATCTCATAATGTTGCCTCTATGGTTGCTTTGCTTGGTTTCCAGATGAAATTTGCTTTTTCTCATGTGAATAGGAGCGTATTTAAAATTGAACTGCTCTGCTGCAGGTGCTTTGTACTTTCAAGATATGTTTGAAGTGTTTTATTTTGTAAATGTGTCAAAATTAAAGCTGAGCTACTGTTACATTTGCAAGATGTAGCTGATGACATGATAGAATGTAAGCATGGTACCTCTGCACATTGATTGTTTTGCCTTGGGGATGACTAGCATTTAGTATTTTGCACCATTCATCTGCATGTTTGATGATCAATTCTCAATTTTGTACTTTGTAGTTTGAGTGAATTTCCCATATGTGCATGACATGCTTGTTGGATTAGACATCATTTCTTATCGGGAAGTCATCTGTTTATGCTATGATGTTTCTCATTAGTGCTCTGTTATTTGGTGCCTTACATTTACCCTAACATCTGAAATTAATAGTCTTGTCATGTAGCCTTATTCTGCTGCATCTTTTCCAGGTCTTCACTGCAGAGTATTCTCTAATATGCAAAATTTCAGAGTACAAGAAGCCTTATATATCATTCATGGATGGCGTAACAATGGGCTTTGGAATTGGCCTATCTGGCCATGGTTGCTACAGAGTGGTAACTGAGGTACAGATCAATCTCCTTCCTGTGCAGATAAGTATATTGTCTTGTATTTTAAATTGTAATAGGTTTACAAATTTCTTTCTCTTATGTTTTGTTCTTGCATAAATCTGGGTCAGAGGACTGTTCTTGCTATGCCGGAAAATGGAATTGGCCTGTTTCCGGATGTTGGATTTTCATATATAGCAGCACAAACTCCAGGGGAGGGCTCTGTTGGTATGGTTCTTTTACTCTAAAACTAAGCTCTACGAGTTGCAAAAATGGTTTAAAAGGCTCTGTTTAATATGACGCTATATGTTAAACGAGAAGCACTGTGGTAGAACTGGGAGGGTAGGAGGGTTATTTTAATCATGTATATAATTTCTTGGAGATGCTGAATTCCTAAAGCTAAACTCATTGGATCATACACAGTCATGCACAAAGACCAGTTTAGTTCTCTCGCTCTCTTCTGCCCCCTCCGAGTTGCTTCCCTGCACTCGTCATTTACAGTTTTAGTGTTTTGCAGGTGCCTATCTTGGAATGACTGGGAAAAGGATATCAACACCTTCAGATGCTCTATATGTGGGTCTTGGAACACACTATGTGCCATCTGGGAATTTAGGTTCACTGAAGGAGGCCCTTCTAGCCTTTACCTTGTATATCTCTGATCATGTTTCTAGTTTGATGATTTTTTCTTTGAGTGGAACTGAATTTCTTTTAAGATCATATGGTTCTCTATTAAAGGAAATTGTGGCAACTTACATGTCCCTAAAATGAGGGGGTGGGGGAGGGAAGTATTTACTTGACATTCTAAATCAAATCAGCTTGTCAAAAAACCATGCCTTCAGGAATTTTAGTTTTTAGAACCAATATTGTTTGATCTTCAACTCCTCAATTGACTTGGTTTTTATTGTATATCATCTTTCTGTTTGCAATGCAATTTCCTCTCCTTTTCTGAACAAAATGGTTTTGAATTTGTTGTGTGCTCTTTTCCAAATTGGAGATGCAGTAGTTCTATTAGCAACAAAAAATTCATGGTTTCCTGCCGATAAATCAAAACTGATGTTTTTGGCAAATTGGAGATGTAATAGTTCTAGCAAAATAAATATTCATGGTTTCTTTTCAGCAAAATTGTAAATGATATGTTTACTATCCACACAGTTCAGAGGATCCACACAAGGTTGTTACAGCGCTGTTGGCGAAATACAGCTGTAACCCTGAGTCTGAAGCTCAGTTGAAGTTGCTTTTGCCTCAGATAACATCATGCTTCAGTGCAGATAAGTCAGTAAAGGAGATAATTGCAGAGCTTAAAAAACATCAGCAGAGTACAGAAGCTTCAGGTAAGCTTAATTAAAACTGGTTAATCCAATCATTGTGAATTGCATATGCATCATTCTTGTGCTCCTGAAAAACCTTTTCTTGTGGATGTTGGTGGATGACACTGAAACCGACTTATATATATTTATGTCGTTTATTTCTGCAGTGGTAGAGTGGGCAAATGAGGCTTTGCAGGGTCTTGGAAAGGGTGCACCCTTCTCTCTTTGCTTGACACAAAAGTATTTTTCTAGAGTTGCATCTGGATATGGTAAACATGGCAATGAATTTACAAC
The DNA here is from genome assembly GCF_002168275.2 of Theobroma umbraticum. Taxonomy (NCBI): domain Eukaryota; kingdom Viridiplantae; phylum Streptophyta; class Magnoliopsida; order Malvales; family Malvaceae; genus Theobroma; species Theobroma umbraticum. Next base: position 8,593,267 of record NW_018397256.1, on the reverse strand, counting down.
GGTGAGTTTGGAGATATATCATTTCAACCGCCTTCCTCTTTCCTCCACCTGAGCCTCTCCCTCTCTCTCCCATTTCATTTAGCAATACTTTTCAGTAACATCTGTATTTGTGTTGCATTGATTATTTCCAGCTAAAAGGTGTTATGAAAACTGAATATCGCATTGCCTTACGGTCATCCCTGCGAAATGATTTTGCTGAAGGTGTCCGGGCAGTCTTGGTTGACAAGGATCAGGTTGGCTCTTCATGCTCTGCTCCTTGCTAGGATTATATTTTAATATTTCTAAAAAATATGTTAAGAGCTGTAACTTCTATCTTTCATCGTTCCTTTCTTTAAATTCTTGATGATATCCAAATATGTTGAATTCTTCTCTTACACTGATGATTTAAATTTATTTCTTGAGCTTGTGTTTTTCCTGCACACACTTGTAATGTCTATGCTTGTCTGTTATTCTTCTTTGCCTTTGGGACTAAGAAGCTCATGCTGCATTTCATTACTAGTGGCACCCATTTTTGTTTGTTCATGGTCCTGATTCACTATATCTTTCCAGAATCCAAAGTGGAATCCTCCAAGCGTGGACGAAGTTAATGAAAAGGAAGTGGAAGCAGTTTTTGAACCGTTAAATCCAGGAATTGAGGAGTTGAAAGTGTAAGGTTCACGCTTCTTGTATCAAGTTGTCTCTCCTAGTTTGGTTTGGAAGATGAATGGATTCTAATAATGGAAATACAAAAGTTGGAGCCGAAGAAGTGCCTCAGTGTTTGGCATGAACTCGTGTTGCATATTGATACTGTTATTATACTTGATCACACTTATGGCTTTAATAATGTTGTGATCCTAGAGCACATTGATGTCAAATCCTTTTTCTTTTTTATCTTCAATCAATTTAAGACAGTATGAAAATATTGTGCACGTTTTATTTGGGCAGGGAGAAAAGGAAATGAAAACGAAAATGACACTAAATGCTTCTGGGATCACAGTTTACATTCAAGCAAAGATTGTTATCTCACAACACATTGATGATGAAGTTTTGCAGAATCCATAACCCTGTTTATACACCTATCCAACATGAGTGAAGCTTTCTTCTGGGAAAGAAACATGAGATGGCTTTGGCTTTTGATGTCTTTCACAAGGAAGTACAATTAGGAGCAATCTCCACTCTTCAAACTTTGTAGAAGATCCAAATATCCAAAACTTTCAGGACTTACGAACCTGCAATGATTAGGGACAAAAATCAAGGTCCTAAAGAGTGTGAAACAAACAGGACGCTCAACTCTTGCTCTTTGAAAAATTGTAAAGGAAGGAAGGACGAAATAATACCCATGTCGAAACAGGAAATCGATTATGACAATGGAGCAATTTGACTTGAAAAAATGTGTCCTTTTTATGACATTAGCAACATGTGCCACAGGGATCAACTTGAAGCTTTCTACCTCTCCATCTGCCACATGTTTAACAAGTCATGAAACATTTGATTGATATGATTCTCTACCTAAAAGCATCATAGATAATAAGTTATCCAAGTATTACCAATCTGATAAAATTTGAACTCGTCCTATTTTCAACAGAAAGTAGTGATGCTTCCATGCACTTGCCTTGATTATTTGGTACAAAACCTTCAGGGAGTTTTAGATCATAACAGAATAGGACATCTCGCTTGAATCTGTGCCCATCAATATCTGCATATGAAACAGCACCAACTGGTATAGCTCTGTAAGAGGAACACAAACAGTTATGTACCCTTCAATAATGCAAACTGTAAAAGAAAGCAAGGAAAGAGAGCGAGAGAACAGATATGGCTATCAAAATGAACTGCATCAAGCCATCAGCAATGTCCATATCAACGTTTGGCCTCCAAGCCAATACAAGGCATGCAAGATATAACAAACTTGAACAAAGAGTCAAACGGCCGGAATTTTTACCTACTGGATAGGGATCTTGGTATTCCAGCTTCCTCTTCACATTCCTTCATAAGATTCTCTCCACAGGCAATTCCATAAGGCTATGATTCATGGAAATTTGACTAAATGAGGGTAAGAGGAAGTAGCAGAAACTGTTGCAAACGAAAATGGCCTTTAAATTTATTCTGAAGTCAATAGATGCAAGAAGCAAATGGAACTTCAAATATTTAAGGGAAAAAGAAAAGAATTTCCCACTTTTTCACCATGATTTTCAGAATAAGCTTTTTCTAGGTAATAGGTTTGTCTTTTGCTTCAGCTTCGCACCACCAAAGATGTTAACAAATTGTCCTAATTGTATTATGAAATCAAAAAACAAATGACATAAATGAATCTTTCCCTGTTTCCTAAGCCAAACAATATCATTATCATACATGCACTCTCTATACAGACATTATGAAAAATAATAGTCCAGATTACATTTTCACAGAACTAAGCAATTCAAACCCCTTACTTGCTACAAGATATACATTGCCAAATCACATCAAGGCAACAATCTTCACTCGCATGACATGATTTCTAAATACCTTATTTGCAGTACCTTTTCCTAACTATTGAAAACTCGTAGAACCATCTATTGACTTTCATCAGGCAAAACATACAGAAAGAAATACTCTCCACTTATTTCACGAATATATATTTTTAAAATGGAGACCCCTACCAGAGTCAACATGTAAGTGAAGTTCATGGATATAAGCAGAAAGGAAGAAGTCATGCTTAAAATGAAAGTTTCCGCATTATGCATTTAGTTCCTTTTGTCACACAGAAAAAGACTACATGAGCTCCTCATGGATGTTAACTCTCCAAGTATAACAAAGTAAAATAGTAGGTTTTTACAAACCAGTCCTCCAGCAACTAGATGATCAAGCATTCCAGGAAAAGTAGGCTTCACTGGACTTCTTTTTCCTATCCATAGAAACTTTTGCCCATCTTTTTCAACATAGCCATTCATGTGAACGCCATAAGCCTATGATTGGAAAAGTCATTTTGAAAAGAAAAGATTTACATTATCAGAAATATAAACATTTCAGCTTTTAATCTTGTGTAAAGTCCAAACCATAGCGATAACATCCCAATAAGCAAATTCTTTGGGGAAAAGTATAAAGGCAATCCTGTGCCACAGCCCACATGCATAAACACACCTTTATTCCAAAATAAGGAGCAGCAGCACGTTCAAGGGAGAAAAAGACCGGTGCACCAAACGATGATGTCACGGGGTACAGCTGTTAGACATCAATAATAACAGTCATTCTATTGAAGAAATTCCTTAGTTCACAATAACTCCAAGTAGCTTCAATCAATTCAATCAGAAATAGGCATTGGAAGCTTCTAAAAAAAAGGGGAATTTATTCCGACATGTGAAAACACACACAAAAAAGATGGATAACATTGTAAGGAACCAATTTCTTGTTTCTTACAGTCAATTTTAAGCAGTACCTCATTCCTTATACCTGGAATCAATTCTTTTTCAGCCAAGCATTTGATCACTTCTCCCACTGCTCTACTTCTATCCTCCGCTGAGTTTAACATTCGATGCAACGTTACGTGACCTCCACCACAATTACCTTTAGATAATATAAACACATTCTGAAAATTCCTTAAATTCTCAGCAAAACTGCACGTAATTAAAAGAATATCCTAATTAGCCAACCACATTTTTAGTTCACATTTACATATATGTAATTAAAAGAATATATCCTAATTAGCCTAACACATTTTTAGTTCACATTTACATATATGTAATTAAGAGAATATCCTAATTAGCCTGACACATTTTTAGTTCACATTTACATATATTTATAATTGCCTAAACATGATTAAGATCGTGTTTAATGTAATATAAAATAGTGAAAACTTTACCTCCGATGTATGTAACCAACAATTTGGTCTTCGATAACAAAGGGAAGGAACTCGGATTGCATGCCCTGTAATTACAAAGAACTAATAACCATAACAAATTGTTCTGTTTGGTTGCTGAGAAAAGTTATAAACATAAAAAAAATTGGAAGTTAAATTTAAAAATAAAAAAGATTATACGTAAGAGGCAAAGTGAACACGAGGAGAGATGCTTACTGAGCCACGATTGCATTCTTTGATTTTATCGAAGAAGCCTCGGAGATTGGAAGAATCGTGCGGGTTATACTCGGGTTGAGAGACTCGAACGACGTCGTCCCAAGAGAAAGTGGTGGGGGTAGAAGTGCCCGCAGCTGTAGATGAAGCTGATAGAGAACGGAAATTGGAGAATTTGATTGGATGGAAAGCAGAGTAACGGAACGGAAATGCCGTTATTGAACTGTTGGGCAAAGCGTGAGGGGATCTGACTTTACGGAGGGATGAGACTGACTGTGGGATTTTGCTAGTGAGGTGGTGAGGATTGCAGGCCATCGAGAGCGAAGCGAAAAGAGAAGGGAGAAAGCGCCCCTTGTTGGGAAAATGAACAATGCTGTCGACGACGTCGCTTTGGGTTTTGATAACCTTTGGTTTTTTGTTGTTCCTTTTTCTCTCCCAATCGCGCCCCTTAGTTATTTATTCAAAAATAAGATTAACAGCCTTAAGAGTGCGGAATCGTCCTCTGTCCACATAAAAGCGACGCTGTCAAAAGAAATTATTTCCTTTCCTTCAGGGGAAACGTAACGTGCTATTTTGTTCTCTTCCGCCAATCACATTTTCGTGTACTTTCGCATCCTGATTGGCTGATTCACACTCTCTTTAAACCGCTTATTCACGACTCTTTCCATTTTCGTTCCCAATTCCTAAACATTCCCGCTTGTTCTCCGTCGACGCCCAACCATAGATTTTGCCACCGGATTACGTGTTGAAGCATGTCTTGCTCTTCCTCCTCCCAAACCTCTTTCCCAACTCTCCGGACCGTTACAATATCTTATTCTGAACTCACGGTGAGTTCCTTATCAGTAATCAGCTTTTGCTACGACTACGCGGGACGCTGCTGGGTTGACTCGTTTGAATGGGATTTCGAACAGAGTTGACCGTGATCATGTGGTCTAAATTGTTAGTTTCATTGTATTTTCCTGCAGTTTCTTGGCAACCAAACAGAGTTGGTGACGTGTTATTTTAAACTAGATTGTTGGATAGTGCGTATACGTATCTGCATGTTTCAGATATTTTTTATACTCTTGTTTCATTATTGAAATGGATTGAAACAGGACAAGGATGCTGACCTGTCAATGAAAATTGAAGAAGGATTTGGACCGAATGGACTGGGAATTCTATCAATCACAGATGTAGGATACTGAAATCTTTATATTTCTTTCGCAGAAAGGTTTTTGTTTAGGGCTTGACTGATTTTCATAGGCAATCAATTTCTTCAATATGTTTTGATTTTCCTTTTAAGTTTGCCTTTGTAATCATTATTACAGGTTCCAGGATTTGCTACATTACGTCGAAATCTTCTGGACCTTGCACCTAGGTATAATATGAGCTTCCAAACAAACTTTTCTTAGGACTCATAATCAACGAAAATTGAAAAATATTGTGTAATTTCCGTCTCTTTTAACAGATTAGCTAGCCTGCCTGAAGAAGTGAAGAAGGAACTTGAGGATCCTCAGAGTAGGTAATATTTGCTGATTTTTTTCTATTAATCGAAATGTTTTTATGTTTGTAGGGGAATTCATTTAGGAGGTTAATGCTACTTCTTTTTTATTATTGTTAAATTTGCATATGACTAAAATTTTTAAAAGAGAGTATGAAGGCATCGTGCTGGAGTACATTGCAGTCTTGCCTCTATGTGTTCATTTTAGCCACTTTTTACCTATAGGTACAGCTTTGGATGGAGTCATGGGAAAGAGCAGATTGAATCTGGGAAACAAGGTAAATGTCTGCATGCTTTGAATCTTACAACTTGACATGATTAAACATGAGTCATTAGCATGCCGTTTATGCTTTTTTCTATATATTTGAATGTAATCATAGATCAGAAAGAACCAAATGGCTGATACAAAGTAGGCCTAACTAATATTCTAGTTGAACGAAATACTACAAACATGTTAAAAACTGCTTATAAACTTCAATCTTCTGCAAATGGCCTCTTCGTTTGAGGGAAAGTATGTTTTTCTTTTCTTATTCTTCCTCAATTACCAGCATTTATGGGGAGAATATCTTCTTTTTCTTCACATAATAGTAAAAATAGCATGCTTCTAAGTTACGGGCAGAGAGGAAAGGCTCTTTTGAGAAATACAGTACAAACTGGACTAAGTGAGGGATTGAGTGAAATTTTGCTGCAGATATGTCCAATTCTAAGTTACATTTAGAGGAGAAAGGCTATATCAATTTGCTTGATGTCAGATCTGAAACAAAAAATTAAGAGACTTAAGCAGTCCATACTCGTCGCTGGATTTTAGATCCTGGGTGTTTTTTCTATATGTGAAGTGGTGTGAAACCCCTTGAAAATATCTGCTTCTTCCTATATATTTGATTCTGATATCAGGTTTAGTTTATGCTTGAGCTGTGATTCTTTTTTCTTCTTGGGTGCTTTAAATTTTTTTTTCCCTTCAACAATTTCAACTTATTTCTCTTTAATGCTATGCAGATCTGCTGAAAGGTTCATTCTATGCAAATCCACTAATTGATGTGCCAACAACTGATGCATACTTGATTGAGAGGTAAGTTGGGTAGGAACATTAATGATTACAATATTTTCATTTTCCCTATGTAGCATGTCTTAGATTGGCTCAGAGACCGGTTCCTTTCCTTTTTTCATGTCTGTAGGCTGTTATATAGACTATGCCTTATGTGATCAATATGGTAAGTTCCCCTAGAATTCCAGCTTTTAAGTTCAGAGAATATGTAAATGGTTAGTTCCATTTCTAGACTTAAATTATACATACCATCTTCACTGACAGAGCATCACAGACTTCTTATCGTTGAGAATAGACCTTTAGAAATCCTGGAGTTACCACATTCCAATATTTTGAATATGGTATTTTTAGGTTTGACCATTGATGTATGAGCTGGATTGAGCCTAGTCCTGTTGAATAAATTGGCTACTGTAATTTCTGGATTCTAGTACATGTCAAATTTATCTTAAACAGAAAACATAGTCTTTGTGTTTGCCATCTCGAGTTACTTAATGTCCAATTGGTTGCCATGCTCTTCCTTGTAGGTATCCATCATATTGTGGAGCAAATATATGGCCTCAGGCTGCATTGCCAGAACTTGAAGTGGGTATGTCCACAGTTCATTAGTTTGGAAAAGTAATGGAATTTAAGCATGTCGTAATCTTTTAGTAAGTTATGAATTGTGCTGAGGAAATAATATCAAATGTTGTTATTTGTTTTGGTCTTCAAGTTCTATCTTATGTTTAATCTGACATAGGATTTTCTGAATGTTGATTATTGGACTCTACTCTGTAGCTTTCAAAACTCTGGGAAAGCTGATCTTTGATGTTGGTTTGATGGTCATTTATCACTGTGATCAATATGGTAAGTTCCCCTAGAATTCCAGCTTTTAAATTCAGAGAATATGAAAATGGTTAGTTGCATTTCTAGACCTATATTATATGTATCTTCTTCACTGACAGAGCATCACAGACTTTTTATAGTTGAGAATAGACCTTTAAAAATCCAGGAGTTACCACATTTCAATATTTTGAATTTGGTATTTTTAGGTTTGACCATTGATATATGAGCTGGATTGAGCCTAGTCTTGTTGAATAAATCGGCTACTGTAATTTCTTGATTCTATTACATGTCAAATTTATCTTAGACAGAAAACAAAGTCTTCGTGTTTGTCATCTCGAGTTACTCTTTCACTTATGATTACATGAGCAGTATCTAGGGCGATGAAAATGCAAAAGGATGAAGGCCTTAAAGAAGTACTTCTTCGCTCTCGCTGTCACAAAGGCCGTTTGCTTTATTACTTTCCTGCACACTTGAGGTTTTTTCCCACTAGTAGATTTCTGGTTATATATTTTTCTTTAGTTTGAAAAGTTAAACCCCCTTCTCTCTCTGGCTTCTAGAAGTTAGTGAGTAAAATATGACATTACTTGCAGTGATCATAAAAAAGATGGTGACTCCACTTCATCTTGGTGTGGATGGCATACAGACTATGCCTCACTGACAGGTAATGTGTCTGTAGTCTCATCCTATTATTAGTCAGTTGACCTTATTAGCTACTTCATTCTTAAAGTCTAACCTTATTTCAGTAAAAAGGATATAATTAGGAGAAACCTTGCTAATCTATTTATGCCTGTTTCACACCATTAACCTATTTGGATATTTAAAATGAAAAAACAAAACTTGTTCAGGAATATTTGGATATTTTGGTGGTATTGCCAACGACAGAAAAACTGGGATCATTTTGCTTTGCTTCCAAGGCATATCAACACAAATCCACGGTACAAAGTGCAATGAAATGGGTCCATTTCACTTACTGAAAATGTAGATAAGCCTATTTGAGACATTGAGACTAGTTCCATGGCGGTATAAAGTTAGTTCAGTTACACACACACAAATACGTAATTCAAACTTCAAAAAGAAGTGAGACCTTTAATGAGTAAGAACTAAGGATGTTTCTGATGTAAGGCATTCTTTTTTTAAGTTAAAAAGATGATACAAGTATAAGGAGATTAAAGAGAAACTAGTTTGGATTATGAAATAAACTTGTTTTGCATTTTAAGAGAAGTGGTTAACTTTGTTGAGGTCAGACACTATTTTTTATCCACTTCTTTTAGTAGGATTGCAAAATATTGATATCATAGCTGTCAACTATGTCTGTCCCTGATTTCTGCTTCAATTTAATATTTAGGTCTGACTTGTGGCATGTTTAAGAGGGGTGGTGTAGAAGTAGCTTTCCCTGATAGTGCTGCTGGCCTTTATATAAGAACACGGACAGGTGAAATTGTCAAAGTAAACATTCTTGGTCATGGCACTTTACTTATTAATAAATGCAAGAGATGATAATGACTATTTATGATGACTTGTTTGTAAAGCATTCTTCATCATAATTCCTTGTCTAGTAGTAGTAGCTTTTCAAAATTTTATACATCATATTATCAAGTGTGTCAGTCTCCTCAAGTGGGATCATATGGTGGAGTTAAAATATTGTAATTTCCTTCAAGTAGTGGTGAATAGTACTAAATTTAAAAAATGCTGGAAAGAATGAGATTGAAAAGTGCTATCCTTACACTCTTTTGATGCCAGTGCCATTTGCATCCAAGAAGCAAGTAAATGACATATACTATAAATTATTAGCATTAGAGACTGCCATAAAAATGTTAGTTACTGTCAAAATAGAAAGCTTTCTATAATTGTGTATCAAATGAACAAAGTTTGGTCATTGATGGACCACAGAATGGACGGGAAAATGTAAGTATGCTTGAAATTGATGATTTTAACAGTCCCCTAACTTTTCTACATTTTGTAAAATTTAACAAATATTCCCAAGTCTGTTGAGCTTGTAACTTGAGAAATCGCTAATAGGCTTGCGTGAGATGGTAGTGGTATTAAAATAGATAACTTTTAGGTCTCTTGAGAATAATTATATGGCAGGATTTAGCAGTATTATTTTTAGAAATTAGAGTGATGGTGGAATCATGAATCATAATTTCTGTGTTGAATCTGTGGTTGAGATTAAACAGGTTTTTTCTTTATAGATTCAATATGATTTTTTAGGAAGCATGGGAGGAGGACAAATATTATGGGACAAAACTAGAAATTTCCGTATTTATACTGCAGAAGGTAGTGTGGCTTTAACCAATTGTTTCAACCAACAACCATAAAATGCATACAACTTACATACAGTGAGATTTATATTGTTTTGACTGTAAACTCAGAGATAAAAGAGTCAATCACTACTTTTGAAAGCAGATCAGAGAACACCTAATCTTAAGTTGAAACTCCTTCCTGCCCGTTGTGTTCACAGAGTGTAAAAATGATCAGTGCTGCATTATAAGTGCATTGCAAAGAACTTGTGAAATGTTGACCTTGCATTACCTATGATTGCCATACTTTAGAACATATATCGATTCTATTAACTTGGATTTTTAATGCATTAGGCCATTTTTGGAGAAGATGAAATAGCATACCAAATTGGTGAGACTACTGAAATTCTTTCTCGAGGTTATCTTTGTGCAACACCTCACTGTGTTCGGGTATTTTCAACTCTCTCTCCTCTCGGGAAAAAAACCCCTGTTTATTTTCCATTGTTTTGTCCTTCCCTATAATATCCTTTATTCAATGATTCTGTTAGGCACCAAAAGGAGAGGAGGCTTCTGGTGTTGACCGATCAACATTTGCATTATTTTTGCAACCCGATTGGTATGTTAATCATCAATACATTTATATTTGTTTATTGACTTGACTTGTGTGAGATTAGTTTTAATGGTAGAATAATGGAACTATGATGATGTCCTTCCTTCTTTTACAAACAGTGATATTATTCATGGATCTAAATGGACAAATTTCTCTATCTTCAGCTCAGCAGTTATGTTTCATATGTTACCAAAACCAGTTTGAAGTTGGTAATCTTGTTTTCTTTTTAAATTGTAGGGATGAAAAGCTCAACTTTCCTGAGGAGGTTCATATTCATAAAGAGGTATGTTCCTACAGTGATGCAAAAATAATTTACTAAGCTGAAGTAAAATTCAATTGTCCGTGGACCCCAATCTAGCCAGTAGATCTGCACTCGTGCTACTAAGTAACTTACAGCTAGAAAGTCAGCTTTAACTTTCACGATAACTTGCGTGCTACATAGCTACGATTCTAATTATCATATTTAATTTTTACCAGTGGTCGGGAACCAAAATAGGAAATTATTTTTAATGATGTGTAGGGGGCACATATACTTATTTACTTACTGAAGCTTTGTTGTGCATTGGTTTCAGCTGATACCATCAAAGGGCACTCTTACTTTTGGGGAGTATTCTGAGGTGCTCCTGGACAAATATTACAAGAAAATATGAAAACCCTGTATACTCTCTTCTACCAGCTTTAATCTTTATTGTATCTCCTAATGCTAGGTAGACTTAATAAGAACAATAATCCAGAAAGCTTCATCCTCATTTCATAAAAACGAAACAACTCAGTGGCTCTCTGGTGCAATTCCATGTTGATTTTTATCAACCAATAAAATTAAATAGGTAATGGTTGACCACGGTCATTTTTCTTCGTCTGTTCGGCTCGGATTGGGACACTGTAATTTGGGCCATATAGCATGATCCCATTGGCCATTAATGGTAATATTTTCCGTTGTTCAAAGAAAAAAATTACCAAGCCTTTAATTCGATTGGGCAGATATCTTCACGTCGTCGCAATTTCGTGGGCTCTACACATGAAGGGCATCCTGGCCCCCAACCAAAAGAGACAAAAAATAAAGAAATTAAAAATCGCTGCTTAAACTAGAAAATACACGCCCCTCCTTCGGAAGATAAGGTGGGTCCCAAATCGGTTGTTGTTTTTTCTGGTAGAAAATAACCTGCCTGCCCTGACATAAATTCAAATCAAAACAGCAGCCGCAGCCGAAAATGTGAAAACAGAAATCCTGAAAATCCAGACGTCTTTTGACGAGATGACTGGACTGGATAAGGCTGGTAGCAAATATTGCATAAATGACTATAAAAAATAAGCAAATTACAATATCGGACCCTGAATTTTGAGTTAGGTTCTTAGTTCGGGCATTGGCTCGTTAGAGTCTTAGATTCTTGCAATTTGTAATTTAATTTCAATTTATTCTTTTAAAGTAGTATTTGATAGAAAATCTGAACTTTATAAGTATTTTATTAAATTTTAAAATTGTTATTTGAATTCGTGTGCAAATATTTTAAATATTACTTTAAACATTTGAACAATTTTAATATTCGATTAAAATAAATATATAATTAATAAAATTTTAAAATCAATTTTTATATAATTAATTTTTAAAATTTAATAAATGAAAATTAGTTCATAAAAAATAAATTAAATTTTAAAATCATATTTAGAATAATTAATAAATTTTAATAAAATTTATATTAATTATATAAATAAAAATAATATATGAAAAATTATTATTTATAATCAAATTTAGATAATAGGTGTTTTAAGATCACTAGTCAAACTCTACCTAAATAAATGACAAATAATAATTTTTTAATTAAAACTTAATTATAAAATATTTTGATTCTATTTAATTAATTTAAATAAATATAAAATACTCAATCATAAGATATCCAGCACCATCCCTCTTGCTTTTAATCCCAACTAAACCAAGAGACTGATAAAATACATAACCAAATTGTCCAGATACGTAAGCCACGTCGATGGCATGTGTTGATTCTTCTTCTTTAGATGCAATCATTTTTGCTGGCTGGATGCTTGAGACTATGCCAGTTAAGTTTTCGTAATTCGACCAAGACTTTGTGGTAGTTGCAAGCCCCTTCAGCCACGTGTCCCTACTCATCGATTGGGATTTTGATGTTAACAGCCACGTCTCAATGTGACTAAAATAAGCTTACTGTTTGATAGTTTTAACCCATCTTTTGACAAACTCATTCGTTACAACGCACCTACGAGTCTACAGAGAAAAACATTTGCAAGTCCAAGGACCAAATCCTTAGTGAGGAATCCTAACCAAGAATAAGCTTTGAAACCCAAAGAATTCAAAATCTGAAAGGACTAAATTAAAACTTAGCTCAAACTTTAAGGGTCGAAAATGCAATTAAAATTAGTATCAACAAAATGTCGGCCAGAAATTACCAAAATGCCACGGTACGGTTGCCCCTCATCGATGCAACTGCTTGCCGACCTCCATTCCACTTGCCACTTATTTCTTGTCTCAAAAAATATTCATATTCTCGCGAGCGAATCAGGCCTTTTCACTCTAGGCCGCCAGAGTAAAGAAGGAAAAACGTGTGCAAAATGACGACAAGGGTGCCACGTGGGGAATAGACGGTGGTGGGGGCCCGCATGCATCTGGTTCGGGTCCCTACACGGCTTTCCCTTGGTTTGGCCCATGGGTCTTTCGATCTATTTCCCGTCTGCAGAATCCCTACTGTTGCTTGGACCAAAATAAATGCTCCTCACCCTTCAAATTACCATTTTATCATACCTTTACATAAATTTTCCTTTGCTCAAGAAGCAAAAATGGGTTTTGTGTTTTTCTTCTTTGGTTGGTGATATATTCTGGATTTTCCCAAATTGAACATCAAAAAACCAATACAAAAAAAAAACCACATAACAACACACTCCGTGCATTACTTTTATATTATTATCAATAAACAATTCATTCATCTCATAATTTCAAATTCCTTGTTAATAACCCATTACTCATGATAACACTTAATCAAAGATTAAGATGCAAATCATAAACTAAATAATACAAAATATGTTATGTTTTATTGGGAGAAAAAAAAACCCATCATATCTCATCTTCTCTACTATACTATCATTCAGATTCTCTTTATATCCAACTTGCACTAAGGTGGGTGTTCTCACTTCTCAATTTGCTTTCACCATACTCTCATCTTCAAAACGATGCTCCAAATCCAATGATATGATTCTAATAGTTTTTTAATATCTCCAAAGAATAGAATTCTTCTTTGGATTATTTGACTTTGCTTCCTTTCTGTTTAGAAGAAAGGAAAAGGAGGGGTTACTTTTGCCCATTTCTTAATACAAAAGAAGAAAAGGGCGAGACACCAAACATTGGAGCAAGGGCAATGATGTCATACGCCGAAAGGGTTGGCTTCCTGGAAATGACGTCTATCTAAATGCAACAAGGGTCCACAGTCGTCAAATGTTACACAATAAGAGCAGAAGGCAGTCATTGCATTCGTGCTCCTTACTACGCAAAAAATCAATAACCAAAATCCTCAGTGACTACGCTCCGCCATGTCTACTAGTCCTTACTTTCTTTCAACCTCCAATACTTGCTGCAGGTCCCAGAAGCTTCGGAAACCCAGTTTCAGAAAGCGTTGTTTGTTGATGGCAAAGCAGCAGAAAACACGGTTTTACATCCTTGGACGTTGTATCGCCATGCTTTTGTGTTGGCATGATCATTCTATTTCAGATTGAGTTCTTCTACAAACTACTTATCCATAGGACAAGCTGTTTCCAGGCATCCGTTGGAGCTTGGAAGACAAATCTGGGTCTGAAGATTCAGATGACAAGAAAAACAAAAAGCTGCGGAATTCGGAAAGATCAGAATTCAAGCGCTGGTGGGTTTCTCCATTGTTGGTCTCTCCGATGGAAAACAGGATTAACTCTAAGGTAGGAGTAGGAAACTAGGAACGGCCATAGGGTAGGATATGGGATTGGATCATGGATTCAGGGGGCAATCATTTGTATGCCAAAAAGTAAAGGAGCAAAGCGTAAATAACAAATTTTTGCTTCTTCAAAATTTTTCTTCTCTTTTGTTCATATGAATGCAAAAATTTTTGGACTCTGTTCCCTTCTTCCTTGTCTATTCACACTTGAAACTCAATTTGCTTTCCTTTGTTATGTTGTCATAAAATTAATACTAACATTACCAAGAAAACTAAAAGGTTAACAGCTAATCGAATAGTATTATTGTGTTTGTAGATGCAAAACATGTTCAAGAAACTATATTGATGATTACAACGGTTAATGGTAAAGATTTGTGAATCTCAGTCAGTTCATACATAGATGGGTGCGTATTAAATATGTGAATAATTCTTTATATTAATCAACTTAATTGAGATTTGGGTGGGCAGAGCCATATTTGGATTCATTTGTAGGGTCATCAATATATATAATATTTGATACTGTCAAATTATTTTAACTAAAAGATTAATGGGTTTAATCTGAAAATAAAAATACTGGTAATATGTTTAATATTGCGAAAGAATAAAATCTCTCTAAGTATGGAAACTTAAAACAGTCTTGTGCAAGAAGAGAAGCACAACACAACAACTTTTTATTCTTTACAAAGCATAAAAGCAGCAACAATCTGACGTCAGTTACTGTTACATTCGTGCACAACGATGGCAAAGATGCCAACCTTGTACTCTAGAGAAGGCAAGGTTAGTCAGTGTAATCAACCAGGGACAGTTTATCTCGAAACTTCATTCACCTGAACCCATTTAAGCATCCATCCAAGATTATCATTACTGTCATGTCTTGCTTTAAACAACTACTCCCAACAGTAAGCAGATGAAAACCAATGAAACAACAAGCAGATGATGACGATTTTCAATAGCAAATGTTTTACCTTTCATGTCTCTGTTGTTCTTTTGTTCAAACTGTTTAGCTGTTTCTCAATCATTGGTTGACTAGTCACATCTATACAAAAAGAACACGTTTCTTAACTAGCGACCCATGTCCATATTGAACTTTCATTGTCCTCGATTGGACATGATCAATTCTACTTATTCAACCTCGGTTTGCTTTAAGGCCGAATACGTAAATGTAGATTTGGCCCTTTGTTTTTATTATTGTGTTTAAAGCAAAAGAGAGACGGGGGCTTTTGGTTTAGGGAAAATAGAATACATTTCCTGTGATTTAAATGATTACAATAATTTTATAATATTTAATATGTAATGACGAAAAGCAATGTGTTTGTAATAATAAAGTTATTACAAATAGTTAAAGGAATGTCACTTCCCTTAACTCATAGAGAGAATGTTAACGTTTTTTTTTTTTAAATTATTCCTTATTTCTTCTTCTTTTACCTTTCTTTAAGCCAATGTTTGCAGGGGAAAAATGGGTGCAAGGAGGAAGGTGAGAGAAATAAAAATGAAAAGAGAGAAAAAGAAGAAGAAATTTAAAAAAAAAGGGAAAGTAGAGTTGTTTTTCTTTTTGACAATTACAATGGTAGACTTGATATAGAAAAATACCAGGTTTCCCTGGCTATAAAAGAAGGAGGAATAGCCATGACTGTAAATGGCTCATCCATGGCTTACTGGTTTACAAAAAATTTTCAATTCTAATACTCAAGCCCACTTTACAAAGGGCAAAAAACAAGAGTAAATATTTATAAATTAATTAAATTTTATGTTTATAAATTAATTTTATTTGTTAAGTAAAATAAAAAAACAAATGTTTATAAATTAATTAAATTAACTAATTTAATTCCTTAAAACTTAACTTATTTATTAAAAATAAATATTTAGTAATTTTATATATTTTAATAATATTTTTATCATACTATTATTTATTATTTTAAAAATAAATTAAAAAAGTTTGAAATTTACATTAAAACATATCAATTTATTTAATTATAAATTTTTATAAATTAAAATAATTTTATAAATTTATATTATATTTTTAATAAAATTATTAAATATTATAATATTATCTTCTCAACCATTACGTAATCAACAATTATACTTTTTATAAAATATTTCATCAAAGAAACTTAATCTTCATCAAAGAAATCACCTGTATATAAATCTGGTTGAGTTTGAAGCCATAAATTCCTCGCCTTGCTGCAATCCCTCATAGCATGCACTATAGACTCAAACCGCAGCATCACAATGATAAAAAAAATATAGATAATTTTAATAGCTTTCATCTAAATAAAAAATTCATCTAAAAATTTGAAAAGAGTATATATAAAGGCAATTTTAATATTTAAGACGAGACAAATTAATTGATAATTTTTTTAACTTTTTAAATTGAACTCAAATAAATATAGAGAGCAAGAGTTTAAAGATAGAAATTCAAAGTGAATTTTGTTTTGTTTTTTGTTGTTTTTGGTTTGTTTAATACTAATTAAACTTTTCAATTGACACTTGTACCGTTGTAATTCAAGTGATACTTTTGTTGTATGTTGCAACGGTACCGTTTTATAAATTCTAAATTATAAAAATACCCTCAATCGGTCAAAATCCAATAAATTTCGTTAATGAGTTCGTAAAAACAATAAAACTAATGCCCATAATAATATTTACATACGTGGATAAAATAGGAAAACCCAGCCCAAACTTCCCCCCATGGACAGCTCGAATATCAAAACCCAAACCAAAGTCCAAACCCGTATGAAAAAGTAGAACAATGTTACATGTGTCCTTCTCGGCCTAGGAATCAATCTGTTTTAAATTGGATCGCCATAAACCCTAAAACGCTAAACTCTTGAGCTGCTGCAACGGTTATCGGAGCTGGTTTTCCAAGCTATATTTTCAACCTTACTTTTAAATTTTGTTTAAGTTCCATTGTTTAGCTCGTTTTTCTTCTCAATTCTCGGTAGAACTTGATAGTTTTTTTCCCTCCTCTTGTTGGAGGTCCGAATCAATCAACCCGCGAAAACTTAAACCCTCCAAAAAATTTTGAAAAACTTGAAGGAGAAAGAAGCCGTGAAAATGTTGGATGAAAGTAAGTTTGATGTGAACTTCCAATTACTAGCACTTCGAATCCCTCGCGAGTTCTGCAAAATCGCCACTCGTTTACTCAACGGGTAGGCCAGCTCTTTTTTTCTTTTTTAATTTCTGTTATTTAATTGTTAGGGTTTTTGTAAAAGATTTTGGTGTTGCAGATACTTGCTGGATAAGCCTCGTGTTAAACCTATAACTGAAGATCCAACAAGTGAAAAGAACCGTTACATGGTTTTGTCTGAAAAAGTTCAAAATCCTGGTAAGAAATAAGAAACATAGGAAAATGTCTTAATTTTTGTTGTTTAAAATTTAAGTTTTTCTTTTATTTTCCCCTCACTACCGGGATTTTTTTTTTTGTGAAATAGAACAGATTTATCAGACATTCCAATGCAAAAACTTGACGAACTAAGGAAGTTATGTGAGGTTGAAGTAGTTCCATATTCATTGACACTTGGATATTCTTATTGGACGGCTGGTGAGTTGCCGTCGTCTCTCTAATTAAATGCTGGTCGAGTCGATTCTCTTCAAGTTTATCTATGTATAGTTTTAATCCGTGTCTAAAGGGTGGTGTACAATTTTGTAGATCATATATTGAAACAGATTCTGCCTCCTGGAGTAGAGGTACCTTCATCGTTTGAAACGATAGTTAAGTATTTAACTTACCTTCGGATTGAGCTTTAAGTTTTTTCACCCCTCTATTTCCTTTTGAATTCATGTTACCTTTTGCTGGCCTGCTGTCGCTTTCCATATCATTGGTGGCTAACAATTCGTATTTCCTCTGCAGGTCACGTTGCCCATCTAAACATACATGATGAGCTACTTCCTTTCAAGGATGTGATTGCTAAAGTCATTTATGATGTAAGTTTTCATTTGTCTCTGTCCTGAACATTTCGTCATTCATCATTGGCATCTTAAGGAAATAAGCGTTTTTCGTTTTTTCTTTTACTGTATTGGACCTGTTACTTGCATTCAATGTCCTTTTCTGTATTAATCATTTTATGCTAGAGCAACTGTAGCCCTAGGCCTTGCTTTCTATTTGGTAAAACTAATCTTTTATGGCACTTAATATATAATTTTTCTTTGCTAGGTTTCTATTTGAAACCTTCTGTTTGCAGAGATTCTTGTATTGATATTAATATTATCGGATCTGTTTCCAGTTCTTTTGTTGACCATATACCACTTGCTGTTCAGTGTGTGCAGTTCTTTAACATTGAGTTGCTGACTTGCTGTAGTGCTATGATTTTTATTACTACTTTGCTTCCAGTTGTCCATTTGTGGTACTGATTGCTCCAAGTTTAATCTCTTGGCAGAAAAATTACCCAAGAATTAAAACCGTTGTGAATAAAGTTGGAACAATTACAAATGAGTTTCGAGTGCCAAAGTTTGAAATTTTAGCAGGAGAAAGTGATATGGTTACTGAAGTGAAGCAATATGGGGCAACATTCAAGCTAGATTACGGCTTGGTCTATTGGAATTCTAGATTAGAACATGAACATGTAAGGCTTGTATCTCTGTTCCGGCCAGGGGAGACAATTTGTGACATGTTTGCTGGTATTGGACCATTTGCAATTCCAGCAGCACAGAGAGGATGCTTGGTGTATGCAAATGATTTAAATCCGGACAGCATTCACTATTTGAAGATCAATGCAAAAATCAATAAGGTTGATGATTGTGTTTTTGCATATAATATGGATGCTAGGAAATTCGTTTCTCAATTGATGGCAGTACCAGTTTGTGAAGTTAATTTAGAGTCTAATGATTCCACGATCAAAGCTTGTGATACTTTCAGCATGAAGGGCATTCATGATGCAAAGGCAGAAGACAGAAATTTTGGTGGTATTGTCTGTTATTATCTCATGCATCATCTTCCTGTAAGTTGGGTATAAGTTTATCCAAATTTTCTTATCTCTTTCAGTTGAGGAGAAAGAAGTAGCTGGTAATGATGCCAAAGATGAGCCGGAGGGCATGAAAAATTCTTCTAGGACTGTACATGCATCTGTAGTTGCAATTAAAAGACCTTCAGATTGTTTCACAGAAGGTATGACAAGCACCTGCATCAGGCATTAGGTTATCCCCAAAGCATATGCAGTGATCATATATTTGCTAGTTTTTTCATATATCGCCAGATTGGAAAGCTAGAATCTGCGTATGTAATTATTTAGTTCTTACTTCTTCAAATTGAAATAGTGAGAATTTTGCCTTCACATTGCAGAGAATGGAAATGCCCAGAGTGAACATAAGAAAAAGGGAAATACACAGAAGAGGATGAAAGAGTCTGTTTTGTCCAAAGCTAAGGCCTGGGAGCATGTTGATCATGTGATAATGAATCTTCCTGCTTCTGCTTTACAATTCTTAGGTATATTTTCTGTCTAATGTGATCTTTCTATATCAATATATTTTGGTTTGTGTGTGTTTGGGCTTACTCTGCAGCCTACTGGCCCTTTATTCCTTATGGAACACATATACCTTTGGCTGACCAGGTGGACGGATATGTTGATTCTACAGTTACTGTCAATTCATCTTTTCTTCCTTCTTCCGGATTCTTTCTTTTACTCCTTTTAGTATTGTTGTGCCAATTGAGGAACTCTACTTATATAAAAAATATTGACACTCCAAAAGATTTTTAGCTGGTAAACTTGCCCTTTTATGTTTTTGTATATCAGTAGTGCCCAGTTTTTCTTGAATATCGACTTTGTTGTCATGAACTGGCACCATCAAATTACGTTCTAAACCCATCCAATTAGTGTTGTTTGCACTTAATCCTCATTGGAGAGATGCATCCTTTTGATCTTGTTTCTTCATTACAAATGCATCCTTTTTCCCTCACCCCAGGGTGGAGGTGAGGGGGAAATAGTCCCTAGTTAAAGGGACTGGGTGATCACCGGTCCACATATCACCCAGTCCACACATACAACTTTTCACCCAATGCTGATACTTTTTTCAAAGATTTAATCACTGGACCAGTTTTCAAGCCGGTGAGGGGGCCTGTTCCTGCTTCAACTGGTCCAATTGAAGGTTGTTTTATTTAAAAATATATTTTTGTTATTGATATATACTAAATATGCTCTATAGTTAACAAAAACATGTTTGGCTTAATGATAAAAGCCTCTAGGTAAAGGCTAAGCAGGAATGGGTTTGAATCTCTCCAATTACAACATTATTTGAAAGAATAAAGAGTAAATTAATGAGATAAAACCAGTTTAATTCTGGTTCAAAGTGGTTTAACCGGTTCTTGATCAGTTTGATACTAAAGGTGGTTAAATGACTCTTTTGGACCAAGCAGGCCTTTGGTTTATCATTGAACTGGATGGATTGGCTGGTCCAGTTTGTTTTTTTAAAACACTGTTTTCTGCTATCTTCTATTGAGAGAACAACAGTTATTATTTGTAATTACTTGTCCATTTCAGCTATATTTTGCCTCATGATTTTTCTCTGCACAGAATATCTAGTCAAAAAAGTTTTTTTTTTTTCTTGCAGATGCATTTAGGGGTATTATCTCAAGAAAACATTGGAAGGGGCCTCTTCCATTGGTTCACTGCTATTGCTTCATTCGAGCAACTGAAACTAAAGAATTTATAATATCCGTAAGTCTTGCTTTGCTGCGTTGTAAGTTGTATTTCTCTCGTAATTTGTTTAAATAGTTTTGTATGTTATCTGGGGTAAGTTCTTGGATTGAGAAGTTTTAGGTCATTTCATTATTCTTTTATTTTTTTTCAAATCTTTCTACCAACTACTTGAAGTTGCTTATATCAGTCCCCTACATGGATGGCTTTCTTTCCCTTTAATTTCTTGTCCTTTGCATAAGCCACTTTCAATCTAGTTCATCTGGCAAGGTCCATAGGATGCACAAATTTCTTGGTTAATCTCTCATTGTTTTATTCATGTAGTTATCTGCATCTGATTTCTCATCTCTTCTACAGGAGGCAGAGACTGCCTTAAATGCCAAAATACAGGACCCAATATTTCATAGGGTTAGGGACGTAGCACCTAACAAGGTACAAACTACTGGGATTTGCATCTATTATAATTTTTTGGTTCCCCCCTCAATCCCTGTTAATTTGCATGGATTGCAATTGCGGCCTCTATTTTGACCAATTCTCTATGGTGCAGGCGATGTTTTGCTTAAGCTTTAGGCTGCCAGAAGCATGCTTTGTTGAAGACATCACTGACAGTACCTGTCATTTTACTGGTGGATTATGACACGTCTCTTCAATGTCCCCATTGTGGCATTCTAACGCTAGATAGCTGACAAACTAAAGATATTTGACAGCGCTGCTAACCCAGCATTCTTTTTTCGTTTGCTTGGACTTTTGTTTTGTCGCGGATGTATATTCACCTTTTGTTGTCTCTTGTAAGACAACTAATTTAATCGATCCCACCTGCTCAAATGGTGTTATTACCGGATGTATTACAAGGGGAGAAACCTGTATCTTTCATGTGTACGACTGTCCAACAAGCCGAAAATTAATTGTGGAAATTCTTTCTTCATGGATCTGTCTTTCTCTCAAATCTCCCTAAACTCCTGGATGCCCTGTAACTGAACGTTGGTGTAGAGTTTAGACTTGCATGTAAATTGCAAATGCATTGCTTCCTTAAGTTGAGAGTTTGGGCACAAAAAGGGGCCATTGGTTTTCAGTTTTCATCCAAGAAATCATCCTGACGTCGAGTTTTAAACATTGGTAACTGGTAACTGCTTATTTTGTTAACAAGCTGTTCTTCCTAAAGCCATCACTGTCCAATTTTTACCGTATAATTTTGATCCTATAGCTAGGATTGAATCACCTTCACGAAGATTAGACCAAAGTTAAATTCAACGTAAAAACTGGCCAATAGTTGTCGTTTAGCATCACAAAAACGTTGCCCTGTATAAAAATTGGATTCCATCTATAAGCCAACCAACGATGAAAACTGCTATGAGGAAGAAAATAAAATGTTCCAGTTTTGATTCAGTCAATGGACCATCTGGAGAGAGTTAGGTTGCTCCAACACTTAGGCTCATAATCCAGGCTCTTTCGTACCGGCAGGCCCTGGTATCCTAAGTGGCATTTTTTCAGAGAAGGCTTTTGGGACGCAGAGTGTCTCGCAGGGTGAAGTTAGCGATTTCTTTGGCCATGGTTCCCTTGTGTAAACATATAAAGGGCCTAAAGGGTGGAGGTGAACTTTGCCCTATACTTTACAACAAAAAGATAAAAAAGAAAGAAAAAGCCCCTTTCTTCTATCAGAAAAAAATAAAAGCCTTTGCCCCACTGGCAGTGGTAAGGGGATTGGCCTTTGAAATCGCCCAGATAAGGCAAGGTGAAAACAAATAAAACCTAGCACGTAGGTTGGGCGCAAAGTTAACATTTAGAGGATTCTCTTTATATCTTGTTCAAAAAAGCAGTCAATGGGATCTCAACTCAAGCTGTAAAGCTAATGCCATGGTCTCCTAACTTTGTATTGTGTTGTGCTAGATGAATTTGTCTTTTTATTTTCGCTGTGCCTTGACTCCCAAGTCAATGCCAAGCTTGATACGCTAACTAGTGTAGATGACCTTTTAGAATAGTTCTTTGATTCTAAACTTAGGAAATACACTCGGGACAGCATTTGTTTATATGATCTAATCTGAATTCATGGTCACAGAGTTAAACGATGTTGTGTGAAGATGACTGATCTTTTTATTGTTAAGGCGAAGACGAGTTAAGAAGCGTGCCAAATGGGACAAGCTTCTGTCCTTAAAACAAATATAGCTTAACCATGTTGAGACACAAATCAGCATGCTCTGGAAACGATTTAACTGAATAACTGAATTAAGCAACGAATCTTCCAATATCTCTCTCTTTTTTCTGCTTTTGTTTAGTAAAGCCAAACCATTAAAAGAAATCCCTCAACTTGGCCATGAAGCATCCCAAAAGCAAATAAAAAGTGTGTGTGTGTGAGAGAGAGACAGAGAGTGTTGTACTCTACTCGTTTTCCAAGTCCCGGGGCATATAAAATCCGGACTAAGCACCGAAAATATTCCCCTTTCTCTCTCCAACTGTCTTGCATGATCCAATACGTCCACCTTCCAAAACCCAATCATTGTTTTTGCTCCCAGTCATCATTCTTGATTCTTTCTGAATCCAAGAAAGATTCCAAGAGAACCCCTTTAAAGAAACCAAAAATGTCACCAAAAAGAATGTTAGACTGCCGATGTCTCTTGGTATTGTTGTTTCTTGCCCTAATGCCGCTGGTTCCAAATGGAAATCTTGTTGGAGTGAACTGGGGAACCATGGCAACTCACCAACTCCCTCCAAATAATGTGGTGCAAATGCTGAGAGATAATGGGCTCGATAAGTTGAAGCTTTTTGAGTACAATGAGGGGATTATGACGGCTCTTACAGGGACAGATATTGAAGTGATGGTGGGAATTCCGAATAGCATGTTGAAGGAGATGAGTGAGGATCCAGGAGCTGCTGCTTCTTATGTTTATAATAACATCAGTGGTTATTGCTATGATGGGGGAGTCAATATCAAGTTGAGTAACACAGTTTCTCCCAGTTTATGATTTTTCTTGCCTTACATTTCTTCATGATCTATTCTTCTTGGACTGTTTTATAAATTTTTCACTCACAAGATTCTCCCTTTTTATCTTTCAACGGACTTCTTGAGTCGGGTTTCTCATTTCCCTTTTTCATTGTTAGTTCTTTGCTTTGTCAGTCATGATGTTAGCTTTTCAGCCTGTTTCTCTGTTTTCTTGGAAATCAGCTTGCAGTTTTCAAATGGTTCCTCCTGGTTTATTACACTGGTTATTTTTCTCTTCAACGGTTTTAACTTTCATCATTTAAGCCTTTTGTTCTCCATGAGACTAGGATGGGCAGACTCCTGGATTCTGTTAAAGAATATTGAGTCCCTTATTGTTGGGTATCTGGAGCCCTACTCTTCCTTGTAAGTGGATTTTTATGTCAATGGTCCACCTCTTTAGCCGTCAATATCAATCTGGCAATTTGTCTGAGGTCCTGCCAAGCCTTTGACAGCAACACACTCCACTTCTAAAAAAGGTCACACACATTTGCAGAACCGCATCCAGTCAAAAGGCATCCTCTCCCGTGCAAATTAGCTGGAGGTGACTCATTTCACAGGGGTTTTCCCACTTGGATGCCTGACCCTATATTTGCATATCTAAAAGAGGGGAAGGGAAAACATCTACTTGGATTCTCCAGGATCTTCTGGAAACATTTTAGCTCAGTAAAACCCTTTCATGTAGTCATTTTTGAGCTTTTGAAAATGCTGCATATCAAAGTAGTCATTTTCCATGTCCTGCTTGATAGTTAAAGTTCCGTCCTTACGTAAGTAATTTCACTGTTGTTGGCTGTCTGGAAAAAAAAAAATTCTAAAACCAGTTTTGGTTTTTTAAACATGGATTTACTTTGAAAAATTGGTTTTGCAGGTATGTAGCTGTAGGAAATGAACCTTTCCTTCAAACATACAATGGCACCTATCTACCGTACACATTACCAGCTCTTAAAAATATCCAGAAAGCCCTTGATGAATCTGGGGTTAAGTGTCATTACAAGGTCACGGTTCCCTTTAATGCTGACATCTACAACTCCCCAGAATCCAATCCAGTTCCATCTGCTGGTGACTTTCGGCCCGAGGTCAAGAACCTTGCTATTGAAATAATCCAGTTCCTATATTTACATGATGCACCTTTCACTGTCAACATCTATCCATTCCTCAGCCTTTATGGGAACGATTATTTCCCTGTGGAGTTTGCATTTTTTGATGGAACAAGCAAGCCTCTTAGAGATGGTAATAATGTTTACAGAAATGCATTTGATGCAAACCTTGATACTCTCATTTATGCTTTGAGTAAAGCTGGATTCTCTGACATGGAGGTCATGGTTGGAGAAGTTGGGTGGCCAACTGATGGTGACAAAAACGCCAACATCCAGAACGCAAAGAGGTTTAACCAAGGATTGATCAAGCATGCTTTGAGTGGAACCGGAACCCCAGCTCGGAAAGGTAAGATTGAAGTTTATCTATTCAGCCTCCTCGATGAAAATGCTAAAAGCATTGAACCTGGTGGCTTTGAGAGACATTGGGGGATTTTCGAGTTCGATGGAAAGCCAAAATATGAATTGGATTTAACAGGCTTGGAAGTTGATAAAGGCCTAGCTCCAGTAGAGGATGTGAAATACCAACAAAAAAGATGGTGTGTTCTCAACACTCAAGCAACTGATATGGGAGAATTGCCTAAAAGTATTGATTATGCTTGCAGCTTATCGGATTGTACGGCTTTGGGTTATGGTTCCTCGTGTAACCACTTAACTGCTGAAGGAAATGCATCCTATGCTTTCAACATGTACTACCAAGTTAACAACCAGAACTTTTGGGACTGCGATTTCTCTGGCCTGGCTACAGTCACTGATGAGAATCCATCTGAGGAAGGTTGCCAGTTCCCAGTCATGATAGCTTATGGTTCTTCCATGCTGCTTCATGGTGGTGATCTTTTGGATGTTTCACTGAGACTAGTTGGAGTATTTGTTGTACTATTTTCATTTCTGCTATGAAATTATGATCTTACTAAGAACAAATTTCTATACAAACCATTTGGATTATATTCTTTTTATCATCATCCCATAAATGCCACCGCTGCTTATTATATATATATATTTCACATACCTGATAATAAAATAAATTTTATTATATTATAAAATATTATGTGAAAAAAGTTAAAATTATATAAAAATATAAATGAAATTTACTAATAATAATATATTTAATAATTATATCATGTAAGAAGTTGTTTGAAATTATCATGATAATATAAACTATGAAAGATCTTCATTTTTAATTATGAAGTGTCGCACCTTTTGATTTATCACGTCCAACCACAGCTAGTGATAAAAATAACCTATATAGTAATATTGGATGTAAAAAAAAAAGAATATTGGCACGCTTTAAGTTTAATGTACTGGCGTGATAAAACGACAAAGAAGGTTGTGTTTTTGTGGCAAGGCTTAATATGAGAGCGCGCGACGCTGGGCGAACATATTTAACCCGAACCCGAATCGACATAAGGTAGATCATTAGATCTGCTGGGTTTCTTGCTTCTTCCTTGTTCCCTGTAACTCTAGCTAAGCTCGATACCTTCCCTGCTTCCCGTTTTGCTTACGACGACGTTTCGAGCTTCACACTTGTAACCAATTTCTTAATTTGCGGTTTTAGAATTTTCCCAATTCATTCTCAGATTTTCATAAAATTTTCTCCCTTCGCACCCAAAGAAAAATGATAGTATTTATCACGAAAATGTGTTGAAATTACGCGAATTTTTCACTTTTAGGAAAAATTGTCTTTAGATACAATTGTACAAAAAAAAATGCCCGGAAAATCTGGGCAGTCGTCCTACCGGGACCGAACGCAGGAGCTTTTGAGCGTAGCGGAAACGCTAAAAAAGTCCACCAACAATACGGTGTTGAGTAATGGTAGCAGTAGCGTCGGTGGGAAGATCGAGGATCGGAGATCTGCGGTGGCGGTTCATTCGGAGTTCAACAAAAGGGCCTCGAAGATCGGGTTCGGTATCCACCAGACATCGCAGAAGCTAGCGAAGCTCGCAAAGCGTGAGTTGTTAGAGTTTATAGAATTTTGTGCTTATTTACTTATTTGCTTTTCTGTAATTAATTGTTTGAATGTGTTTTTAAATGCATTTTCACTTAGAAAACTTAACTTAATTGCATCCTTAACGAGGAAGTTAGGGCAGAGGAGGTACCGTTGATTGAATTTGTATTTGTGAATTTGTTTCTTTTCTCTGTTTTTAATTTTTCACGATTAGAAAGGTTTTAGGAGGTGTTATGAGGTTTTCCAGGTTGATAATGCTGTTGTGTGGAATGAAAGTAGTATTCCTCTGGTTGGTATTTGATGCATGTGATTGCGGCGGTACCTTGTCTTGGTTTGCTGGGTGGTTTTAGTGGTTGCTTTTGGGTAAGATGATTTCATTAGTAATGATGCGGATGGAGTCAGGAAAATGGTGGCAAAGCATCTTGTGTAACTGATAGCTATGGTGTGACGTGGTGATGATATGAACATGCTGGGCTAGGTGTGTGTCTATCGTTGTTATGAGTGTTACGCATGATGGAGGATGGAGGTGAGTGTTACGCATGACATGCAATTATTAGGAATAAATGGAAGCTACACAAGTATCATTTTTATAAAAAATAGTTATATACCTATAACTGAGCATTGAGCTGGAGTCCATAAACTTGATTTTAGAGCTACAGTCAGTCCAGAGTCACGATAGATTGATCCAAATGCTTAAAGGTTGTGGTCCACACTTTGCAATGGCATTTTTTTCGATCTTGTATGAACTAAATCTAGCTGACTGTTTGCCAAAAGGGTTTTATGTTCTTATAATATCTGAATGGTTCTGATTTTAGACCTTCAGTAGGTTTCCAGAGGAGATGTCCTCCGAACTGGGTATCTTTGGCCTTAAAATAAAGATGTAATGAGGACTTGTTCCACGAGTTATTGAAAGGCATAAGGATTAAGCACAATTATGCTGTACTGAATTTATCTACTGTATGGTCATACGGAGCATAGGTTGGCTTAAAAATTGGTTGAATAAAGGCTTCAGGACGTTGTTATGCTGATTTTCATTTCTACATGTGAGATCATGTAGCAAGCTGGCTAATAAGGAGAATTGATTTCAGCAGAGTGCTTGCTTGCCTATTGGATTTTCATAGAGAATGACAGCTAGAATTTTTATTTGGTTGATAATTGCAAATTGAACTTAATACTTAGGCAAGTATTACTTTTATCAATTTGTTTGTAATCACAAGATTCGTAACCATGTTGAACCTTAATATTTATTACATGCAACAAAAGAAATCCCAGGATATCTATAATTTCAAGTTGATCTTTGTAATCACTAAACATTGCACCTGTAAATTTATGGAATTATCTTGAGATTACAAGCAACAGGATACGTCATCTGATCATTTCCTTTTTAATCTATAACATTTTATTGATTTATTTGTACTTGCAACAACGGTGTAACAGTTCTTTGGTGTTTTACATGTAAATTTTTATGCATATATTTGTGGGATGTCATTTGCTTACATTTCGTTTCCTTAAGTTATGGAAAATGCTTCATATGAGCCCATCCTTTTTTTAAGTACCTTTCTAGATAATTGATTGTTAGAATGAACTCCTGCGAAGATACATTCCTTTTTGTTGGGTCTCATTAGCTTAAGCACTCATCCCAATAGTTTTTGCGAGTGTTGCTGTTTGCTTTGGTTTGTTGTTTTGGTGTGTGAAATATCTCCTTCTAATTGATCCATTTTCCACTTATGACCACTCATTGCTTTGTTTTAAGACACCAAATATTGGATTTCAGTGCTGTAAAATTGGTACTGCAGAGAGTGCAATTAACATGGGTTGAAATTTATTTAGTGCTTATGGTAGAAGTTAAACAGTATTATTTTTGTGTCTTATCAGTGGCAAAGAGAACATCAGTGTTTGATGATCCAACTGCGGAGATCCAAGAACTGACATCTGTAATAAAGCAAGACATTACTGCACTTAATTCT
>NW_018397256.1:8561914-8564408 GCF_002168275.2 Theobroma umbraticum | reverse complement strand
AGATCCAAGAACTGACATCTGTAATAAAGCAAGACATTACTGCACTTAATTCTGCTGTAGTGGACCTCCAACTGCTTTGTAATTCACAAAATGAAAGTGGGAATATCTCCAGTGACACCACAACCCATTCAACAACAGTTGTAGATAACCTAAAGAATCGACTAATGAGCACCACTAAAGAGTTTAAAGAAGTCCTCACCATGCGAACAGAGGTAGTTTGAATGTTGTGGTACAACATTGTTGTTTTAGAATGTGATAACATTTTCTTCATGTCATTGCCATGTCTAAATTTCGGTATTCTTGTATTCATGCAGAACATCAAGGTTCATGAGAATAGAAGGCAATTGTTTTCTTCAAATGCTTCAAAAGATTCTACAAATCCTTTTATTCGCCAGCGACCACTGGCTACTAGATCAGCGTCTACTTCATCATCAAGTCCTCCCCCTTGGGCTAATGGTCCACATCATCATCCCAGTTATTTCCGAGGTATAAATCCTAGCAAGCCTTCTTCTTCTTCTTGTTTTTCTTATTATTTGGCAGGGGTGGGAGTGGGGGATACTCATGCTATCAACAGACTATCTTGTATTGCTTGTAGAAGGGGGACAGAAACATGGTTTGCCAGTTGCTATATATGGAACAACTGGATATGGCTCTATGTAAAAACTTAAATGATTATTGCTTTTTTTAGCTTATAACTGTTTAGTCTATGTAAGATCTTCCTTGCTTGTTACCTGTTTGAAGCGTGCAAAAGAAGGAAAGAGCAAACTGAAATGTTGTTCTCCATTTGGGATGGTGATGCCTTATTTCTGGTTGCTAGGATTAGTGACTATTTTTAGTATGATCATAGAGTAGTTCAGTTTTTGTCTGCAGCTTTCTGGTAGCAAGTCTTTTGGCATCTTTGGAAACATTAGTTTTCATTTACTTGTGATTAATTGGTTATTGTGTTTTAAATTGTGACAGTAAATTCTCACTGAATAAGAATTAGGTGTTTCCAATTGACATCTTTGACTTTAAGAACAAGAGCAGAAAAAAGGTTTCCTACCTTTTATCTTATTTCTTGTTTTTTTCTGCGCAGCAAGCAAGCAGATGGGGACTCTCAGCCTTTATTACAGCAGCAGCATCAACAGCAACAGCACCAGCAGTTGGTTCCCCTGCAAGATAGTTACATGCAGAGTCGAGCTGAAGCTCTTCATAATGTGGAGTCAACAATTCATGAACTTAGCAATATCTTCACACAGCTAGCAACCATGGTTTCTCAACAAGGGGAGCTTGCAATCAGGTTCATCTATCATTTCAATTGTTTCTTAATTTTCCCAATACCAAAAGAAATGCTTGAAATTATATAGGAATTTAAGCTAACTTCTGGTTCTTACATATGATAGGATTTTCCTTATTACTATTACTGGTTCCTGAACTCTGAAAGCAAAAGGAATGGTGGATTAAACTGTGGATTATTATGTTTACTTTAGATTGTTGAAGATTAAGATGCTGCCCACAATTTCTTTTTAAATTACGGGATCATTAACAGCATACTTTCATTAACACCTTTGGTGAAATAACAGCACTTTGAGTGCATAATGAGAAATATAATGATTTAGAAACACTCTTTCTAAGTTTCTACTTGGTCACATCTGCACACTACTTTCACATTTTGACATGATTTCGTCCAGATAGTTTCAATTGTTAACCTGTTGGATCAAATAGAGCGAAAGCATGTGTGATATGCTGATCAAAGGCATGCAGAAGGCTCATATTTATAGTAAAAGAATTTGGACCTTGCATGTCTACAATAAACCTCTTTTGGTTTGGTCAAAACTCAAACTTAAGGTAGTAAAGTAGCTTAGTTCAAATTTGTTGTGTATTTTTTTCATTGATGTATGAGGATTTGAGCTAATTAGATTGCACTGCTTTGGTTGGTAGGATCGACGAGAACATGGATGAGTCACTGGCAAATGTGGAGGGGGCACAGAGCCAGTTGGTCCGATACCTTAACAGTATTTCATCCAACCGCTGGCTGATGATCAAGATATTCTTTATATTGATTGTATTCCTCATGTTTTTCTTATTTTTTGTGGCATAAATATATTGAAGGAAATAGAAAAAAAAAATAAAGGATATAAGAGCGTGCTTCTCTGTGTCTCTATGAGTATGCAATGTCAGGGTGCTTTCACCCAACCTTTTTTGAGTAGTAAACCCTTCCACCAACAGCTTGTCTTGAACTCTTCCTCTTCCTAGTGTCTCAACTTTCAAATTACACATTCGTTTGTAGACTTAAGTTGCTAAATGCAACCAATTATCTCATGAGCAAATATAATTTCACATTCATTCTCCTATTCCGTTGAGAGAGATTTTTTCATTTTTTGAAAAAGGCATATATATACACACACACACACAAACTGTTAGGGACCTTTTCATTTTAATTCAACTATAGATTAAGATGTATTTAAATTTGCATTCTCTTGTCAAAGAGTGTAATCGAATCTCTCGTTTCTCT
>NW_018397256.1:8557902-8561814 GCF_002168275.2 Theobroma umbraticum | reverse complement strand
AGAATTAAGTGCAGTAATGTCTTGCTTTATTACAGATGTCAGTTCTTGGATCTCAGCAGTTGGATCATCAAACACAGATGTTCTCTTTGCCACTGGGACCACAAAAGTAATACTTCAAAGTAAACAATACTGTTTAACTTCTATCATAATCACAAAATAATTCCGTTCCCATGACGATTAGCACTCTCTGCAGTATTTAAAAGCACTGAATTCCAATATTTGGAGTCTTCGTGTAAAGCAACAAAGCAATACATGATCATATGTGGAAAATGGATCAATAAGATGATGATACTTAGAACATAAACAGAACAAAACAATGCAAGTAAAAACACTTGTAAAAACAATTGCAATGAGCCTTCAAGCCAATGAGACCCAACAAAAAGTAATGTATCTCCACAGGAGTTTATTCTGGTATTCAATCATCTGGAAAAATACTTAAAAAAAGATGGGCCCATATGAAGCAATTTTCAGTAACTTAAGGAAATGGAATGTAAGAAAATGCCATTCCATGAATAAATACAGAGAAGTTTACACGTAAAAATCCAAAGAACTGCAATCATAATTGGTGCAAGTACAACTACATCGAAGGAAAAGCTATGGTGATTGAAATGGAAATAATCCGACAATGTAAACTGTTGCTTGTAGTCTTAAGTTAATCTCATTCATTAACAGGTGCAAAGTTATGATTGCCAAGATCAACTCGATATGTTAGACATCTTGGAATTTCTTTTGTTGCATGCAATAAACATTTAGCTTCAACAAGGGTATGAATCATGAGTTTAAAATGATACAAACAATACTTGCCGAAGTCTTAATTGCAATTTGCAATTACCAACCAACTAACAAATCTAACAGTCATTTTCTATTAAAACCCAGTTGAAACCCAAGCACTCAAACTGAAATCAATTCTTCTTATTAGCCAGCATTGCTACATGATCTCACATGTACAAATAGAAATCAGCAGTAACAATATACTGAAGCCTTTGTTCAACAAAATTTTAAGCTAACCTACACACAGTATGACCATACAGTACAATTCTTAAATAACATCAGTACAACAGAATTGTGTTTAATCAGTATGCCTTCAATAATTCATGGAACAAGTCCTCATTACATTCTTTAGTTTAAGGCCAAATGTACCCTCTTCAGAGGACACTCCTCCACAAACCATCGAAGCTCTGAAACATCAGAACAACTCAAGATATCAAGCGAGCGAAAGACCTTTTTGCCAAACATTCAGCTAGATGTAGTTCATAACATATCAAAAGTAATGCTTTTGCAATGTGTCAACTCACAATCTTATAGCATTTGGTTAAATCTATATGACTCAGGGAGTTACTGCATCTCTAAAATCAAGTTTTCAGCTTCCTGCTCTATGCTTGGTTACAGGAATATAACTAATTTTACAAAAATGATACTTTTATAGCTTCCAGCATAAGCAGTATAGTTTTTTTTTTCCATCTATTTATAACGAAAGCATGTCAACATGCGAGACACTCACCTCCATTAGCCCATATTCACTGCATGCATTATATACAAAAACCTAAAGTCATAACCATGATAGAAACACGCCTAGCTCTCAATGTTGCAGTCAACACCACATCACACCATAGCTGTCAAATATACAAGATAATTCGCCACCATTTTCACAACTCCATCTGCATCACTACTATTATAATCATCTTACCCTAAAGCAAAGACTAAAACCACACTGCAAACCAACATAATCTATCGCCCCATATGATAATGCATCACATAACAACTAGACGAATACTAGTTTCATTCCAGACAACAGCATTGCCAACCTGGGAAACCTCACAAAACCCCTAAAACCTTTCTATTCCTGAAAAATTAAAAAGAGAGTAAATAATTCACAAATACAAATTCAATCAGAACTCGGTACCTCCTCTGCCCTAACTTCCTCATTAAGAATGCAAATGAGCTAATTGCTCCCAGGTAAAAAAAATTTTCAAAAAGGCATTCAAACAATTAATTACAGAAAAGCAAATAAACAGATAAAGTATAAAATTCCATAAATTGTATCAACTCACATTTTGCAAGCTTGGCTAGCTTCTGGGATGTCTGGTGGATACCGAACCCGATCTTTGAGGCCCTTTTGTTGAACTCCGACTGAATCGCCACGGCAGATCTCCGATCCTCGGGCTTGGCGCCACCGCTACCGCTGCTATTACTCAACGACACATTATTGACAGACGAAATTGTCTTTTTTAGCCTTTCCGCAACGCTCAGAAACTCCTGCGTTCGGTCCCGATACGACGATTGCCCAGCTTTCACAGACATTTTTTTGTACAATTGTATTTACCAGACAATGTTTCATAAAAAGAGAAAAGTTCAAGGAATTTCAACACATTTCTTTGATAATTCTAACCATTTTTAAGGCACGAGGGAGGAAAATTTTGTGAAAATCTGAAAATGAATTAAGCAAATCTGAACCGTAAATTAAAGAGATTGGTGAAGGTGTGATTTGGGAAGGGCGAACATCGTTGTTTGTGAACAAATAAGGAAAATGGTAAAGATTAAGAGAAGAGATCGGATCCTGCTGCACCCCGCAAGCAAGAATTGCAGAGAACAAGGAAGAGCTAGGAACCACCCAGCAGATCTACCAATTATCAGTTCGGGTTTGGGTCACATAGGTGCCGTACGGTGTCGTATCAACGCAAGACGGTGGTTGGAATTTGATTCTTATATTAAGAATATTAAAATTTTACATTTAATTTAGATAAGGTGACATTTTAATGATGACAACATAAAATTTTTTGAGTTACATGGTACGTATTAATTTAAAAAAATCATATTTTTTAATAAAATAATTATGAATCATTTTAAATCAAAGATAAAACATTGTATTTTTCAGTTAAAAATAAAAGCTTTTTTTGTATGTTACGCGACAAAAAATTCAAAGTCGGCAAGTATGACTGAATTTTTAAATGACAAAATTTTAATATTATTATTAATTATCTTTAAATTGATTTTTAATAAAAATATAAAAATTAAAATTAAAAAAAAGAAACGAAATTTAAACTTGGAACTTATATCCTGCTGGTGTATTAAAACTAGAAAAAAGGCGTCAATATTCATTTTTTCATTACCAATGTTATATAAGTTAATTTTATGGTGTTAGTTCTAGTTGGACATAATAATCCAAGCGTGACTACCATATTTAAAAATGAAGGTCATCATACATTTATATTTACACGATAATAATTTCAGACGATGCATCACATATTATAATTTTTAAATAACTAAAAATATTCTATTATTATCACTATTCGCATTTATGAGATGATAAAAGAATATAACGTCCATGTTTTTGTATAGAAATTCGTTTTTACTAAGATCATAATATCATAACAGATACGAAAATTATAGAACAAATACTCCAACAATTCTCAGTGAAATATCCAGAAGATTACCATGAAGAAGCATGGAAGAACCATCAGCTAATTCTATCATGACTGGGAACTGACAACTCTCGGAGTCTCATCAGTGACTATAGCCAGACCGGAGAAATCACGGTCCCAGAGGTGCTGCTTATTAACCTGATAGTACATGTTGACAGCATAAGATGCATTTCCTTCAGCAGTCAGGTGATTGCAGGAGGAATCATAACCCAAAGCAGGACAGTCTGATAAGCTGCAACTGCAAGCTTAATTAATACTTTCAGGCAACTCTTCCGTATCAGTGGCTTCAGGGTTGAGAACAAGCCATCTTTTTAGTTGGTGTTTTACATCCTCCACTGGAGTAAGCCTACTATCAACGTCCAAACCTGTTGAATCGAATTCATATTTAGGCTTTCCAAACGACCTCAAAAATTCCCCAAAGCCTCTCAAGGCCACCAGGTTCAATGCTTTTAGCATTTTCATGGGGGAGACTAAATTCCCCAGTTGCATT
>NW_018397256.1:8554232-8557802 GCF_002168275.2 Theobroma umbraticum | reverse complement strand
AAATTATTTATGCATTTTGTTTTGTGAAAATCAATTAATTATGCGTTAAGCAGCCCAAACATCATATTTTGTCAACAAAGTTTTTCTGTGCCTAATTTTATGCTCCTATATTTTCCAGCATGTTTTCGGAACTCTCCTCTAAATCCAAAGCTGGGAATCCTATACCCACCATTGACCAATTTTTATCAATTTATGATGATGTTGTGAAGCACACTGGGATTGCCGAGTCCATTGCAGCTAGCCACAATTCCGACACAGAAAATGCCTTCTCGGAGCACTCAAAATCCTCTTCACTGTGGGTTGAGGCTGCACTGGCTACTGATCTTGAGATAGTCTCCCTTCTAACCCCTCAGAGCAATGAGTCTCCATCAGCTCTGCAGAGAAGTTTGTCAAAAGGGCGGCAATCTCATCATGCTTCAGCCAAAAACCAACTCAAAGCTACTTCATTGCCACATTCAGAACCTAATGCTGCAATGTGGACTAGAGGTCAGGGAATGAAAGAGACAGTGCATTTTGCAATGGAGTTGAAGTCTGAGATGCAAATGTGGTTTCTTCATTTCATTGAGTCGTCCCTGGATGCCGGTTTCCGGGTGCTGGGAGAGTGTGGTTCTGGTAGTAAAACATTGCCTTTGGACTGTGGCTCCATAGCAGCAGTTCTATCGCAGTTGAAACGGGTCAATGATTGGCTAGACCGTGCGGTTTCAAACGGGGATGAGCCATTGGTAGACAAGGTCGAGAAATTGAAGAGGAAAATCTATGGCTTTGTCATTCAGCATGTGGGAACCACTTTTGACAATTCCATGCATCTTCGTCTTGATCATTGATCTACCTTTTGTGCTTGTTCAAACTTACTCAAACAAGGATGTTTATTTGTTTTTACTTTATCCGCTTCCCGGATAAAGATGATCCTCATGTAACAAATGCAGGTAGCATCATTTTGGTAATATCAGAATTCATTTCGTTGGTGTTTGTCTTAATTTGTTGAGCTAAAACAAGCCTAACAACTTGGAAGGTTAAACATTTTCAAAGCCTTAGGTCCCAACCAGCACCCGAATTTGTTTGATCAATTTGATCGTTTAAATCTTAAAATTTTAAAAATTCAATTTATAAAGATTTTATAAAAAAAATAATTAAATCGATCAAATTATATTTTAAAATTAAATAATTTGATCCATTTTATTATTTTGTTTATTTTTTTATTATACATAAAATATTAGTTAAAAATAATAATAATGTTTATTAATATTTATATTTTATATATTACATATATAATATATTTAAAAAGGCATTTTTAACAATTACTTTTTTGATAATTCGATTCTAAATTTTAAATATAAAAAATAAATCTAAATAATCAAATAAACTAAATTACATAATCCATTAAAATTAAAATAAACAAATCGAATTTAATTGATTTGGATCCATTTATTCATATTCGCTATAACTTAGCTTAACATTTATTCATTTGAAAGTAATTTCTCTGTCAATACATTAGCATTTGCTGTCAAACAATTGAAATCTAAACCAAATTTTAAGTAAAAATTCTTATATATCCCGACAGTATTGATCAATATTTGATTTTATTTTATATTCAAACCTTTTATTTTCTATCATGCAGGATTTATATTTTTAATTTTATATATTTAATAAATATATTTATTAATGGTCGGTAAAGAGTATGGTTATAAATGTTCACATTTGGTAATCAAAAGGCTCAGTCCAGCACTTCAGTGGGCCGCGGCCCATTACACACCTCTGCTTGAAGAGAAGTGGAGAAGGGTTTCTTTCCTCATTTCTCAATGCTTCTTCTATTTATATTGAGAACTTGAAAACACTTAACCTAGATTTGAAGAAGACCGTGCTTCACCTTGCCTTATCTTCTTCTTTTTGATTCCTTTTTCCTATTTGCAGAGCCAAAACGTTAACGTTTTGGTTCATCACAATCCATTCAGGCATTTCGCAGATCATCTGGGAAAACCAGCAAAAAGGAAAATCTAACCTTTTTATCAGTTTCTCCACAAATATTTCAATAAGAATCTCAAATTTTCCGTTTTTTTTTTTTGAAAATCGAGGACAAATTTTTCTGCAACCGAGGAATTTTCCATCGCTTAATATCCGTTTATTTGACGAACTACTGTTGTATTTATAATTCAAAGGTTGGGCGTGTTTGGCAACGGGGTGAGGATTGGATAAGGGAGAAAGATGGTGGGAGGAGGGAATAGCAGGAGGGACGAGTCTTTGGTGATTAACAGCACCAATGTTTTTGCGGCGCTTGGGAGTTTGAAGAAGAAGAAGAAGAAGGGAGGAAGTGAAAAGGAACATCAAGGCTCCTCTTCTAAGACCAAAGGGAAAAAGGGAGCGGAGAAGGAAGCGGAGAAGAAAGAGGTGTTCTGGGCGCCATCACCTCTCAAGACGAAGTCTTGGGCTGACGTTGATGACGAAGATGATGATGATTATTATGCCACCATGGCGCCTCCTGATTCTGCTTGGGACACTCATAAAGAACCTGAGCCTGCTTTAGAGGTCAGGACTTTGTTTTTTGTTTCAGTATATTGTTTTCGTGAGTAGATGATGATGAATTTTTGTTTTAATCCTTTTTTTCATTTTGGTTTTTGTTGGTATGTGGATTATCTAAATGATGATAAGATTTGGTGTTGTGTTGGTGATAGTGAAAATGATTTAATGTATGATCATCTATAAGTATTGGTGGTATTTTGTTTTCTAAGATCCTCATGAAGTTTGGGTTTTGTCTGGGTGATAAACCGAATTCTTTTCATCAATGTGGACCTTTTTTTTTCCATAAGATGTGTATTTTTTGTTGCACTAAATGCGGGCGTTGTATTTTTTTTTCTAAATAAAAGAGTTGTAATATGATAGATGATGATTATGCTTTCTTTTAAGAGAAATTGTTTGTACTGGAAATGGTTTTAATTATGGAGGATTCATATCCATTCCTGTTATGCATTGTTTTCAAAAGCAATCAGTTTCTTCCTTTTCATTTTTTGCCAAAGGAGTATATTTTCTTTTAAAAGGAATTGTTTATATCTCTGTCCTTTACATGTTTAATGAATAAATTATGTTGATGATAAGTACCAAATAAATATTGCATTAGTTGCCAAGTTAGATATTTTCCCCCTGGATTCTTAGGATGCTGGTGCATGGTTCTCTTGCTTTGATCATTCTCCTGGTCTTTTAGTTGCATGACATTAAACTTGATTCTCAAAGGTAACATGTGTAGAGGTTCCACTCTACCTGATGTGCATACTCAACCATTTTGGTGGTTTTCACTTTTTTAAGGTATGTGTGTGTGTGTGTGCGCGCGCACGCAATTGTGGTTGTCTTCACATTGAACTTTGGATGTTGATTTTCTGTCCTTAGTTATACAAAACCAAAATTGATTCTTAAATTGAATAGGTCTTTAATGCCCTGTGTTGGAGTGTTGGATGCCACTTAATTCGGTTTACACGTGTATTTAGTCATTTTTGGTCGAATTCACTATTTTCAGACATATCAAGTTATTTGATTGTCAACATGTTGAACTTTTTGGATTAGTTTTTTTTTTTTTTTGCC
>NW_018397256.1:8553167-8554222 GCF_002168275.2 Theobroma umbraticum | reverse complement strand
GATGTATAAGATATAGTCCTTTATTTTGTCGGATTCAGTACATTAGCTCAAATTCAGCATATGGGGATGGAGGAAACTCTTGTGGGTATATATTGCTGGTTCACTTCGTGCTATCCTCTGCTCCTGTATCAGCTGAAAGTATTAAATGCCTCCCCATAGTGAATCTTCGGAATTTAAATTGTTGTTGTTGTTGTTGTTGTTGTCGTTGTTGCATCTGAGCTATAATTTATTTTTTGCTAAAGTGAAAATTAATGTTACGCTATTAAAATTTTCCATCCGTAGTCTAGGAAAGGCTGTTTTGAAATTGTAGGTTATTCTGTGGCTATCCAAGACCATTTGATGTCAAATGTCAGTTGCAATGTTACTTATAAAATTGCTCATTATATTGTGAGATCTTAAAACATAAATTTTAAAACATAACATGGATAAATATGCGACCAGCGCCTAAAAAGATTCTTTAATGCGAATAGATATTTACAGTAGTGTAATTTATTAGTGGGGAAAATGTTACATCCAAATTAATTGCATTCCTTGCTGGATGCAGCCTGGACTGTCTTTATTAAGTCAGTCTTGATTAAAATGACACCAGTTGGCAAAATGGCAGTGTAGTGGTTATAATCTCAATGACAAATGTCAACGAGCAACATCAAACCATAGTTTATAGAAAGAGAGGGGAAATGGGGGCAGTGGGGGTTTATCTTTCCAGTCTTTTAACTTGATGTTGTGAATGTTGTCGTAAGTATATTTGTAAGCTATATTTTACCACTATATTTCCATTCAATGTAAACAGACTCTAGAACATGTGATAAGGATATGGTGAACCTGATCTTTACTACTTAAATGTCTTCTGAATGCTACCATTACTTGGTTTTTATCAAGTAGTTGTTTATTTTTTTTATTTTCCATTCCAGGAAAGTGAAAGTGAGGAAGAAGGCCCCGATGAAGTTGATGATGAAGTTGAAGAGGAACATGAAATTGAAGCTGAGGCACAGGTAGAAGTGCAGCCAGTTGTTAAGAAGCCTCCTGAAGCGTCTATGGTCACTAAGGAGACAGAA
>NW_018397256.1:8539350-8553157 GCF_002168275.2 Theobroma umbraticum | reverse complement strand
CAAAGAAGGAACTGAAGAAGAAGGGGCTTGAGGAACTGGATGCTGTTCTTGCAGAGTTAGGATTTACCAAACCAGAGTCAAGTGGCCCAAATGACTCCCATGGTAATTTACTCTTATTACACACGTGTATTAGTCTCCCCTCATTCTCAGATAGATGTTTTGTCTGATTTCTTTTCAATGGGACATAATTTTAATGCTGAAATAGGTAGAAGAAAACATATATCCACTATAAAAATTGGAAGTGCTTCATTACCTTTCGGAGACTGAAATGCTGTCCTAGTTTAACAATGAAGAATTCAGGAAGCACTCTCTTTAGAAGTCATTATTTTTCTTGGTTCATTTGTTATGTGTCTGGTTAAGCTCGATCTGGTGAACTGGAACTCTCGTTAATCTTCATGTTTTCTATCTCTTGTCCTAAATGGTTTGCTTTCCACATTTTTGTGCTGCTATCATTTACTAGCTGTAGTACAAGACCGGGATAGCAATTATTCGCCAGCATGTTCTTTAATCATTTATCTGAGAATGTAATGGGTTGAAATTGTAATCTTCTAAAGGTTGGAGTTGGACATCTATGCCTTGCCATATGACTTGGAACTGAGACCACTTTTAGTGGTGAAATTTTTTTTTTCACTATTGCATTGTTTATTTGGTGTAAATATTCTGCTCTGTTTGTTACTTTCTTTGATTGATTGTTTAGTAGTTTTTCTTACGTGAGATGAACAATTCCCTGATTGCAGGCATTGCAGAGGGGAAAAATTCAGACAGCAATGGAGAAATGGAAAAGAAAGAGAATGCTCCTGCTGAGAGCAAAAGTGCCAAAAAGAAGAAAAAGAAGGATAAATCGACAAAGGAGGTGAAAGAATTATCGCAGGGCCAGCCTGAAGGCATTGATGCTGGAAATGACACTGAAGAAACTGGTGAAACTGAGAAGCCAGAAGAGACATCTGCAGTTGATGTGAAAGAACGGCTGAAAAAAGTAGTTTCTATGAAGAAGAAAAAATCAGGTAAAGAGATGGATGCTGCTGCCCGAGCAGCTGCCAATGAGGCTGCTGCAAGGAGTGCAAGGCTTGCTGCTGCTAAGAAAAAGGAGAAGAATCACTACAATCAGCAACCAGTGCGGTAATCTGGGAAGAGCTTCGGGTTTTGCTTTTCATTTTAAATTCTCACATATGAACATGTACCCTCTCCTGTTTCTTTTGTCAATGCAAAATAAACTTTAAGTAAATGGTTTTTGTGAATGTGACTTTTAGCAGGCCGCTTTTGTTCTCAGAGAAAAATTCACTTGTTTTAATCTTGGTGTTTCTTTTTTCCGGATGGTAGCGGGAAATTCCTTATATGCTAGCTCACAATTAATATTGTATATCAGTACACCTAGTTGCTGGTAGTTCTATTTAGCAATTTCGTAGGAACTCGGAGTAAAAGCCAGAGTGCAAAGCATGGTATGGTCTACAGTGCACTTGAAAATCCAAGTGCTTGCATCATAAATACTGCAGCTGTTTGGTGTGTTACACCCCCCGTACTTAAAGATTGGGACATTCTTTAAAACAGCAGTCTCTATTCTACACCTCTCATGATCAATCACATTCTTGCAGGACTAACAATTCATGAGCAAATCATAGTTGATATGGGGTAGATTCGGATACTCACAATTCGTGCTGATTTGTTTACTAATATAGGGGCAGATTGAGGGTAGGAACGCCGCTCGTGCACTGAACCCCTACCCATCCTCCCGATTTATACTGGGTTTTCTCCAGCCACTTGCCCTTCCCTTTTCGATGTTTTCATCACAAGGTTGCATGTTTTTTGTCTGCATATGAAAGCGACTTCGTTCATGGCTTCATCATGAATCTAATCTTTTTTTTTTTCCATGTCTTAATTCATAGTTGAAATCTCCTAACATAATGCAAGCGTCTTTATGGTCAGTGAAAAACAATCGTCCACGAGTGCCACTGCTTGGCATGACCTCTCTCACCACTCTCCCATGGCTCCTTGGGTTCAAAAGCTTCATTTTCCTCACCTGCACGTCCCTACAACCATAAACCATTGATGGAACGATTCCGGTCATGCCGCCGGCTGCTCCTATTCCTGCTGTTCGTGGCAGCAGCTTTTACCTGTCGAACCCAGAAATTATGATTGGAGCACGTGTTTTGACACCAACTGCGTGTTTTTTAATAGATCAAAAGACTACCGTTCCACCAGAGAACCAGTCTTTGAATAGCAAAAATTTTCCGTGCCTAATTTTATGCCCCTATATTTTCAACCTGTTTTCAGAACTCTCCTCTAAATCCAAGGCTGAGAACTCTTTACCCACCATCGACCAATTTTTATCCATTTATGATGTTGTCACGTACACTGTGCTTGTCGAGTCTGTTGCAGCCAGCCACAACTCTGACACAGAAAATGCCTCCTCGGAGCTTTCGAAATCCTCTTCTCTATGGGTTGAAGTTGCACGCACTGGCTGCTGATCTTGAGATAACCTCTTTTCTAACCTCCTCAGAGCAACAAGTCTCCATCTGCTCTGCAGAAAAGTTCGTCGAAAGCGCAATCTCATAATGCTTCAGCCGAAACAACCTCAAAAACGTGCTTCATTGCTGCAATGTGGAATGAAAAAGACAGTGCATTTTCCAATGAAGTGTGAGAAGCAAATATGGTTCCTTCGCTTCATTGAGGAGTCCGAGGAATGCCGGTTTCCGGGTGCTAAGAGAGTGTGCTTGTTGTAGTAATTTGCCTTTGGGCTGTGGCTCCATTGCAGCAGTTTTATCGCAGTTGGTGCCGTTTCAAACGGGGATAAGCCACTGGTAGGCAAGGTCGAGAAATTGAAGAGGTAAAAAAATCTATGGCTTTGTCATTCAGCACGTGGGAACCACTTTTCACCATTCCATGCACCTTGATTCTTGGTCTACTTTTTGTGCTTGTTTAAACTTACTTAAAGCAGGAATGCTTATTTGGCTTTGCCTTATTCACTTACCAGATAAAGATGATGCTCATGTTACTGATGCAGATTTTATCCAAACAAGCGAAAAGATTTGACAGGATTTAACTTCCTTCTCAAACATTTGTTTTATTCTTTAGTCAAACTTGTCTTTTTATCCTCTATTGTATACTTTAAATGGTAATCTTTCTCTTACAAGTTACAAATAGAGGAAACTGCCCGGATATAAAGGCGAAGGAGCTGTATATTACTGTAAAGACTAATAAAATGACAAAAACGTGAACATTGCCGCACTCTAATTTCTGACCCCATGGCCATGGCCCCTGCTCCAATGGGACCTTCTGTTCATGTGTGTTTAACCCAACATGGGATATTTTTGTTTATCTTCTATTTATCTTCTATTTAAAATTATTAAATTTTACTAATGAATGGGTTAATATATTTTAAACAGTTATTATATAAAATAATAATATTTTCTCTCGATTTATTAAAATTCGTTATATTAACTTTCAACGCTTATAATACATAAATATTATTATAAATAGAATTTTAACGAACTTTAAAGAGTGTTCTAAGGACATCCTTTAATAATTTTTTTTTAAAATTTTTTTACATTTATGAGTATCTTGAAAACCTTTTTTTTAAAATTATTATGTTAACTAATTTTTTTAATATATTAAAACTTATCATGTATATTATTAATTATTGTAATAAATACAAAAAATTTTATTATAAATAATGTTTTCTATCACCAATGGGAAGTTGGTAATAGACACAGCAAATTACAATCACCTGCCCATCCAAATTTCAGTTACATCTATCAACTGGGTCCAACGCGTTTGCATGCCAGCCATATGTCTTGTTAATTTCTTGGCTTCTTATCCACCTGTTTCACACCTCACATTTTCAATTTTTCACAACAATGCGTTAGATTCCAAAAGGTCCAACGGGCGTGGGGCCCACATGATAGGACCCACTTCCTTCCAACCACAAAATCTAACCGGATCATCATCAGATCCAACGACTCACATTCACCCAACTGCGCTAAAATCCCAACATCTGAAAACACAGTCTTCACTCCCCGCTTGACCTTAAAACCCACAGCATTGATTTTTAACGTAAAATTAATTTTATTAAATACTCAAATAAGTTTCTAAATTATATTGAAAAAGTTAATTTAATTTTTATTTTTTTATTACACTCAAATAAACTTTTAAATTTTTATTTTTCTCAAATAAACTTTTTTTATTAACTGTTGATTAACTTCTGTTTGTCTATAATATATTTAATAATTTTTTATATCACGTTAGCTGTCGTATGACATATTGATGTATCATATTGATGATGTCAATATATAATTTAATATAAAAAATTATTGATTCAGAATTATATTTTTTTCATTCTAAATGTTCAAAAATTATTAATTAAGGATCTATAATAAAAAATTAAAAAATAATTATTTTAAATTAATTACCATCATTTCTTACTATTATTATCTTCTTAATTGAAGTCATACTTCCTAATAAAAAAAACTGAATTCAATTTTTTCTAGTTTGATTGAAACTATTATTGTTTGATTAAAAGTTGATATAAAAAATTTTGAAAAT
Source organism: Theobroma umbraticum (assembly GCF_002168275.2). Classification (NCBI taxonomy): domain Eukaryota; kingdom Viridiplantae; phylum Streptophyta; class Magnoliopsida; order Malvales; family Malvaceae; genus Theobroma; species Theobroma umbraticum. Next base: position 8,548,618 of record NW_018397256.1, on the reverse strand, counting down.
ACCCAAAAATAATTTTGTGAAAAGAAAGAATAAAGGTGCATCACACAACATTTATAATATTGAAACTAATAAAAATATATAATATTGTTTCACAATAAAAAAAATAATAGAATTTGTAAGGAAAATTGGATGCTTTTCTCTTCTCTAAAATCTATAAGAAAAATCTAATGGTGTTGAATTTTATTTATCAATAATAATAGATTATTTTCTTATATCTTTTACAGTTTTTGAAAATTTAAAATTTTCTAAAAAAATAATTTTTTTTAAAAAATAAGAATTTGTAAATAAAAATAGAATATTCTAATTATAATGTACGTTGAGTTTAGACAATATTGAGAAAAGTGAAAATTTTTTTTATTAAAAATGACGATTTTAATTTTGAGATGATAATCAATTAAGAAAGATGATAATCAATTTCAAATAATTAATTTTTTTAAAATTCTTAATTAATAAATTTTAGGTATTTAAATAGGTAAAAAAATAAAAAAACTAAATTCATAATTAATAAATTTTTATATTATGTTATTTAACACGTGATATTTATGTTATCAGGATGACATGTTTATTTTTATATAAAAAATAAAATGATATTAATTAATTTTTATTAATAACAGTTAATTTAAAATAAAAATTTAAAAATTTATTTGAATGTAATAAAAAGATAAAAGTTAAATTAATTTTTTATATAATTTGGAGCTTATTTACGTAATTAACCAATTAACTTTTACCAGATAGATTAGGGCAAAAAAAAAAAAAGCTGGGGGCGGGGGGGGAGAGGGGGGAATTCAACCTTTTACGTGCATTTGCCCTAAGAAGCCCCATCAAACGCCACGTTTTTTGATGAAAAAAGAAAAAAACAGTCCAAATTCCCAACAGAAAAAAAGAAGAAGAAAGTAACAGAAAGAAGAAGAGAAGGGTTTCCTTACTTCATTTCTCATTTTTCTTTCCTTCTGTTTATATTGAGAACTTGAAAACACTTAACCTAGATTTGAAGAACACCTTGCTTTACCTTGCCTATCTTAGATTTGAAGAACACCTTGCTTTACCTTGCTTTATCTTCCTTCTTCTTCTTACAATTTCCCGAATTAAAACGTTGATAACAATCCGTTCAGGCATTTTTCAGATCATCTGGGAAAACCACAAATTAAAATTGAACTTTTTTTTAATCGGTTTTTCGTTATATTCCACTAATATTCGAATAAAATCTCAGTTTCTGCTTTTTAAATCAAGAACAAAATTTTTTTCACAACCCCAGAAATTTTCATTGCTTAAAAATCGTTTGGTAAACTTCTGTTCATTTAGAATTCAGAAGTGTTAAAAGGTTTTTGGGTGTGTTTGGTTACGAGGGTGGGGATATAAAAATGGTGGGAGGAGGGAATAGCAGGAGGGATGAGCCTTTGGTGATTAACAGCACCAATGTTTTTGCGGCGCTTGGGAGTTTGAAGAAGAAGAAGAAGAAGAAGGGAAGTGAAAAGGAACATCAAGGCTCCTCTTCTAAGACCAAAGGGAAAAAGGGAGGGAGAAGGAAGCGGAGAAGAAAGAGGTTCTGGGCCCCATCACCTCTCAAGATGAAGTCTTGGGCTGACGTTGATGACGAAGATGATGATGATTATTATGCCTCCATGGCTCCTCCTGGTTCTGCTTGGGACACTCATAAAGAACCTGAGCCTGCTTTAGAGGTCAGGACTTTGTTTTTGGTTTCAATATATTGTTTTCATGATTAGATGATGATGAGTTTTTGTTTTGATATGTTTTTTTCTCTTGGTTTTTGCTGGTATTTGGATCATCCAAATGATGATAAGATTTAGTATTATGTTTATGATAATGGATATGATGTAATGCATTGTCATCTATTCATGAAGTATGGCTTTTGTCTGGTGATGAACGGAATGCTTTTTCGTCAATGTGGACTGTTTTTTTCCCCCAGAAGCTGTGTATTTTTTAGTTTAATAAATGTGGGCTTTGGATTTTTTCTTTTAATCTATTCAATTAAAGAGTTGGACTATGATAGATGATGATTATGCTTCCTTTAAAGAGAAATTGTTTGTTCTGGAAACATGTTTTAATTATGTGATTCTGACTAAAATTTCTTGCAGTTGGTTTATCTGCGATTTACTAGATACTAGGAAATGAAACTTATAATATGGATCCGAGAATGCGTTTGGATTTATGAGCACCATGATGAGGAATTCTGTATGGAGGTTACATATCCATTCCTGTTATGCATTGTTTTCAATAGCAATCAGTTTTTTCCCATCCTCTTTAGCCAAAGAAGTATATTTTCTTTATAAAAGGAATTGTTTATATCTTTGTGCTTAATATGTTTAATGAATGAATAATGTTGATAGTATACATGCTGTAGTTACTGAGTTAGATTTTTTTCCTCCACACCCAAAATGCAGGGTCCTCTTGCTTTGATCATTCTTCTGGTCTTTTGGTTGCATGAAATTGAACTTGATTCTGAAAACTAACATTTGTATGATGTAATCTGTTTATGGTTCTGCGCTACCTGGTTTACACGTGTACACAATTGCCATTTTGGTTGTATTCACTGTTTTAAAATTTATATGTGTATGTGGTTGTCTTCACGTTGAACTTTGGATGCCGATTTCCTGTTGGTCTTCTGAGATCTGATCATTTAGTTATGCGAGACTAAACTTGATTCTTAAACCGTACAGGTGTCCACAGTCCCCTTGTTTGAGGGTTGGGTGCCACTTAATTCATTTTACACGTATGTTTAGTCAGTTTTGGTCGTTTTGACTATGATGAGATATACCAAATAATTTGATTGTCATCATTAAACTTTTAGATTAGTTTCGTTTTTGCTATTACAAACAAATGTATGGGATGTCGTCACTTAGTTTGTTGGATTCAATGCATTAAATATGAAATCAGCATGTGTACATGGAGGAAACTCTTTGGCATATATGTTTCTGGTTGACTTGGTGCTATCCTCTGCTCCTGGATCAGCTGAAATTATTAAACGCCTCCCCATCATAAACCTTTGGAACTAAAATTATTGTTGTTGTTGCATGAGCTTTTTTTTTTTATTTATTGCAAGAGTGAAATGAACTGCTACAAAAAATTTCCATCAATAGCCTAGGAAATGCCCTTTAGAGATTGTAGATAAGATTATTTATCTTCTTCTCAGCTGCAATATTACTGATAAAATCGGTATTATCTTGTGAAGATATTTAAATGTAAATTTTAAATCATACTGTGGATGAATGTGTGATTAGATGCCTAAAATGATTCTGTCATGGAAAATGATATTTATAGTAGTGCAATTCATAGTGTGGAAAATGATAGATCCTAATTAATTGTATACCTTGTTGGGTGCAGCCTAGACTGTCTTTGTTAAGTCAGTGTTTGATTAAAATGATTCTAGTTGGCAAAATGGCTGAGCAGTGGTTACAATTTCAATGCCAAATGTCTGAGTAACATCAAACTGTAGTTTATAGGAATGAGAGGGGAAATGGGGGGTTACCATTTCAGTCGTTGTAAATTATACTTTTACTACTATATTTCAATTTGAGTGATAAAAACTCTCGAAAATGTGTTAAGGATATCTTGAACCTGGTTTTTGCTTTGTGAATGTCTTATGAATGCCATCATTATTTGGTCTTTATTAAGTTATTTTTTTTCTTAATTTTCCATTCCAGGAAAGTGAAAGTGAGGAAGAAGGCCTGGATGAAGTTGATGATGATGTTGAAGAAGAACATGAAAATGAAGCTGAGGCCCAGGTGGAAGTGCAGCCAGTTATGAAGAAGCCTCCTGAAGCTGCTATGGTCACTAAGGAGACAGAAAGACAGCTTTCAAAGAAGGAACTGAAGAAGAAAGGGCTTGAGGAACTGGATGCTGTTCTTGCTGAGTTAGGATATACCAAACAGGAGACAAGCAGCCCAGACGACTCCCATGGTAATTTAGCTTATTGCGCAGCTGAATATTAGTCTCCTCATTCTCAGATACATGTTTAGTGTGGTTTTGTTGTAATGGAACATTGGTTTAATGCTGAAGTAGGTCTAAGAAAACATATATCTACCATGAAAATAGGAAGTATTTAATTACTTTTTCGTAGATTAATATGCCTTTTCCTGGTTTAACAATGAAGAATTTAGCAAGCGTTCTCTCTTTTGAAGTCATTATGTTTCTTGGTTCATTTGTTACAAGTGTCTGGTTAAGCTCCATCTGGTGAACTGTAATACTGTTTACTCTTAATGTTATTTATGTCTCTTGTTCTAAAGTGGTTTGCTTGCCACATTTTCCTACTGATATTACCTACTAGCTATACTGCAAGACTTAGATAGCAATCTTTTGCTAGTATGTTTTTGAGAATTTATATGAGAAAGTAATGGGTTGAAATTTTTATCTTCTAAACTTGGACTTCTATGACATGTCTTATGGCTCAGAACTGAGACTTTCCTTTAAGTGGTGGTTGTTATTACTGTTGTACTCTATATTTGGTGTTGACTATTCCGCTGTTAATTGCTTGCCTCGATCAATTACTTAGTAGTTTTTCTTACATGAAATTATCTTTCCTGATTGCAGGCATTGCACAGGGGAAAAAATCCGAGAGCAATGGAGAAATGGAAAAGAAAGAGAATGCTCCTGCAGAGAGCAAAAGTGCCAAAAAGAAGAAAAAGAAGGATAAATTGTCAAAGGAGGTGAAAGAATCATCGCAGGGCCAGCCTGAAGGCATTGATGCTCGAAAAGACACCGAAGAGACTGGTGAAACTAAGAAGCCTGAAGGGACATCTGCTGTTGATGTGAAGGAGCGGCTGAAGAAAGTGGTTTCTACAAAGAAGAAAAAATCAAGTAAAGAGATGGATGCTGCTGCCCGAGCTGCTGCCAGTGAGGCTGCTGCTAGGAGTGCAAGGCTTGCTGCTGTGAAGAAAAAGGAGAAGAATCACTACAATCAGCAGCCAGTGCGGTAATCTGGGAAGAGCATTGAGTTTTGCTTTTCTTTTTAACTCCTCACATATGAACATGTACCCTCTCCTGTTCGTTTGTTAATGCAAAATAAACATCAGTAAATGGTTTTTGTGGATGTGACTCTCATCGGGGCACTTTTGTTCTCAGAGAAAAAAATCAGTTACTTTAACCTCGGTATTTCTTCTTTGTGTTGGATGTTAGCAGAAAATTCTTTATATGCTAAATCAAAATTAATATTTTGTATTGTTATGCCTGGTGCTGATAGTTCTCTTTAACAATTTATACTAGGAACTCAGTGGAGAATGCAGGCTGCAGAGCATAATATGGTCCATCGTGCACTTGAAATGCAAGTGTTTGTGTCATAAATACTGCATCTGTTTGGTGTGTCATACCCCATCCTTAAAGATTGGAAATGAAAGAAGTAATGGTAGTAATGGGTGGAGTGCAAGATTGGATTGGAAAGAGTTATTTTGGTTGATTTGTTTATTAACATAGGGGCAGATTGGGGGTCGTCGCCCATGCAATCAACCCTACCCACCCTCCCAATTTATATGGGGTTTCGTGCAGCCAATTGCCTTTCTCTATTCGATGTTTTCATTTCCCAGTTGCATGTTTTTTGTCTGCATATAGTTTTCTGCACAATGGCAGGGGTTGTTGTCAATGACTTCATTTCATGCCATCATCATGAGACTAATCTTTTCCTTATCTTAAATTCATAGTAGAATATAAGTTATCCCATAAAAGATTGTTATCAAGATACAAAAACACAGTCGGTAACAAATAAATCTCGGCCAGTATGATGCAATCTTAGATCCCTTTTCTGTGGAACATGAAAGATATGAGCCTCAACTGTTTCATACCAACAATTCTTGAAAATCCCCTGATATAATGTAAGCATCTTTGTGCTCAGTAAAAATCAATCGTCTACGCGTGCCATTGCTTGGCATGACCTCTCTCACATGGCTTCTTGGGTTCAAGAGCTTCATTTTCCTCACCTGCACATCCCTATAACCATTGATCGGAGGATTCAAGTCATGCCGGCTGCTCGTATTCCTGTTGGCCCTGGCAGCAGCCTTTACCTGTCAAACCTTGATGATATGATTGGAGCACGTGTTTTCACACCAACTGTGTTCTTTTACAGATCAAAAGACTTGAGTTCCGCTAGAGACCCAGTCATAAAAACATTGTGTGATGCACTAGCCAGAGTTTTGGTTCCTTATTATCCTTTATCTGGTAGGCTCAGAGAGGCCAAAAATGGGAAACTAGAAGTGTTTTTTGGACGAGAACAAGGTGCACTTGTGGTAGAGGCACACTCCAATATGGCATTGGCTGAATTAGGAGACCTCTCAGTGCCAAACCCAGCTTGGGCGCCATTGGTCTATAGGTTCCCCAATGAAGAGCCATATAAGGTTCTTGACATGCCATTAGTTATAGCTCAGGTGACCGTTTTTCGCTGTGGTGGATTTAGCCTTGGCCTGAGACTTTGCCATTGCATCTGTGATGGCCTTGGTGCTATGCAGTTTCTTGGTGCATGGGCTGCCACAGCAAAAGCAGGTGCATTGGTAACAAAGCCTGAGCCCTGTTGGGACAGGGAATTTTTCCAACCTCGAGATCCACCAATGGTAAAGTATCTACATCCTGAATTTATGAGAATAGATGAAGGTTCAAGCTTAACGATGAGTCTATGGAGAGCCAAGCCTGTTCAAAAGTGTTACAGAGTTAGCCCTCAGTTCCAAGCTCAACTAAAATCTCTAGCTCAGCCTAATGACATGCTTGCATGCTCTACCTTTGATGCTATGGCAGCTCATGTTTGGAGGTCATGGGTGAAAGCACTTGATGTAAAACCACTTGACTATGAACTTAGGCTTACATTTTCAGTCAATGCTCGTCCCAAACTGAAAAACCCACCATTGAAAGAAGGGTTTTACGGTAATGTAGTTTGTCTGGCATGTGCAATGAGCCCTGTATATGATCTTATCAGGGGCCATCTCTCGGACACTGCTCGATTGGTTCGCGAAGCCAGGCTTGGCGTATCAGAAGAGTATGTAAGATCTACAGTTGACTATGTTGAAGCAGACAGGCCAAGAAGGCTTGAATTCGGAGGGAAATTGACCATAACACAGTGGACTAGATTTTCCATTTATGAATCTGCTGATTTTGGGTGGGGAAGGCCAATTTATGCTGGTCCAATAGACCTGACCCCAACACCACAGGTTTGTGTATTCTTGCCAGAAGGAGGCGCTGATCCTAGTGGAACTATGGTGGTCTGTATCTGCTTGCCTGAGTCTGCCACCAATAAATTTACTGAGTTTCTATGTTTAAAGGATTTCGTATGATTTTAACGGTGAATAACTAGTCTGCTGCGCGCGATGAACACATATGGTCAATTTTTTTTTTCAATTAAGTTGAGAATATTTTGTAAAATAGATATGTAATAAGAATTATATTATCATATGTAATTATTGATATACATTAAAATGTATAAAATATTATTTTACAATATATTGATATTCGTGGTGGTATTTTTATACAAAAACACATCTATAAATAACTTTATTATAAAATAAAACTTTAAATAAAAATTTTTAAATTTACTATAAAATATATAATAACTTAATCTCCTTCAAAATCCTATTTTTAATCGACTGATTTGCACCACCTTACATTAGTTATATTTAATATTAAAAAATAATATAAAAGTAATAAATAACAAGATCAAGAAAAATTATCTTTTATAAATATCCACATATAAAAAGTTAAAAAAAATCTAAAACAATAATCTCGAAAAAAAAAATCTAATCCAAACCTAATCTTATCATATCTCAAACCCACGTTTCAAAAACCCAATAATGAACTCAACCCCATTAATCTTCAAGCTCATTTTTCAAAAACTCAATCATGCGTTAAGTTAAGAACTCTATCAAGTGTTAAGCCTAAACCCAACCCTTTCAGACCTCAAGCCTATGTCCAAAGATCCAATCACATACCAAATCAAGAATTTTGTTGTATTAAATGTTAAGTCCAAACCCAACTCCTTCATACCTCAAGCCCATATCTAAAGGTCCAATCACGTGTCAAACCAACAATCTTGTCAAGTGTAAACCCTTTAAAACTTCCTTTAAATATAACAAATCTTTTTTGATTATTTGTAATTTTCAATGCCTAATTTATGGTAAAAGCTTAAATGAGATATTTATTAACTGTAATAGAGGCATCTACATGCATCTGAGTGGTTTTTTTTTCATAGTCAAGTTAATTTAATGATTTGAAATTGTATAATCAGTTCTCTATTTGTTTATCGTTGATGAAACAAAAGAATTGTACAAATTATAGTACTTTGTTTTACTATTAATTTTTTCTTTTTATATTTTTTTGTTTATTTTTATAAATTTTAGATAATAAGATAGATTTGAAAAGAGGTATTCTAGTAATGTCAAATTTTATATGTGTTTAAAAATAAACTTTAGAATAAAAAATAGAAAAATACTTTGCAAACACTCATTTTAAAAATTTTATGAATTTTGTGTTCATTTTTATAACTGTCATTAGAATATTGATATTTATGTGGGCAAGCTCATGTTATAGTTTTAATTGATTTTCATTTATTTGATTGTTAAAAATTTTCTTTTTATGTTATTAATAAATTTATAAAATAAGATTGATAAAATAATTGATATTATCTAATAATTAAGTATTTCACCAAAAGTAAACTCTTTCCTAAAATAAATGAGCTTGAATGATGAAAATTTAAAAAATATAACCAATATTTGTAAAAATATAATTAACAATGTGGCTTCCTAATCTATGACGCCATGTCAATAGATTTGGTGCTACATTACCAAACAAATTCTCTTAGAGTGTTTAAATGTCAAACACTCAAAATAATTCATTTGACGAATTAAATTTTTTTATTTTAAGGGTTTTTATAAAAAGATTAGTTAGTTTTAACTTTTTAACATGTTTTAGATCTTAGATCAAGAGTTTTGACTTTTAATTAAAGAAGATTAATCTTTCAAATTTAATTCTAGCAATTATTCAAATGCTACAATTGGACAGTCTAATACTAGCATAAAAAAACTGTGTTTAGCTAACTATTTTAATTATACTAAAACATCATTAAAATTGAAAAAAATAATGACAGTACACAAAATCACAATTTTTGGAAGGGATTTTATCAATTAAATGAGAGGTGCAAAATGTAAGGTGGTAAAAACCGAAGATTACTGATTGATCAAAGCTAAAACTTGAGTTGACAGTTTGTTGTTGCTGTTATCGGGGCAGTAAAGGGCCCAGGGCTGACACGGCTCTTACTTTATTATTGTTATGCAAAAAAAAA
>NW_018397256.1:8487226-8539250 GCF_002168275.2 Theobroma umbraticum | reverse complement strand
AAGATCAGAAACATGATCTTTTCCTTCCTTCAAATGCCCAATCTGCTGCGGCCGGAGTTGCCGGACTAATTGAGAATTCCTCATCTAGACTCACTTATGCCCTCACAGCTCCGCCACCGATGACACAGGCAAGAATTCCCAATTCAAATGGAACGCAGGATCAGCTTCGATAATGGAAGGATTGGAAGGAATAATCAGTAAAGAATTATAGCGGACACATTTGTATAGGCTCGCTCCGTGTACAGTTTTCTTACCGTTTTGCATCCCGCTTCTTTTCACCCACTCTCTCTCCGAGGTGGTGGTTGCAATTTTCCCAGTGAAATACGTTGAAGAGAGGAAGGAAAGTATTCATTTTCCTGTGTAAAGAAAAAATACAGATGATTGTAAATTGAAAATGGGTCTGTTGTGGAGTACCATGAGTAGATAGTTGAGGTGATTTTTTGGTGAGTTCATTATACCAATTTTTAATAGTCAAGTTATATATTATGCTGTTTTCTCAGTTTGTGTTCGCCAGCTTTTTCAATAATGGTACTGCTATTAGTTTGTAGCATGGTGGATGATAATTAATAAAATAAAAGGTAGCTGATTAGTGATAAAAATTCAAAAACTAAATAAATATAATTATTTATTTTCGAAGATTTTGAACTTTTAAATTTATTTATTAATAAAGTGATCATATTTTGAAATAAAAAATAGAGGAGATTAAGAAAATTGCAAAATGTCTGAAAGCTAAAGGTTTTTTCTTTAAGAGTAAAATATTTAAATTTTTTTTTAGTTTTAATCATAATTTTAAACGAGTTTATTAGTTTTGAAAATATATTGTTCATCTTTGTTGGATACTAAGTTTAAAGTTTTTAACTTGACGTTATAATATTAAAAAGATAATTTTATTTTTTATTAATTTTAAAAATTATTATTATATAAATTACTATAAAGTTTATTAATTTTATATAAAAACCCAATCAAAGTATATGAACACAAAATGCCAAAAAGACAAATAAATAGAAAGTGTAACATTTTGTTAGAAAGTTAGTAGAAGGTAGTGGTAGTGGTAATTTTTATTCTTACATGCTTAAAATTAGTAGAACTAGTTACATGTCTAAACAATGATTATTGATTTATTTTGCAAGTAAAGGTTTCACTGTGAAGACTGATTGTGCTGTTGTTTTTCATTCTCTGGGTATTATTATTAACACAGTGTTTCATTCATTAATTAATGAGATTAAACAAATGGGTTCAAGCTTGAGGCTTTGCTTGCTCATGTTCTTCGGCGCGGAGTGGAGGATAGAGCAGCTCATTTCATTAGTTTGTCTTTAGTTGAAGAAAGCAAAAGGGTTTTGGATGCAGCAGAATCTCGATCTTTAAAAAACATTTTTATTATGAAATTAGAAAGAAAACATACTTAGCCAGAACCGAACGGTCGATTGTTACTTCTCTACATAATCCTCTAATTTGTTGCGGCATAAATAAGCCATTTTATTATAGTAATAGCTGGAGCCTTCATATCAACATCCATGCTATTGAAGCCATCAACACAAGCCAATTTCCTCCCAGAAATACCATCACTTTGGGTCCATTGTTGCTGCTTGGGGTTGCCTTTGATTCTGAGCTCGAACTGATCCCAGCTGACGAAGAGGAGGAGGATGAAGTTGGCGGGGAGTTTGTTGTCGAAGGAGTGGTAGAACCTTGAGCAGCTCCTTTAAAGATCTTTGCATCTGTTGAATCCAGTGGCAGGTTCAGAATAGCTACAAACATCATCAAAAATCAAACAACAATCATTTGTGTTAGGAAGCAATCATAAAGATTCAAATTATACATTCTACGATGTGCTGATCTAATCGTACTTGGGCAGTCAGACACCTTGGCGTCAATGTTGCAAGCAGATGGCATTTGAAGAGCCAAAGTGGTATTGACAGGAAGCCCCATGGAAGGGTCAGTGCTCTCTTTGATGAGAAGGCACAAGCACTTGGGTTTGGTGGCCTTCACTTTCTGCGTATCTTGGCAACACTGCGGTGTTGGCTTCGTTGCAGTTCCGCTCACGAAGGGAATGCAAGATGCAAGGTGTGCCAGCTGATCAGCACATTCCTTCCCATCATCCTGCATTGTCCCCATTGATGATGCCATGGCCCATGATGCCACTACAATGCAAAACACCATCATCTTTTTGTTTAACCCCATCTCCGGCCTAAAAGATTTCTACTCTTTGTGGGTGTTTTTTGGTTGTTGCTTTTAGGCAATTGGAGAGTAATTCCCTCTCCTTTTTGTCTTTTCAGGGTTCCTCCTCCTGGTTTTTGGGGTTGGAAAATGCTTAGGTATATATAGAGTTAGGTAGTTTCGGTAATCTGAACTTCCTGCTGCAATCATTTTGACATTAACTGTTACGATTGCTCTTCCCTCCGTAGGTTTTTCTAATCTTTTATCTGTAATAATATCAGTTAGGGAGTAAAGAAGCTGAAATTAATTAATTAATTGTGATGCAAGGGTAAGACTTAATTTATGGAATGCCTTGAGAAAAGGTATCCCGTATCCCAATGAAAGATGTAATTCAATACAAATTTATTGAGCTTGCCATTCCCAATGGCATCCCCATTTGACAAGGTCTTTCTTTCCTTTACACTTTGGTGAAAAGAAAACGTGCATATGAGACACTACTTCTACCAAGGAACCTTACTTGGTTTTACATAAATCAGTCCAAATTTGCCTCCAGAAAATACCAAAAGTTGCTTTCTTGCTATTCTTTCAAACCATGCATGCAAATTCTTCTTATCCCTCCTTTTCTTTGGGGAGAGACACAAACAAGAAACAAAAACATCACTCTCAAATGAAGTAATCTATTCTCTAGTCATTGTTTAGAGATCTAATCTACTTTAAACACCATTTTTAAATTGATCTTCAAGCCTGTTTATTCTTGAGGGATACAAAGGATAAGACAAACTAATCCAAGATTAAATACAACTTCCACGCTATTGCACCGAGGAGTTTAAATTAAAAATCGAACAAAAACAGAGGTGTGAGCTTCTCATAAGAACATCCTTGGATTCACCATCGGAAAAGTATGAAGCAGCCGGCTGGAAGATTAACTCTCATTTTTATAAAAAAGAATAAAAAGATAAAAAGGTTAATATCAACAGAATTGTATTTAAGTATGATACATATCCTCGGTGTGTACAATCTTTGTCGTTAAGATTTCTTCTTTCCTTCTCATTTTTTCGATCTTCTCTGATTGCTGATTACAGTAAGAAGGTGACCAGGAGACGAATGTAAGTAGAAGGGTGAATACCAACGAAGCTAACCTCAGCCGATAGCAAAAAGCAATCCCTCATTTCTTCGCCAAAATTGTGCATTTGCAAAGCGGACAGAGTGCTTTCATCTTTAGCCATTTATCTACACAGTTAGTATGGAAGAAATGAGAGCAAGGGAGCTCCTTCAGCACATCATTATCTGCATAACTTGCCAAACAAATGCAACAAACCTGTACAATGTCCATGTAACATAACCTGAAGATTGCTTCAATTGAAAGCAAAACAATGTAATAATAATGCTTCCTCAAACATTAAACAAAGTATTAGTCTTATGAGTGAGCCTTCCAGAACTTACTGCATCATCCCCTGAAATAACACAGTCCTTTTCTGCTCCTGCCACTTGAACCCCTCTAACTTCAGAATTGGTTTTCATGATGCTGCCGGTACCATCTTTCTGTAACTTGAAAGTGTATGTTGGCAGAGAATTGATGCACTCTGAAGTAGCTCCTTTAATTAGACCTAGGTCCCCACAGCAGCATGCTAAAACAGCACACAGGATGAAGGGCATAGTAAACTCAAGATAGCTAAAGACAAGAAACATTACACATAACCTACAATGAAGCCGAAGAAACTGGTTGATTTTCAGACAGAGAAAAGCCAAAAAAAAAAGCATAATAATTATACAGGCCAGTGTTGATACCTGCGCAAATTTGGAGCCCCTGAAGAAGAGTACCCCCCAAATAGCCAAACATTGCCAACAACAAACCAGATAAAGAAGTAAGCTTTTAGCATCCATTTAAAGCGCTCAAAAAATCTGCTAAGCCTGCCAATGTTATCGTGCAAAATGCATCACCATTCACAAATAAGATTGATGAAAGGTATGTCTAAAACACTTGGAAAATGAAAAAATCAATGTTAGGACCAAACAGAAAAGAGCTAGTAAATGGACTGATATATACATACTGTCTGAGGCTTCAATTTACTCCTGAAATACATGTTTCTTAAACAGGAAAACAACAATAAATGGATTTCTGAATGTTTATCTTGTTGTCAGTAACTGTGGAAATTATCCAAATAAAATATAACACTGTGCAGAAAAGAGCACTTCTGTCATTTGAAATATAGAATGTGAAACAATAAAAGATGAATTCCTACGAATCTAGGAATGACTCAATGAATTATTTTGCTCCTTTGCTGGACAAGCCAAATGCAAATTTTTCCGATACAAGATCTTCTAACACATGAGTATCAGTACAGCACTTTCTGTAGGAATACATGACTGGTTCCAAGAACAAAAACCAAACTTCAAGTTGAAGTTTGGAAACAAAGACATGTAAAAGAGATTATGCAACATGAAACCAACAGTAATTAGTTGTAGAAGTTTCCAGTCTGAGGATATGTGAGTCTCTGGCAGCAAGGACTAAGAGTTAAACAATTTGTCAATGCTGATAAATTCGGTTAGAGGACAAGGAAAAATCTTCGAACCTCCAAATATCCATTCTTCTAAGCTAGTTGTTATGTCAATTCAGCATAGAACATGGGGAGAATAAAATAACCATTGCCCCCCAAACAAGGCAAAGTAAATGAAGAAGCATAAATAATTCTAGCAAATGATTCCACACCAAAAAGAACAGAACACTGAGAAGCCATTTTAAACTATATCTGTAATTATGCACATCAATTACAAGGATTTAGCATTGAACAATATCAAACAAAGAAGGTAAAAGCTTACGTAGGATACGGAAGGAAACAATGCTGGAAAAGGATGGGAATAGTAGCAGCACACCCTGCAGCATAACCCACAATCCAAATGGGCAACGGAGCTTGTGACTTCTCATTCCTTGAAGCTACTAGAACAGCTACTGATGCAACAATCTGGCTTATATTAAAAACTAGTCTAATGTAAATCCAAAAGCAAAAAGATGATATAAAACTCCTATGACTTGATCCACCAGGGGTGGGCTGAATCACAGGTTGTTGAGAATTCCTTGATACAACATTATTCCCATGTTGACAATCATTTGGAATATCAAGAACATGATCATTTTTTTCATGGAGGTTTTCAGGTGGCTGCTCCATTTGCAAAAATTTCTTTTTTTTGCTTTCTTAAGTGGGACAAGAGAAGCAGCATAAGTGAAAGCCTTTGATCAAACTGTTCTTCTTTTGCCCTCAATCTTATCAGCTGCCATATGGGATTCTGATATTTTTAGCAAACCAACAAAAATTAGTCCTCGGTTAAGCCTCCAATTTCTGTTGCAAATATTTATTACAAGTAAAAAACAGATGCTCCCAAACAAGAACTTCTATTCATAGCAAAAAGATAATAAAATAAGACAATTATACATCATTTTCTTTCTTTCCTCGAATATCTCAGCAATTATAATGTAAAATAATCGTTTGATCCCCTAGTTTTGAATAAAAAGCCACAAAGATCAAAGGATCTTAACTCTTGTTGGAATAAATCAAATGAATGCAAAATATTCAGCTTTTTCTTTTTTTTTTTTTGTGTTCTCTTTCTTCATTTTTCCCAGAAACCAAACATGTTTCCAATTTCTCTGGGACTCAAGAAAAATAAAAAACTTTAACTCAAGATTGTGCTCAACTTCAAAACTTTTTGCATATTTTGATTCAAAGATTTTTTTTTTAATCTTTCCAGTTTTCTCAGCATCCAAACAACAAGCAAGAACTTCCAGGTACTAGAATTTTCAACTTAAAAAACAATAAGTAATAAAAAACTCATCATAAACCAAAAATTTTTTTATTCTTATCACAGATGAAAAAAGTAAAAAACAAAAAATCAATCTGCTTGAAGATTGAAAAAACTGTCAATTTTCGATTAAATATTCCTTTCTTTTTCTTTTTCACTACAACAAAAACAGAAAAAGGAAATGAACTTACAGTATCTATTTGGTTTTTGCCATTTGACTATTCACTGTTTGTTGAAAGGGAAAAACAAAAAGGGACAAAAGAATTTCTTCAACGTAAGATTTTGGGAAGTAAAAAGAGAGAAGAAGAAAAACATTTATTAAAAAGAAAGGAAACAAAACGGTGGAAGGCAAGTACTTATCGTTGACGTTTTGAGCTCGTTCTTCTTTTGCATTTCCCCCTTCTTTTTGAAATCCAAACGGGGCCTTACAGCATATACTGGTGGCATTTTTTTTTACAAATAAATAATCCCATTACCGTATTTACCATGAATATCATCATCAGTGGTTACGGCGGTGACACGTAGCATTTCTTGCCACTTGTCACAAAGTACTAAAATCATGTCTAAAAGTTTGTTAATAACTATGGTGTGTTTGTCAAACAGTACACATTGAATAAAGTGTAATTCAACCAAAAGAAAATATCAGGCTAAAAAAATTAAAGTGTAATTCAACCAAATGAAGGCTTTCTTATTGTAATTCCTAGTATCCTTCAAGCACATTTTCTAGCATATGACAAACTTCATACACATTTTTTCAACTCTCACCACACTCTCAAAAAAAATAAAATAAATTTGAGTAACTCTTTAACATTAATTAAAGTAAAAACTCTTTTGATAAATACCCTTTGGATATAATATTTAATAAAATTCTTTAAATTTTTTTTATAAAATTTATTCTTTTATTACATCTAATCAAATTTTTATATTTTTTTAATATCAAATAATGTTTAACACTAACAATTGATTAACTATTATTTATCAAAAAATTACTTATTATTTTCGTACTATGTAAACGTGACTTATTTTGACATAATTGATGGTGATTTAATTATAAAATCACTTGTTATTTTTACTCTTCATGTTAACCTCGCATGAATAAAAAATGATAAATAATATTTTAATTAACGATAATTAATAAATTATTAATCATAAGAATTCTTTTAATACAAAATAACTTTATTGAATACAATAAAATAATAAAATACTATTTAGATTTAAAAAAATTAAAATATTATATCTTATCATTCGAAATAAATCATGTAGACTATTAGTTTGATATTAACTAGGAGAGAAAAACATATTCACTTAGCAGAATATTCTTTGGCTGTACCAGCATAAATGTAATCTTCGAATTAACCCCACAATTAATAAGCATCTTTCCATATTTATTAGTTTCCGGTATGTTCTTCCCCACTATAAATGTCAATGCCAGAAGTCTCACAAACTGCTTTATTAATGCGGTGGTGCCATTTTCATATATATATTTTAACAATTTTCTCTGCTTGAACTCAGCTCTCAAGTCAGAAGACATGGATTTGGTTTCAGGAAAGCTTACTCTTTTGGTTTGTGTTTTGGCCATCACATCTTGTAAGTTTAATTTCTCTCTACCTCATTCACCATTGCCCAATTTTACCAGCTAAGGGTGATTAATTGGCAAGGGTTTTCTTTTGCAGGTATGCCCCTTGAAAAACTGCTACAAGTTGAAGCTTCAAGAACTATACCAGTTCTCTGCACCCATGACTACCAGTGCAAGCAATACTGTGAAGGGGCATACCGTTGCGAAAACGGCTCTTGCACTTGTTTAGATTATGAACAAGCTCAAGAAGAGCAGCCTATTAATCAATCCACCTCGTTTTCAACTTGTGCGAGGGATAATGACTGCTGCAGATCTTGCCCCTCTGTTTGTGAGTCAAAAATCTGTGTTAGGGGCAGGTGCTTTTGCGAGTGAATAGAAATCAGTATGCAAACAAGTTTTTATTAATTATATCAAGTGAAATAAATTTCCTTTGCAATAGTTTGATGAGAGTGCAAAACGAACCCAATTTGGCCCAAAAGATAGCAACAGCCGAACAGAAACAGGTTTAGAAGTAATAGAATTAAGCCCATAAGGAAAAGGCCCATAGAAGCTAGTCTTGCCAAGCTGAATTCCCATGGATTCTCATGAAAATTTTAACAGAACAATGTCTTTCACCTAGAAGCGTACTCATGACCGTATATCGACAGTCATGAAGAAACTTTTATGATATTCTGTTAGGTAGCACCTTCGTTTTCTGATTCATTAACGTTGCCGAATTAGCTGATGACAAAAGACTTGTCCACATCAATAGCGCTACTCCAAAGGGTAGCTAGGCGATTAGGCACCTCTCGCAAATCACTTTCCCTACGTTATCTCTTATAGTTTAGGTCCGTGCGTAATCCTCTTTTCACAAATAAAATAAATCCAGGGGGAAAATGGAATAAGGCAAGGGCATTTCTTCCTACGAAAACACGCACTATCATTTGTGCCATGATCCAATATGTTATTGACATGTTAGAAACAGTTGTAATTATGATGGGTTTTGATTAATTTGCAAGAAAGCATACAATATGCCAAGTAGTTGGGGAAGAGTGAGGAAAGCTTGGGATGGCATTGGGTTAATTGAACTGCATTGACTATTGATTGTCAAACCACAGCTATATAAATCATTTCTTTTAAATTAATGCATTAGGTAGAGCAAATTTAACCGATACCATTCTCTCCATTCATAGATAGGGGGAAAAAAAAATTCATTGACAACATTTTAATAGAAAAACACAAAAGCAAGAAACTTGTAAGTTGCATGTGACGTATTGGACTAAGGGCCTTTTCCATAAGAATAATATATATTTCAAGTCATTATTTTTCCAACATTATTTGCATATATATATATATATATATATATGTATATATTGTTATCACGCCATCCGGACATGACGTTGAAGTGACTGCAGCAATTGTCAAATGCAATCTTCTTTAAGTCCAAGACATTTTTATTTTATTGTAATTTGGACAGATTTTTCATTTGAATTAATCAGTATCGCGATGCAGTTCTTTTTGGCTTTCTTGTGAGAAAAAAAATTCTGTTCCTTTCATTAGGTGATTAGCATATTGCCATATTAGTAGTTTCCAATGTCAATAAAATAACCAAAAAAAATTATTTATTTTTTTTGACAAAGTAAGCACTAAAGTTGGTTTACTCATAAATATCACTAAGGCTTTCTTAAGCATGTTATGATAGTAATATTTGCATGTGAATATTGTCTTTCATTACAAGAATAAGAGAACATGTTAATGTATATATATAAAAGCCTTGGCACCCTGACTTATATACATCAATACTAGCATTTTTTGTTGCTGAATTTCAAGAAGACAATGTCGCATCTTTAGGAAAACAAATTAAGGAAAGTATCATAAACTACTTTTTCCTTTAATTACACCTTAGCTCAAACTTAGTTAGACAAACAAAAAATAAACTCTGCGGCCCATAACTCTAGATGCTCCCTTCAGGTGTAGTCCATGTCTCCTTGATGATAGCCGCTTGTATACCTCCACCCCAATTAATTTCCATACGCGCTCATTGTTTCCCGTCTACTTATTCGTCAAATCTAATTCCTTCGGTTAATTAATTAATTATTGGTTTGCCGAAAAGGAAGATCAATGTAAGGCCACGTAACGAGGCATTAATCCATGTCCCAGCTGCAGTTTCGTCTGGTTGATTCTTGCATTATATGTCCAGGTTAGGTTTATAATTGATGGTAATTCGAAGGTCTTAATCTGATCAAATATTTAATTGCGATGATGGATAAACAGTTAACTGTCACCTAATCTGTATTCCTTGCTAATTAATTTCATTAACCTGGCTTCTTATTATTTATTGAGTTTTATTGTTGACAGAAGTTTGGAGTAATCGTGAGCGCAATACCATCAATCACATTAACAATGATTCAAAAGAATTGACTTATCTAATTAATAATATTAAAGTGATAATAAAAAAGATTTTTCTTCGATTAAGTTGGAGGTATTTGCATATAAAAATATAGTAAGGGTCATTTCATTTCTTACTAATTGATTTTAAATTAGATATTTACTTAAAATTTATTCTCTTCATGATGAGTCTTTTTCATAATAAGTCGGCACATGTTAAGGTCATTGTCTTCATACATAAAAAATTATTAAAATGATAATAAAAAAATCTCATATTTATTATGTTTTGCAAGCTATACATAGATTTTTCATAAATGGGAAAAAATTTAAGGATACAAATCGCAAAAAACCTAAGCAATCAGCTAAAATATATATTATCTTATCCATTGAGAATTATAATCTTGATTTTTCTAATATAAATTCAAGCAGGTGGTTGTCAATTTTGATTATTCTAATCAACACAACAAACAATGTGGTTGCAATATAGAAAAATTGCATGTCCGTAGCTATTTGCTAATAATTAACATGGTTTAGATAAATATACCCACTCGAAAATATGTGCAATAAAATGCTTGATATAAATTTACAATAGCGTCTACATTATTAGACAAACTCAATTTGTACGTACATCTCACTTCTCTATCAGTTTTCAAATACTCTATTCTATCCATTTAAACACGCTGTTTATTATATATACGTGAATTGCATTAAATTGACGCAATTGAGAAATAAGAGAAGGAGGATTAGTTAGATTTTGCTATCTAACAATCAAGCCTCACAACTCAAAAGACTATATTCAATATTTAATATCTTTCAATCCCAAATTGAAGGTGTATCTTTTCCTTCTAAATTATTTCAAATTTATATCTATTTTCTATATTCAATATATAGGGAATGGAGAAAGTGTATATATATATAGCTTCAACAACTACGTACCTACTGTATCTTTATGTCTAGTACTTTTCTCAATTGAATTGTGCTTAGATTTTCATATATGCGTGTGGTGCATGGGTCTCCAGGGCTCAAGATGTACCTTAGTCAGCAAGCAAACGAAGATGGGAAGGCAATAAAATTGGACCATTCCCAGCAGGCGGCTGGCTGAAGCTGAGGAAGAGGGGTTAAGCTTCTACCCTTCAACCCATCCATGATCCACGCCCCCAAGGATTCTGGTTCAACAAACTCTGACCTACTCTAACCACGGGATTAATGATCACCCTAGAAAACAAGAAGAAAAAAGAAAGAAAGAAGGGAATGATTCTACGAGAGAAGGCAAAATTAGTTGTGAGCTTCAAGGTGTCACTATTTTTTGTCCACCACGAGATTTTTGGAACAACCAACTGTTTTGATTTAATGCAACCGTAACCTAATTTTTATATCATACTATATATAGTATCATTGTAAAGTACATACAATTCATACGAGCATAAAAACTATATTATAATGTACCAAAGAAATAAAAACTATATTATATAAATATATATACATATATATACTTGGTCAATCCATGTTAATATAGACATATTTTTGTGAAAAAACCATTGTAAACTCTTTTTAATTTAATTTAATTTAATTTAAAAGTTAATTACACAAGCGATGCACAAGTTATGGTGAAATATACAAATTGATACTTCAAGAGAAAATAAATGTATAATTTTGAGCTTCAACATGTCAAGTGTTAATTCAAACATGGAAAAGTCTTACGTAGCTACGTGAGACTTGACGATGGCATAATGACAATGACAGCAATAAAAACACCACTTTTAAAAAAAATAATAATAATTCAAAATTTAACGCCTGTTAACTAAATTTGTTTACTGTGGGAATATCTTATCAATATAATTACAACACTTTTTGTGAATATTTTTTGTGGATGTCATGTGATGTTGATGAGATCTTGACCACCTAAGTGAAATAAAATATATTTTTTTAATTGGTGTTGGAAAGGATGTCAATGGTTTTAGGTGATGCACGAATGTCATGAATCAAGATAATATTGATTACACGGTACATTACATGTATAGATCGATTGTTTTAATAGTATTAGAGTTTGAGTTACAAGGATACATGATTTGAAAGTTTCAAGAGTAAATTATGTACTCTTTTTTCAACTAATAATTTGTACATTTTACTGAAATTTTAGATATTAACTGTGTAATTAACTTAATTTAATGGTTCAAGTTCATATCTCATATTTATGCAAGTTTATCGACATGAATATGTTTATGCTTTAACAAGCTAGTGTTATAAAAATTAAGACCATACAAGGGAGAATGAATGGTGAATCATAGTATATAATCCAATATATACTTTCAATTAATATATATTGAAACAAAATGGCACTGCTACAATAAGTAAAAAGTGTTGATATAATAACATTTTCCAAATGAATATATGATGTGTGGACTAGCCAGTGGGGATAGATTCTATTGAAAAGATGAATGGAATTTTAGATTTGGGAATATTAATGCCAGAATTAGATTCTTTGAAAATTGGACTGTCACCTCATTTTGGGACCAAAATTCATTAAGTTGAACTCCAGAAGTTTCTTGCACCACCAAAGTTGGTGACTTGGAGTACTAATCTATGCACCTTATTTGCTCATCAATAACTATAGATTAATTTAAACTGGACTAACATAGTACATGTAATTCTTGAACTTAATTTGTTTGAAATAAATAAAAACCAAAAATGTCAATCAACAAGATCCATCTTAAAAAACAAATCAAATTGAAAAAAACAAAGCAAAAAACTTGGTGGGTTTCAATCAAAATGGGTTAAAAAGGGGAAAAAATTTGCTGGGTGTTCGGTTATTCTCCCAAAAATTTTCGCTTCATTGATTTACCATTCTGTCCATAATTTAAACTTAGAATATTTTACTTAAAATCGCCATTTACTATTTTTACCATAAAGAATAAAATTGCAGGAATCATCCTTTTTTACCTCTCTATATATTTTTCGAAGAAAGTTTCCTCTATATATTACAAGGGTTATTTTACTTCTAAATTGAAAATATTTTGATCAATTTTATTAGACAAATTTAACAGTTTAATCTCCTATAAAAACGTATGTTATTCACATTGAGCTAATTGAGAAAAATGATATCCACAATGTGTTGTTAAAAAAAATGACAAGATATTGTGTAAAAAAAAATTTAACTACAAAGAGTGTAAGTAGAAATATGAAATTATAGCATACATTTCGTGTGAAATTCCCTCATGAATTATAAATATATCAATAGAGAATATTTTGACTTTTGAAGATCCAAAGCACTATCTTATATGAAATTACATATACAATAAAAGTGTAGTAATTATAATAATAACGAAACAAATAATTAAGTAAATTAAGATAAAAATTAGGCTAAATCTATACTCATATATATGATGAGACTCCAATTTGAAACTGGAAGATTTTATTAGCATCTTATAATTGATATCTGAAAGAAGAAGGTGGTTGTGTGGCATGGGAGGTGCTTAATTGACTATCTAACCATATTTTTGCCTAGTTTGGATTCCATTCTTTTCATGATTAATGCGACTCAAGCTTTGGCTCAATTATTCTCCTAACGGCAAACGAATATGCAACGTATATAATAAATTCTACTTAAAGGAATATAACTTCTATGGCAGCAATTAATGAGTTGCTTATTTTAGAAGAGAGCAAAACCTTCAATGATTCAAACCTTAGCATTAATTCCCGAAAATAAAGTTGTATCGAGACTGATTTCTGTCTCATTCATTTGCTGGTAAGACCGAGACGTGCCCCAAATCAATCTTTTATAGAAAACAGAAAGCACAAAAGGATCGATAATATATATATATATATTTTTTTTTAAAGGCAAAAGGATTGACAACTACTTCTGTTTATGACTAAGACCATTCTTAATTATCAGTTTATTACCTTAAAATTTTGATGTATTAAAAGCTCAGGTGTACAAATTATGCTCCAATCAGAGCACCAATTGAAGTGATAGAATGGGATACAGTTACAGGATTATTATTATCTCATTTCAATATTCCTATAATCCATATTTCTCATAATTTCACATATGCTGTATGCTGGCCCTGCATGTGCTATAATTTCGTCTGTTTGTTTTCCTCTTCTTTTTACAGAGACAACTCTATGAATTATATATATATATATATATATGAATAATTATACAAGATATACTTAATAAAAAAATTATACAATACATAATCAATGGGGTTTTTAACTTGCACCTCAAGATTAAAAATTTTTCCAATATCTTATAGAGATACATTTAAATAAAATGATATATAAATATAATAATAAAAAGACATAAAATAATATTTTAACTTCACTTGTAAAATTTAAAATCTTCACTAAAAATGTATATAATATATATATATATATAAAACAGAAGCACCGATAAGTTATAAAATAGTCTTAACTAAAATATTAGAAGAAATTTCTTATAAGACTTATCAAGAAGATTGTTAATTTCGGGTACAACATGAAATATAATGACATGAATCTAAAATTTTTATTCAAATCTCATTTCTTTTTTAACACTTGTGCTAAATCCAAGAGACAGACAGGATTGTCAAATATTACGTTTCATAATACCACAAGTAGACTCATTTACACCAAGTATGGGCAAGAAAAGAAACTTAAAATTGGTTGAAAGGTGAAGTATAATATTTAAAAGCTCGGTCACCTGATGAAATTGAAAAAAAAAAAATTAAGTTCAAATTTACCATTATATTATAGGTTAATATTGAATTTGCCATTGTATTTTAATTAAGTTGGAAATTGCCATTGTATTATCAAATATGTTGATTTTTTAATATAAAATAATGAAATTGATAGACATTTGTCTCTTGTATTTACAAAATATTCCATGAAATATTTTAAATTTTGTTACTTTTAATAAAAAATAATGGCATATATGCATACTTGGTCCATGCTGTCAAGCAAGCGTAATTGGTCTTTCAATGCTTGATTTAATTTGATGTGATGGGAATTGGGAAGTGCTTTTTGCTTGCTAACTTCTTTGGAGGAAAAGAAGAAACAAAAGAAACTTAAATACTCGTTGGAGTCCAAGGAAATGCATTGCCCACACCCAGCACTTTACCCCTTTTTTTTTGTTTAATTAATTAGATGAGCTATCATTTGCTTCAGTAATAATATTATAAAGAGGGAATGAAGAAGGAATTTTCCTTTTATTTTCGTCGGGGAAAGAACAAAAAGGAATTAAGAAAACAAGAAGAAAAAAAAACAGGGTGTAACTGAAACTGATGATCGATGACACTTGTAGAAAAACCTGTGACCAAAAACAAAAAAGCAGATACTGATGCAGTATAAAGATTCGGTTCACCATTAAAAACACGTGTGCAAAAACCCATGATCTTCTTCTTTTTGTCTAAGTTATCTGCAGATTTTCTGATATAATATTGACATATCGTTTTCTTCTGCTCCTCTTTTGTTCGCAAAGCACAGTAACACTACAGCCAAAACCTTGAGGCTTGGAACAAGGTCGTTTCAAAAACAGACAGCGCCCACAGTCACCCCCCTAGCATTGCCAGCGGTGG
Organism: Theobroma umbraticum; assembly: GCF_002168275.2. Classification (NCBI taxonomy): domain Eukaryota; kingdom Viridiplantae; phylum Streptophyta; class Magnoliopsida; order Malvales; family Malvaceae; genus Theobroma; species Theobroma umbraticum. The sequence continues at coordinate 8,523,806 of NW_018397256.1, read as the reverse complement.
GCCTTATTTTGGCTCCAGTAATGAGGAGGAGGCCTATTTCTTCCCTGCCTAATACGCAATGAAGTTCCTCGGTGGCGAAAGCGAATGTTCTTCTGGTTTCTATCTCTGAGCATGTGGACAGAATTCTGCAATCTTTTCAAAGCTAATTTTGTCAGCAAAAAGTTACACGTTTGAGGCAGCAGGGCTGCGGCAACCACAAGTACCACACCCTTTTTGATTTAGGTGGGTTGGGAAACTTCATTGAATGCCAATTGTAATTAGCAAGTCAAGTGCTATTGCTTGGTGGCGCTTCACACAGGCAAGATCTAACAATCAAGCAATGCAATAGCAACCTGGCAGAAAAGATGCAAGCAACTAGAAATGAATGACCCTAATTACTATTCTACTTTGCAGCTATGTTACAATACAATCTCAAGTGAAATTGTTCAAATTTATGCCATGATTTTCTGTGATAAATAATATTATTGTCGTTAGTAGATACACACACTGTCGCATATCCTATTATTTGCCATTGTTTATGAAAACAGAACACAAAATAATACTTAGTACATGGAAGTTCAATATGAAAAAATTTTAAAAAAACAAAGCAAATCTATATATTCTTGACCAAGTTAAAGACACATATTTTGTAATAATTTACATGACTTGTCAACTAGGAGAGTTGCCTAACTATTTCTCTTTCTTTTTGGGTGAAAAAAATTTGTGACAGATAAATTAAGTTATAATGAAACTGAATTAAAAGGATGATGCGATGCTGGTACTTGCTAGCCGTGACATTCACCGACGTACGAGACTTTTAAAAGATATATAAAATGCCAGTTGCCGAGTTTCATACCATAACCGGCGCCAACCTTCTACACTTAATTAATGCGTACGCAAAAACAAACTGAGACAAGATTTGATAAGTGATATGGGGCAAAAGAACCATCTCAATTTGTTTCGCATGACTTCTCGATTCTCATGATGACTTTGTTGGCACTTGATGACCAAAACTAGCAAGCTTTTCATCCAAATGCCTCCTTGGAACATTATCAAGAATTTTTGCCACGTTATCTTTCTCAATTTTCTTCTTCTTCTTCTTCTTGGGACGTAAGCTTTTTTGCCCACATTAGATGGATCATAGCCATGTCATCAAAGCTATATGGTTCTACATTAATGAGCCAATTAATGAAGTGGTGCAAATGATTTTTCTTTTTAATCTTTTTTATAATAAAATAATTATTTGGCATGTTTCAAAATTTTTAATTGAAACAAATTAATTTCATACCAAAATTAAGTTGGCTTGTTGTCTAAGTTACGGCTTTCCCACAATGCATAGTATTTGCTTATTGAAAATAAAGATTATATCTGAGAATGAATTTCCATGAAAGAGTGGTTCACGAGGGCCCAAAGAGTAATTAAGATTTATATTGAATTGCCTCTCCTTTTTGCTTTGGATTTACTATATATAATAATGCTCCATAGATCAAGGAAGAAGAATTAACTTTTTAATTAACATTTCTTATGCACCAAAATTATAGTTTGTTTAGTATTTCAATGATTAATCAAAACCCAAAAAATAAATTAATAATATTTCATACTCCAACAATGACTAATTTATTTACAGGTTGTAAATTTGTGGTGTAATAATGTAAGGTACGCTCCAAAAAGCGCTGGTTTCCAACGGGCAACGGGACGGGAACACTAAAAAGGTTCCCCGGGTGTAACGTATTCAAATTTCAAAGCCCCCTGAACGGCCCCCTCCACAACCGTTTCTTACTTTACAACGTTGTCCTTTCTAAACTCCAATAAGAACGTAACGAGACTGCCACTGTGCGGAAAATGTATGTGACAGAGCAATTAGAAGCCCCCAGATTTTGAAGTTAACGTTAACCAAGGCTTCCTAGGACTTTGCCAAGAGACCAGCCTGGTCAAACACCAAACAGGACAAAAATATAGTTTACCGGCCTGCCCTTGCAGATAATCTAAACTTTGTTTCTAATAATTGGTTTTCTTTTAGTAAAGACTCGCCGAGTCTCTTTCCATATATTTAATTTAGTCCTTAATTGCTTTATTTAGTTTTTGCAAAACTTCTTTTGGCTGATATTGCTTTAGGCCGTATCCACTTTTGCCTACCCAGGCTGCCTTTTTTTTTTCCTTTTTCTACGATCTCTAGATCTAGCCAAAGTTTGGTTCAATAAGAGCCAGCACACCCCACACCCACCCCCAATAAAAAAAAACAAACATTAGACCCATTTCAAAGCTTAATTTTAAGGATCATCATTTGGATTATGTCCTGATGTGGCTTAATTTAAGATATTTAGGCTTCTCATCAATTAGAATAGGCGTCTATATCTTTTAATTGACTTAATGATAGTTCTAATTTTTCCACATGATGCTTCTCCTTTTAATTAATTACCAAACTAATAATTTTCTAACTGCTTAAGAAAACATGAAATAATTTCTTGTTGACTACGAGAATGACTTGAAATTTTAATTTTAAATTCAAGGTTTATCATGTGTGAGTTATTTTAATTTTAGGCATAATACTCAAATAAATTTTTAAAAAAATTTAAATAAATTTTTATTCTTTTATTATATTCAAATAAGTTTTTATAATTTAATTTTAAGTCAAATATACTCTTATAATTAATGATTGATTAATTACTATTATTTAAAATACCGCTTGTCATTTTATATCCACATGATATTGACATGATGTTGATGTGAATGATGAAAATGCTACATAGATATGTTATCATGTCAAATTAATATGTCATGTCATTATCAATTATGATATGTTAACATGTCATATTATCATTAATTATGATATGTTAGTATATTACATCAATATCAAGCGGTATAAAATAACAAATGATATTTTTACTAAATCAATCATTAATTATAAGAGATTATTTGATTCAAAATAAAAATATAAAAATTTATTTAGTGCAAAATAAAAATATAAGAGTTTGATTGAATGTAATAAAAGTATAAAAATTTATTTGAATGTTTCTAAATAGTTAAAAAACTCTTTTAGATATTATATCTTAATTTTATGATAATTTCTTCTCATTATACATCGATTTATCTTTGTTGTTTTTTCATTATTTTTTTCGTTTTGTGTGTAGATATTAATTTATTGCATGCTATATATGTTGAGAATTATTTAATGGTTATTATAATTTTTATTTATAAATCTAATCTCATAAAATAATACTTAAAAATTGAATAACTTCATGAATGAGCTATAGATGGCTTTAAAGGATTAAGCTTAAAAATATTTTTTTTCCCGTTTGAGTTAAAAATTTTTATTCTATTCTTAGCAACGACTCTAAATATAAGACAAATATTCTTGATTAATGAATTTAGTTTCAACACTTGAAAACATTCTGTTATAATTTAAACCTCAATCCAAATCACAGTTGCAACCACCGAAGTAACTGATTTAGAAATTAGACTAATCAAAATCAATGCAACAAAACATAAAAAAATCATAAAGAGAGAACGTCTACTATATATGTGATTCAAGAACCTAGTTTTTATCTCTCTCTACATATATATAAAAGATCTAACATTACATTAATCAAGCTCACCTCAAAACTCACCTACCCTCAATCTTTTAGCTTTAATTACATTTATAGGAGCTTTGTTTGTTTTCCAATTTTTTTAACACGATTAAACAACAATTTTTTTTCTTTTTTTTTTTAAAAAAAACCCTTTTATATTAACTTCAGGCAAACCATAAAATTAGTCTTGAACCTAAAACTAAAAAAATAGTAAATGGGGTTTAACACACTTAAATATAGTTCATTATACTATTTGTGCTGCTCTAATAGATTAAGCCTGTTCCATAAACCACTAACGGGAAATTAAGGGTGCTTGAAATGAATTTTCAAATCGATATTTCGGAAAGGGTTGGAAAAAAGATTGAAGACCGCAGACAGAAGAATTGACTCCGGCGGGAACGAGAAAGGAAAATTAAAAGTCAAAACCTTGCCAAAGGATTTAACGTGTTGGAGATCATTGTTTTTCGTTTCATGTAGTTGAGCGACTCTTCCCCATTTCCATCCCATTATTTTTTAGTCAAATTTGACATATGAAGCTATTTCAGGATAACTTGTATTAAAAAAAAAAAGAGATGAAAAGAAAGAAAATTCCAATTTGAATAGCGAGTTTGCAGAAGAGATTTGCGTACCTAACTTCAACATAATTTGGGTCAAGTTTCATTAAGTTGGGAAAAAAAAGCGTATTTAATTTTAATTTATTTCTTGTCATACATGAAAAGAAATTATGTCCACAAGCAATTTTAGAGTTTAGGCTAGCATTTTACTTTAGCTTCTCTTTTATCCTTGAAGCCATCGCCTGCCCTCGAAGCTTGTATTACCTTTCAATAGCCAAGCGCACGTGGCAGTCATTATCACCCGGCTAATAACATATAGATTTGAATCGTCAAAAGAAATTGTTGTGGGCTAATTCATGCCTTTCTCAACGTTTGGCCGATCAGGTACTAAAATGATCTATTAAAAAAAAATGAAAACTGTCAAGATTGAGTGTTTTTCTAAATTTTACACTACATTATATATATATATATATATATATAAATGAATTGGCATTTATAGATTATTTGTTAGATGAGGAAGTGACATCTAATGTTTATAACTAAGCGGCGGACTCAAAGGAATACTCCTAATTTTTTTGGGTCAATTAAAAAAAAAAGGGACTACTAGGTCTAATTAGTTTAGATAAAAATCCACTTCCCTATGTTGCAATTGCTTTTATTTTGAGTAATGCAATTTGTTTCTGACTAATTGTATCCAATGCGAGAGTAATTAATTGCAATATATGGTAGAGTTTACTTAGGTGTTAATGGTCAATAAATTAGCATTACATCTTATTGGGTAAAAGAGTTGGGACAAATAGTATTTATCTAATTGTGTTTGAAAAAAAGAAGAAGATGTTTTTGTCGTTGAGAAGTTAACCCAACACATTTTCTTCAATATTTTGAAGCATTTAAAAATTTGTAATTTACTTTATAATTTTTAATTGTTCTTTGTTTTCTTATAACTAGTAAAAAAAAAATCCAATTAAGCTCTCTCTTGGATTCGGATCAATTGATTTGGTGGAAAGGAAAATTGGGTGTAGATTTTTAGTTCCAATCCCGTGGCTCTCCTCCTTATTTTTGATCCAAAATGATAATTTCATGGAATGCAACATTTTGTTCTTTATTTTCTTTTAACCAATAACAAACCCAATTAACAATTACATTTTAACTTTAAGTACTTCACTCCGTATTAAAATTATTTTAAGATACCTAAATTAAAGTCTTTATCCTACTAATAAAGCATGAACTAGTGCCATCCTCTTATTGGTAGAGAAGGATCCATTCCACTATTTTCAAGCACAAACAATTTGAATAATGGGATTTTGGCAAATAAATGAGAGAAAGCGGTTTTAGCTAGGAAAAGGTAGAGTTGAAATGGTTGCGTTTTTTCACGAGGAATAATTTTAGCTCATAATTAATAAGCATGAAACATAAGTTGAAAAACAAAACTTATGGCCTATTACGATCATAATTCCTAACTAATGAGTTGTAAATCTATAACCCTAACCTCCTAATCAAATTGAAGATGACAACTTTATTGCCTATCTTTGCAATAACTAGGAGTAGTCTACTTCTTTTGGCATTTTGTCTTCACCAAATTGAGAATAATTCTAGAAATTCATGTCAAGCTATTAATTTTTGTGAAACCTCAATTTTTTCTGTTATGAAAATTTAAACTTTTATGAATTATATTTTAGTGATGGTTATCAATAAGAATCTCTTGATATTTGATCTTAATCGCTCCATATTATTGTATCACATTCATAAAAGAATGATGGTGGAATGAATAGTTGAAAAAAATAAACCAAAGATATGAATCTTCTTAAGGGTCGATCCCAATGAGTACAAGATCCTTAAATGACTATGAGGAATGCCAAGGATCAACTCCAAGCAAGGAAAGGTCGATCATCACAAGATGGAACACTTAGAACGAACAGTCTCTAGAAACTCAAGGATCAATCCCCATTGGTCAAAAGGTCAATAAATTTGCTAGTTTCTAAAATGGGTTTTTGCTACAAACTAGGAACATATGATAGGATTTATTTTGTTAGGTGATTATTAAAGTTTAAAATTGTTGACAAGCAAGATTTTGGTAACTCGAAGCTTAGAAAAAGAATATGCTTGTTAGAGTGAGTGGATATACCTTTTAAAGTATTTTACACAGTAAAGCTAGCATGATTTATTGACTTGGTTTACTTGCATATTTTGAATGCTATTGTGATATTGATAAATCTAAATGTTTGAGTACAAATGTTTTCAATAAAGTTTTTGAATCTATTATGTAAGTAAATATCTTTACTACATATTAATTTTCAACAGAAGAGATAAGCCTTTTCAAATGCTTTCACTCAAATACTTCTCAATTGGATGTATGTTGCGCGATTGGTGCATGGCTAAAATGAGGCCTAGATGGATGAATAGATAACCACCAAAACAAATGTGATTGTGGAAAATTAGAAAAACCACCAAGGCATTTGTGTTGGTGTGGACAATTAGAGACACTTTCGTGCAAAGGTAAATGTGGTTGCTATAGTGCCCATTGAAATAGATTGTGAAAGTAGATGAGTAAGTCTCCACCATTTAAGGATTATGTGGATGTCAAGATGCCCAGTATTGAATCCAATAAATGAATGTCATAATGTGATGTACGATACTTGGTTTTGTTAAATTATTGCATGAATTCTTGTTGTGTTATTATTTGAATAAAGCCCGATGTAGGGGTAAGAATACCATAGAGTATACTTATCTTTTTCCCCTTCTAAAGCCTAATATGGGGGTAAAAATATCACAAAGTCTAATTGGGTGAATATACCCATCTTTTTCCCTCCTAAAGTTAAGTATGGGAGTAAAAATATCACAAGGTCTAGTTGAGTGAACGTATCCATTTTTTCCCTTCATAAAGCCCTATGTGGAGGTAAGAATACCACAAGGTCTAGTTGGGGGAATGTACTCATCTTTTTTTCTCTTAAAGCCCGATGTGGGGGTAAGAATAGCACGGGTCTAGTTAAGTGAATGTATTCATTTTTTTCCCTCCTAAGCTTGGTGTGGAGATAAGAATACCATAGGAATGAATTGAACAAAAGTATCCATCTTCCCCTTATCATTTGTCGAAGGTATGAAGTAACTTCTCATTTATCAATTGAATATTGTGACACCTATGTGAGGTGATTTGATGACTATTTTGCTTATGTGGAAATGATGTGATGATTGACTATCAAATGATGCATTCACGCTATGAATGAATGATATTGAACTTGTGGGTTGAGAACTTTTTCTTATTTTCGCCTCGTAAATGTTTTGTACTTTGAGTTATATATGTTGAACAAACTCTTTTATGCATCTTGGGTTTTAAATGCATTCATTGAAAAATGTTGAAACAAGGTTATTGACATTTGAAAGAATTCGCAAAGTATGGTTTATTGCAAAAACTCTTCCCATTGGCTTGTTCCATTCTTCGTATCCACTACCGAGTCTTGTGACTTACTTGCTATTTTCCCTTATTTTTGTTTTACAAATCAGTAGCTCGTTTTACTAGACTCCACGTGGAGTAGTAGCTTAGCTTGTACTTGGTAGGTGTGGTAGTGCCTCATTTCCAACCTTTTTGAGTTTTTACACTTCGCAGTGTGTCGAGTTGAATTTTGACTTTTAAGTAGGAAGATCATGTACCAACTGATAAAGTAAAAGCTTGGGTGTGATACTTAAATCATATTTAGATATGTAATAAATGTTGATAAGCCCTTATTTGTTTATCATTATGAATATTATATTAAGCCCTAAAAATGGGTGCGTGAGAATATTGAAGCTATGGTTAAAGGAGTATAAAGATAAAAGCACAACATGTGTCAGATCACAAATGTTATACGTATACATTGTGAATGTTATATGAAAAGGAATGGAAACCACGCATTACGTTGATAAGTTTTGTAATGATGTGATTTTGGTGATTTACTTGTAAAATTTACAGTGTGAATGGAAATGCATGTGAATGTACTAATGACTAGTCCATACATTATTGGTTAAAGTTTGCTTGGGCTTAAAAGGCTATACTCATATAAGTTCTTGTGTCAGTCACAATTATTCTAGAAATGAGACGTGACAATTTTTCTTTTTAAAATGCTTAGTTTGGTTTAGATTGAATTTATATTTTTTAATGATATGTTTAAAGTTTTTATTTTATTTATTATTTAATACCTACAAATCATGGTCTAATTATAGTTTAAATTAATTTTTAATAGTGTAAATAATTAAGAATAAATTTTACTTACACCACACATGATTTTTAATTTTTTTTCATGTAACATCTTTTCATTTTTTATTTAATTAAAAATTCTTGCATATCTGTTTTATCAATTTGCATTCTATGAATCACTTCTGTTATCACAAGATTAACTGGTTAATTTTATCTAATAAAATTATAAGAACACCCTTAATTCAAAATTAGTTATTTGCACCTAAACATTTGGTTCATTGGTTGGTGCATTGTCTCCCTGCCTAAAAAGTAGGTTCGAACCCCCTTTCCCAATTATATAAAAAAATAATTAGTTATTTGTTTGATGTTTTTTTTAAAAAAAACTAATAGTTTAAACTTTTGTGGAAATAGAAATTATCCACTAGATGTTGGTTGAGACAAGATTTCCACAAGGTGTTACTTGAGTAAAAGAAATCATAATGTGTCCTATGAGAAAAGTTGAAATCACAAAAAAGTGTTGGTGAAATTTACTCAAATATTAAATATTATGAAAAAATTCAAATGTAAGACAAAAATAACAATTAAAAATATTTTTCTTAACCTTGGTGTCAAATAAAAATGAATAGTTGATTTAAAAGTAAAGAGAGTATAATTCAAATCTAAAAGGTATTTAATTTAAATTTTACCCTTTTTTCCATTTGAGCTTTAGAATAGGTGACGAGAGTCCCAAAGTATTTTAATTTTCAACTTAAATTTGAATTGTTAATTTGTTTAAAATGACAATATCAATTAAGATAAGGGTTGGATTGACGGATGTTTATAAACATAATGTTACGATTAATTAAAATTTGATTTAAAATTTTTTCAATTTAAAGCATTATTCTCATCAAATTAAAAAATATATAATATATTTAATTATAAAAAATTATTCTATAAATATTACCGTACTAGTAGCTCGTTAACGGACCATTTTAGATTTTACAATAAACAGAATTGTTTTGTAAAAAAAAATCCTCAAAATAAATACGAATTAGGAAAGGAGGCCATTCATCTTAACCAAGAAAAGGATGCGAATAAAGTAGCTACCACAAAAAAAAATAAAAAAATAATAATAATTGAACTCCAAGATAAGGAAAGTCCCTAATGAAATCAAATGAAAAATGCAGTTAGAGGTGAAATCCACCACTTCCAACAATATTTGTCAGCAATAAATTTAATAATGGAAAACAAACATAAATTAAGGAAAAGGGCAATAGCGTAAATAGGGGAAAATAATAGTTAGAAAATTGGAAACTTGAAAAGTAGCGAGAGGCGGGAGGAGCAGGTGTGCACTATAAAAATGAGTCGCTGGAAGCCAATTCTGTACCACGCACGAAACCGCTGGCCCTAAATCCTCTCGCTCTTCCTCTCTCTCTCCCCAAAAACTAAAAAGAAATTTTATTTTATTTTTACTTTTTTCCGGTTTTTTCTTAATTTTGTTGCTTTTGAAATTCGAAACAGGATTTCAGAAAAATATAAAACTCTTCAAAAAGCCAGAAAGAAAGCGAAGACGAGAGAAAGGAAAAAGTAGTGTTAGATCGCAAGCCTTAGAAGTAGCGAGAGGGGTTTGTAGATCCTAAATAACGCAATAGCTTCTACTCTTTGCATTATTCTCGAGAAAATTTTCCCTCATTGATTCGTCTGGTTTTTTTTTTTTTGGTTGAGGTACGGACGTGGAGGTTTTCGCTGTTTTTATTTATTTTTTCCTTTCATTTTCCGTTTGATCTGCGATTTCTGGTTGAAATGTTGCTGCTCTGTTGGTTTCTGAGAAAGGAAAGGAAATTTTGGATGTCGCTTTCGTTTTATGTTGTGTAGGTTTTGAGTGATGGTGGATCTAATATTTTCTCTCATTTTCCCAGCAACCAAATGCAGCTCAAAAACTTTTAATTTTTTGCCGTCGTCCATTCGTCGTCGCCATTTCTGTATTCTGTGGTGTTGAATATAGTTTTGTCATGAAATGGAGAATCCAAGATATTATTGAGAGAATGTACCGTTTCGAACTGTAACGGATAGGAAAGCTGATACGTGTTTATTAATTGTTTGCTATTTCTCTGTCCTATATTTTTTTGGCTTTTTGGTATTCAAACTCTTTACAGCTGAGATCTGCTTTGCTATTTTTGTTTTTAGCGATTTCGCTTTCGTTTTACGACGTATTTTCCTCATCGCTGATTAAGATTTTTTAGAAGTTAGAACCATAATAGTTTCCTTTGAGCATCTGGTAAATCCTTTTTTTTTCTGTCCTCTTTGTCACCTAATTTTTAGAAATGAAGAGCTTCTTTGATGTTTTTTAAATATTTCTTTTTCTCTGTTCTTTGGTTAGATTCTGGAGAAAACTAAATATGATGCCGCATGCTAAAAAAAACATTTTACCATTTTAGAATTTCCTTTTTTGTTTTTGGAAAAAAGGCTGGAACTTGCTTTAAAAATATTGAATTTGGTGATCTTCTTTTCAGCCAAAATTTGAGAATTTTGTGATTATATGAATTGTTAACGCATGATGTTCTGATTCTTTACAATATGTGATACAGCTGGAGGATGCAGCAGTTGCTTCTTTAAAAAGCTTGCACGTTGCAGAAGAGGGAATTTGACGGAACATTGCTGTGTTAGCGGATAATTGAGGTTTTTTAATTTTCAAAATCATGGTTGCTACTGCTGCTACATCGGCATTCTTTCCGGTCACTTCATCCCCGGACTCCTCTGACTCGAAAAACAAGAAGCTTGGAAGTGGATCTACTAACCTTGGAGGTATCAAGTCGAAACCATCTACTTCTTCTGGAATTTTGCAAGTCAAGGCAAATGCTCAAGCTCCTCCAAAAATAAATGGTACCACGGTCATGACAACTCCAGTGGAAAGTTTCAAGAATGAGGACACTGCTAGTTCCCCTCCTCCCAGGACATTTATTAACCAGTTACCTGATTGGAGCATGCTTCTCGCTGCTATCACAACAATTTTCTTGGCTGCTGAGAAGCAGTGGATGATGCTTGATTGGAAACCCAGGCGGCCTGACATGCTCATTGATCCATTTGGTATAGGGAGGATTGTTCAGGATGGTCTTGTTTTCCGCCAGAATTTCTCTATAAGGTCTTACGAGATAGGTGCTGATCGGACAGCATCCATAGAGACGCTAATGAATCATTTACAGGTTTGGTTAGAGTTATATGGCTGGAATGTTGAGCAACTTATGTTGGGAACTGAAAATTTATATTTACACATTTTTTATGTAGATTTATTGCATAAGCTTGGCTTTTCAATTAATATATCTCTTTTTGGCAGGAAACGGCGATTAATCATTGTAAAAGCGCTGGACTGCTTGGAGAAGGTTTTGGTTCCACCCCCGAGATGTGCAAGAAAAACCTAATATGGGTAGTCACTCGCATGCAAGTTGTGGTTGATCGCTATCCTACTTGGTAAGTCATAGGTTTTTGCTCATGATTTGCTCCTATAGCATCAATTCATGACAAGCCACTTTTGCTCTATCCATGTTGTTGTGGTTTATATACATATGATGCTATATTGATACAGTACATAATGTGAGGCATATGTTGTGCTGCTAACTATTTTAGTTCTTGCATTCCACTGGCTAGATTTTTTTTTCTTTTCGCTAGGAAGATATAGAAACAGGGTATGGATAAGTTTAACCTCTAAATTTGAACTCTTGTGGCCTGATCTGTTTCTTAGGCAAATGATCTTGTATCACATCTCATGCACTCAAAGTTTTGTTCTGTTAAAACATGCATCTATAGTCTTACTTAAGGTAAAAGGTAAGTTATTGGTATTCGTATAAACAGTTGGCAAGTTATTGGTGTAAACAATTCAATTAATATTGGCTGGATTATTCTGTCAGTTGACTGGTGATAGCTTGTGGCAGAAACTGGGATTATGTATTGAAGCAAATCATGACTATGCAGGGGCTAGGCTATTTGTCTGTTTACTTAATAAACATGGCCTCTTCTGTGGTTTACATAGGCATTAGGCAGGTTTAAAGTTGAATGCAATAAGGGTTTTTGCATTTTTACTCTCTTTGATGGATGCCTACTAGCCTTATGAGGGTGAAGGTTTTTTGAACCATTAAGATATACTGTAGATCACATATTTATAAGATTTGGAAGCAGTGGGGTTCAAAATATTTCTTGTGGATCACATATTTATAAAATTTGAATGAATGAATTTTATGCATAGTCATTGCTTTTGGTATATCATAAAATTTAGTGATTCTTTCTGTATTAGGGGTGCCATGAAAATTGAAATTGTTCAACATTGAACTCATTTATCTCTGTCTTGCAGGGGTGATGTTGTTCAAGTAGACACTTGGGCCAGTGCATCGGGAAAGAATGGTATGCGACGGGATTGGCTTGTCAGTGATAGTAAAACTGGTGAAATTTTAACAAGAGCCTCAAGGTAGGGCATCATTTACTGAAGTTGCTTATCGTGCTTATGGGTGATTTTTACTCTTAGCTTTAAACAAATGAATGGGTCATCTTTTTTTTTTTATTTGAATCAAAACCAGCTTTTTCAATGCCAAATATTGCAGTATTACACAGCTAATATAACATTATATGCTTCAGTCACTGACTATATCCCTAGAACAACTGAATGAATGGGTCATCTTTGACATCAGCATGGAAAGGATCACATTTATTCGTACTATTTTACAACATGATCTGATATTTTGCCATGTGTCTTGTTCTTCTCGCAATTAAAAAAAAATGTGAGTAGCCACAATCAGAATTTATTGTCTCTAAAATATTTCAAAATTTTGTTTTGCAAGCATTTTTAATGTTTTCAATAGATCTTCGAGTCTTTGTTTTGGTTTTCCAGGCAACAAAGTATAACTGTTCTTTTCCTCTGTGAGCTTGTACATTATTAAATGGTGTTTCAGGAGTAACTTATCTGGGTTTCCTTTGTTCTGATTTGATTTGGTGACCTGCAGTGTATGGGTGATGATGAATAAGCTTACTAGAAGGTTATCTAAAATTCCAGAAGAGGTCCGAGGAGAAATAGAACCTTACTTTATGAATTCTGATCCTGTTGTGCCTGAGGATAGTAGGAAATTAGTGAAACTTGATCACAGCATAGCAGATTATGTGCGTAAAGGTTTAACTGTAAGCCCCTGCTTCCCCCTCTCTCTTCTTTGGCGTAGTCATGGCTATAGGCACCTATAATTGTCTTGCTATTCATTTGTTGCCTTCTTATTTGAAGTGTATTTTAACTTTGCAGCCCAGATGGGGTGATTTGGATGTCAACCAGCATGTCAATAATGTGAAGTACATTGGCTGGATCCTTGAGGTAGAATCTCTTCCATCACATTTCAGTGTTTTTCTTTGGAACTTTCCCTCCTCCCCCTTTAACTCTGCTTCCCCATGACTAGCAATGAACCAAAATTGTAACCATTTTATCTCATATATTGGACCTGTGTGCTCAGCAAGAAGTTGCTGGGGGGGGGGGGGGGGGGGGGGCCTTGAAAATTCTTACTTGACTAGAATTAGCTATTTGTCCCGGCTGGAAGCATAGAAATCAGTTGTGGTTGTTTTCAAACCATTTTTGTCTTCCAGCCAAAAATAAAAAATCTTACTCACTATAGCGTTCCATAGAAGTATTTAAGTTTCTGTTATCTATGAAAATGAATTGTGTGCCTATGTTTTCACCTGGCTGATACCGATTACCAATGCCCCAATTTGGATAGAAGCTTTTTGGAGCCAAGAGCCTCCAAGTTGAGTAGAGGAAACTAATAAGAAAATGCAATTTAGGAACTCAGTGCTTAGAATCTGATTTAGGTTGTACTTCTTCCTGTGATTTTACCAATTATCTCATTCATACATTTGGAAGTTACATGCATCTAAATGGAAGGTAATACTGGTTGCAGAGTGCTCCATTGCCAACTTGGAGACTCACGAGCTTTCTTCCATGACACTGGAATATAGGAGGGAGTGTGGGAGAGACAGTGTGCTGCAGTCCCTAACTGGCTGTCACTGACTGCTGGGTGGCAACTTGGTAAACTTTGGTGAAATCGAGTGCCAGCACTTGCTCCGACTCGAGGATGGGTCTGAGATTGTGAGAGGGAGGACTGAGTGGAGGCCTAAGTATGCGAAAAGCTTTGGTAATGTGGGCCAACTTCCTGCAGAAAGTGCATAGAATTCAACTTCTGAAGCTTATAAAAAAAAAGAATTCAACTTCTGAGTTGTGGCTGGAGGGGCAGTAGTCTCGTTGCTGTGTGTCACAATACTTGTGTAGATCTATCATGTTCTTTGGATTTATATATGTTTCTTCTTTATTTATAAATATATATATATTCCTTTTTATTCGTCTTCCTTGAGAAAGAAAAAAACAAAAAAAGGTTGTAAGCTCATTTTTATTAGCTCTTGCTTTATACTTTCTCTCTCGTCGTTGGCTGCCTATGGCCCTCCCAGCTGGCTGTCTGCCATTGAAGGTGGTTCTGCTTTCGAAGCCATGTGAGATGGAACAACTTTTGTACAGGAGGAAATGTTTCTTATGCTTTGCTTTACTGTGCGGTGTTTTCGTATTCACCCGATAGATTCTGGCTACTTTAGGTTAAATCATCTCTTAATTTGGCAGGATATATGTATTTTTTTTAGCATCTCAATTTAATGGTCAGTTGCCTTCCATGTCATCCCAACAATTGCCTAATATTCTTAATTATTATCAAATCAAGACAGTTGATAGATTGCAAACACAAACCTGTTGGTATTACAATAAAATGATCCAAGAAAATAGAATGAAGACCAGCATGACCCAGACAAACCCAAATTTAGAGATAAAAAGCCTTAATAAACATTACTTAGATATTACATGCTGAGATATCGTGGTGATAGCGCATATGCTTGTATACAACGCTCCGCTATGATCTAGATTTTAAAATTTTTGAAAGTACAACTTTCAGTCTAATAAAATGAAATGACTTTATGTCTAACTTTTAATATTCTAAGAATTTTGGAGGAAAATAGTAAGAAGAATATGAAAACAAGTCTTAGGATATTCGGGTATCTTTGTAATCGGGCAGGGGAGAAAAGCAGGTATGAATGCCAAAGGATATTTTGTAACCGGGCGTTATATATTATTCGATTTAATTAAATAATATTAAGATACCTTTCAAGTATTAAATTTATTATTTATCATGGATTCTGGTATTTAATGGGTAGTGATTAGGATAATCGAATACAGATTTGAAAAATAATTATAAATTCAATTAGATATTTGTAGGGTTTGAATATTCAATCAAATAATAGAGTTCTAATTCAGACACTAAAAAAGTCGTTTAAATACTTATCAAATTCTTACACTCTTGCATTTTGTTCAATTTAGGTCTTCTAATTTAGGTCTTCTACTCAAAATTAAAGTAATTTAGTATTTTAATTTTGAGAATTGTTTAAATTTAGTCTCTTCCTTTATCAACATTCAATTTTACTGTTAAAGGAGATGACATCAACTTTGATGTGATATTGACATAACACATTTTGATGATGAGACTTTAATATGATGACATGACATGTCACATGACACTAATATGATGGCATAACAATACTGGCGTAGCATTCATATGTTGACGTGCTGTGCTGGTGCCACATGACAGTTCAAAAAATTTTTTAAAAAAAATTTTATATCATGTCATATAGATTAAATTAAACATAATATATAATACAGAAACTAAATTGAACAAAATTAAAATGTTGAGCGATTAAATTGAAAAAAAATTAAAAAATAAAAATAGTTAAGTAGATAATAAATATACTTACTAATAAGTCAAATATTTAAATATAAAAGATTTATGATGTGAAAAAATATATATAAATATTTTCTTACTTGATTATTTGATTCTAGAATATGTAAATTAGTTTATCTTTTTTGCAAAACTTGAAACTTGATTTATAAGCAAAAATTAAATTTGAATTCTCTTTTCATTAAAAAAATTTAAAATTTATTTGACTTAGTTTTTAACTTGAATTGAACTCAAATTAGCAAAATAGGTTGATTTAGTTACAATTTTCACAATTTACAAATACTCATTTTTTTAGAATTATTCAACTTTTACCCAATTTATCTTGTATTTAAATTTACTCAAAATTTCAAATAAAATGATTTTATTTAAGTTCAAATATTGCAATCAAATTCTATTAAATTTAAATTTAAATTATTAATTTGGATCAACTAAAAATTTATAAATACAAAATAAAAAGGTACAAATATTTACAATTATATTTAATTCTATCAACAATAAATGCAATCTTTAATTCAAAAAATTTCAGCATAAAAATTAAAAGATAAAACTTGAAATATTCAACCAAATAAAAACGTAAAAAATAAATAAAAATTTGAGAGGGTAAAGTGGCTTAGATTCTATGGTGTAATAAGATGTTTGTCATGTCTAAATTAAACAAGTCAAAATGAGAAATTATTTTTATAATTATGGTTAACTTCGTATCTCCTTTCTTCATTTTGTTTAAAAGAAAAAATTAAATTAACTTATGTTACTAATTTAAGTTCAATTCAAGTTAAAACTAAGGCAAATAAATTTTTAATTTTTATACTATTATAAATAGATGAGAAAAAGAATTTATTTACTTTTTTATATTATTTTATTTCAACATAATACAAGTTCTTAATCTAAATTAGGCTTTATATATAAAATTTTTTTCAAAATTTTTATATAGAAAGAGAATTCAAACTTTATTTTTACAAAGAAGATAAATTAATGTATATATTCTAGAACTAAATAATTAAGAAAATATTTTTATATATTTTTTAATATCATAAATCTTTTACATTTAAATATTTGATTTATTAATAAGTATATCTATCATCCATTTAAATATTTATATTTTTCAAATATTTTTTCAATTTAGTTCCTTAATATCTCCATTTTGTTCAATTTAGTCTTTATATTATATTTTTTGTTCAATTTAGTTTTTATGATGTAATATAAATTTAAAAAAAAAATTGACCTATCACGTGGCACCAACACGTTAGTATTACCACGTTATCATATTAGTATCACGTGACACAGTCATATCATCACGTCAATACCACATGACATAGCATGGCATCATGTTGGTGGTATGTCATCAAAATGTGTTACATCAGTATTAACTCATTCCCTTTAATGACAAAAGTGGGTGTCATTAGGAGAAGAGATTAAATTAAAGTAATTATCAAATTTAAGAGATTAAATTACTTTGATTATAAGTACAGAGACTGGATTAAATAAAATATATAAATATAAAGATTTAATAGGCATTTTGACCTTTCAAAAATCATAGATATTCTACCCATGGATACCGAGAAGGTGAGTTGAAGGATTTCTTATATAAAGGCAATGGGTCTCTCCTGGCTTTCCCTGGATAAAGTGGGCTAAGCGGCTCAGGGCTTTTGTCCATGATGAAGTCCTCAAACCAACCCAATTAAACGAGCCCATTCTTTTTAATTTCAAAACTAGGTCCAGATTGATATAGTAAAGTTTATGATTATTTGTTACATTTTTAGTTTTATCTTAATTATTAATTTCATTTCTTTTAACTCCTTTTTACCTACAAGTATCATTAGACTTGATTTCTAACTTAAATCGTAAACATACAACTCTTCAATCAATCATGCAAAAATGTTAACACATCAACACTACTGAAAAGGAAAACAATTCTTTTAGACTTTAATTTGTATTCAATTCTTTCTCACATGCAATATGAATTAAAAGGCTTCAAGTTTGTATACTTTTTACTAATAAAAAACAATTAATACTTTTTATGCAATTAATTACTATTCATTTGAACTTTTGAATACTTTTTACTCTATTGTTTTTATCAAAGAGATTGACTTTAATATGTCTACTCTTATTTAATTTATAATTAATTATAGATTACTCTTTTTCCTCCCAACAACCACTTGAAATAGAGATAAACCATTACTTTGATGTGAAGAAATAACTACTTAATTGATGAGTTGGAGTTACTGTACATGCATGTATTATCAACAAATGCATGCATATGCACACATGGGGAAACATAAACCAAATGGTTAGATTAGTCTTGGGTCTAAATGTATTTTATACAAGGGTCAGAAGAAAATATTGATACATTGCACTTTTTACAACGAATCATATAAAAGGGGTATATAATGTAAGACAAACTTAGAATAATTAAGGGATTGTCAAAATAAACCAATCCAATGCCATTCCATGTTCTTGTTTTTACTTGTTATTATATTCCTGCATATGCTCATCAAAAAACTCTCACATGATTTGGCATCAATCCCTAACTATAATAAGTTGAGTTCATCAATCCACCTTTCCATACATAGCATATACTATTCAGTTAACCCTTTTTTTGTATACATAAATATAAAAGAGAAATGACATATATGCCAATCATTTTGCCTCATTTCCTATAACAAAGCCAAGGTATTTGTGCATGCTTGGGGTGTTGCTTTTCCTTTTAATGTACGTATCAAGATCATAAAGCTTCCCAATTTCCCTGTTTTTTCATTAAAGCTATATGATTCGGTGGCTTTCTGCCTTTCCACAAACCACCCGAATCTTCAATTAAAGTGTCACCATAATTTAATTTCAAGATTTTAATTTTAGTCAACCAAACTAAGACATCGCTATTTTAAGTAATTACTATGGATTTATATGCTATGTAAATTGCGTATTTTATATGCACAACTTTATATTTTGATATAAAGTAATGCTAAATAAACAAACATGATTTAACAGCTAATAAAGTTTAAACTAAAGAATCGAAAAAGGCATCTTGCGAAAAGAATAAAAGAAAAGAGTACGGGGGAACAAATGCATGTAGCAATTTACAACTTACATGAAATTAATTAATTTTTATAAGATTCTTGTTGTTTATATTAAGCTTTTTGTTTGATAAGATTTTTGGTATTTATATTAATTAATTTACAATTATAAAATCAGCGTCGGACCAAAAACATTGCACGGTGAAGCCGCGTGCGGCAACCGGTTTTGCCTTTTGGCTTGTGAGGGAGGAGTTTGAAATTTCGTCCTCGTTTTTTCAGAATAAAATAAAACAAAAAAAAAAGGAAATGATATACGGTGAATCGAAAAGAGACACGTCGCCGACACTCCAGCATCCGGCACATGCTTGTCGGAGATTCATTTCTTGCATTGACTTGCAGGTTCTGACATCGGGGTCCCACTTCATCTTTCGTTTAACCTTCTGACCAAGCTTCTTGACACTTCTAGATGGAGAAAAACCGATGGGTCAACCCCTAATGTTAATGTTTGAGAATATTAGGAAATAACTCATATCTTAAAATCAGTGGAGAAAAGGAGAGAGAATACCCGAATCTTTTGCTAATAATAATTGAGGTTTTGGATTTGAATTTATTTAGATTACCAAATAAATTCATTTTTGTTGAACCTTTTACCTTCAACAACTTAATAAATTTTTTTCTATTGAGACAGATAGTATTTTAATTTATTTTTTTAAATAGAAAAATGTATACATTTATTGTTTTAAAAATGTTTCTACGTGTTAATTTAACATTATTCATTGTTTTTGTTCTTTAAAATTAAATAGTACTAAATTAAAACGAACTTGTTTTAAGAAAAAGTTATGAGACGTAGATATTACATAAATATTACGTTTGTATGACTCAGAGCAGCGGTGTATTGAAGCCACCGCAAATTCAAGGTTCAAAAATTAAAAAATTATTATTATTTTTATTATTATTATTATAGATTTATAGTGCTCAAAAAGAAGAAACAACAGTGTCAAATTTCAGGCAAAAACTTTTTCTGTTTACTGGTAAGCACTTTTGACGAAAATTTCAAACTTGTTTCACGCACGAGAAGGGGATGGTCTAATTTTTTGAAAAAAACTTTGATTTGATTGAATGAACCGACAAGGTGGCTCAAAATTCCATGCTGCTTACGTAACTACATGCACCAATCCCAAACCCGTCGGTTGAAATCCCTACGTGTTTCCTCTCCATTGGGTGAAACATCAAGCTTTGTGCACCTTTGGTTCAACCTTTTTCAGATAAAGCCGTAAACCCCTGAGCTTTCTACACGTTATACTCGAAAGAGAGCAAACATTCAGGAGTTCGCTTTGATGCGAAACACAACCGTTAAAGAAATATGTCATTGGAAGAAACACCGGGCTCACCGGAGAGTGACGTCACCAGCATGAGTTTTGAGGATACGGAGCTGACTTTGGGATTGCCAGGGGAGGGACGATCGCCGGCTGTTATTTCCGGTGTTAAGTGCTCTGCAAAACGTGGGTTCATTGAGACCGTTGATCTTAAACTCGGGAGCTGTAGCAGCACGCCAAGTGGACGTGGTGACGCGCATGTTAATGAAGCCGGTGCCGGAAAACCTCCTCCTGCAAAGTAAGACTGGCTTCTCCCTTTGTTCTTTTAAACTGCTCTTATCATCCCGGAAATGATATTTATTTCTTCAATTTTATATGATGCTAAATATGTTGTAAATATTACCAATTCTTTTTTAACATAGAAGAATAGTATCAGCTCTAAGAGGGGAAAGAAAAGCTAAAATTATAGAATTACAGCATCTGAATTATTCTTTTGCTTGTAAATATATAGCTAATAATAAAAGCTGTGAAAGTGATCAAAATTTTCATTTTGTGACATATATATATATATATATATAGAGTATTTTTTTGTTAATTTTTCAACTTAGAGTTATATTAACGTATAATATATATATGTGATATATATAGAAGAGGAAAGTGAGATTTTGTTAGGAACCGCAGTTTCTCTCTACCCTTTTCTTGTATAGTTTAAATCACATGTATTGTAAATAAAAGAAGTATATGATCTATATGATTGATTTTTATGATATTTCTATATGGCTCCAAAGGGCACAAGTTATCGGTTGGCCACCGGTGAGATCATGTAGAAAGAAGGCTATTAATGACAGCTGCAAGTATGTGAAGGTGGCCGTGGATGGAGCACCCTATCTCCGCAAAGCAAACCTAGGAGTTTACTCCAATTACCACGACCTGATGAAAGATTTAGAGAATTTGTTTACTTGCCGCATTATCCGTGAGTATTAATTGATTTCTCTGTCTCTCATCTGCATTCATCTTAATCGTGTTTGATATTTATAAAATTATTATTATTATTACGTCAAATATGATAATTAACAGTTAATTTAATATTTTTAATGCATTTTAATATGAGCGAATATATTACTTAATATATAAAAAAACTTCACAAATGTTGTTAATTAAGACACTCATTCTGCAAAATTCATTTTCAAAGGTATATAAACCTTCTCATCAGCATTACCTTGCTATAATCAAAGGTTAGTCCAACAATGATATATGTATATTAATTGTGGGATCGAAATGGTGGTTTAGGTAAAGCAGATAGGGAGGAAAGCAAGGTTATGGATGCGGTGAAGGGAATGGAGTACGTGCCAACTTATGAAGACAAAGACGGTGACTGGATGTTAGTTGGAGATGTTCCTTGGAAGTAAGTTTTGATTCTCACACACATATTTGGTTTTCTTTTAGTACTTCATAGACACAACATTCACCTCTTTTGATATTTCTGTCTCTTTGTTGTTTGTAGCCACATTTATAATTTGAAAATATATATTCCCTCATATCATTTTGCAAACCCTTAAGTAGCTAGCTGTCTATAATTAACGGTTAATATAACTAATTAGAGTTCTGAGAAATTAATTTCCCATGTGCATTGGGAGATTATATTGGCACTGGGTTTATTTTTCCTGTCTCACCAAAATTATATCATGAAATGGCAGCTTCTACAAAATACCTAAGTAATATTTCCTTATTTATAACAGGATGTTCATAGAATCTTGCAAGCGTATTCGTTTGATGAAAAGCTCAGAGGCTGCTGTTTTAGGTAACGTATATATGATTGATCCTCACATTAAATATTACATTCTAATAATTAATCTGCTTTGTTTAAATCTTCACCTTACGTTTTCTTCATTTTTTTAATTGAAACTTTGTATTCATGCAGCACCAAAAGCTTCTCTAAAATGCTCAGGCACATGTTGAGTCAGATAAATCAGATGTTTCTTTGAATGTTGTATCGTGTGAAGAGAAACGAGCCTCAATAATCAGAGAAAACATCTTACTTCGTACTATCTTTTGTTTCTGTTCTTTTTTTTTTCACTTTCCCTTTGCTGCTTTCCTCTTAACTCGGTGACCCAGCTTGTAATTATGTTAGACTAGTGCGGGTTAATGCCCTCCAACAATAAATCCAGTTTCTGCCCTCTCTCTCTAACCATTAAAATTGTGTTAATAAGCAGAAATTTGACAAAGCAGGGTCAAAAGAGATAGCAACGGCAGTCTTAATTGACCAGATGTTGTACTTGTCTTGTATCTTGAGTGCAGCAGGCACTTTATAATAAAAGCAATTACCCCTTATCAAGGACCTTTTGCTTTTCTGATTCATTTTCTAGTTTAATTGATTGCAAAAGTAGGACATGCATAAAAGTATATTAAAAATAAAATATATAGATGTGCATCGGAGCTGATGATGCCCTACCCACTTGAGTCTAAATTCCTACAATTTTGGTCATTTTCCTAATTGTGTAGTATGTTTTTGGACCTTGTAGTATTGCATATAATTCATAAATTTCATCTTGGTTTCAACTGTTTGATGGTCTATTGAACCATACACACGTTATATATATTGTCTATTGACCAGTTTCTTTGATTGCCATGGAATTGTTTTGCTTGACTTCCAGTTTCCAAAGAGATGTTCAAAATGAAGAGAATGAAACGTTTAATTCGTTTCCATGAACCTATCTTCCTTTTTTAAACTATGGTCCGATTCTACGAACCTTTTCGTAGTGTACGCTAGAGATTCTGTTGCCTAGCTACGAATGGAGGATATAAAAGAGTTAAAAGAGTCCAGAGTTACTGCTTAACAATGCCTTTATGCTGTGTTTCCCCATTAGATAATAATGTCCTAAAAATCGTAACAAATAATAGAACCACGCCTGACACTGTTGAATTTTTGGTACAATTTGGTACTGTTTTGCATTATCACTTTCAAGTAAAAACCCTTTATTTTTTTTGTTTTGTTTTGTTTTGTTTTGTTTTCGACTGACAATGCTCACTGCTGCCCCTACTGCAATTCACAGGCTTTGTTTTTCCAAAGAGTAAAGCTTACGAAATAGGCACTGTCAATTTTTGAGGTGACACACTTTCTTTTAGTAGAAAAGATAATGATTTACTTACTGTTGTTCCATCTCAATCTCAATCTCATTCATAACAGTAACATTTTAATTGGTATGTCATTGTTCATATCACAAACCTTCTATTACCAAAATTCATTATCTAAGTGAGCATTATGTAGCCAATAAGCATGAATAGAAAGGGCAGTATTTATTTATTTATTTATATTTGGATCATGAGGAATTTTGGGGGAATGATAAAATGTTTTAGGAACCCTTTTTTTTATTTTTGGAATAATTGCTTTGATTAGAAAAATAAAATCGTTTTTATTGCATATTTATGAAAGTAGGAGGACAAATATGCAAGTGGGTGAGGTACAATGTACCTTCCTAGGATTCCATGGTCGAAATGGCAAAAAGCAAAAATTATTATGTTGTTGAAGCGCAAAAACTCTGTGAGCTCTATTATTGCAAGCAGCTGAGAGCAAGCCTAATGTCCAAAACATTATCTTTCTTTCTTTTCACTATTGCTCATGCTTATACTTTATTAATTACATGATTGAAAGTTGAAAGGAATTTAATGGAGGTGTATTTTTATCCTATAATTTACCCTGTAAGTTAAATGTGAAAGAGAGTAACTTCAACTTACATCCTAAAAACAATTTAGCAGCTGATGATTACATGATTGAAAGTAATTCTTTTTCTTACTAAATTCCTTTCATTAGCTAAAGAAAATCTTGAAATTTATCCAAGAAAAGAGATTCAAATAAAGACTTGGAAAGGTGCCACTAAATGATGAGTGCTGATTAAAGTTTTCCAAAGTTTTACCGACGAGTGATTGAAAAAAATGAAAAGAAAGAAGGTAGAAACCGATACTCAAAGAGATGACCATGATTGAGTTAAACACAGGGTCCCAAGCTTAATCATTAATTATTATTATACTAATAATACCCTATTTAATTTTTTTGTTTAACCATATGTCCTTGGTGGTGGGATGACTGGTGCCTCCAATTTTCTCAGAAAATGCCACACCTATCATTCTCTTCAATCGAGGAACTCAACTGTTCATCTTTCATGGAGATCCAACACCAGCAAACTACTCTATTTTTTCACTTTCAAACTCAAACTCCAACCCAATTCCTTCCCTGACCCTGAAACTAATGAAAAAGCAAAATGCTGTCTTTATCTAAAGTCTAAACCATTTTGAGAGTATTTCCTTTTCACTTCTTTGTTAAAAACTACCTCTTTTTATTTTTCTTGTTCTCTTCCAACTCCCAATCTTTTTGACAGCTCAACAATTACAGGTTTTCTCTCTTTTGCTTTTATGTCTTTATTCTTCGCTTAACTGCATGGTTGGTTTATTTCTTGGTCTTCTTGGGTCAAAATATTTAGCTAAATTTGTATGCTTGATGATGACATTTTTGTGTTGGTACTTTCTGCCTTGTGGTAGTTTATAGTTTTGTCAGTTAAAAAGTTGCTATTTTTTTTGGAAAAATGAGATCTGGGTTTTTGTCCATTCGTCGTATGCTTGTGATTTGGTTCTAGATCTTTGGTGATTTACTCTCTTGGTCACTTTATTTTACCAGATCTGAAGTTTTATGCTATGGTCATCCTTTTATGGAACTTAGTTCTATCTTTTCTTTGACAATTTATTGCAATATTGCTGCTGTTAGCCCCCTGTTTCTTTCTAAAATTTACGACTTTCTTTCTGGGGAATTTTTCGTTTGAAGTTTTCTGGTATTAGAGTGAGTGCTTTAGCCTGCTTTAGTTTGCTATCTCTGAAGAACAATGCTAGTGGCAGTTTAAGCAGTGAACTCTGATTTTGGGGTAATTGCTTTACTGAATTTTCTTCATGTTTTCATTTTTGTCATCAGTTTCTCTGGATGAAAGCTAAATTCTAGTATCTAATAGTTGTTAGATGATCTAGCTTGGATTGCTATGGTAGATCGGAACGCTAAATTCTAGTATCTGATAGTTGTTATATTATCTAACTTAGATTGCTATGCTAGATCGAAATTTTCTAAGTTTACACTTTTAAGGAAATGATATTCCAAGACTAGTCACTTTTGAGAATTAAGCATTCATAGTAGCAAGAATCTGTCTAATTCTTGCAGAAGGAATAGGTCACCTTTAAGCAGGGTTTTTTTTTTTCTTCAAGAAATCCAATTATATAAATATGAGGCTGTCTTTGGTATGATAATTCCTGGAGTTAAGAGCAGATGCCACTTTTTCATGGCATTTCGACTTTTCCTCAATATGTTGTTTGCTGCATTCACACTGATTGAAATATTAAAGTGAATCCATTTCTTGCTAAATTGTTATTTTGATACTGTATAAATTCTTGGTGCTCTTAATATTTTTTCTAGCTTATTGCTGCCATCCCTATTTCACTTGCAATTTTGAATTTATACATTGATTGAATCACTGTAAGTCTGTAACTATTATAACTGTGATTCAGGCTGTTTGTCTTGCTGGAAGTTGCTTTGTCTCCATCATGCTCAAACAAATTCTAAGCAAACTTCCACGGAAGTCACAAAAATCTGATTCATTAGATTCAGCTGGAATTGATTCTGGCAATCAGACTTCTAATTCAGGCAATGGAGTTCAATGTACAAATATTGGGAATAGTATATCAAGTCGATTAAGTGTTGTTAAACGGGTGTCCTCAGCTGTTTTTCCTGCTAGCATCATGGCTGGAGTGGAGGCAGTGGAGCCCAATCTATCTTTCAAGGATGTTTCTAATCCACAGAAGCAGAACCTGTTTATCAGTAAATTGAATCTGTGTTGTGAGGTTTCTGATTTCAGTGATCCAGATAAATCTAATGCTGAGCAGGATCTTAAACGTCAAACATTGATAGAGCTTGTTGATTTTGTTTCTTCGGGTTCTGCAAAGTTCAATGAACCAGCAACTGCCGCAATGTGTAAAATGTGTGCCATTAACCTGTTCAGAGTTTTTCCACCTAAATATCGCTCTAATAGCACTAGTGGTGAAGCAGAAGATGAAGAACCAATGTTTGATCCTGCCTGGTCAAATTTGCAACTTGTATATGATCTACTTGTTCGGTTTATCAGTTATAGCTCTCTAGATGCAAAGGTGGCAAAAAAGTATGTAGATCATTCTTTTATTTTGAGATTACTTGACCTCTTTGAATCTGAGGACCCCCGGGAAAGAGACTGTTTGAAAACAATTCTCCATAGGATTTATGGAAAATTCATGGTGCACAGGCCCTTTGTTCGCAAAGCTGTTAGCAATATCATCTATCGTTTTGTTTTTGAAACTGAAAGGCATAATGGTATAGCAGAGCTCTTGGAGATTTTTGGGAGTATTATCAGTGGGTTTGCTATTCCATTGAAGGAGGAGCACAAGATGTTCTTGTGGAGAGCCCTTATTCCTCTACACAAACCAAAATCAGTGGGTGTTTATCATCAGCAATTAACATACTGTGTTGTACAGTTTATAGACAAGGATCCCAAGTTAGCTAATAGTGTGATAAAGGGACTGTTAAAGTACTGGCCAGTTACTAATAGCCAGAAGGAGTTGATGTTTATAAGTGAGTTAGAAGAGATTTTGGAGATGACCAGCATGGCCGAGTTCCAAAAGATCATGGTTCCACTGTTTCGGCGTATTGCATGCTGCTTAAACAGCTTCCACTACCAGGTATATTTTCCTCTTCCAATCACTGCAAGAAAAATGTTTGCTTTCGACAGGATCATTATCAATAATGTCGTCGTTTGGTTGATTGAGAACCTCATGTTATGTCTACTTTTGGTTTTCCACGTTTCTTACTTTTCAACTGAAAGAGCTTGAAATTTGGGAATAACTTGTATATCCTATAGTTTGTGAAAGTCATCTTTTGACCATGTAAACTGTTTAAAGTTTAAAAAGCTGATGTAGCATTGAATTCGAACTATGGTGACCATATATCTTCATTAGCTAAAAATTATAGCAGTACACGACTTTAGTTTTGTGGATGTGTTCTTATTTAAACTGACTCATGATACCCCCCATGCCCGACGCCCTTAGGGAGTAGTATATCTTCTCTTTAAGGGAAAGAGGCAAATTTTGCAGACATGAAATTTCCATATACTGAACTGTATGTTACAATTTTAGTTACAGAAATTGGATGCCATTTTTTTGATGTCAGCATTTCTCTTTGCATATTGATTAGTCTCCTACACACTTGATGAACAATGTTTATTGACGAAAGGAATTAATTAAATGGTGATTGGATGTCATGCAGCCTAATGGCAATGTGAAATTGTTTTCACCTTTTCTCTTTCCACCTATTTTCAGGTTGCTGAGCGAGCCCACTTGGTATGGAACAATGAGCACATCCTCAATCTTATTACACATAATCGCCAGGTGATTTTTCCTCTTATATTTCCAGCCCTTGAGCGGAATTCCCAGAATCATTGGAACCAAGCGGTGCTTAATTTGACACAAAATATAAGAAAAATGTTCTGTGAGATGGATGAAGAGCTTGTGCTTACCTGCCAGCGTAAGTTGGAGGAAGAAAACTCTCGATTGAGTGAGGCAGCTGAGAAGAGGAAACTAACATGGGAACGCCTGGAAAGTGCTGCTGGTTTCCAACCTGCAGCTGCTAACATGATACCTCCTGTGAAACCAGCTGCATGCCCTGTTGCCTGTTAATTATCCGAGTAACTGTGTTTGGAAAAGAAAAGAAATATACATATATAAATATCAAGCTGCTCTAATTGCAGCGTGGGATGTTGCTTCTCGAATTTGGTCAAGTTTGTGATTCAGTAGGGTTTGTATCTCATCACCAAAAAATGGAAGCGGTTTGTATCTAAAGCTAAAATTGCTGTACTAAAATTATTAGTGATGCTACTGCCTTAAGATTCAGAGGCATTGAGTTGTTGGGTTGCAAGAGCCAGTTTGCTTGCAAGTATATGTATCGGCACCTCTTGTATCGATTATGGGCTGCTTTTATCTGTCCGTATTTTGTCTATACATGATTTATAGCTTTGCTCTATGCTTCCATGCACAAATGACTTCAGCATTTGAACCAACAATACATCCTGAGAGCAATATAAGAAGTTTGTTGCGTTGATGGGAAAGCAAATGCATCAGAGTACAAGTGGGTATTGAAACTTGACTAGGATGAAATGTCCCTGAGA
The DNA here is from genome assembly GCF_002168275.2 of Theobroma umbraticum. Classification (NCBI taxonomy): domain Eukaryota; kingdom Viridiplantae; phylum Streptophyta; class Magnoliopsida; order Malvales; family Malvaceae; genus Theobroma; species Theobroma umbraticum. The sequence goes on along the minus strand of NW_018397256.1, from coordinate 8,495,206 downwards.
GATTTATAAATGACTTGAAGGTTGTATACAAGTTTAAACCAACAATTTAGAGATTTGTAAATATTTCTTGCTATCATTGGTGCACCAGCTGATGCTTGTACCCTTACTTGCATAATTGTTTTCTTCAACTTGATTCAGGATTTTGTGATCGACAAGCCCAACAAAAAACTGGGTCATGTATTTAGGAATGTTCTTTAGGCCTGAATAGGTGAAGTCTTCTGGTTTGTTCCTGAGGCCCGACTGAAATGGAAACCTTATCCAAGAAGAGTTCAAAATTTGGACTGGACCATTCGATCACTTCCAATGCTATCGTGCACATGGATATGGACCACGACTCCCAATGGTTAGTTCTTTTCACATACTTGTGCTGATTAGTAAGAGACCAACAAGAATTAAGTAAATTTATCATTCTTTCCTGTAAACATATTTAAATCCAAACTAGGAAAACTTATTTGATGATATTAGTATCATTCTACCAGTTTGAGAAGTCCAGAGGGGCTAATATATACCTCCTCATTTCTTTTGGCTCTGTCCTGACACTAGGTTCAAAAAATAAACAAACAAAACTAATTTTGGAGTTGTGGCCAAGATGTTTATAGACAACCTTGTTAGTTTAAACTCGGTTGTTTAACAAGCTGCCCTAGCGATGGCATCTTGATCTTGTCAACGTCAATTGTGGTCGCAAGCAACTGTTGATATCACCACTACTGTTTGCACTTAATCATTACTCCCTCACTATGTTGGAAGAGAAGAGTGCCCAACCACAGGTCCACATCCACCCCTCGAAACCCATTGAGCCAATCATCTTTCAGGAAAATGGAACACCGAAAAAGAGCTTGCTAGCTAGTGACCTTAGCAAATTGAACCGTGTGAAGTTTGAAACTTTGTCCGATTATATTTCCCTCTTTTCTTTTTTCTTTTTGGCAAAGTGTAGTATCCAAAAGCAAATCAGGGCATCTCCACACTTGTCCATAAGCTCTATAAAAACCTACCATCTGGCTTGCTTCTGTGCACAATATCTTCTCCTGGCTGCATTAATTCCCTTGTTCAGCTTTCCTTGACCTCTCTTTCTGTACATATTTCAGGCACATCTTCTGGGAGAGAACTAAGAAAATGTCACTCTGGCAGCATATTCGGAGCCGCCACGAGGAAAAAGGCGTTATCTACGCTATGTATGTATAACTATATATATGTATATATAATGTTTTTAGCATTGAAGATATTTAATTATTTTGTGTTATGTCTTAATTATTTGAAATAATTTGATATAATAGTGTCTTATATTCTCTTCCGGGATGCAGCTTGTTTACATGTTGTTGCTGTTTCTGCTGCTACGAGACTCTTGAGTTCATCTTGGACCATGGGACGCGTTTCTTGCCTCTCCTTTAAGCCAATGTTCTCCCTACACTTTGTTTTTGCTTTTGGGAAGATGACCTGATCTTATTGTTATCTAATAATGTGAGTGTAAGGAGAAATAATGCATGTAGTTGAGTTTAATTTGATGGTCAAAAGAGTCGACTTAAGATGAGACATGATCACGTCGTAAGTCTGATTTTCTTTAGCACAAAAGATCCCGAGTACGGCTTGACAAGATAATGTAATAACTCGGAGTTTATCCTAAATGGAGGCTGTTTACCAAAAAACTCTAATAATGTCAGTTTGACTCTGGTTTACATTTTCTGTTGAAATACGGACAGATGGTGTCACTTTTGCATGTTGCGAGTTGTACCCTTAGATTAATGTGATTCAGAAATGGATGATCGATCTGGATTGGGGTGACTTCACAACTCTTCTCCTCTCTAGTCTATTTCTTCCATCCTGTAATTGTTGCATTTCTTCCAAGGCATAACCAAAGGATTATTACCAAGTCTATATCTGCTGGGGATGACCTTATCTAACTTGATATATACTCAATTAAACAATGATAAGATCGCACCAACTTCACAAGTTACGTTAAGAGACTAATTAGACATTCGGGGTTGTTATTGTAGCAGGCGTGAAAGCAACAATCCTGAGAAATCTTGGGTGAAATCATACCACTGAAGTTAAATTAAGAACCATGTGTTCTTCAACATTAGCTCATTAACTATACAGTATATATCATATTAAGTTATTTTGATTGTAAAGAAGCTCTTTCGTCCTGGTTTTTCCAACACCCTGTAAATGGTCAGGAATTTCATAATGTTGTAAAGCACATTTTCTTGTGCAATAATCATCGCACGCTAGATGCTTTTTGATCCTTTTTCTTTTTTGTCCCAAGAACAAAAATCTCTTTAATTCCTCTATTAGTTCTTTCTGTTGTATAATGTCCTTTGATTATGTTCAACGCATGCATTCACTCCACACAGTGCAGAACCCTCTCCACCTAAAAAACCATTAACTCACCTAACCTTCAAACCATGCAAGACAAATTTGTTGATGCTAACGCGGGGTGCCGGAATCAAATGTGAAGGCCATAATATGTCGTAATAAATTAATATATTGATTATTGGCAAAATATAGATATTTCCAACAAAAATAACAATAAAGCAAAGTTTGAGCATGGGGCGGTAACTATTGTAAGTGAAAAACGTCGAGCTGTATGATAGCTGACGTTTCCGTCTGTCTCCGGTGAAGTTCAGTCCAGGAATATTGATCAAACTAAATCAAGGTCATACACGTGTTATTAGCAAGGTAAAGCTTTTGACAGACGAGAAGCTTCCTTTAAGTTTCCTCGTTGTGTCTTCTTGTGCACCTTTTTGCATTGTTAAGGTTCTTCCTCTTCACATTTCTCAACAGACCCTTAAATTTGAACTACTTCTAGACACAGTTTCTGGGTAGACAAACTTAGAGAGAAAAATGTATGCACCACCAGGTTATCAAGTTATTTCATACCATCACCATGTCCGAAGGCGCCGTGAGGAAAAGGGCTGTCTTTATGCTTGGTTAGTGTACTACAAGTTTAATCTTCAACATTTTTGCACAGAAATTCAGCTATATATTCCAAGTTTGATTCAGAATTTGTTTTTCGTTTATCCTTTTTGGGGATGCAGTTTGTTCTCGTTGTGTTGCTGTTTCTGTTGCTTCGAGACTTGCGAGTGTTGCTTGGAGTTTCTTTGCTGTTTGATGCCTTAACTATGAGGTATATATAAGCCATCAAATTGGTTCTAGAATCCAGCACATCCTATATAGGCTATAGTTATTTGTTCTCCAAATGATCGAGACTTGTATGAAAAATCTATTATAGTATTTCTAATTGCTATGTCACTGCTTCCTTGGTATCTATCAGGATACACACGCGTATGTGTATCAAGATAATGCTCGTCTGAAAGATTTAGGTAATGGGATTCAAATTCTCAATCAAAGCATCTGGCAAGCCATGTTTCCATATTTAATAGGCGCGGTCCGTATAGGAGTAGTGGGTAGGGACCAGTACCAACCTAGGATGACACACTTTGATATGTTATTCGTAGGAAAAGAGTGTCCACTTTAAAAAAAGTTGTGGCAGTTGATATTTGGGGAGTCATAAGACCCCAACATCCAAGTAATAAGTGGTAAGAAGTCACTTTTTGGAGTCCACACACTTATCCAGGTGTCTCTCCAGTCTCCAATTAATGACTGAACATTGTAGCAACGATCGAATGCCACTGGAATCTGAGAAAAGAAGTGAAATTGCACGGGCCAAGCACAAGATAAGATTAAGGGGATGAGCCTGGGGACAATCATGGCTGGCTGTTTGCGCCCCGATAATGTGAAGTTGATATATCTATTCACCAGTATTAATTGTTATCAATGCAAACAAATTCTGTGTCTTCGACCTAATGAATAACGTGAGATAATAAGCAAAATCCACCCCAAAAAGAAATTTATCAGCCATCACCATAAAGAAAAATGGAAATTGAAAAAGGATCAACATAGCCTATTGAGCTGTATGATTTGACATTTCATTATTTCCCATTTCTGGGATGCAGATGTTCACTTTTATGTTGGTGTTTTCTGTCGCTAAGACACTCGAGTTTCCTTTGGAGAATGCTTAGCTTTTTTCATCCATCAATTTTAAGTTCATCTTTTCAATTCATGTACAATACCCTTAATGAAGGACTATGACGGCTACTTCCCCAGAGCGACCCTTATTTGACACCAAACCTTCAGGCAGAATTGGGCAATTGGATACTGTCAGTGGTATTAAGAAGTTAAGACTTTCAGAAGCATAGCACAAAATGAAGCTGCAAGAAATCGCTCCAAGAGGAAGCACCACTCATTCTGCATTATTATTTCAACCGAGCCAGTCAAGCAGTATGGTTTGAAGAACAAATGAAGTTCCTTTTCCCCATGTCGATTCCATCAAATATGAAGTTCATCATCTTATTGCGATACATTTTCTAGCATTTGTTAAACAATCTTACGAGAGTGTACAGTCTGAACTGCCTAAAAAGGGTCGCCTTATGAAGAATTTTTGTATGGACTCAGAAAATGTACACACACGCAATTGAAGTCAGCACTGCGGTCAGTAGTACTGAGACAAGGTTCACAGCATTGTTGTCCAGAATGCTGAGACCTGAAATCTTCTTTACTGTTGGTCCAGGTTTTCCGACAACCTGAAGAGAGATTACAAATAAGAAAAAAGGTCATGATGTGGTAAGCACACGTTATGTGGTTCACTTATAATGGCATACCAGGAGCTTGTTTTCCATTTTGAAGTCCCTCCCTGTTTTAAAAATCTTTGGCGTTTAGGTTGAAGTTACCTTATTTCTAACACTGCAGAACCCACTGAATTGCAGGGTTGCTCCCAACAGCGAATCTATGATACTTCCTAAAAGTCCTGCCACTGTAGATAGGGGTATAACCAGTAGCTGCTTCATGGCCATACCAGTTGAACATCTTGTAGTGAAAAATCCAACAAGAACAAATGTCAACCCAATGACACTCCCTGCTGCCAAAGCTGCCAGAAGTCCTGTTTTTGTCACACCTCCATTTGTGCCCCTTCGAACAGGCTGATAACCATTTACTATTCTATTAGTATTACAACAACAAGAAGCAAAGTCTTTTTCTACCATATAAGGTTGGCTACATGTATCAGATTATGCATATAAGATCATATCCTAAGTGATAAATACAGCAAATCCCTTCTAATAGTTTCTCTAATAACCAAGTTGACTTCGTCAATATGAGAATAAAGGTTGTAAACATCATAATAGGCAACCATGTGTTTTGCATACCAACTATAAATGACAGTGAGCAGAATGTTAGGTGGATTGTTGCTTTAATTTAAAAACAAAGACTGGCAGATCCATTCTCTGAAAATAGAGGCTGAGTTGATCTTTAGAAAAACAAGGTATTGTCTAGAAAGTGCTCATTATGTTTGAACCAGACATGGTGGCATGTAGTGTAGTGTGACGAGATAAAATTACCATCCAAAAGAATAAGTTGATATATCAAATGTGGGAAAAGAATATCCACCTTAAAAGTTGTGATCAACCGCGGCTGATCATCACTAAGAACCCCAATCTCCGAGGACCAAGTGTCACCATTGCAGCAGGAATAGTGACCGATTATACCACCAATTAAGGATGTGATAAGAACAGACTCTTTTGAATCTAGGCACTTATCCTCCCCTCCAGTCAGGTTCCAAATAATCACAGACAAAACTGTTGCAACACCACTATTGAATAAAACTTGTATCCTGAAATGAAGAAATTAGGAACACCCTGTCAAAGAAAGTATCAGACGATTCAGTATAACCTTGCTACTCTATATGTATGACAAGTTGTTAGCCGGATTTGTCACTGGATTGAAGTTCAAATCATTCCGCCTGATATTTCCTCTATTTTTCGCATCAAATTAACCACACAAAATTTGAATCTGACCCACCAAAATTAGCTCATTTGATTTTTGGCGAATTCTTTAAGTATCGGCATGTCTAAATTTACAAGCTAGTAGTCTTTCGCTTTAGTGCATAGCATCATAGCGTTAGCAACCCTTTTAAACCCAAAAAGAATTTTCCACCATAGCATTCACACTACCATCCTCCCATCAACATCATTGATTCACAAAACTTAAACCTTTCACTCTGTTCTTCCTTTTGTTTCCCACTTGTTTTCACAACTAATCAAAAAGAAATTTCCTTCTGCTAAATCATTTACTTCTTTTTTTTTTTTTCAAAAAAAAGGAAGGGAATTAATGTTATTACCAGTTTCTTTGACCACCTTCCTTGAAATCAGCATCAACTCGTCGCTTCTTCTCTTCTCCAACTTTGGTGAGCTTCGATGAAGTTAAAAAAGAGGCCAGTAACATTGCTCCAAACCTGAAAGTTTCAATAACCGATGCCTTTCTTAGCAAACCAAGCAAACAAAGAAAAAAAATAATTACAAAAGGAAAAAAAAAAAAAACAACGAAGGGAGGGACCTGTATCCGACAGCGAAGTGAATTGTCATGACGATAAACCCGGAAAGAGCTCCAGAGAAATCGAGAGACTTTCTTCTGTAGGATCTAATCGATATTAGAAAAGAGATTAACATCGCGATTAACGGTTGGATTAGAGTTTTCTCCATCCTTTTTGCCTTTTTGGGGGAGAATAGATTTGGCGACAGTTACGTTTGAGGAATGAACGGCGTATGTAGCAGATGAATTCCAAATCAAACACCCCAGACGTCGTCCTAACTCCTAACTTCCCTTAAATCGGTATCAATATTAATAATTATTAATGATTTAAAGATTAGCCTACTGTATTGTAGATTTTTTTTCCATATCAGAATCACTGCACCAATAATTAATTACTAATTGTTAATAATTCTGAAGATAACGAATCTTTTTAACCTACTTTTGTTTTTTTGGTGGTCAACAAATTATAGGGACGAGAGTAAATTTGAATTTCCCAACCATGTGATTACCCTCCATCATTTTCAACCAAACAAAGAGTTCCGCCGTCTATGTACGTATTACTTATTAATGATTTTAAGTGTTTTTTTTTTAAAAATTTTCCTTTGAAAATGTCAAAATGATGGAGAATGCTAGTTATACTTACTCATTCTGAATTTTTTATAAAATTAAGAATGCTTTTGATTCTCAACAAATTCTTTTATTTCACAATAAAGTTTATAAATCTTACGATATTACTAACTCTTTTTTAAATTTTTTACCAAAAAAAATATTTTTCACAAATAGTAAATTTGATACTCTTTTTTTTCTAACCATTTCCTTGCAAGACAGTCTTCACCTAATCACCGGCCTCTGTCTTTTTCAGTGCCTCCAAATTGTTCAACACACAGAAATCCAGTTAATGTGTTTGTCGGGTTAAATACAATTAAATGTCATATTCCAAGCCTAATTTTCTTCTTCTAAACATGAAATTAATTTAACGCATTCCATATCCACACTTCCCTAACACGTTTTTTGTATGTTTAACCCCGTGAGTAATATTAAAATGACAGTAACATGGTTAATAATTGCAGACTGTGATTCAACTTATATAGATGATAATATTTATTCCTTCAGTTGAAAGGCTTTATAGAAGGAGATGGACCTAAGTACAAATAATAATATCAAAACTAACCTCTATGTTTTGACTATAATTCTTTCTCTTTGATACAAATCATTTTAATAAACACATTCAATAATATCTAATTCATTTGAGTATTTAACTTATTGATTAATGTATAATTTCCTTATTAAAAAAATATGAATTCAAATCCCCTTCTCTCCGAAAAAATAATAATAATAATAATACCGAAGAAGCTGCCTTAGAGACTTTAGAAAGATCAACTATGAACTATTTTCCAAGTTGCAAGCTTGAATCATCCTTGTCTTCCTTTTTGTGCTTTTTTGGAATAAGATGTGAGGGCATGGCGACTCACGGGCTTTAAAAAAATGATAAATAGAGGCAAAAAGATTAAAAAAGGATAAGCAAAAATGTTGCCTTGTACAAGACGAGTGCAGAGATAATATACAGGTGGACAAAAGGTTAGCCAAACCTCCCTCTACCCCTTCCTCTTCCCCTTCCCC
>NW_018397256.1:8482732-8487126 GCF_002168275.2 Theobroma umbraticum | reverse complement strand
CACAAATTGGCTAGTGCACTGGTGTTTCTTGACTATTAAATATAATAACAGGCATCTCCTAATAATGTGCCTTTTTCTTGATGCCTTCTAATTGATAATTCTGTTTGCAGGTAGGAGAGGCTGCATTGTCTGTCTTACATAGCATGGTTTCTGCACATTCGGACTTAGATGATGCTGGTGAGATAGTTACTCCAACTCCAAGGGTAAAACGGATTTTGTCAAGTCCACGTTGCCTTCCTCATATTGCACAGGTATTTTTTTTTTAATTGATAATTTAGTCACGCCTTCAGATTTTTCAAATAGGAAGTTGCAGAATCACTTTTTACTTTTGCAGGAAAGATTTGTAAGATATGCTTCTGTTGATAAATGGAATAATCCATCTGTGAAGTGTTTTACTTATGCAGTTGCATCTGTTTCTTTTTCCTTGAAAGGCTATGCTTTCTGGTGAGCCAAGTATTGTAGAGGCTGCTGCTGCTTTGCTGAAGGCTGTTGTTACCAGAAATCCCAAGGCCATGATCCGTCTATACAGCACAGGTGCATTTTATTTTGCCCTGGCATACCCTGGATCCAACCTCCTTTCGATTGCTCAACTCTTCTCGGTAACTCATGTACATCAAGCTTTTCATGGTGGTGAAGAAGCTGCAGTTTCCTCTTCATTACCCCTTGCTAAACGTAGCGTCTTGGGTGGACTTCTCCCTGAATCTTTGCTGTATGTATTGGAGCGTAGTGGACCACTTGCATTTGCTGCAGCAATGGTTTCTGACTCTGATACTCCAGAGATCATTTGGACTCACAAAATGCGAGCAGAAAATCTGATCCGTCAGGTGAATCAGATTTTTAGTTTGCTATATCTGATACATCAGGTCTTAACTTTGCACTTTCACTTGCATGGATATTGGCAGGGCAGAACTAGGAATTTTCTTTAGGGACCTATATGCAATTTAAGTATAGTCTATAGATAATGATGTAATATAAAGTAGCTTGATGCCTTATTGAATCAATTCTCTCATCTGGGGATGAGCATTCGGTCGGTTCAGTCTTAAAATTTTAAAAATTAAATTAATTGAACTTCCCTAGAAAATAATCAAAATCGACCGAACTATAATAAAAAACCGAAAATAGCCAAAACCAGCTTATCTCGGTCAGTTCTAATATGTATATTATAAAAATATTAATAATATTTGTGTTATTTTATATTTATATATGATATCTATTTATAATTTTAAAATATGAACAATATTTTTATATTAAAAATATATTTAAAAATAATATTCTCAATGATCGATTTTTCAGTCTGTTCGGTTGTAAATTTTGGATATAAAAAATCAACTAAAATAACGAAATACATTTCTTGTCCTAACTGATTAATACCAAAACGAAAAAATTGAACTGAGTTAGCCTAATTCGATTGATTCAGTCAATTGTTTTGGTTTAAACTGAAATATGCTCACCCCTTCTCACATCAATGGTTTGTTATGTTAAAGAAATTACATTTGCAAATTTATCGTTTATTGACAAACAGACAACTAGGGTTTTAAAGAAAAATAGATTAACTAATTTATATAGTAGAAAATTAGAAATTTTACGTGTGTGTGTGTGTGTGAGAGAGAGAGAGAGAGAGAGAGAGATCCTTTTCTTCTCCTTTACTTTTTGTTTCTTTTGCATATAAGTTGTTCCCTCTTTTCTCCTTTGCAACTTATTGTTTTTCTGAATGCATGAACCCAATTGTGTTCAGAAAAATGCACATCAGAAACTACTTAGCCGAACTATAGCTAGAAGAATAATATCTTTTGAGGCCAAATATAAAGGACAAAGGCTGCAATGTTACTTGGTAACCCTGCAACTGATACATTTTTTATTCCTTTCCAAAGGTTTTGCAGCATCTTGGTGATTTCCCCCAGAAATTGTCACAACACTGCCATTCTTTATACGAGTATGCTCCTATGCCACCAGTGACTTATCCGGAGCTCAGAGATGAAATGTGGTGTCACCGTTATTATCTTCGAAATTTATGTGATGAGATCCGTTTTCCAAACTGGCCAATTGTTGAGCATGTAGAGTTTCTACAGTCCCTGCTAGTAATGTGGCGAGAAGAGTTGACGCGAAAACCAATGGATCTTTCTGAGGAAGAAGCTTGCAAAATATTAGAGATTACCTTGGAAGAAGTATCTAGTGATGATGCTGATCAGAAGTATTCTCATGAGGTGACTGGAGAGATTTCTAGCATATCCAAACAAATTGAGAACATTGATGAAGAAAAGCTTAAGCGACAATATAGGAAACTTGCAATGAAATACCATCCTGATAAAAATCCTGAAGGGAGGGAGAAATTTCTTGCTGTACAAAAGGCTTATGAGCGACTTCAGGTAGATGTTTGCTACTGAGCTCATTGCATACTAACTTGCTTGTATCAAATTAATGAAAGTAGAAGTTTTTGAATAACTTATTCTATGTATCCTCAATTCATCGTATTCTTTTAATTTGCAAGACAATTTACTTCATATTTCTCTTTATATAGGCTACAATGCAAGGTCTGCAGGGTCCTCAGCCTTGGAGGCTGTTGCTTTTGTTGAAAGGACAATGCATCTTGTACAGACGATATGGAGATGTGTTGGAACCATTTAAATATGCTGGTTATCCCATGTTACTCAATGCAATTACTGTTGACAAGGAAGATAATAATTTTCTTTCCTCAGATAGAGCACCTCTTCTTGTTGCAGCATCCGAGCTTGTTTGGCTTACGTAAACTCCCTCCTGCCAATATAAACTTTTGTAAATTTAGTTTTACTAGTTAAATTTGACTTGGAGATTTCATTGCTTCATACCTATTTTCTTTTTAATGTTAGGTGTGCATCTTCCTCATTGAATGGTGAAGAACTTGTAAGAGATGGTGGGATACAACTTCTTGCAACACTTCTTTCTCGTTGCATGTGTGTTGTTCAACCAACTACTCCTGCAAACGAACCATCTTCTATCATCGTTACAAATGTGATGCGAACCTTTTCTGTCCTGAGTCAGTTTGAGACTGCCAGGATTGAGATGCTTGAGTTTCCTGGACTTGTTGAGGACATAGTGCACTGCACTGAACTTGAGCTTGTACCTGCTGCTGTTGATGCTGCCCTCCAGACTATTGCTCATGTTTCTGTTTCCTCTGATTTGCAAGATGCCTTGATAAAGGCTGGAGTGCTATGGTAAATCAGCTTACCTTTCAGTCTATTTGATCCATGTTGTGCTATGAGTTACATGCGTGTTTGCACCATTGTTAGTTAATTTATCTGTGGCCACATTAGTCTGGTTAGTACTTGTTCTGTTCTTACATAGTTGCACTATTCACAATATTTTCTTTGCATCTGCTGTCAAACCACATTTAGGTAGCGTTTGGTACGAGGGAAGTGAAAGCACATTACCTGCAATGTGTTCAATTAAATTACATTGCAGTGTTTGTTTTGCAACAGACCACTGAAATGCAATATTGCAATACAATTACATTACAGTCGAGGGATGTAATGTAATTGCAGTCCAAAACCAATGCAATCACATTACATTGCACTCTGCAATGTTATTAAAGATATTTTTACCCTTTAACTTTATTACTTTGTTAAAAACATTGTATAATGTTATAATTAAAATAAAAAAAATAAAATAAAATATATAATATAAGAATAAGAAATTAAAATAAAATAAAATATAAGAAATTAAAATTTATATAAGTAAAAAAATTAAAATAAAATATATAATATAAAAAATTATATTAAAGAAATGAAAACAAAATATATGACATTAAAAATATATCTAAGAAATGATATTATATAAAAATTAACAAGAAAAAATATTTTAATAAATAGGGGTAATATTGAAAATTAATATTACATTCTCAATAAAGTACTTGTAAACCAAACGTTGCAATGTTAGTTTTTCTGCATTTTAATCATTATTTTGCTTGTATACAAACGTTGTAATATTTTTTTCCTTGCAATCATACTTGCAATGACGTTGCTTGTAATCACATTGCATTGTCAAGTACCAAACGCCTCCTTAGTCTTTCCATTACTCTGTCTATTGAGGCAATTGTTTTCCTTTTGCTTGAAGTCAATTACTCCCCTAAATTACCATGGAACATCCTCTTCAATTTAGAAAATTATAGAAGACTTAGAGCCTGTTTGGTATTGGGATTGATCTGCATTTGATTGCAATCATCAAATTTGATTGCCAAATGCAATGCCAGACAAGACACAAAATTCTGATTAAAAATCCCGATTCCAGTGAATTTGTTCCCAATCATAAGAGCAGATAGGAATTTTACGATTGTGATTGCTTATTGAAGCAATCGCAATGCCAAACTGGGGCTGAATAGTTGGCCTTTTGTTGTCTGCAGCTGCACATATGGGTGATTT
>NW_018397256.1:8482324-8482632 GCF_002168275.2 Theobroma umbraticum | reverse complement strand
ATATATAGATATATATCTAACTATATATAAACCTGTATTAATATGAAATTAACTATTATCTATTTTAAATGATATATTTTTATAAGTTTATATATATATATATACACACATATATATATGAGATACTAAATATCCTACATATATATTAATATGTTATAATTATTACACTCATATTTTTATGTTAGCTTATAATAAATTTTATTTATCTGATTACATTTAATAACTTTATTAGTAGTTATTACTTTAATTTTTATAACATATTGTTTGCAATTAGTTATTAGTTATACAAGTAATATATATATATATAT
>NW_018397256.1:8482119-8482201 GCF_002168275.2 Theobroma umbraticum | reverse complement strand
GTAATATGACATTATGTTTTACAATGATTATATTCATATAAGATAATTCTAAATAGAAGTAAGTACGTCATTCTTTACGATT
>NW_018397256.1:8481939-8482109 GCF_002168275.2 Theobroma umbraticum | reverse complement strand
ATTAAATAATATCTTTAAAAATATTAATTTATTACACTTTAATAATGTTTCATAAGATAAAATGTTATAAATATATATAATTATATAAATATTATATATATATATTTATTTTTTATATAAATATTACTGTAACTTATAATAAGTTTTACTTATATAATTATACACACTTA
>NW_018397256.1:8481380-8481570 GCF_002168275.2 Theobroma umbraticum | reverse complement strand
TAAGTATGGTGAAATTTTGATTTATTTCGTTATGGATTCTTGAACTGTTGCAGGGTATTAATTATTGACAACTGAAAGTTTATTGAGTTGGAGATAGGTTTTGTTTCTAATTACAGTGGTTTAGTGAATGGATTATGATTAATTAGGGAGATGAAGATTTGAGGTTGTTGAGTTTGGGATCCAAATATTT
>NW_018397256.1:8472188-8481280 GCF_002168275.2 Theobroma umbraticum | reverse complement strand
CTGAACACCAAGTATCAAATTCAATGTTTCCTTTTCTACGAATCCCTCAATGATTGTTCCCAAGAAGAATGAAAGGAAGATATCAAAGAAATGAAATTCTCTTAATGCCTGTCAGAGCCAACAAGAAGAAAGAGTCCATAGCACATCTTAAATGTGTCCACTATGGAAAAAGTGGTCTAGGTGCAAAAGGGTTTCACTTCATATCTTGTTAAAGTGGCATCTATATCACATAAATTTTCTATGATAATACTGATTCATCATCTACATTAAACAATAGATTTTATACCAATAGGTGTTAACAGCTTGATTATTGTAGTCAACAACAAACATTACAGCCACGGGCTCTCTGTCTACTCCTTTGTTACTCTTAGATTAGATGTTAAGCCTATATAGTTACCAAAGCTCCTAAAAAGAGCGGGAACAAATTCTGAAAGAAAAATTCTTAAGTAGTACACAAAGAAGAAAAAACAATGGCAATGCAAGTGGGATATAAGATTAAATACAAGACATTTAAAAAGCTTGAGAATGCTCACAAGATGATCTGCCTTGTTGGACAAGCCTACTGCTCAAAGGTGCCTCGATTTGCAACTTCTCAAATGGGGGAGGACCACCAGTACCACTTTGAGATGACCTTAATGATGAACGGGAGAAACCTGAATATTTTTGGTTCATCTCCCATTCTTCATAAAGCGATTGAACAACACCTCCTAACAAATTTACCACTTTAGGGTTCAAACATAATATGCCACCGTGTATGATGGCTTTATTTTCCAAACGAATCTGCAAACCAGAATTTAAATATAGTAGTAAGAAAATTCATCAAAAGTTACAGGTTAAGTACATATAATATCATTTAGAATTGCCAGAGAGAGTCAACAGATTACAGAGGATTATGCCATGTATACAGTATTTCGAGAACAAATATATTTATATGATTGTCGCATGTCCAATTAAGGAAGTCGAAATCGAATTACTATGCGTGGTAAGCATATAGACGGGTTTCAAATTCTGCAAAAATTATTCTAACAAAACAAGCATAGCTCAGTGGAACTGACAAGTAAGAATACCTTAGTACCAGGAACCACATTGTCGGGAATTGCTGGAACATGAGAGTACTCAATGGCAGTTATCTCACTATGTCCATCGGTAAGACACAATCTCAGCAAACGTAAACTACTCGAATTCCCCGAAAATTCGGATATGCTGCTTCTAGATATATCCCTTACTGACGAAATCTAATGAAAAGATTTCAAAAATCAATTCAGAATAAGCTAAAGCAAAATCCAAAAGAAAAAGGGGAAGGACGTTTACCTGGAGGACTTTGGGACCAACAACAAATGAAGATTTTCGGAGGTTCGGGTCGGGTAAGGATTTGCCTCCGATGGATCTAAGGTCCATGTTAACGAGCTCCGATTCAACCAAATCGGCAACCGAACAAGTGCCCACATCGTCGGATAAAGCGGTGTGAATTACTATGAGAGCTTTGACTTGGTCCCAATCGCCGAAACACCAGCCTCTGGCCCTTAGGGCTTCTACGACGGCTTCGGTGGAAGCAGAAGTTGTGCTCTCCTCCATTCTTGTTTCTTTAGCGCCTTTGATTTTGCGTCGCAGTGTAATAAAAAGGGGTCGATTCGGTTCGGACACGAAGAAAAATCTGAACAGGCCTATTCGGGTTATATACAATTTGGGCCGTGCAGACCTAAAGCTGAGCTCAACAAAATTTCGGGCTCAGTTCGTCTAATCCTATTGGGTCTAAGCTTCGTTTGTGGAGCTTCTGTGAGATGAGAATTTGTGTTTGCGTATGCTATTAGTATTACCCTTTTTACTCAAAAAATAGCCGTTAATTTATTTATTTACAGCATGAAATCGGTCAATTTTCCGCTCACTGTCATAATTAATAAATTAATATAATGTTTAATTACTGGCTCCATCTGTTCATTATACTAAGTACTTTTAAATTGCTTTTTTATGAAGAAATAAAAAAAAATAAGTCACCAGATTCCATTTAATAATGAAAAAAGTAATTTACAAAAAACGATTTAAAAGTACTTACAATGAAAAGATTTCATTATAAAAAAGCAATTTTAAAAAGCATAGAAAGGCAACTTAATTACTCGCTCAATCTATTCATTATAAGTACTTTTAAATTGCCTTGTTATGGTGAAATCAAAACAATTAAAAAATTTCCCATATATACATGTTGCCCCCAGGCTCAGCCAACAGGCAGTTGTCTCTACCCTGTACCGTCCCTGGCCTTTTCGTTCCTAGAAAAAATCGAAATCAACAATGCAGATGTGAACACTTTCTCTTGATCTTGTAATTGATCCTTTGCTTACAATGCCAGCAGATTCCATTCTTCCATAAAAGACTTGTAGCATCATTCCAAGCTGTACATTGTATATATTCCTAACCTCCCTGTCATGCTATTCAATCTCATGGAGCTTACTTTTAAAATGAAAGTTTCTAAAATCTATGTCTTCAATGTTTTTCTACTCTTGTCATTCTTCAGGAGCTCGGAAGCCAATTCTATAGCGTTCATTTCAAATCTACAATCAGGTGACAACCAGGCAGCTTAAATTATTATTACGATGTAGTTTTTCTCGAGGTATCCGAATGCAAAATATTTGATTACGTCCTGTTTGTTGACAATCATGATTGCGGGTCATGATTTTGTGCAGCTAACGCTTGCGCCATTGTAAACTGTGGTCAAGGGACTTGTCACGCAGATAGTTCATTGCTTGGCTTTGAATGCGACTGCTATTCTGGCTGGAAGAAGTTCCGGATTGGTCCTGTCGAGCTTCCCCCCTGCATCATTCCCAACTGTGAGCTTGTCAGCCTTTACTTCTTTTCCTTCAGCACTGATTTTTCCTGTTTGGGTTAGATTTATTTATGTAGTTTCTAAACGATATATATATGTAGGCACACTCAACTTTGGCTGCGGCACAGGGAGCCCTTCAGCGCCGTCGCCGCCCCCACCGTTGTTTAATTTGTCCAACCGTATGCTTCAAGGACAACCTTTTTTTAATAATTCAACTTCATGATCAGTGATTACCTTTCTTGTGCATGAATAAATATTTTGTAGTGCTATTAACTAAGCTTTAACGGGTTATTTACTTATTATTTATGTAGCTTGTACCTTTGCTTGGTGCGGTGATGGGACCTGTAAGACAAATGGGACTGGCTACGAATGCGATTGCGATGCAGGCTCTGATAATTTGCTGAATATGACAGCCTTACCCTGCTTCAAGGACTGTAATGTTCTTAGTATATAATTTTTTTTAAAGTTCAAGTTGTGTTCATAACAGAAGGAACTGAATTGCACCTCTGGTCAGTCAGAAGAAGATTTTGCTCTGATAGTTTTAGGTTGCAAAATATCATTACAAGATCCTCCCAAAAGAGATTACCCTGAAATCTATACAATTGATACAGCCCCCGACTGCAAAAACACCCCATATCCTGGACATCATAAACACAAAAACCTCCGCACATTCATAAAAACATCC
Organism: Theobroma umbraticum; assembly: GCF_002168275.2. NCBI lineage: Eukaryota > Viridiplantae > Streptophyta > Magnoliopsida > Malvales > Malvaceae > Theobroma > Theobroma umbraticum. The sequence continues at coordinate 8,477,777 of NW_018397256.1, read as the reverse complement.
CAGCATCTTAAACCCAGAACAACAATCCCAAAAAACCAGACAGTATCTCTGTTCAAAGAGCTGAACCAACAAAACCAAATCTGATCCAAAAGACAAAAGTGGATCCTGACAAAGGAACAAAATACACGAAAATTACTTAGTATATATGGTTAAGCAATCTCTTTCAGGTCAATGGTATCAGAATTCAGAATTACTTTTAGGTTTCATTCTAGCTAACAAAGTAATCTGTATTACAAACAAAACGCGAAAACTGTCATATTTAATATTGTTTATGGTTAATAGCTTGTTTAAGAAATTCGCTTCATTTGCTTTACTCCTTCAATGCTTTGCTTCGCTTCAGGTTCTCTGGGAGCGGATTGCCATGGTCTTGGGCTTGGCACGCCACCACCACCTGATCAGCCATCATCTTCTCACGGTAATTATGACTCCAAACTAGCAATGGCTGACACCATCTCACTCACTGCGTATGGCGTCATCTTATATCATTTACATAATAACATAATACGTGTTTTTATAATTTTGTTCTCTTTTAATGTAGGATTAAGAGAACACGGAACGGCTTCCCCGATCGAATATAGTTTGACACTGTTAATTTTAGCTCCTATGTTTCTTCCATGGCTATGAGGGAGATCAAGACGTGAGTCATGTCTTGTGACTCATTTTGCTAAGTGGACCATGTATGTGATGCTATGATGGTACTACATCTACTGCTCCCACTGTAGGGATAGTCAATTAGAGGCCGGTTACCCAGGGGAAAGGAAAGACAGGATCCGGTTGAAGCATAGACTAAGATCCAATATCAGAATTGCTGGACCCATAGATCTACTTATAGCCCAATCGTGTGCTTTCCTGTTTGCATTTGAATGGTTCCAACTTTGACCAAAGAAAGAATGGAATGATTCAATTTCATCCATACATCAAATAATTGATGCATTGAGGCATTAAAGGCTCTTACCAAAAAGGAAGGCACATAATTTCAGGATAGAAGCAGGATAGGTCCACTAAGTTAAAGCGAGTAAATGGCAATACGCCAATGTGTTGAAGATTACAGGTCTCCCTATCCCGTATGGAGTTCAATAATAGGACTAATTATTTCCTAAATTATATCAATTGAGTCGATTTTGATTAAATGTTGTAAATTTTTCTTTTAACTAAAGATTTAATCACAGGAAGTGAAAAGATTAGAGTGAGCAAGACTTAAGGCTAGGTTGAAAATTAGCTTCCCATTGTCCTTCTACAATCTTCAAAGCCCAAAACGTCCTACCGACCACCATAATAGGATACCCAGTTTTAATTCTTTGCAAAGGAAAGAAGTACTAAAAATAAACAAATAAAGAAATTTGGTAAGTTGGATTATTAAGTAAGAGTTTTAGATATTTATATCATCATGTGTTACGAAATATAATGATATTTTCAAATTAAAAAGAGAATTTTTTTGAAAAATATTTTCTATTCAAATTTAATTTTTATTTTTAAAAAATAATACATTAATCAATAAGTTAAGTTAAATGTTCAGTTGCTATCAACCAATTTAATTCTTTATTTAAATTCTAGATATTTTCTACATCATGTATAACAAAGCATTGCTTGAATTCATCTTCAAACGCAGAGTATATGTAACAATTTTTCTGTACTTAAAGAAAATAATTAATTTTGTTTAACTAAAATGCCCAACATCTCTAGCTTTCACCGTCTCTTTCCTTCATTTTCTCGCATGTCATTCCCTCACGAATCAACTGATGTTCAGTCTCTCTCTTTCTAGAACCCATTTTTCGGTGGTCGGTTGCTAACGTCGACCGCCGTCGCTATAGGTGCAAAAAAAAAAAAAACACGTTTCTCCTCTATCTTTCAATCGATTTAATTTTTCCTCAAATCATATCTTTTTCTTTTCCCTTTTTTCTCTTTTTTTTTCTTCCAAAAACACTTGGATCTAGCCACGGATTGGTGAAAATCGTCGTTGTAGAAAACAGTTTCTTCTTCCCCTCCTTTCCCTCTTTCTTTTTATCAGCTCACTTCTTAGGAAAATGAGAAGAAAGGAAGAAAAAGGGGAACAAAAAAGAGTTTGTCACAGACAACGATCGATAGGGGAAAAGGGGAAAGAAAAAAAATGGAAAAAAAGAAGGAAAAAGAGAGGCAGAACAAACTTGCCCGTGACGATGGAAAGTGGACACAGAGGTAGGATTTAGTCAAAGAAGACAAAGAAAAAGGGCTATGAGAAGGAGAGCTGGCGACTAAGGTTGGTGAGAGGATCTTTAATTAATTTAATTATAACAAAATCAAAATCTCATTTAATTCTTTAAAATTAACTAATTTAATTATAAAAGGTTATCAAACTTGTGTTTTGATATATGTATAGACAATTTTAAAAATTGGCGACACATTTTTAATAGACTGCTCATCATCGAAGTAATCACTTTCCGCATGTAATAACTCTGGGTTGAGCTACACCTCTGCAGCTTTAGGGCATGCAAGCCTGTTATTACACTTGCTCCACACCGTGAATAAATCGGAGAGACTTCCATTTTTGGCTTTGCTAAGTTTCCAAACACTGGCAAAATTCCCTGTCAAACTCTCCATGCAAACACCTTTATCTTACTATGTACATTAAGTTTCCACAGTTTACTCCACGTGGTTTTCTCTAGCGTTCTATCTCTCGTCTCTTCTGTGACCCTGTCCTCTCTGGTTACACCCTGTGCTTCTTGCCCCGTTTGTTACTATATATGCATTAACAGTTTATAGCCACTATGAACTGTGTAATTGTCACATTTATCATAATGCCAGAGCAGTATATATATCAGCAGATTGTAACCTACTCAATGGTAGTGCACAAATGGTCTCCCCATCATCTTTGGTCAAAATTTGGTGAACACTTTCTCTTGCCTTCAATGACATAGATTGTTTATCGATAAGCTCCTACAGCTTCGGTTCTATGTCTATGTCACCGGATACAAATGGATGGTCGAAAGGATTCTTTCTTTGGCATCCATCTTATCTTGTCAGATTGGAATTGATATCGGCCATGCCCAACTCGCCACCGTGCTCCTTAATAACTTCCTTAACTCCCCAACATATCGTACTCAAAAGGTTTGAACATGGTGGCTAAGCTTTATATCTTACGAGTTTGCAGCTGCAATATTTGTTGTGGGGTCGCCATAAAACGGCACAATGAATGGCTTCACCAAACAACCCAGCTGTGATCACAAAAAAGACTTCGTGCCAATGAAAAGGAATCCTCACGTTCCCATGTCTGGTAAACGAGGATGATAGAATTTTCAGAAATAAAAAAAAAAGTCTTTCTCATTTTAACAATAGGAGTATTGTAATTGTTAATTTTCAACATACCAACTTTATACATACTATATTTAGTCAATTGCGTTTATTTGGGTCTCCCATATCTTCCATGATTATGCGACCAAAATCAAGAAAGTTACAAAGAGTAATGCACAAGAATAGAAAAGGTCATAATCCGTTTTACCTAACAAGAGAAATCACTTTTTGTCTAATGAGGCAATTATATAATTCTCAACAAGAGAAAGAATTCTCAATGACCGCTTTTACCTTGATTAATTTGTCATGTTAAGTTGTATGGGCGACCATCGGTTCAAGGAAAAACTTATCAACACGAAACATCTTGAAAGTCTTTTGTCCTACAGACTGGTCTTCTAGTCTAGTCTGCTTAGCTATTATTTATTTATTTTTATGTTTATGAATTATGATTCGACTCTATATGGGTAAGTTCACAAGATTCCATCATATACCCTGGTAGGTTTGATGGCAGAAATAAACAAATATTTTACGTAATTAAAAAGAAATAAAGTACACTTAATTTCTTTGACCTCAAAAATCAATATATATAGTCACTGGAAGTCAACATGAAGGACCCAATGCATCGAGAAATTAGGTAAACAAGAAATTCATGTTTTAGCTTAAATTTCAGGGGCATCAGGCAAATGTAGTTGTTTAATTTAGGTGGAACTAAAACCGTCTTAAAAATTTAATGCATGTTTCCGAACCCATTTAAAGTCCCAATTATTGGTTGCATGCGATATCACTTGTCTCTTTTAATTATGAAATCAAATAATTAAACTGCTTCATAACGAGTTTGGTTTTTTTCATTACTGTCTCATTCATTGAGATCGGCTCTAACAGATTTTCTGCATGCGAAAATTAATGGAACGTTTTCTAGGGATTTGCTTCTTCTAAACTCACACATGAAAGCTACCTCACCTTCTACATTTTTTTTTTTTTGGGGAGGGTGGGGGTAAGCAGTATTTCATAAAGTCATGATAGTATGGCTTAACAGGGATTTTAAATTTACAAACTGCTTCTTTCAATAAATAGTAGTCATAAAGCATTTTAGTGAGGTCATTTAATAGTTAATTATACGCAAAAAGCAACTCAAATCTTTTATCATTTCAACAATTTATACATAAATTACAAATTTATGATTAAAATTAATTGTATGCCATCTCATAATTTTGAAAAAAAAATGAATAATTGAATACATTGTTTTATAATTGCTGATCTTCATATATCATTGCACTCATCTATATAATTGTACAATTTTTAGTACTTTACTCTCTGCTTTTCATATAGTGGTTATTCCTTTTGATTTATAAATGTGACATTTAATTCTTACTTTAACAATCATTAAGGAAGCTAATAGTTAGATAATTAAACTTAATAAATATAAAGTGTTTATAGATTTTGGCAAAATGGAGGCTAATTCACATTGCATTTTTTTAGTTTTAAGTATAAATTAAAGACTTTGCAATTCTTTAGGTATCACCAATACAATGAACCCTATTTTACTAACATTTTCAATTTACTGTAATTAAATCTAATTCATAAATTGGATTGTTTTGATTAAACTTGTACAATAGTTCAATGCCTTAATAAACTAAATAAGACTATAATATTCAAATGCATATCTAAACAAAAGCTTAAAGATCTCTTATGCTTAGTTTTTAATTTATTCATTTTCCTTGTTTCTCTCTGCAAATTTCATAAATGTAAAGATATTCAATTCAATTTATTCACGAGAGAAGCCAAATAGAATAACATATTCACATTACCTTATTTCTAGTTAGTAGTTACTTACTATTGCACACAGTTTGGGAAAAAAACTGTGAAGGGCAAACTTTTACTTGATAAAAAGAAAGAAAAAGAGGAAAAATAAAATTAAAAAAGAAATGGTTTCGTTACAAAAATAGAAAGAAAGTTAAACAACTCCTTTGGCATTGCCTTGTTCCTCTGCCGGTGAACAGTATTGAGAAATTCTCCCTTTCCCCAACCGTTTCGATTTCAAACCATCAGGCATTAATTTGCAGCCGCACTCGCAGGTCTACGAATCGAAACCCAATCCCTTCTATCTTCATCAACCACGTGTGTAGTCGCCAGCTACTGCTACCATCAAATCAAAGATTATGCCCTTAAATTAACACCTGTCACAATCTAAGAGCGAGTATGAACGTCTTAAATACGCGACGGGTTGTCCCGCCATTTTGTATTTGTCTTTCCCGCGGCTATTAATGAGCCTTCCCTGCTCAACTTTAACGTATCCAACGGATTCAGAGAAAAAAAAAAAAA
>NW_018397256.1:8470910-8472088 GCF_002168275.2 Theobroma umbraticum | reverse complement strand
AGTTACTTCCATGGCACTGCAATTAGAGCCACCTTAACAGAATACCACAACCAGTCAACCACAAAGCAAGTGCACGAGGTGTATGAACCATTGCTTACCATATAAAGATCAAAAGCACCAGTCTAAAATACTGCTCAAAAATTAAATTATTTACAACTTCCAATCGCAGTTTCTATCTGGATCATAGGATGAGAAACATAAAAGCCACGCAAATTGATCTTAGTAAAACGAGCCATTAATATTCCCATAAAATCAATGATTTCCAAAGTTGTTACACCAAGAATTAATCTCACTCAAGCTGCACAATGGTACAGCCCTGAAATAACTAAAAACTAGATAATAAATGCAAGATGTCCTGCACTCAATGCGCTGAAACTACTAGTTATCCTGTCATGGAAAGGATGAATCACAAAAGTGAGACTGCATTACATGAAGCCTGCAGCAACTGATTCCAGAATTTAGATGGATGAGACCCTTGGGACATCAACAGGGAATCTATCGATCTCATCCATCCATGGGTTTTTCTCCTTAGCTGGATTCACTGTCCTCAAAGCCTTCCACACTGCACTGTTACACTTGAATCCGGAACCAAATGCTATTTGCCATGTTCTATCCCCCTTCCTAATCCTACCCTTAGCTTCTGAATAAGCCAATTCATACCAAAGAGAACTGCTGGAAGTATTGCCAAATCGGTAAAGAGTCATTCTTGATGGTTCCATGTGCCACTCAGACAGCTGCAAATTCTTCTCCAGTTCGTCTAAAACAGCTCTTCCTCCAGCATGAATGCAGAAATGCTCAAAAGCTAGCTTGAAATCTGGAATGTATGGCTTAACTTTCATTTTAAATAGTTTCTTCCCAACCAATGTACCAAAGAAAAGCAGCTGCTCAGACATTGGCAAAACCAGAGGTCCCAATGTGGTGATGTTGGTCTTTAAAGCATCACCAGCAACTGCCATCAGATCCTTTGACAATGTAACACCGACCTTCCCTGCAGAGTCTTCTTCCTGGGTAACACAGGAAAAGCACTTATCATCAGCACCCTTGTGAGTGCGCACAGTGTGAACCAATTCATATTTGGATCTTCTTCTGTCAGAGCGTTTGTTCGAGAGCAATATTGCAGCGCCTCCCATCCTAAACAAGCAGTTTGAAACAAGTTTTGAGCGATCATTCCCAAAGTA
>NW_018397256.1:8469487-8470810 GCF_002168275.2 Theobroma umbraticum | reverse complement strand
TTCCTTCGTTTGTGAATTTTTGCTATAATGTGTAACCTGCAGTTCCCAGTGGGTCGGATCCACCGTCTACTAAAGTCAAGGACCACCGCGCATGGGAGAGTAGGAGCCACTGCTGCTGTTTATTCTGCTGCTATCCTGGAATATTTGACTGCAGAGGTGTTGGAGTTGGCTGGAAATGCAAGCAAGGATCTTAAGGTGAAACGTATTACCCCCAGACACTTGCAGCTTGCCATCCGTGGTGATGAGGAACTTGATACCCTGATCAAGGGAACCATTGCTGGCGGTGGTGTGATTCCACATATCCACAAGTCACTCATTAACAAGTCATCCAAGGACTAGACCATAATGGGTTATTGCTTGTAGAGATTGGCCAAGTCTCTATCTGAGCTGCATTTCCTTGGTGTGAGCCTGAGACTAAAATTATAAATTTGCTAGGTTCTGATATGACAGTTAGGTCATGCATTATTGTGTTTAATTAATTTGTTGACACTTATGTCTAATCTTCTTTCAGCTGCTGGACTTGGTTTGTTTTTTTTTTTTTTCTTTTTCATTTCTTCTCCTTTTCCAATATATATACTGTCAATATTGGCATTGGCATATTATTTAGCAGATTGACATAGTGGCTGTTGCGTGGTTAACATATATGACCAGCTTTAGGGTTATTGATGTATTGTTTGGAAGACGTTATTTTGAGATTAGCAAAGAATATCAGGAAATTATCATGTATCCTTGAGCTGCTTTCATTTTGCCTGATTTTTACTTTTAATTTTTTAAATCTGGAATGGCTGAGCATGGCATACAGAATAAGCCTAAATCATCAGGTCTCTCTTTGTGATCACTTTGGTAAATTTTGAGCCAGTTCGTAGACAAAATTTTGGACGCAATGCAAGCGCAGAAACATGCAACTACACAATGGTTCCTCGTTGGTATTGTAGTCACTTAAGCTACATAATCTCGCCTGTTGTTTACTCCCAGAGGATTAGTTATCGTGTTATTCTTGTTTAAAGATATGTGACCTTCACAAACCAATGGCATAGAACATTTCACAGCGGAGGCTTGCACAATTTGACAACCATTTTCCAATGAATGAGGACAAAGAAACCCTTTATGCTTTCAGTCCCTAGCTTCCGCTCATATTACCAGATTAACACGAGTACAAGGGATGTGTTATGTACTTACCATCATGCTTTGCTGAGAAGCATCTAAGTGGGGTTTCAGGATTCGTTAAACTTCAGCTTCCTGATGGAAAACAGTGGCCTGTGCGATGTGTTTATAGAGGAGGCAGAGCTAAGTTCAGTCAGGGTTGGTATGAATTTACATTGG
>NW_018397256.1:8456347-8469387 GCF_002168275.2 Theobroma umbraticum | reverse complement strand
TAATTGGTTATGCCATTAAAGTATAAAACTCCCCACGATTTAGTCAGACTTTTAGCTAGTAATTTCATCTGTGATTCCTTTCTTGTTATTTATTGCATTTTGATTGCTTTGAAGATGTCAGGGAAAATTACGTATAATGGACATGGACTAAAGGAATTTGTTCCTCCAAGGACGTCTGCTTATGTCAGTCAACAGGACTGGCATGTGGCAGAAATGACTGTGAGGGAAACACTAGAATTTGCAGGACGGTGTCAAGGTGTTGGATCTAAATATGGTAAGCATTGAGAAATCATCTTTATGTCCATAAGTCATTATTCCTCATTGCTTACTTATGCATACTTGCAAAAGATATGCTTTTGGAACTTGCAAGAAGAGAAAAGAATGCTGGGATAAAACCTGATGAAGATCTTGATATCTTTATGAAGGTAAGTGAGATGTGTTGCCAATTTTACATGGATTGTTATTTGTTCATCCTATTAGTTCATTACAGCTAAGAGTTAATAATGGTGACACTTGTTATTTCTAGTCGCTAGCTTTGGGGGGAAAGGAGACAAGCCTCGTGGTAGAATACATCATGAAGGTATTCTCTAGATGCTGATCACTCATCGATGCACGTCCCATTGTGATGTCATATAGTTTTTTTTCCCCAATCAAAGATAAAGATTTTATTAAGTATCAAGTATCTGATACAATATCCTGGCATAACCAAGTAACAAGGAAGACATGAATAAATGACACATTTTTCTTGCTAACTCTACTTCAAGTAGACCTATGTTTCATCTAGCTCTTAAACCATTGAAGCAATTAAGCAAGTTTTACGTTGTTTGTTAATGGTGTTTATATATGACGTGTATAACTGTATTATTAGTTCCAAAATTTTTTCATGGGAGAAATCAGCTGTATAGCTTTATGTAGATGAGCTTTATGAAAATCTAAATTGCTATGTGCTTGATATTCTGAATACCATCTGGTTATTGAAAACTTCAGCTAAGAACTGGGACTTCTTTCGAAGTTACTTAAAAAATAAAACAGAAGAAAAAGGAAAATGTGGAAGCAGGAAACCATCTTCGCTATATGATATGTTTCACCACAATTCGTCCACTACATTCTCATTTTGTAGACTGATCCTGTATCTGCTTCTTTCCAGCAATAGTATTGAATAACCTTATTCATGTGGTATTTGTAGGTTCTGTCTAAATTTTCAGCAATTTGGTTTTCCATTTCAAGCTGCTTTAACTACACTGTATGCTGCTTGGTTAGCTTTAGGGAAACTAGCCAAAAACAAATTTGAAAGTTTAAAGATGCTTGAAGAATTTTAATTAAGAGAGGCTGTTTATGGTTAGATGTAAATCATAGTAAGGGAGTTGAATGGATGGGCCAAGGCTAGTTTCTGCAAATTGATGATGAATTACATCTCAAGTAGAGGCATGAAACAGCAAAGGTTAGGGTTTGTACGAATTAACCTGTTAAATTAACTGATTGGTCTTGTTACTGCCATAGGAAGAGGGTCATTTTCAGAAAATCTGTTTAATGGTAGTATATAGTAGCTACGCTTACTTCTTAATGATTCTTCTGAAGCACTAAAATTCATCTGACAAAGATTTTAGGGCTGGACATCTGTGCTGACACATTGGTGGGAGATGAAATGCTTAAAGGGATATCAGGAGGCCAGAAAAAGCGGCTTACAACAGGTTTATGCAATGTTCTTTTTTCTTCTTGCTGACTAAGAACCTATTTGCCTATCATTCATGCTGATTTGGCAGAAATGTTCGTTCAGGTGAATTACTAGTTGGCCCAGCTAGGGTGTTGTTCATGGATGAGATATCAAATGGGCTTGATAGTTCTACTACTTATCAAATTATTAGATATCTGAGACATTCTACTCATGCACTTGATGGGACTACTGTAATTTCTCTGCTTCAACCAGCTCCCGAAACTTATGAGTTGTTTGATGATGTTATACTTTTATGTGAGGGCCAGCTTGTATACCAGGGGCCTCGTGGAGCTGCCCTTGATTTCTTTGCTTTTATGGGATTTAGTTGTCCTGAAAGAAAGAATGTGGCAGACTTTTTGCAAGAGGTATGGGGCCTAGAACTTGCTTTGTGAACATATAATCTATGGTATTTTATTTGCTCATGTTTTCTGCACACAGATTTTGTCAAAGAAGGATCAAGAGCAGTATTGGTCTGTTCCTTTCCGGCCCTATCGTTACATTCCTCCAGGAAAATTTGCTGAAGCTTTCCACTCCTATCAAACTGGGAAGAATTTGCATGAGGAACTAAGCATTCCATTTGATAGGCGTTATAACCATCCAGCAGCACTGTCAACTTCTCGGTATGGCATGAAGAGGATTGAACTTCTTAAGACCAGCTTTGACTGGCAGATGCTATTGATGAAACGGAATTCATTTATCTACGTTTTTAAATTTATTCAGGTGAGTACTGAAAGTTTCATCTTTCAAAATAGTAGCACACTTCTAGTGATTGGTTTATGTTAAGTTAGGAGTATTGATCTATTAGATCAGTTTGTTTTGTTTTTATCTTCCTGTGATGCCAACTCATTTCAGAACTGAAATTCAATTGAGATTTAATCTGATTTATTAATATCGTCTTTTGTTTGCCAGCTTTTTATTGTTGCCTTAATCTCAATGAGCGTTTTTATGCGGACAGCACTGCATCATGATACAATTGATGATGGAGGATTGTATCTAGGGGCACTGTACTTTTCCATGGTCATTATTCTTTTTAATGGATTTACTGAGGTTTCAATGTTGGTGGCCAAACTTCCAGTTCTTTACAAGCATAGGGATTTGCATTTCTATCCAAGCTGGGCTTATACAATTCCTTCTTGGGTGCTAAGTATTCCAACTTCCCTCTATGAGTCTGGTTTCTGGGTGGCAGCAACATACTACGTGATTGGTTATGATCCTAACATCACCAGGTGATTTTGCTTCCAATGAATATTGGCATTTGTTTTGGCAGTTTTGTGATTCAATATGTCATTTTAATTCTAAACTTTGCAGATTTCTTCGGCAGTTCTTGTTGTATTTCTCTCTGCACCAGATGTCTATAGCTCTTTTCCGAGTGATGGGATCCTTGGGCAGAAATATGATCGTTGCCAACACCTTTGGATCATTTGCTATGTTGGTAGTCATGGCTCTTGGAGGCTATATCATTTCAAGAGGTTAGACAGTCATGTTTGCCATGTATATTTTTAATAATTGGTGATGCTATATGATTATTTACTCTTCTTCAATCTGACAGATCGTATCCCTAGCTGGTGGATCTGGGGTTATTGGGTTTCCCCTTTGATGTATGCTCAAAATGCAGCTTCTGTCAATGAATTCCTTGGGAATTCCTGGGATAAGGTAACATCATTAAGTATTATTTATTGCATTTTGCTTCTTAATCATTTGAGTGCCTGCGGAATGTCCTGTTCATTTGTCATCAAATGGAAATAGTAATGATGTCTGGAGAAGAATAAAATCAACAGAAATAATGGTTGAGCAATTGTTGATAGTAAACATTTGCATGTTGAGTTTGAACTTTTATTCTTCTGATTAATGGGTGAGTTAGAGGTGCAATTTTCACTTCTTTTTCGTTCTTTCAACATTATAATGTTATGGTGATGTCATGAATCATGACCATACATGCCTGAGCTCGTGGCAACTGAGCACTCCATCTATTTATTTAGCTAGCCTTAAGCTTGGTAGCTTGATGCTTGTGTGTCATTCTTACAGTCTCACCCTTGTTGAGCTCCTGGTTCTGTTATGCATGAATCATGTTGTCTGACTATGAGATGATTCAAGTTGGAATTTGGGTTGAATTTCAATTCAGTAGATTGACTGTGGAGATAAGCAACAAAAAGTTGTTTCTAAAATTGAGTTACAGTTTCAACATTCTTGGTTTTATGTTGAAACTCACTATACTTAATTTCCTTGCTTGTAGAGTGCTGGAAACTATACTAACTTCTCATTGGGTGAAGCACTGTTGAGAGCACGCAGTTTTTTTCCAGAGAGCTACTGGTATTGGATTGGTGTTGGTGCTTTGCTTGGTTACACAGTGTTGTTAAATATCCTGTTCACTTTCTTTCTGGCTAACCTTAAACGTAAGCTATCTTGTTTCTGTTGGAAGTGTGTCAGTTATGAGCTTCCTCTCTTAGCAAAAAATTTATAGTACATGGTGTAAATCTAATTAACTTCATTCCTTTATCTTTTGCTCTAGCTCTGGGGAAGCAACAGGCTGTTTTCTCCAAGGAAGAGCTGCAAGAGAGAGATAGGAGAAGGAAAGGTGAAAATGTTGTTACTGAACTGAGACATTATTTGCAGAATTCAGGCTCACTAAGTGGTAAGCGATAGACATTTTAGATCTTTTAACTTTTTTTAATTTGAGTGAAATGCAGCTAAATATTTAAGTTGTTTATTCAACATCTGGGCAGGAAAATATTTCAAGCAGAGAGGCATGGTTCTCCCATTTCAACCACTTTCTATGTCTTTCAGCAATATAAATTACTTTGTTGATATCCCTGTGGTATGTATATTGACCTATTCTACTATGCTATTTGTTTTATGGAAATACATTGATCAGTTGAAAATTTATCCGAGTTATCTTTTCAGGAATTGAAACAACAAGGGATAACAGAAGACAGATTGCAGTTGTTGGTCAATGTTACTGGAGCGTTTAGACCTGGTGTGCTTACAGCTTTGGTTGGTGTGAGCGGTGCTGGTAAAACTACGCTCATGGATGTTTTAGCTGGTCGAAAAACTGGAGGGGTCATAGAAGGAAGCATACAGATATCTGGTTATCCCAAAAAGCAAGAAACTTTTGCTAGAATTTCAGGTTACTGTGAGCAGAGTGATATTCATTCTCCTTGTTTGACTGTTCTGGAATCACTTCTATTCTCTGCTTGGCTTCGGTTACCATCAGAAGTTGACTTGGAGACACAAAGGGTAATAATAAAAGATCTTCTTTATGCTTTTTTGTTGTTGTATTTGGCAGCATGGTGTATCATTATGACTTCTTTAATATTGGATTTTCAGGCATTTGTTGAGGAGGTGATGGAACTTGTGGAGCTCACTCCATTAAGTGGAGCATTGATTGGCCTACCAGGAGTTGATGGCTTGTCCACTGAGCAAAGAAAAAGGTTAACGATTGCTGTTGAACTAGTTGCCAACCCTTCTATAGTCTTCATGGATGAGCCTACTTCAGGATTGGATGCTAGATCTGCTGCCATTGTAATGAGGACTGTGAGAAATATTGTGAATACTGGACGAACAATTGTGTGCACGATCCATCAGCCCAGTATTGATATTTTTGAATCCTTCGATGAGGTATTTTTCTCTTTAAAGTTTTGGTGGAGAGCTGATCTGTGTATATGCACACACAAATAGAAATGATCATGAATAGGCAAATATTTTTGTGTGTCACACAGGGAAGGCCAGAGGCAAGTTATTGATTTACTTCTACATTAAAAAACCATTGTGATCCCTACCTCATTCTGCTTCTGATTTAAAATATGATGCAGCTTTTATTTATGAAGCGTGGAGGAGAGCTTATATATGCTGGTCCACTTGGCCCCAAGTCTTGTGAACTCATAAAGTATTTTGAGGTTGATTCCCGCATGTTTATCTCCTTGAATATGTAATTTATATGGTTTGGTAAACTATGAACTTGGCCTCTGGCCCCAAAAAAAGAAAGGAAGTTGGCCTCATTCCTGCTGACTCTCTAATTTTGTTTTCTAGGCAGTTGAAGGAGTGCCTAAGATCAGACCTGGCTATAATCCTGCTGCTTGGATGCTTGAAGTTACTTCTCCAGCTGAAGAAAATCGTTTGGGCGTGGACTTTGCAGAAATTTATCGAAGATCAAATCTATTTCAGTAGGAGCACTTTGGATTTTGAGCTGCTGCTTTTGCTTATACAATTAGTTTTGATTGAGTTCTAAAAGTATTTTGAAAAACTTCTTTATCTAATTTCATTGTCTCACTTTGTTTCAGGAACAACAAGGAGTTGGTTGAAAATCTAAGCAAGCCAAGTAGCAATTCGAAAGAATTGAACTTTCCATCCAAGTATTCGCAGTCATTTTTTGAACAGTTTTTAACATGTCTTTGGAAGCAAAATCTATCTTATTGGCGAAACCCCCAATACACAGCAGTTAAATTCTTCTACACTGTTGTCATTTCATTGATGCTTGGAACAATATGCTGGAAATTTGGTTCAAAAAGGTTTTCTACTTAGTTTCCCTTTAAATATTATTTAGAATTGATATAGCATGGTATGTTGAGTTGTTTTCTGCCTATCTTTCTTTATTTGATTTTTTAATGCTTTTGTTTATACTTCTTTCGTATGGATTATATGTTTTTCAGCCATCTTACAGACCTACTGCAGTCAGAAATTGTTTAGCGCTCCATGTTGTATTAGAAGAATGATCATAGGAAGTAAAGTAGGAATATCAAATAGGTCACTTTTTACTGGTTCTGTGGCAAAAAGTTTCTTGCAACTTCATGAACTTGTGTTGTATAAATCTCTTCCATCTTTATTATATGTGTATTATCATCTGAGAATGCTATTTTAGATGGCATCTGCATAGAAGCTCACTGATATGAAGCATTTGACTTAGGTTCCACAGGGCTGTGAATTAAAACATATTACTGATAGCTTATGACATGCATAGAGTGATGCAAGTTGGAACAAAAAGCAGTCTTCCTTACAATCGGACAAACAAATCATTATAATTTTATTTAATTCCTTTCTCTTCTTCATTCTCTTTGGTGCCGTTGATGTCATCTTCTCTTTTGGTTTTTGCATGTCTTTATTGATAGAGTCTATATAATTTCAATTTGTTTCGCATACAGGGAGAGCCAGCAAGATTTATTCAATGCCATGGGGTCCATGTATGCTGCAGTCCTCTTCATTGGAATTACAAATGGAACAGCTGTTCAACCTGTTGTTTCTATTGAGAGATTTGTTTCCTATAGAGAAAGAGCCGCAGGAATGTATTCAGGCCTAGCCTTTGCATTTGCTCAGGTCTACCTTTATTTTCAGCATTACACGAGTAGAAACTGTGTGCCCTTTTCATTTTCCAGAAGTTAGCTGATTCACTCCGATTTCTTTGCAGGTTGCCATTGAGTTCCCTTATGTATTTGCACAATCAATAATTTACTGTTCAATTTTCTACTCTATGGCCTCATTTGAGTGGATTGCTTTGAAATTTATTTGGTACATATTCTTTATGTATTTTACTTTGCTCTATTTCACCTTTTATGGAATGATGACGACGGCTGTCACACCAAATCACAATGTGGCTGCTATCATTGCTGCACCGTTTTATATGCTTTGGAACCTTTTCAGCGGCTTCATGATTCCCCACAAGGTAATTAAGCAGCTGTTTTCTTTACTCTTCATCTTTGCCTAATCTGCTAAGCATCCGCAATTCATGAACACTCGTGGAATTTCTGAGAGATACTGTCCAATAACGACATATGTAGCAATAGCTGTCTGTTAAAAAGTTTCCATAAAATTTTAATACTCAAACTAGATTGATTGGAGAGTTGTTAAGTATCAGTTGGGTGTCTTTTTGGTCAAGTTTCACTGCACTGAACTTCTCTTCATTCCTTCTCTTTGCTGTTCTTCGACATACTAGCAGATTTTTAAGCTTCCTCCAAACATGTCCCATTGTTGTTTTTCAGCATTTTCATCTAGATCGTATGCACATAAACAATCTATGCGATTTGGAAAACCTTTCACCTGAGATAGTAAATTAATCTGCTTCATCTGTTTTCACGTTTCATTTGTAATAACTCGGTTGTCCAATTTGCCAGAGAATCCCTATTTGGTGGAGATGGTATTACTGGGCAAATCCCATAGCCTGGAGTTTGTATGGCCTCTTGATTTCACAGTACGCTGATGATAATAGGATGGTTAAACTATCGGATGGAGTTCACTCGATCAAGACACGACAGATACTCCAGGAAGTATTCGGATACAGGCATGATTTCCTGGGAATAGCTGCTAGTATGGTGGCTTTTTTTGTTATATTTTTCGCTTTGATTTTCGCTTTTGCGATAAAAGCCTTCAACTTCCAGAGGAGATGACAAGGTTGATCTGTACACCAATAAACCGTCTGAACTATGCAGAAAGCCGTTGTCTCATGCATTCCCAATTATGTCAGTTTTCTCATAAACATATAGAAGCAGATAAATCTGTATAGGAACATTATAATATATATATATATATATATATATATGATGGATAGTGAAATTTTTTATTTTTCCTCAAGTACAGAACAATAATAATAGCTATATTTTTCAGCACTGTTATATTCATATATTGATACTTTACTTGATTAGTTGTAAATTTTTGCATTTTAGCTTACTAGATTTCTTTTTCATTTTTTCAAAAAATAAAATTTACTTTTTCTTTAGGTATTTTAAATCTATTATTCCATAAATATTTAATAAATTCATACTTTTAATGTTATTATAGAAGTCTATTGAGTGGCAGACGCGAATGTATGCCAAGCTCGCATTTGCGTATATACCTATATATAGGTTCTGAAAAAAAAAAATTATGTCAATACATGTTATGTTATTTACATTAACCAGTATATGTTGTCACATGAATTGCACATAAATATATATTTTTTATTTGAGTTTCAATAATAATTATACATGAGTATAAAGAGTTTTAAAACATAAAATTTAAATATAAATAATGGAAAATTTATAAATTATTTAAGACTATTAGAGTAAAGAATGTCACATTCTCAATTTTCTATGTGTAATTGTTCTTTCAATTGAGTAAATATTAATTAATAGTTAAACAATAAAAATGTCATAATAGAACAAGTAATTCAATATTTTACAACTTTTTTAAATCTAAAATAATTTTAGTTAAAAATTATTTGAGACTCTTGCTAAACATGTGTTAATAGAAGAGTGTCAACTTTGTAAAAAAAAATTATTAGTCCTCTTTCTCCAATTAACAGGTATTTTTTTGCAAGTTTAGTCTAACTTAAGGTTGTTAAATTTGGGAGCTTAGTGGAAGGGAGGTATTGGGTGTGGAAAGTGGAGATTAGGAGACGCTTGATTGGGAGGTTAAACATGGGAGCATCTTCAAGTGTCGCCTCATCTCCTGGAATAGTAGCTAAGCGAGGATTTCAGAGATGAGGCTATTTGAAAAAGGACGCCTAGTGGAAACACTCTGTCAATATCCTTTTGTAAGTATGCCCTGTCCTTCTTTGACAATGCTGATGGGACTCGGAAACTTGTGTGGGCAAAACTAGCTCTATTGAGAGTGGAGGTATTTGTACGGCAAATGTTTCTGGGTAAGATAAGGGTGAAAGAAGAGTTAGTTGAGAAGAGAGGTTCAACTTAACACCTCGTTGCTATGTGTTTTGTGCAATTTGGGTTGGGAAACTTGTGATCACCTTTTTGCTGAATGTTTGGAGATTTGGAAAATATGGTCAAGTTGGTATAAGAGTTGGGGTGTTATACTTGGACTTCTCTAGAAACTGTTAGAGGTTTTTTCAAAGCATGAAGTGGGTACCAAACGGGGGCTTTTGATTAAAAGGGTGTGGAAGGTGACCTACTTTTCTACAGTGTGGTCTATTTAAAAATCTAGGAATGGTTGCATCGCTAGTGGAAAAGAACGGGATGCTGGACAATGTTTGGAATTGGCTATGGTTAGGGTGGTAGCTTGGATCAATGTCAAATGGCCAAGGGATTATTTGTCAATGTTAGATATTTACAAACAACCTCCGATCCAAAGTCTGCAAGGAAAATCAACACAAGGGAAGAAAGGAATTGAGTGGGAGAAACTGAAGCTTGGCCAAATGAAATTCAACATGGATGGAGCAACAAGAAATCTGGGACCAATCGGAATTTGGGGCATTCCCAGAGATTCTAATGATGAGGTCCCTAAGTCAATAAAAACGGCAAGACTCTGACCTTACGAAGATCTTAGCTGCGAGGGAAGCGTTTTTGATCTTTTCTGCTTCTAGGTGGAAGAATGATAGTTCACTTGGCATGGGAAGCAACTCTAAGATTGCACATTGAACCTTAGGATTGCGCATTTGAGTAAATAACAGTTTTTTTCCAAACATCTTGTACATTTGATCACAAGATTGCAAAGAACAAGCAGTGAGATTGACATACCAAGTATACCTTTTCGATAAAAGATTTAAAAAATTCTTTTAATTTCAAATTATTTTTAATTTCACTACTCTAAAGATCTTTAGAAACTTCATGACATATTTTCAAGTAACATCCATTTTACCATTAATTGTTTTGTATTATATTAAAAGTTGTAGTTTCTTAGTAAAAATAATTATAGTGATATGATCCTCATGAAATAATTGAATAAAAATAGTTAACAATACTTTGTTCAAAAATAAAATAGTAGATAAAGGGTGAAATACCGCTAGCTCTTTAAAGGTTTACTCTAATTCATTTCAAATCTATTAGCATTTAAAATAGATACTCCACTTCAAAATAATGTGTTTTGTTAGACACATAAATCTTGTCATTACTTTACTATTTGAATTTTCATTAACTTAATGACATGGTATGAATTTTATACTTATTTTATTTATTTATCTTGAAAAGAGAAAAAAAAACAAAATTTGTTTTAAGTGATGTCCATCTAGAAAATATCGAATCTTTTCTTGTGATTTGAAAAAAGATAATTGAGTATTATTTATTTACCTAATAATACTTGTGCTTGAATTATCGTCCCTTGCTCGTGGGGAGTGAAATTCCTTGATTCTTGATCTTATTAAGATAATTTGTCAATCTAAGCTTGCAACTTTTCTGTATTTCAGCAACTAAGTGGACATGAGAGGAGGAATGGACTGATAGAAATTCACTACCAAAAAACAAGTTTTTTCCGACCGAATTTTTCGTCGGAAAAAATTAAAATTTCGTTAGAAATGTCTTTTTCTGATAAATTTCTAACAAAAAAATCTATTAAAACTTTCGTCAGTAAAATCATCGTCGAAAATACTTTTCATTAAAAAATTTTGTCAAAAAAAATGCATAATTTGTTAACTGCAATTTATCAATTCCACTAAAAATTTTCGACGAAATTTCCGTTGAAAATATTTTTTCAACAAAATTCTATCAAAAATTTTCAATAGAATTTTTCGTTGGAGAAGCATTTTTAACGAAATTCCGTTGAAAATGTTTTTCCAATAGAATTTCTTCAAAAATTTTTAATGAAATTTTTGATTAAAAAAGCATTCTAATGAAATTTCTAACGCAATTTTTATAAAAAAAAAATTTCTCACAAAATTTTCATCAAAAATAAATATTCAACAATAAATTTTGTAAAAAGTTTTAAACAGAATTTTCCATTAATGATGTATTTCTAACAAAAATTTAATTGTTTAATCAGTAATACCTTTTCAACAAAAATTACAAATTAAAATTTTGATAATAAATTATCAATTGGCATTTAGAATTCACATTCAAATTTTATAAAAGACACATTAAAAACTAAAATTCAAAATTAAATTTATACAATTAAAAATTATCATAAACACACAATATTTAAAAATATCTAACAAATATAAATATAGAACTAAATATGCTATCAAATTCGTACCCGGCATGCCTCAATGACTTGAAGGATCAGGTTTTGCCGCGTATAGCAAAATAATTCATCACTTACAATACCACCACAAAAAACAAAATCTCTAACCAAACTATGCCAAAAACACATTTCCATCATAATGATAGATGTTCAAAATTACTCGTTTTAAAAGCAAAACATTGGTCAATAAATGAAAATCTCAATCCCAACCAGTGGGAGCAGGAGCAGTTACGTCGATGTCAGATGCTGGGATTTGTGGTGGAGGAATTGCAGCATCCCAACCATCCGTGGGAGGAACTGCATTTGAAATTTTAAAGTAGATTAGGCAAAAAAAAAAAAAAAACAGTCAGCAACATTTAAACTAAGGCACCATAATATAACAGTCAAGCAAATTCAGGCATGCAGACTGAGATGCAAGTTGAGTTCCACCCCCAACTGTGCCCACCTGATGAGAACCAAAATCATATTAGTTATGTGGTGGTGAAAAAGAAGTAAAAAAAATACACTTTGCCTGAATGGAAAGTTAAGTCACCTCACTGGAAGGCATAGTCACAGAGACATGAAGATCCTTCCCATCATTGACAGCTTCCATCATGGTAATGCAGTGGGAACTCTCAACATTTTGTGCTGGATCTTGGCCAGTTGCTATGAAGATAGCAGAGACAATATTGCTTGCATGGGCATTAAATCCACCAAGAGCACCAGCAACAGCAGAACCAGCAAGGTTCTTGAGCATGTTGAGCTCGACTAAAGTAGCAGCATTGGTTTTCAATACCTTCTTCACTATTTCTTCTTTAATAATTGCTTCACAAACTACTGATTTGCCTCACCCTTCAATCCAGTTAATAGCAGCAGGTTTCTTGTCCGAACAAAAGTTTCCTAGCAAATAAAATAGCATAAAAGCACAACCAATAAAAAAAAAAAGCTGTAATTGCCATTTAAGGTGAAGATAATACTCTATATAGTTAATCTAAAAATCCAGGTCAACTAGACCCATGAGAAATTTGAATTACCATTAGAAAATGGTTACAATTTTGAAAAAAAGAAAGAAAGAAGAGAGAGAGAGAGAGAAAGAGAACCAAAAATGTCAGAATCGTAATGTAACTAATGGCAGTCACTAGTACATAAAAAGATACTATATAAAAATGAAATTTAACTCCATTAATTGAAATAGTATTAAAATGAACATGATCTTGATACTGATGCTGAAATATCCAGCCAATTAAACAGCATTATTAAGGCATAAAAAGTTTGGCACCATGATAATTGCTAAACCATTTTTTCCAAGAAATATGAATATAATATTGTTTGCTGAACAAAAACTACAAAGACTAGTATAAACAAGTTTACATTTGCAATGAAACAAAACTAGTATACATTCATGTCAAGATAAAGTACAAAAAGCTATATTAAGAATGACAATTTTTTAAGGAAAATACTAATTACAAAGATGCCC
>NW_018397256.1:8435416-8456247 GCF_002168275.2 Theobroma umbraticum | reverse complement strand
GAAATTTTCTCTGTAAGAAAAAACTAGTTTCCTTGTAGTGTGTTGTTTCTTTCCAAACAAAAATGCTGGCCTTTTAATCCTACTTCCAAACTTAAAGACATAAAAATCAGAAAGAAAGAACAAAAAAAAGGGAAAAACGGTCGAAGCCAGCTGTTTTATTTGTGTGTTTACATTTGTCTCCCTTCCAAATAAATAAAAAGGATGAACAAATTTTTGAGAAATAGGGAGATGACAGGGGAAAGACAAACGAGGCACTGCTACTTTTAAAGAAGCCCATTAATTACTTGAATAATCTAATTATGCAATTACCAAATGGGGAGTTAATAGATAGCAGCCATTGTTTTTGGTGGCCCTGAAAAAGGAAAAGACAAAACAAGCCAACATCTGCTCCCTACAGATGTTGAGTTTGCACTGACCAAGCCAAATATCAACTTACCATACAGACAAAATTCAAGAAAGTCCAACAGTCAAACAAGGCCCTTTCCCTGTCTCTGTCGTCTACCCCTGCTCGGTCTATATATATGTGTATGCTGTATGCATATGGCCACTAACATACAAGGCTCCTCACTGCACCAACAAAATTCTCCTGATTAGCAATGAATCCGACCATGAACTCAATCTCATCAGAAACCTTCAAAACCACCCTTTCCCATCCCAAACATACCATTCCGTTAGACTTCAACAATGTCCCTAAACTGCCAGACTCCCATGCATGGACCTTGCCACACCAGCCGATTGACCCATTTACCCAGGAACCTTTGCCCGTCATTGACCTTGCCAAACCGGATGTGTCCAAGCTCGTGAGGCTTGCCTGTGAGGAATGGGGAGCGTTTCAGATCACCAACCATGGCATTCCCATTTGTCTCCTTAATGAAATCGAGCACCAAACCCGGCTGCTGTTCTCGCTACCCGCAGAACGCAAGCTCCTCGCTGTCCGGTCACCGGAGGGTTTCACCGGGTATGGACTGGCCCGCATATCCCCTTTCTTCTCCAAGCTGATGTGGTCCGAGGGTTTCTCCATTATAGGGTCCCCTGTGGAACATGCTAGCCAACTTTGGCCAGAAGATCATGCCAAATTCTGGTACGGGCATTTATAGCAAAAGTTATTGTCCATAATATTTTTAAGACAAGACTTAAATGAAAGTAATCGCTTCGTTAAAATTTTTATTAAAGTATCAAATCAAAACCAAGTCGATTTATTGATGCGATTCAAGTTTAATGAGTGTATATGCGAATAACGCCTAAAAACAAATTGAAAATGGCTTGTATTGAATTTCGTTACTATCTAAGGAGACATGGAATTTTCGTGTAAACAACGTGGGGAGTTGTGAGTTGTGTGTAGCACTGTGATAAGCTAGGCAGATAACTTATTGTATAGAGAGAGAAAGAGGGAAAGCACTGTGCATGCGACAGTAACAACATTCATGCATTACACATTATTCCTTTCACGTAGCCACTTGCTCGTGTATGCCGAAGCTCACCTAGGGAACCATTTTTTACTTCAGATTTGGTATACATACGAAAAGATCAATTAGTTACTTAGGATGCAGAGAGACTTAGATGAATCTCAAGCACAAGGAAAAAATCAAGGATATAAAGGCAGTCCAAACCAGCCTAGATTCTATTCATATATATCTCTTAATCTATTGCTGTATTCATGATTATATTTATATATTTTTCATCTTTATCTTCGTATATTAAATATATTGGTATATATATAAACACATATTTAGTATATTATCAAAATGATTGAGAAACCTCTAATATCATAAAAAATTTTAAAAGACAAATTATAAAATACTAGTCTTTCCTAAGTGATTTTTTTCATATTATATTTACCGTATGTTTTATATATAAATATACAAAGATATAAATAAAAAATATATTATTACAATCATATAATATAACGTTAATTTAAGAGATATAAAATCTGTGCTAGTTTACTTTGCCTTGGACTGATATATTGACGAAACTTGGACTGATATATTCTTTCTTGTGCTTGCCAGTCATCTAATCTTTCTACATTAAAGGAAACTACAACTCACTTATTTCAGGCAATTGAATCATGTGCATGCATATACAGATATTGAGATATTACTACATATATATGTATGTATATATTATATATACACAAGAGCAATGCTAATTAATTAATCTGTCCAATATTATATTTATTGTCTCATATTATGTTTGAGTATAGACAATGACATATATGACTAGTTCTGTGGCTATGACCTGACCATGTCCTCTTATTATATTCTCCCACTTGTCAATGGTTGGCGAAGAACCCGAGTTCTGACACTATCTAATGCTTAAGATTGTGTAAATCTTTAAAGGACCTGAACCTTCTCTGAATATTTCCTTCATTATTGGCTCTCTGCTTCACCCTCAGCCGTCTTTTCTCTTAAGTTCTCTGCACAACCTGATACACAAAAGTTCAATCAACAATCATGGACCAAGAGAATTTCAGCACAATCAATCCAAAATATAAGGAAACTTAGCCACTTGAACAAACTAATCCAAAGAGAATTGTCTGTAGAGTTTTGGATATGACTCGTGAAATAATCCTTCGTCATCAAAGTCAAAATTGCCTTGGGGACAATTTGACAAAACCAACAAGTTCTTTGTTTTCTTTATGTGTTTGGTTCTCTTGGAGAATGGAGTCACGAAGATAGTACACTTCGTTTATAATGAATTGCTTGTGATTTGATGATTCTTGTTTTATTAGTTTGATCAATTTGTCTTTATTCTCTTTTTTTTTTTGGTCTGTTGTCAGATAGATTATATATGGCATAATTTGTTCGTTATTCTTATTGCATGCAGCGAGGTAATGGAACAATTTCAGGAGGAGATGAAAGGATTAAGCGAGAAAATGGTGGCAATAATGCTTAGCTCATTAGGTTTGACCCATGAAGAAGGTGTGAAATGGTTTGAGCCCATGAAGGGGTGTGACCAATCCTCATGCGTGCTTCAACTGAACTCGTATCCAGTGTGCCCAGACCCAGGCCGAGCCATGGGCTTAGCCCCTCATACAGACTCATCTATGCTTACTTTGCTGTACCAAGGCAATATTAGTGGCCTTCAAGTCCAAAGAGATGATGCTGCAGAGTGGGTGCCTGTGGAGCCAGTCGAGGGCGCCTTGGTGGTCAATGTTGGTGATTTGATGCACATTGTCTCCAATGGCAGGTTCAAGTCCGTGTTGCATCGTGCAATGGTGAACAACACGCACCACCGCGTGTCGACAGCCTACTTCTACGGGCCACCAAGGGATGCCAAGGTCTCACCATTGAGGAAGTTGATTGACGGTGATCATCCCCCGCTGTACCGCCCGGTGACATGGAAGGAGTATCTTGAGGCCAAGTCAAAACATTTTAGCAAGGCACTTGAGTCGATTCGCCTTTGAAATATTTACATTTTAGCAGTAATCGTTAGACGGTCACAGGAAATATATTGTCATCCTATAATATTTATGTGGTGAAATGTTGGATTGGATAAGGATGAATGGAACTGTTGGATTAGTGTTGCCGATCAAGGTACATTAATTTGGTTCAAATGATTTCTTTCGTTCGAGATCACCATTTCTCTCTTTCAATCCACAGCAAAGGAAATCTGAAATATTGTTTGATTTCCTTTTGGGAACCAAACTTCTTAGGTATGACAAAGTGACAGACATGTGAAGGTGCTAGAAGATCATCGGATTAATTATAAATAAAAAAATAAACATTAAATTGTTTCTATTCATGCCATTGTCATATGTGGATAGTAGGATAAAAATATTGCAAGAAAAGCACAAAGATTACTCCTCATTTGCTTCGACTGTACAAAAGTAGAAGCAACTAATAATATCACTGAAATGCAACACATGATTTAACAACTTTTATCATACTTGATTTAGGCTAATTTGGTAGAGGATATATAATCACAAACAAAAGACTAAATAAAATCTGTTTTCACTCTTCCTTTTAAAGATAGAACAATTTTTTTAATTATATATAAAGGCTAAATAAAATCTCTTGATATATAATCTTCTAACGTAAGGAGATAGGACTTGCATTGATGCTGCTGGTGCTGGACATCTTTCACTATGTTTGTTTTTGATTGACCAACAACGTTAGCCTTGACAAAAGACTTTAACCAAGAGCGGGTTAGGAGGATGATAAACTTAGTGGACAAAATCTAAAACCCCTTTTCCTGCTCAAAAATATTGACATGAACCAGTACAAAAGACCTGTCAGAAAAACCTTGTCATAATGGATCTACATATAGTGAAAAAACTATACCATTTGACAGTAAAGTCAACAAAACCAGAAGGTCGATCACTTCCAGAGCTTCACACACTTGTCATGACTAGCCGAGGCTACCATACTCGTGGCATTCGATACTGTCAAGGCAGAGACTAGCTTCTCATGTGCATGTAGTGTCAGTGTCTTGTTCTCAGTCATGTTCCAAAGCTCCAATGTCTAGTGAACCCCATCATTCCAGGTCATAAGCATAAGAATAATCAATAGCTTGAATTAGAAAAATTGGAAAGAAATTAAGCAAAAGGCTATGCATCCAGCATGGAACATTGGCAGTACAAAGCAGTAAACCCACAGCTCAAAAACATAATAACCAAGGTGTAAAACCTCAAAGTACTATGGAGCTAATTAAAGCTGTAAACAGCAATAGTGACACTCACCTCATAACAGCCAATGACCAACAGAGAAGGATAAGTAGGATGAAAAACACAGGTGTTAAATTTGTTGCCAGTACAGTTCAATTCATGAACACATTCCCCTTTGCCACCAGAACCAACTGTCCACACTCTCACCAAGTCATCACTTACAGATGCCAGAAACTCACCAGTAGGATCCCAACACACAGAATGAACAGCATTTTTATGACCCTGCATTGAGGCTAAATCCATGTAAATTTTCGAGAAATAAAAAGGTACTCCATGTAAAATATGAAAGAAAAATGAAGCAAAAGAACATCATAGAAATATTTGACAGAAAAATTACAAGATAATTCATTATCCCCTAATTTGTTATTTTCACCATATCTTTGTTGTTCCATATCCAAAGCCATAAGGCTCAAAAAAAATTACAATCTCTGCTTTTCTTCGGGAGGTTTGTTAGTTAAAAAAGAACCAAATCGAATAGATGCATAGATGGAGAAAACTAGAGGATACCAAATCAAACCTCTGGTTAAAAATATTTATGCACCATGGTGGTACAGAAAAATGCACCAAGAAGGTAAGGTTTAAAATATGCAGACTTATATTCCCATAAAGCCTGCTAATAGGTTCCTGGAAAAGAACATATACAACTGTTCAACACACAGAACACTAAATTCTTTCATGTCAAGACTGGTCCAAGGCCTTGCATCTGCCAACAGACATGCAAAGAAACTATGATCATGCAACATAAAGAACACTAGGTTTTCTCGTTCTTTCTATGCAACAAATTCTTTCTAGAGTGTAAAAATTCTCTCTCTTTTTTTTTTTTTCTTGAGGGAAAATAACGCAGGAATCCGGTTCTTTAGCAATTACCACAATCCCGTTTAACTTGTAACTACAAAATGCCAAAAGGGAAGTAAAAAATGCAACTCACAAACTATCCACTGACCTGTAATTTGGCCCTGCAAACTTGGTTCTCCACATCAAGTAAGGATACAGAATTATCTGCTGCAGCTGCAAGAAACCTTCCAACACGAGGTTGAAATCTCATCTGGGTTGCACCACCCTGATAAAAAGAATAACAAAAGGGAACTAATGGTAACAGTAGGACTTGCAAAAGAAAATAACGATAGAGTATTGTACTTAACATTTCTTGAGATAAATCGTAAGACTACATACCTTGAAAACTCCAGCACAACTACCATTCTTGATACTCCAATATCGAATCTCACTATTATTATCGCATGAGCATATAAGGTCCTCTTTGGTGGGGTGGAAGTCAAGTGATGTGACAGTTGTAGAATGTCCCACAAAAGTACGAAGTGAATATCCAGGCTGCAAAGCAGAATCATGCATACATAAATCAGGAAAATTCGGGGAGGGGAGAGAAGTTCATTGGCATAATTCCCACAAGAGAATGATTCACATGGCAAAAAGAAAATCGTCCATCAAAAATAATACTTACAGACTCTTCCTAGTAACCAATTTTCATCATGATACACCCAACAAGGCATTCAATGAGTAGGGATTGGCTACACAATTCTCATTAAGCCATCTACTTCACAGCTCTTACAGTGGCCTCTTTTTTATGTTCTCATTCCAAAATGTCTAGCAATCAATATTGTTTTGAGATGAAATTCTGGTTCAGAAAAGTAGGTCATAAAGTACTGCATGCTAGCAGCAGCTTCCACATTAGGAAACCAAAAATGCACAGCAGAATCTCAAGCAGTTTAAAATTTTAGCTACTATTGCAAAAGAGATCAGGATGACCCATGCCATGATAAAGAAATAGTATGCCTACTAACATTATCAGCATCCCAGATCCTGACAGTTCTGTCAGCTGAAGATGTAGCAAGTCTTGACATGTTTGGACTGAAGCGGACATCAGTTACCCATTGAGAATGTTCTTCAAGTGTCGACTTTACTGCAAAAGACTCTGTGCACCACAGCACAGCCTGCACAACAATATAATCAAGTAAACATGTTTATGTAATTTCTCCAGAAAAATTAAAAACTTAAATTTAAATAGCACTGAAGTCCCCCTATCAATGAATAAAAGATTACATAATTTAACACCACAAAAGGGGAAAAAAATATTAAACGGCACGAAATCAAATCACCCTGTACCTTTTTATCATGGCCACCAGTAGCAAGCAATTTCCCATCTGCTGAGAAGTGACAACATTCTACTTTACTCGTACTAGCAGGGATACGCCGGACTTCTGTAAATGTTAAGCCTGACATTACATCATAATATTAGTAAATCCCCATGTATCTATCTCATTGTAAGAATTTTCTGGTGTTTTTGTGTGGCAACACATGCCACCAATAATTAAAAAATCAACAATAATTGTACCTTTGCTGACATCAGCACACCGACCAACTCTATCTCTAGGCTCTGGATCATCATGAGATAAGAATGACTCTACATTATCATCTAGAGATCCATCATCCACAAATCGGTCTATATCAGCCTGTGATTTACTATCTCAAGTTATCCCATTGCTGATCGGAATATCAATGATAACAACTTGCAAGCAGTCTGTAAATTACTTTCAATCGACACATCCAATCCAGGGAATAACAAATCACAATATCTAGCTCAGTACTAAATTAATCTTAAAGAGATAACTATTTCAGAATAAATGTAACAGGCAAGCGGAAGAAATGTCTTCACTCTAATAGCATCTGTTGTCGAATCAAATGATTTATCTGGCACTGATTCTTAAAGAGCCTATCCAAACTCGCTATAACTTCCCTAGATTGCCCTAGTTATATAGTTTTTCACCTATCAGGAGATTCTAAACTATAGTTTCCGCTTCCTCTCGGGCGAATAACAAAATCAGAACAAGTATATAATATACACAATTTGCCAACTCATTTGCTCCACAAACTTTAAATTACAGGACCAAAAAAGTCTAAATTTCATCATTGCAAAAATAAACAAATACTAAACAAAGGCATGATGTTATACCAAACCATCAGAGCCAAACATAAGCAAAGACTTGGAGGAACCACTATTATGAGGTAAAGTGGGCATTGAGATGGCATCTCCTGGTGTGTGAGTAGATGGTGATGAAGGTGAACTTGGAGATGGTCCAGTGGTGTTTGCAGTGCCGGAGCTATTGACAGGACCTGAAGATGACCCTGGTGTCTTCCTCTTCCGGCTGACTTGACTTTTTGAAGCCTTAAGCAAAGATACAACTCTATGTTAGAAACACTGGCAGGATGTTAAATTGAAATGCTGATCCAAATTAACATGCAAATAGAAACCAGAGAGTCGTGCAGATAAAAATGCTGTTAAGACTCTGGTAACAATAATCCAGACCATGAGACATATCAGAAAGAATCCAGAGGTCGAATGCATTAATATCACGTAAATCTTTCAAAACATTTTGGTACTTTTGGAGAATGAAGAATCTTGAAACACTTGTTCAACAGAAAAACAAAGGAAAACATTGAAAAAAAATAGAAAAAGAAGATATAGATGGCATGATTTACATCCAAGTCTCAGTAAATGTTAAACCTGATCATTTCCCTGAAAGGTGTTTGATATGCTACTATCAGGCATCATACTACAGGTACCGGTCATCTTATCTTGCTGCTGGTGCTGGTAATTTGAATTCTGAGACTGCTGACTTGAAAGTGGATGCTGTGCAAATTGTTGTGACGGTTGATTATTGTGGTGCAGTTGTTGCTGCTGTAACTGATAGACATTGAACAGCATGTATAAAGTAAGAAAGCTGCAACAGCCTCAAATCTAATGAGATCATCAACGAATGATAATATTAGTCAATTGATGCGCAATACAGATAAATATACCTTATTTGACAGATCAGAGTCTCCACGAGGCGCAGGACAACCAACTTGCATAGGTGATCCAACTCTGGGAACCACATCACCAAGAGAATTTAGTGGGCCATCCTTCCCAAGACCCATAATCTGATTGTTGAGAAGCATTCGCAATTTCCGGCATTCCAAATCATTTGCTGATGGGGATGACAAGTTTTGCTGTGCTTGAAGCAGAAGTTGTTGCTGTAACTGAAGCTGATTGAAGGGCTGAGAGGACTGAATCATAGATTTCTGCTGCTGGAGAAGCCCAGATCGAAGTTGGTCCAGTCCCTACAATTGGTCAGATAGTATTAGACAAGTATACTGGCAGATGAATCCACAAGCCTTATTACTATACATCAAATTTGAAGAACAAAATCACAAATCAAATTCTTATCCACATTTTATGCAGCATTGTGTCAACAATTATTGTCAGATTTCAACCATTGACAAAAGATGAAAATATCTAGGTTGTTCTGCCACGCTTTACCTTCTATGAGATAGTTGAAGAAAGAAGAGAAATTATTTCACAGTGTACTCAACAATTCTACAGATAAAATAACATTGTTCCTCTTATCTTTTCACAACGTTCTTGCAGAAGTTATCCATGAGACACAATATGGTGGGTTTGCCTGTATATCCATACTTTCAGCCGAGAAGGCAGCCAATTTCTTTGAAAGCAAAATAGACAACGTTTGTTGAAGTATAAAATTCCAATGTACTGGAAATTAGCTACAGGAAATCCTCTGCTCTATATTCAGGACAAAATACATTTGTCGTATTAAGAAATCAATTATTCAACTTAGTGCCCTAACATAACAATACTTCATCAATATTTTACATTCAGCAAACACATTCATTATCTTCATAACCAGCCAGAATACTGGCTGCCAAATTCTGTAACAACCATCAAAGATTGAAGTTATTACTGTTCATTTGCATCAAGCAAGTGAAACTGTCAATATTGAGGAAATACCAATATCATATCAACTATAAGTCAAAAGACTTACCGTTAAAGGCCATCCTTTCAATGTCAAATTGCCACCAGCTTGATTTGGTCCTAAGGAAAAAAAATTAAGGTAATAAAATCATAAATTTATATGTTAAAATCATGACTTAGAAGGTTTGATGTTACTTTCAACCTTCCAATAGCTATACACAATACACTCTTACCAATGCCATACTGTGTTGACATCGGTGATTTCAATTAAGTGATTGGTTCAGTTTATTAAGAATATATATGAGGAAAAGCCAGTCAACCAAAAGTGCAACAGAAGTTAGAGATTTTACTATTTTTAAGTTCAGTGTATCCCATTTAAACACTAGCAAGGAAATGTTAATAGAGAAAAAACTCTATCGAGGCAAAAAAAATGATTACCATGAGCTCCAATTAATGATCCATCTGGACCAGCAGCTCTTGGACTCAACATTGAATTGATCTCACTCTTTGAGTCCTGTGTCAGCATACAATGCATACCACAACCAAATTATTTTAAACAAAAAAAAAACTGCAATTGAAGGTAAAATATATACCAAAAAAGGATAAAATAACAATGAAGCACCTGGGTGGCAACTGGAATCTGCTGACCTCGATTTTGCATTTGCTGAAGATTACCTGATATATTTCCAGGTGTGCCATGCAGTGTTTGCCTGTTAGGAGTTTAACCGCTAAAAGTTTTTACACATCACAAACATGGAAAAGCAAATAAAAGAAACAATACATAATCTTTTTAAAACAAAAAGATCCTATGACATGTACCCTGGAGGCTGGCCACCCACTGAAGCTGCCTTCAATATTGATGCTTGATTAGGATCTAGAAGCTGGCTCACGTTATCACCTAATTGCTGCAAACTTATCTGATGTCAAAAAAAGCAAGAAAGGGGAAAAAAAAAAAGAGTGTGACCGATTCCTATCAAGCTCATAAGAACTAGGTACCTTCACAGCTGCATCATCCAAGGAATCCCTCCTCTGGCGTGGAAACCTAAAAGTCTCATCATACATCTTTCTTGTGGCAGCAATTGCACTTACAGGGTTCTCTTTGATGAGAGGTTCCCCACCAACGAGCCATTGGCAGCACCATTTAGTAACTGAGTCCCTTCTCTTCGCTGCTGCTGCTGCTGCTGCTGCTGTTGCTGTTGCTGTTGCTGCTGCTGCTGTTGCTGTTGTTGTTGTTGTTGCTGCTGCTGCTGAGCATGCCTCTGCAATAAGAGCTGCTGCATCTGCATCTGCTGAGGCTTCTGGTGATGTTGCTGTTGCTGCAGCTCACGAGCCTTGACCATTTGACTCTGCCATTGTTAAACATTTTAATTAAACAGCACACTTGCTCAACTAACTCCCCAAAACAACAATTCTTAAATGAATAACGTCGAATGGAGATTTCTCAAACATATTTCTAATATAATATGATCTATTCCACAATGCGCAAGAATTTGCTAGATACAGAAGTCAGAAATCAAATTCATTACAGTCTCAACCTCTAGTAGATTCAGTGCACAAGGACACCAATAATTCTTGGGACAGAGTAAAAGCCACAGAGAAAATATTACTCATCAAAACATCCACCATTTAAGTCTAACAAACTCTACCTTTTGTTCGGTAAATATTTCTTGTATTCGATTCTTCACTTTTTTGAACTTCCATCCAAACAAAAAGTTAGACACATGAAATGATGGAAGCAAATACAGAGAAGAACATATAGAAGCATCAACTAAAAGCATATATCCAGCGCAAGTCTTTTAAGCATGCAAGTGAGTTCCTCTTTCCAGTAACAATTGTAACAAACTGTAGGCTAGAGTCTAGAGAGAGCTTAACCATGACAAGCAGGTCAACATATAGAGCTTCGAAACCAACAATAACAGCAAGCATGCTAGTAAAAGTCCCTTACTGACACCAACCATCACAAAAAAAGCTCACAAACACACCTCAATATAAGATGCAGCAGCTTCCGAATGCTTCTCATTTGTCCTTGCAATGAATATATCCCAAAATACAGACCACCACTCAAACAAAAAACCACCGGGTACATCAATAGCTGGAACACAAAACCAAAAAAGATTCGAAATCAATTAAGTTGTAAAAAGGATAATTAAAATCTTACTATCTACATCAATGCCATCTTTCTTTGCAAGTTCCTTTTTCTTTTTCTTGTCTCATGTCCTACCTACTGGATCAGTTGATACTTTCCCTTCAGCTTGAAGTGCCTTTGCAGTAGCATGCATCTTTCTTTTTATCATATAATCATATATATACACATCCAACCTATTGCCACAAAGAATATAAACACGCAAGGGCAACCATTAAAAATTCAATAATCAGATTATAATAACAGTAAAAAGACAGTAATTTTAAACGCAGAATTCATAGAAAACCCTCCATTAGCAAAAAAAAAAAGAAAAAGGAAAAAAAGAACGCAAACTAAATTTGTTCAGAACCCTTCATTTGAATTCCAAAAATATTTATTAAAAAAAAACAGAGTGCTCTGTTACATTGCTATATTTTAAATTTTGCACTATGTCATTCAAAAGATTCTAAATTTTAAGCATCTTTTCGCATAAAATTGGGCAAAACGTAGCAATGGATCATGGGCATTAAAGAGAAGGAAAAACCCATTTTATTGCCCTCCAAAAAAAAAACCCTAAATCAGTTATAGTAATTTAAGAACAACAAAAAAAATTAAAAACTTGGAAACTTTCAGTAACAGTCCGTTAAATAGTGAAGTTAAAACTCAAAAACCCTTCCATCAAAAAACGAACTCAAAAACCCTAGACAAGAAACATAAGTAAAAGGAAAAGAGAACAATGAAATACAAAAACGTAGTAAACAAACACACGAAAAGATAATAAAAACCTTACATTTTATCAGCTTCCCAGTTAGTCTGCGACATGGTTGAAGACTTTTACAGTAAAAATTAAAAAAAAAACCCTAAAAATCCGTGCAAAGGCTGAACAATGTGAAGGACGGAAGATGGTCGATTAGATTCTTGAGAAACGGTATATTTGCCGGACAAAGCTTTCTTTTTTCAATCAAATTGGAATATTGAACCAAAAAAAAAAAAGAAGAGTATATATTATATTCTTACAAGCTTTCTCTAGTTCTCTAGCACATTATTAGGTCTTTTTTTTTTTTTTTTTGGGTTTCTGTTTGGGAATTAAGGCAAGGTCAGGTGGGCTGAGTGAGTGTTTGACAACAACTCAAAGCAAGCAGATTTTTTTTTTCTTGCACAAAATTTCGGCTTCGCCTTTGGAGCTCTCTTTATAGGCAGCTTTTATGAGAAAGCTGATGACAGATACACCTCATTTACTCCCACTTCTATTAAATAAAATATTAATACTATTACTGCTCTTTTTTTTTTCCTTTAATTCGAGCAAGAATCATATTCTTTTCATGGTACCATACATTTTATTCTTTTAAAAATTACAATGTTATTATTATTCCTCATACTATTATTCTTAATATTCTTCCTTAATGTATGTACTTCTTTTGTCAGAAGATTAGTTGGTGCAGGTTGCTTTGTTATTTATTAATTTATATGATTCCAACTTTCGGGTTTTTTAAATAATAATAATAATAATAAGACAGTACATATATACCAAGTAATTTGACAGGATTTGGGTTTTTTTATTTTATTCTTTTATTATTATAAAATTTGAGATAGATTAAATATTTAAATAAAAACCTATAAATAAAAATATACCAATGAAGTTAAAGTTAAAGTTAAATTTCTTTTGTTTAACTTATTTAGCAATAGTATAATAATTTTTTTTCCAAAGAGAAAGCATTATAATCACAAAACTAACAGTGAATAAAGCACTATTACTACAACTTTTTGCATAATTATATAATGGTCAATTTTTACTTTTTGAAAATTTGTAACATTTTATTATGTTATAAATATTTTTTTTATTTTTCAAAAAAAAAAGTAAATTCTGATTCTTTAAATATATAATTAAACATCAACTAATGAATCTAATATTAAGATTTATTTACTTACATTTAATTATTCTTAAATTTTATATATAGTCAAAATAAATACTGTATATAAAATTAGAAAAAAAAAACACTTTTTTTTGAAGTATTTGAATTTTTATTGATCCATGCCGACATCAAAATCTTATACTCTTATACTTACATATTACTGTTCCTTAATTTCTGTACTATGAGCAGGAAGATGTATTGATAGATAATAATAATTATAATAATAATTATAATAATTATTATTATTATTTATAAGTGAGGAATGCTTTTCAACACGTTAGAACCAACAATGTGTGCAAACAAAAGCACTAAATTGCTTTAAATGAATACCATCATAAAGTTCTTTTCTCTTTTTGAATATGTACTTATTTATGGGAAATTAGTACTGGTACTTGACTAATAGCCGAATTAATTATTTGAACGTTTAAGGTTCTATCTCCATTGCCGACATCAAAATCCATCGCGTTTTTTGTCCCTTTACTTTTACTTTGGTATAAGTTGATTCGTGATACTCGTTTTTTTGCTTTTCGGAGTTGGGCTACTTGTCTAGACATTTTTATCCAAATATTTTTATTCACTGACGTAGTATTTAATTATTAAATAAATATAATTATTCATAAATAAATCGATTACAATTAAATAATTAAATTATAGTTACATCAGGTGAAACAAAAGTATGAAGTTAAAAACTACGAGAAAAATTATTTTCTTTGACTGTCATACTGAATATGTTTTTCAATAAACTCTGATTTTTTAAAAACCCTAATTTAATAATTTGTTATGTTTGAGAACTAAAAAGAAAAAGATTATTAATTGCAAATGAAAAGGATTTAACTTTAACTCCATAAATTACTCTTAATAGTTTTAGTTTCTTTTGAAATAAAATTGAAATTAATATTAGCCACATGAAAAAAAAGACTACGTGCACTAACGATTTTTAAATTAATTAAGTTATAATAAGTTACTCAAACTCGAGCTAGAATCGTTAACAATAATTGAGTGGAATTTATTTAAATTTAATTATTAATTTTTTGAATCAGAACTTTGAGTCACAAAAAATGAAAAAAAATGAATGAGTTCAAGTTAAGTTTGAAATAAAGTCCAGCATTTTATCTGGTTGACTAAGCTCAATACCCCAACTAACAAATTATAGTCACACTTAATATAAGTCTAAGATTTGCTGAGCAAAGGAAAAAAAGAAAGGTCTTAAGATTTCTAATTTTCTTTATTTCTACAAAAATTTCAGTCCCGCATTTTTGGGGCTAATTCTTATATGACAGGAAACATTTTACTTGATCCAACAACTGGAAACAAAAGAAGGAAACTCTTTAAGATCGAACATACATTGAGAAAAGAACACAGGTGAAAACTTGTCATTCCTTGAAATCATCCTTGTCACCCACAGGAATTGGTCTGTTCCTCCAATAAACAGCAAGACCACTCCCACCAAGCTGCAATGAAAGGTGCAAGAAGCGTTAATGCAAGCTCGTAGGAAGAATATACGAGTCAGAGTACGAAAAGTGTCATACCGCCATACAAACAACACTAACTGCAGAAGGAACGGCTACCAGTGGATTGGTAAAATGTTTCTGGGCCAGCAAGAAACCAAGTGCAGAGCTCTGTGCATAAAACAGAATACAGCATCACTGAGCACACTAGTACTCAGGTGAATAACATCAGGTTTTGGAGCAAGAAGACAGTACCGAGCCACCAGGTGACGTGCAACAAGAACATCTAATTACAAAAGCTCCAGAAATAGTGAAAGCAAAATAGACAGAAAACTGCTGCAGACTTAAGAATCTGGTAATTGCACTGTTACTTTCAGGGCAGTAAAACTTTTTCTTCTCATTTAGATGACTGTGAATACAGGAAAGAAAAGACCAAGTATATCAGGTGCAAATGACAAGATAGCAGATGCTTTAGAAATGATCCAGACAAACCAACACCAGACTCATCTGAGAAAGACTATGATGCATTACAGATTTTAAACAGAAGAACGTTCCATTCTGAAAGCTGCTTTGTGATTTGGTCATGCAATTTATGTCTTGCTTATTTACAAGGACAGTAAAACTAGTGACAGACAGCGCATCTAAAGTTGTGAAACAGATTATAAAAGTTTCTCTATAACGAAGATACAGAGCATTTACCATTCCCAACAGGCATCACATATATAACAAAATAATAATTCTTGAAAATGTCCAACATCAGTCAGACTTGTTTTAGTTGCCTAAAAGTTTAAGAAATCTGATGTCGTAATAGTAATGAAGAAAGCCTACCTGCATTCCGCATTCTATGGATATGGTACGAGAAGTGGATTCACCAAATGATATTTTTGAAACCCAGTAACCAAGGGCAAATGCAGCAGCATGCAGGAGAGCTACAGGCAATATTAGTTGAGCTCCTTGCGCTTTCAAGACTTCTGACACTTGGCCAATCTTAGCATTAAAGACACATCAACTTTAGTTCTTTACTTGGAAAGAAACTTTCAACAGAAGTGCAAAATGTGAATATTAAAGTTAAGATATCATAAATATACTTCATGAAGTATCCTGAGAACTTACAGGGCTTGCACAAAGTAGGGTGGTGAGAATAACTCCAATTAAAGGAGTCACTGAGATTATTTTTGAAGTGAATTTGGGAAAGAACTCATTGGCCAAGACTACACAAAGAAGATATTAGAATCGTATGATTGTATGTCAAAAATCACTGCACTTCACGATTATTGAAGTGCAACCAACAATAATAGATAGAAACAATAATCTTCCATACCTCCTACAACTGTTGGTACTAACACAACCTGAAAAGTGCTGATAGCAAGACCCTGCAAAGATTTTTGGAAAAAACATTCTTCCATTAGAGGAATCACCATAAATGAAGGCTATGTATTTTATAATTAGGTAGATGACATGTTGAGATCTTGTACCCTCCCTCTCATTTTGGTTCTATCATTTCTATCATCACTATTAGGTAATAAGGTGTATATATCTTTTAAATTTCTAATGGATCTACCTGTGTGTTTCACTTTATGTTTTGGTGGATGAATCAGTCCAAAAAATTTGGAACATAAACCAAAGATGCAGGTTCCGTTCCCATGTATGTCAGTCACCAGAATAAGTATAGCCAGAGAGATTTAACTACTTTGACTTCTACAATATCAGTTGTCTCATAATTCATGTATTTGCCAGTTATCTATAAAGGTAATCATCCAATAAGAATAACCATACCGCAGCATCTACAGGAACAAGCTGACCTGCGAGAAGCTTTGTGAGGAGTGGTGTCATAACTATTGCTCCAATAGTTGAACACCTGCAAAATTCCAGAGGAAATTGGGGAACTTGAAGGTTGTTTATTCTTAAATTTCAAAATGTTGAAAATACCTTAAATCTTTATGTCATAAGTTATTATGCTTCCTTAAGTACAAAAGTAATTCATATTTGAAGTAAGTTGCCTCATTAGTCATTAGCTATCACTTCAGTCATGCAGGACCAAATAAAATCTAGGTCATCATCATATATACTCAAGGTATTTGTCATTCAATTCTATATTGTTTGAAATAGAAGCATACAAAAACCCAATAACATTAGAGAAAATTTTCATCATTGTTAATAATTTTATACTTCTTCTCATAAGCATGATGGATATAATTCCCTTTCTCTGGTAAAATTTCTGACTATTCCTCCTGAATTATCATTATACGGTAACGGCTATTTGTTTTTTCCTTTCCCTTTTGCAAGTTGTCCAGACTCAATAATTTGTGAAGTGTGAACTGTCTAAGCGGACTTGTCAAACACACTCTAGCTAGTTCTGCACCAATCTAGCTTCCTCTACCTTGGAAGCACGAGTGACTGAACAGTCCCACAGACAAATAGATCTTTTGTTGTATAAGATCAGCCAAAGACCTTTCATAGTCAAAAGATAGTCTCTACATCTTTCCCTTAGGACTTCGAAAGAGAGCTCCAAAACAAAGAATTTTTCATGCCAAAATTAAATTAGGGGATATCAAATGAAAAGTAACAGAGGGTTCATCACCATTAGTAAAAGATACTACTCTATCCAATAAAAGCATTAAGATGCATGGATGCAGTTTGATCTTACGTTGTCATGAGAACAGAAAGTGCTACATTCCCCTTAGATATATAGGTTGCAACATTTGATGCCTGACCACCAGGGCAGCATGAGACCAAAATAAGACCAGTCGCAAGTGGAGCAGAAAGTTTCAGAGACTGAAAATCACATAGACATTGTTCAGCGTTCACTTATAAGACAAGCCTCCTAGAAAGCACTACAATGCTGATGAATAACATTCTACATGATGCAATTTAAATTATGTTGACTTTCATTTCAAAAACCACATTTGGACAACAACTGTCTTATTTTCTGCAGTCTTCAATCAACCTCTTTATTGGGAGATTTCTCAATCCATTAATAGCAAAAAAGTATTCACCAGTATTCTATAACTCAAATCAAATAATATATGACACGTCATAGTTCGTAATTAGAGTGTCATGTCTTCTTGTTATGACAATGAAGTTTATATCCACAACAATTAGAACTCAACCAGCAAGAAATGAGGCATTGATGCAAAATCAAATTTGAATTACCATTGCAATAGCAAATCCTAGCATAGGCTTGATTAAATATTGAGCGAGAAATCCTACACCTACCTGCAAAATTGAAAATTAATACTGTTAACCATATAAACACTAAAATAGGATCATTTTTGTTTTATCAGCTGTCTACTAACTCATAAGAAAATATTTTGCCTCTTACAGTCCATGGGTTCCGTAGACAGCGTCTGAAATCCTCAAAGGTCAACGTCAATCCCATTGAAAGCATGAGGAAACCTAGGCCAACAGTGAAAAGATCTGTCTCTAACCATGTTACCTTTATGAGGGAATAAATGGTTAGGTAGATAAGCAACATTTGAATCATCATTCATTAAAAGCAGCAAAGATGGACTGAAAATTACCGCAGCTGGCTTGCAGATGCCAATAATAGTTCCCAAAATAACCTGTTCATTTAATTAAAGTTAAAAATAGAAAATCAGCTAGAGTTTTATTAAGTACACCAAGAAAATCAAGCACACACCCACACAGGGAAAAGAGTAGTCAAAATTTCAATTATTCTCTCATATTGGTTCATCCCATTTGGTGTAGGAATATCTCCAGATACATTCGTTGCAGCCTTGCACATAACTTGCAAATTCCTGGATATAAAGATCACATCATTCTTAAGTACTCTAAACGTGCACCAAATGAGAACTCAGATACCAACAAACAGTGGGTTTAATACATTAGAAAACAAATCTAACAATGCCTCGCACTAGCAACCAAATCCATGAATATTGGAGCCGAAAAAAACTAGACCAAAAGGTACAAAGCCAGTACTAGTCAGTGGTGATGGGGCAGTAAGACAAAAGGAAACAGGGAATTTTGAATTCAGGTACACAGGTAGTAGAAAAAAGCAAGTTAATGGTGAGAGAGAGAACTGGATTAACCAAGTTTATATGAGATATTCAAAGAGACTAGGGACCATGAGTTAACAAAAACTTATTATGCAAGAAAAACAAGCTAGCCACCACGTAAGGTTCTTGAAGGCAACTATTTTACTAGCCTTACTTTCCTCCATTGCCAAAAAGTATGAAGTGGCACTGTGCTCTAAATTATTTTTAAACAGTCACCCCTCTGATTATCAAATCATTGGCTCCGCTTCTTTGGCATGGTCAAATAATGAATTTAACACTGAATCATGCACACTCAAGTTTTGTATGAAAGAAATTCAATTAAATCAAACACTTTGGTCTCAGACACTACCTTGAAGCTGGAATGATCGAGGAAGGGGCAGCAAGAGAAACAGGGGGACTACTTGGCTTTCTTTCGATGGCCCAACCTTTTCCATTCTCAGGCACAGAAATTCCAGCCCTAACATCTGAAGATTCATGTTCAAATAAAGCACAAAGCAAAGAAATCACACATACACCTACGTGATAAACAAGCAACTAAAGACAACCCAGAAAGCAATCATCAAAGACAAACACAAATAAAACATACCCAGATGAGCTGCCTGTAGCCTTCTGGCAGGAATCAAAGACCATGGTCTTCTATGTACAGCCTTATATGTATCCAAATTGCAATCTTTGATAACAAATCTAGACAAAGACGCCATTATGAAACTCAAAAAAAAAATATATATATATAATCAAAACACGGGAGGGTTTAGAAGGGGTTAAGAGTAGGTGAAATACAGATTTGATTCTATCCGTTGAGTGCGAAGGGTTTTTGAGTAATGCCTACTTTATCCACTGGATGGTTACTCCAAAATAGCAGGGAACTAATGGATATCGATGTGATAACGAAGATGTCGTGTAAATCGAGGAACCACACGTATTCAAGATATGGGATTATAGGTTCATCCAATGCTGGTTAAGACATCAACTTGTTGCTGCTGACTCCTGACTTGTCTGTTGATAAGTCAACTGCCCCTTGTCGTTTGCGTGAACTCGTAAGTTCCCATTTCTCTTGAGCGGTAACCATCAAAATGGAAGTATGATGTGCTATTCAATGTTTTCCTCCCCAGTGGCCCTTTTGTTTTTTCCTTAGTTACAGTGCTGAGAAAGGGGAATGCCTTCCATTCCAATTCGGGCCAGTAGTGAGAAATATAAACATAAAATATCCATGATTCTTTCATGGGCCGAGCTAAGTTCCTTTACGGGCCTTTATTATCAAATCATCAAATCGTTTGGGATGAGAAGCCCATTCATTACGACCAAGAAATATGGAGACTAGCTAGGTTCAAGCTGCAACCCGAGATACAAGGATTAGAGAAATCTTTGATAGTTTGCACTTGACTTTGAGCTTAAATCTGATTTTTCTTGCTTGATCAGTACGTCAAGATCATATCAGTCCTGGCGTTATGTCTCATTAAGAATTATAACCCAGTCGAGTTTAAATACATTATAACGAAGTTCAAACAAATGCTTACAGATTAACGAAGCTAAAAACTGAGAGAGTGTGTAGAACTCAGCTGGTCTGATTCGATTAGACTACCTAAGAGTAGGTGAAGAAAGCAGGAAAGGACAATGAGAGACCTGAGTAGACTTGTATTTTTCTTGAAATTATTTGGGCAAATACCATTCCGGCTTTACTCTACAAAGTTTTATGGTTGTCTGCAGATTTATGTCCAGTTGTCCACTGAGTTTCTGGGGTTGATCAGTCGCAGGGCCCATGCAGTCATGCAGATGTTCAATCAGATAATTAGACCAGAATGTTCCCAAAAGCTTTTAGGGTACTCAATAAAAGACTGGGGCAAGAATGAAAAACAAACCTCCTATTGCCTGATAGTTTCTCTAATTCTACATATACATGCATT
>NW_018397256.1:8329310-8435406 GCF_002168275.2 Theobroma umbraticum | reverse complement strand
AGTCTTGCAGGTTGTCAAGCCTTTTGGAAGACAAGAGTTTGTTTTAGCTTTCCCAGTCCATCAAAGATGAATGGCCACGAAAACAAAGAAGACACTTGACAATGTTGGCCCTCTTTTTGCATGGAGTTATCCTCCTCCATTGCTTGTTCTGTTTACATTATCCATTCATGGCAGGCTTTGATACACAGTGGAGCCCCTTTCAATTATTCATTTGTCTTTCCATTGAGTTAGCATTTTCGTTTCTGACTTTTTTGAGCTTCTCTTTTGTGTAAATCCAATTTTTTAAATAAGTAAGAGCTTTTTCTTGTGTTTTCGTTTTCTTCTTTTGGTCCGGAGTGCTTTCTCTTCTGTTTCATCTCTAGTTTCAGCTGATTGCTCATCTTTCCAGGGTGTATTGGAAATATAATTCAGCCACCAGCTAGGACTTCCAAATAGAAATCTTGTGGATCACAGCGATGCTGTCCAACAGGGTGTATCTCTGTAATGAAAACCAGGAATATTACTTAATAGTAATCATGTTGCGATGAGTCGTGAAATTTAACTGACAAGAATTATATCAGTAACAACAGCGACGATGACAATTATCATATGTCCTTTTGCTTATGCTAAATTGCTAATCAAGTGCTTTATAGCCTGGAAGGTTTTTCATTTGGGACAATCTAAAGTAAAAACTGTCCCCTTTCATTTGTAAGATGCAGATTCCATCCCGGTTTGTGTGTGTCACTCAGTGAGTACAGCACCGAAACTGCTTCCTGGTGTAAAGTAATTAAGACAGCTATTTAGAAAGATTGAATTGATGATTAGTTATAGTGGTTCAAATAGAGAACCACTTGCTTTACATTTCGTATGGAAGATCATAGCAAGAGAAGTTTAGAGGAATGATTTGGAGGTGCTAATCACACAATTTCTTACTATAAACCATCTCCAGGAATTAGAGGTTTCAGGTCCTACTGCAGCCCCTATAGATGGCTGCCCTGGCCTCCATGATTGATGATTTAACAGTGATCAGCATCTTCACCTTTTATGTTTAATTATTTTGGCACGATTATAGCTTGATTCTGATCATAAATTATTTGGAGACTTCTTCATGTATTGCACAGTACTAGGTTTTGCAAACAATGATGATACCCTGACAATTATATGCACAACAAATTTGAAATTTAAGATGATTTCGTAAACCATTGCACATGCATATATCTCCTACATATCCTACAGCTCCATAAAAGTGGAAATTATAAAGGTACCTCGATTGAGAATTGAAAGATTATTTGCAAGAAATGATTGGTGACATTGACGTAAATAGCACAAGGATATAATCTCAACTCAAACGTCAGTAATCCTGACTTATAACAAAGTCAGTTTAGCCCCTTTGAAAATTGAAGTTGTAATCACCACCCACCAGCTATGTTAAGCACATTCTAGCATTTGGTTTCAAGCCATTGGCAGTAATAGCGGATGGATTCGTTGGCTTGGAACCTAGCTTATCCTAGGTAGCAACGGTTTGTCAGTGCGTATTAGTACAAGGTAGGAACATTTTCCAGGTACGATGTGTAATTCCATGGACATTTCAATAACTTTTTGGCCCTCTTTTAGGGAAAACATGAAAGTAACAAATTAAGAAAAATGAGATTGCCAGCTTTCCAATGGAATTTTAAATCATTGATATAGGTGAACATATAGGTATGCCATTTTAGGCCCCCCTCCTTTCATATCCATGTTATTTCCATATCAAAACTACTTAAAAAAGAAGAACTATATAGTGTGTCATTTGAATCTAACTTAAGTGGTCATTAAGGATCATCTGCAGCCTTCTTTTTCCTACCGGAGACTGTGTTGCAAGATCTTGACAAAAAATTGAGAGATAGGACCAGGTTAAAAATGGGGAAGCATGGTATAAAAGGTTTCATCATATATATATATGAATGCTAATAAAAACACTGACCAAATATAATGCAAGAGAATCGGGTCCAGCTTTTCAAAGTTTAGCTAGGGCTGAGTGAGTGAAACCATTACAACCTCAATTTGGGGTTCCTTCTAAACAAAATCAAAGGTCATTTAAAGACAGTTGTTTGGTGAGCTAAAAGCGTCAAAACAGCAATGGGTCTATTGGCTAAGTCCCCA
Source organism: Theobroma umbraticum (assembly GCF_002168275.2). Lineage (NCBI taxonomy): Eukaryota > Viridiplantae > Streptophyta > Magnoliopsida > Malvales > Malvaceae > Theobroma > Theobroma umbraticum. Next base: position 8,433,285 of record NW_018397256.1, on the reverse strand, counting down.
CGTGCTTAGTTGGGAAATAAAATGCGGGATATGCAAGATCCAGCTAGGTATAAAGTAAACATTGATGGTCAGCGCCCAGGACTTACCACCTCCTTGCCGGGGCTCAACTGGGGACCCCTACAGGTTATTTGATGTTGCAATTGATTTCCATGCTCAACCCACACGTCGAGCCTAATGTCCGTCAATGGATAGAGTGAAAAGAAATTGAGGGACTAATGCTAGAAAGTAGAAACTCAAGGTTACATGGCTCCAAGATGGTAAAGGCCAAAAGGAAGGATGATGACACTAACACAAATGCCCGTATTTCGACTTGTTATATATGGCAGTTCTGTTTTCGGCTAATTAAGGTCGTTGTAGTGTACGACCTGCACGTGCTAATTCTCTATGCTCCTCCACTCAAGCAGTAGTCTTTAGTCCGAAAGTCATCTGGACTCTCCAGTGGCAAGGGATAGTTTCCCAACAGAAATCTTAAATTTCAAACCTTAATCTCATTATATATATATATATATATAAAGAGTCTTATCCAAACCTTTCTTTAAATGTTTGCTAGGCCAAAAACGCAAAGGGGTTGAATGACAAGAGATCAGCCTCAGTTTCCTGACTTTTACACCATCAGGCCATGATGCTTATTGCTCCGCCGGAAAATTTCACAAGCAATGGCAGGAAGGTGGAAACTGTTTTCTGCTACTTGACAGCGAGAACTCAAGATTCAAGAGGAAGCCATGTGCCAATCCAAAAGGAAAGTTTTTGCAACCGTACAAACAAATAAGTTTATAAAACCAAGTCTTTTGGTAAAATGCTCAGAATTTGCAGATATACTCTTCGAGATGTTTTGTCTGATGACTTTGGGTAGCATTCATTTCAATCTGCACTATTGAAGCTTTATGTTAGTATAATAGTATTGGATGATTTTTAATTATAACTAACAATTGTAGTGGTGGAGCTGATTCATTTTGTCAGAATCCACCGCACCATGCACAGGGAAGGGCCTATTGGTTTACTTGGCTGTTTACTGTTGGGGTTGTAAATGACTTCTCTGTAATACCATGTTTACGAGCACTAAAAGAATGTTAGGTGACACCATTCTTCCCCCCTCTAGTTATAACGACTGCTTTGGCATTAAATCCAACACATATTTTATGGAGAGTCTTGTCCAAAAATTGAAAAAAGACAATTACATACGTTAAACCTGAATTAGTAACTTTGAAAAATATATCTAATCAAATGTCCCTATCTGTCCTAACCAAAATATCACTATCTTTATTTAATAATTAGAAAGAAAAAGGGAGAAATATAAATGTATCAAGAGTCACAAAATTATTATATCTTCACCAAGACAACAATAGTCACTATTATTATATTATGAACGTTATTAATTCGAATATTACTATTTTGTCCAATTTTCATTTGTTTGAGTACTCATCCATGATATGAATTATAATAAAATACTAATTTTATGAGTATTTTTTTGTGTGAATATAATTAAATAACCCGAATTGCCGACAACTTTAGTAATTCTCCATTATATTAAGCTGCATACTGATATTGCAATACTCAAAAGAGTTGAAGTATGTAAAATAAAAAACGGAGTTTAAATTTGCTTCCACCATTGTCATTTGATCTGAAAATGAATTTGGCTTCTCTATATCTTGGTGGGCAAACAGGGTTTCTTTTCTTGAAAGTAACAACTCCAAATTCTGGTTCCCTTAGGCCTTAAAATGTCTAGGAATAAAACACCACTACTTCTTTTTTGAGTGGTCAATGTGAACTTTCTTCTGGTTTCTTCTCTTCACCCTGTTCCCTTTCTTCCCTCTGTCTGAGATTGCAAGCCCCGTCTTTAAAAATTTATGAAGAGTTGCAGATTAATTTGCGAATAAAAAAATGATCATATTCATTAATATCGATAGACGTCAGAGATAATCATATGATCATCAACATCTTTTGTTTATTGATTAAGAACAATAAGATTGGTGAGCAAGGAAGGGGAAGAGAAGAAATGTAGACTAGTAGTTTGGAAGATCAATTATGTTTGATGCGCAAGTCATGTCAGGACATCATTAGTTTATAATGTGCGCAGAATTGTTGATGTCTAACGTCCTACATTGAAATCCCCAAACCAATTCTTGTTGTAAAGTGTAAACTCCAATTTTTCTAACAGGTTGATTGAATCCCAATCATGTGGGAAAAAGAACTGAAGTTGTTGTGCTTAAGATTTTAGTGATGACAGGGTTGGTAATGGACACGCTTAATTGAGTTACAGTTTGTTATAGCCACATGATAATTAGATTTTTGTCTGATGAATGATTGAGAGTAGGGACCATGTTTTAGGCATTGAATTTGATCATTACTTCATGGAGCTGGGAAGAGATGGAGGAAAAGGAAAAACTGGGAGGAGTTTCACTCTTTGCACAAGGCATTAAACTTAAGAAAAGAAGATTTAAAACAAAGAAATAAAGAAAAGGAAATGAAGGGGAAAGAAAACAAGTGGGGACAGATGTGGCAGAGCACTGAGAAGAGCAGCTGTGGCAATTATCATTGGTTGACAGGGTCCAGAATCCTGTTAACGCTTGCAGCAGGCGCAACAGGTTATATTTGTATGGGCTAGAAAGAATTCGGCAAACACTCCAGCTAGGAGGAACAATATTTTTCTTTTTCTATTTTTGCTGTAATTAAATGTTAAACAATGAGTAAAAAGAGCACTCCTCCATAGAGTAGCAGCTGGAGCAATACCCTTATTTTACATTATATATTCAGGGTTCCCATGGCCAACTGGTCAGGACTAGGACATTTGGATTCTACAAATCCGGCAAGCCATTTCTTGATCTACGAAATGCAAAGCCATTTGTTGGAAATTGTTTGCTTTGGACCTAGATGCATGCACGAAAGTATAAATCTGTGCATATAATTTGGAAAATTGAGGACACTATGGTCCAGCTCTCCACTTTGTTAGCTTTTACCCAAAAAGCAAAAGACCTTTATACATGGCTTTTTATCTCTGGTTGGTGTATGAAAATACAAATAAAAGTATATTAAATCACTTCAACTCTTCACATCCCCAACGATGAAACAAGCATGAATCAGGCACCCCATTTTCCATTTTTATTTGGTCATAGAAATTCAAAATTTGCACTAGCTTATAGGTGTACCTTGTCTTCAGAGAGCATAGTATTCAAACAAATTTAAAATTGAAGAAGACTTTTTTTCTCTCATTCCCACTGAGGCTTTTGAATTCTGACACCTCCAATTTGAAACTCAAGCAAATCCCAATTTTGAAATATTTGAATCAACTGAGAGGTTATTTTTATGCCTTCTCTTGTAGCAGAACAAAATACTTCATATTTCAACAGATTGATTTTAGCCTGACTGGGAAAAAAAAGGGCATAAAAATGGGGCCGTGGTTCTCTTTGCTTACCAGCAGCCACTGATCCAAATTCTTTTATTGGAAATGGGTTATTGGGAATGTGTCCTACAACATTTTTCCCGTTAGAAGAATGATGATGCTGTGGCACATGCTAAAGGAGAGGAGCCTCTACTTTAGGATCCCACACCTTCTACCAGTACGTCACTGCTCAACTTTTCTCTACCTACGGATGCCATTATTGTTTTCAGTGTGCTGGATTTGATTGATGCTACCATATTTGTAAGTCTGAAATAAAGATTATTAAGCACATATATATATAAAAAAAGATTAATTGGGGAAAGCCAGATGGATGGGAAGTTTATAAATAAATCCATGCCCAAAAGTTAAATGGTAACACAATTCAAATTCTGCACTTTTCAATTCTTAAAAAAAAAGCAAGATATTAAATCAATGGAAGTCATAGTTATAAACTGATGGTATTAAAAATTGTTTCCAAAGGTAATGGAATTCAAACTATGCGTTTTGCGTACTTCGTAACATAAACTGCTTAATTATAATTAATGAACTTTTATTTATTTTAAATAAGTTATGTGAAATTTACTGAATTAAAAGTAGTTGACATTAATGATCGACGTAAATATATTACTTATATAAATTCAATAAAGCACCTCGACTATTAAAATTTGAAAATTTTAAATGTAAATTATAATAATAAGAATTATGGTAACAAGATGAGAAATGATTTTGTTTGTGCATTACAAACTATCAACGAGTCTTTATAAAGAATAATACTAAAGCGGGATCCTGCAGGTTTCTAGCCAGTACGAGAAAATGGTGCGATGGAATGGAACGGAATGCAATGCAAAACGAAAAAATGCCAAATGTCTTGCTTGCCTCTTTTCATGTCTGAGTGATGAGCAAACTAAACTTAGCCCCTAACAATCCCTAGCTAAACTTAGCCAGCCAAGGCCCCTCTGTACGAGTCTGTATCTAAAATCACATGGCACTTGTAAGCTATTGCCACATGTCACCGATGGCTCCTTCACTTAACTCCCCCGGTCAAACCTTTAAGCTGGAACTGGCGAGTTCGGTAAACTTGGGGTAATGCTCCTATGATGATTTTTACATCAATCAGGCGGTTGAGAGCTTATCCATTAATTACACCAACCGTGTCATCATCATGTGATAAAACCCAAATCAGTAGATCTGGGAAACGTCTGATGAATCTCCAACTGTTAAAATATAGTAATAAATCAGAGAGACAGCCAGGTAGGCTTTTTTTTATTTATTTGCTTGCCAGGCCTACCCAATAGGATCAAAGTTTTCCCAGCCCATGGGCCATGGGCGTTTCTTGAGAGAGAAAGTCTCGCCATCCCTAAGAAAAACAAAAGAGACATATCTAAACAAAAATCCCCCACGCTCTACGGATGCGTGGAATGCACTTTATTCAGCTGACGCGCTGATGCATAAAAGCGACGCTTTAGGCCAAAGTGGATACAGCCGGGACCCACGCCCCTCCATCACTCCAAAGTCCTAATATTCACTCTCACATGCAGCAATCCAAACCTGTAGCCATCATAAAATTGTACGGTCTGCACGCGACTTCCAACCGCGTTCAGGACTGCAAAACAGGAAACAGAAAAGAAAAAATGGAAAAGCGTTGGTTTAGTTGTTTTTTTTTTCTTTCTATCTTTTCTTTTCCACTTTACCAAAATAAAGAAAATAGAAATAAAACGCTGCCCACTATTGCCAGCAAAGCCAGAGATCTCCTCTCCTTCTGTTTTAACTCAGCTTTTTTTTTCCCCTTTTGTAACCTCGTGATACCTTCGAAGCCTCCATCCCCATCTCTGTCTCTCTCTCTCTCTCTCCCCCTCTGTCATTTGTCTTTCTTCTATGGGTTCTCACCGGAAAATCGCTTTTGGTTCGGTCCAAACCCGTTCTTACAAGCTGCCTACAAAATAACAGCCAAGTAGAGCGAAAAAGAACCATTTTTTCCTCATTCTTTGTTGTGTTTTGTTTTTCTCCTAAAATCCCAAAATGGTAGTAAAATTTGGCTGTGTTTTTATAGTTTCAGTTCTGATATTAAGTTTGGGAGTAAACTCAGAACCAGTTCAAGACAAGCAAGCTCTCCTTGCGTTCCTTTCAGAGACCAAACACGCGAACCGGATTCAGTGGAACTCATCAACCTCAGCCTGCGACTGGGTCGGTGTCAAATGCGATGCAAACCGCTCTTTTGTCTACACTCTCCGGCTCCCAGGTGTGGGCCTCGTCGGTTCCATTCCGCCCAACACAATCGGCCGGCTAAACCAACTACGAGTTTTAAGTCTCCGAGCAAACCGTTTATCCGGTGAGATCCCTGCCGACTTCTCCAACTTGACTCTCCTCCGTAGCCTATATTTGCAAGGTAATGAGTTCAGCGGTCAGTTCCCATCCAGTGTGACTCGATTTACCCGTTTGGCACGGCTCGATCTTTCCTCTAACAATTTCACCGGTCCAATTCCTTTCGTGGTCAACAATTTGACTCTTTTGACCCGACTCTTCTTGCAAAACAACAAATTTTCCGGTTCTCTCCCAAGCATCAACTCCGACGGTTTGGTTGATTTTAACGTTTCTAATAACAACCTTAACGGTTCAATCCCCGACACGCTATCTAAATTCCCTGAATCTTCATTTGCCGGAAACCTCGGGCTTTGCGGTGGCCCACTCCGGCCATGTAACCCATTTTTCCCTTCTCCGGCTCCATCTCCTTCCGAGCCCATTCCACCAACAACTTCTCGTAAAAGGTCCAAAAAACTTTCCACCGGCGCCATTATTGCTATTGCCGTGGGGTCAGCAGTCATCGCGTTATTATTATTATTATTCCTTATTCTTTGTCTCCGCAAACGGCAACGGCGGCCACCGAAGCAGCAGAAGCCAGTTACGGCCGCGACACGGGCGGTTCCGCCGGCGGAAGCGGGAACTTCCTCGTCGAAAGATGATATAACGGGAGGGTCAACGGAAGGGGAGAGGAATAAGCTCGTGTTCTTTGAAGGTGGGGTTTATAGTTTCGATTTGGAGGATTTGTTGAGGGCTTCGGCGGAAGTGTTGGGAAAAGGCAGTGTGGGCACCTCGTACAAGGCTGTGTTAGAAGAAGGGACAACGGTGGTAGTTAAACGGTTAAAAGACGTGGCGGTTAGTAAAAGAGAGTTCGAAATGCAGATGGAAATGTTGGGTAAACTTAAGCATGAAAATGTGGTTCCTTTGAGAGCGTTTTATTACTCCAAAGATGAGAAATTGCTCGTTTATGATTTCATGCGCGATGGTAGCTTGTCTGCCCTGCTTCACGGTATGTTTTTCTCTGTTTTAGTTATTTATTTGACTTTTTGGGTTTTCTTTCTTTAATTTTTTTTTTTGGGAAGAGACTTTTCTGGGTTTCTAAGAGCCAATAATTCGTGCAAATCTCGCGTTCAAAAATCAAAGATATTTTGCTTTGAATATGACCTAACACATTTTGACTACAGTGGAGCTCCAGCTGTTGCATGTATGTTCTTCCCCCCCTCCCTTATTTTACGTTGTGATAACATAGTTTTAGGGGAATATCGTGGAATGGTGTTGGGGACAATATTATGTTAATTTTTTTTAAGTGATGGAATTTAATAATGGAAGCTTTCTTCTAATTTAATAACCAGCGAAAGGACCGGGGGCTGGTACTCCTCTGCATAATTCCTCTTTCTGAGCAAACATTCTTCCAAGAGTATGAGTTACGCTTACAAAGTAGTGGCTGTCTTTTTGTCTTTATTTACGTTTCTGCCACCATCATTGCAACATGCATCTCATAATTCACCTATGGATCCACCGACATTGATTCATTGCATTTCTTTCTTCACCAAACTCGCCCTGCAGCCATCAAATTATTCCATCTAGTTTCATGAGGTTTCAAAATGAGTGAAATTGATTGTTGCACGCCTCCTAATGAAATCATAACTCGTTTTGCAGTGTAATCAAAACCCTGTTGGTGTCTTGTTTTTTTCAAGTAGTTTCCTTTCCTTTCAATTCAAGTTAACCTCAGTTGGATCATATCAGCGTTAGGGTTCTTGAGTTTGCATTTAACCTGAAGAGGTTTGGAGTATTCTAAGTCAAATTAGTAAAATGGAAAGTATATCTACTTCCTAATTAATTCTCTTGGTAGCTTGGACTTTTGCAAAATTTTTGGCATATAGTACTAGTACCCGTGTCAGAAAGTTAAGGGAAATGACTTGATACCATGGTGTATAGCTCATTTGCCATTGGGTACATTTTCGCTAGCCATGAAATTGGAGCATTAAGTTGGCAAATTACTTTTCTTCAAAGTTATTAATTAAACCGTGTTATTTGATAACGTTGCAGGTAGTAGAGGCTCCGGCCGTACTCCTCTAGACTGGGACAACAGAATGAGAATAGCGTTAAGCGCGGCAAGGGGCTTAGCACACCTCCACGTGACGGGGAAGGTGGTCCACGGCAACATCAAGTCCTCCAACATCCTCCTCCGGCCGGACCACGAAGCCTGCATCTCTGACTTCGGTCTCAACCCGCTCTTCGGCAACACCACCCCGCCTAGCCGCGTGGCGGGCTACCGAGCACCTGAAGTAGTGGAAACCCGCAAAGTTACGTTCAAATCTGACGTGTATAGCTTCGGAGTGTTATTGCTGGAGTTACTAACTGGCAAAGCACCAAATCAAGCATCGTTAGGGGAAGAGGGGATTGATCTTCCTCGTTGGGTTCAATCCGTGGTCCGCGAGGAATGGACCGCTGAGGTTTTCGACGTGGAGTTAATGAGATATCACAGCATTGAGGAGGAAATGGTGCAGCTGTTGCAAATTGCAATGACTTGCGTATCGACGGTACCTGATCAAAGACCCGCCATGGAGGACGTTGGTACGAATGATTGAAGATATGAACAGAGGGGAAACCGATGACGGATTACGGCAGTCGTCAGATGATCCTTCAAAAGGATCAGACGGTCAAACTCCTCCCACCGAATCAAGGACCCACCGAGATCCGCCACACCTTAGGCATAATGTGAACGAAGCAAGGACAGAAAATTGGAAAGCAACAAGACGGTATATGGGGGGTGGGGGTTGGGTTCTCCTTGAAATCTGCACAAAGCGTAAGTAAAGAGTGATAGAGTGCGCAGTTGATTGGGGGAAAAGCAACCAAGGTTTGCCCCTAATTTGTGTTTTCTCTTTATTTATTTTTATTTATTTCGTTTCTTGGTTTTATTTTTTTTCTCTTAATTTTACTTTGCAATTATTTTATAGGGTGCATTAGGGGGGAATTTGAATTGTTTTTGATGGAGGGTGGTGGTAGTGGGGACTGGGAAGTTCCATGAACTGATTGGAATTTGACCATTGATGGATTTAGTTGTTTTTCTTTTTATTTAATTCTTTCCTTTGTATCTGTACCTCACAACAAAACAATCCACCGTGTCCTTAACACATGTCTTCTTCGCTTTTCCATGTAAATTTTCTTTGTAATATTTTTTTTATCCTTTTTATTGCAATGGCCAAGCGAAAGCCAACTAGGGAGTTGAATATTTCCTTTTAAAAAATTCCAACCACTTGTTCCCTTCTGCATCTATAACGCCAAACGCTTGTTTTTATTTCTGCTCATTGATTGTTTTTAATTAAGAGTTGAAAGGTCAGCTAATGTACAAAGCAGAAACCAAACATGCATTGGCTCCTTCCCATATGCCCCACATAGGAGCCTGGTTTTTGGTCATAAACCTCATAATTATGCCACGTAATCCTATCCGAACCAGATTCAACGATGGAATCAACACCGGCCCGGCCGAAATCGGTGGACTAGAGATGTGACACGTGGCGGATTAGAACCACGTGATGATGATTAAGGGGGGATATCAGAGATTTGATGTTTCACTGGGTAGAATTTTTGTCTGATTATGGAGCCAGAGAAAAAGAATGCAGCGAGGGTGGGAGCCAGGCTGGCCGGCTTTTTTAACCTCTCTTTCTTTTCCTTTTCTAGAGAAAAGGAAAACCAAAATAGTAAGATTTTCTTCTGACAATCGTTGAACAATGTCCTTGACGTGGCTAGGCTGGTAACCGTTTATTCACTTGACTCTAGACCCCACTGACTCTCGGGTCCCTTTTCGTCTTTTGCCCTTTTCTCGCATGCAACATCGGCCTTTTGTTCCACTCAAACCGTGAAAGTTATAGCTTGGGAGCCTATATATATATATTTTTCCACAAGGAAAATACGCAAGTGTAGCAGAGCAGGCCAATGGTCAAAATAGCTACGGGGTTTGGCTCTTTTAGGTTTGAAAATCAACGCGTCGATAATTGCTTTTCAGAGTCTAAAATAAGTTTTTGGTTGTATGTATGTATGCATGTATCCGGCCCGGTCCCGCGTGACGCCGTGCATGTAACTACAAATTCTTCTTGTTGTCCACAGAATATTGTGCCACCCAGTAGTGGAAAAAATCTCCACTCAAATGCTACTATCTCATTCGTAAGTGCACATAACGCGCCACCTCTTGCGGTTGGTTAATGTCCACCTCTAATGTGTGGATGGTCACAATAAATTAGTATTTAAAAATAAACTAAATGATGCTAAATAACGTAGCATAATTATTTATGAGCAGCTTAATTCTATTGAAGTCGACATATATTTAAAGGAAATATTAATCGGTGTTTATTAACGTGATACGTAGCTATTGTATTATCTATATTGAATTTGAGGAAAAAAGTACATTTGACTTTTTTTTTAAATAATTAGTATATTTATATAATCAATAATTCTCATCAAATTTATAAGATATTTACTGGGATTATAAATAGGCTTTTGACAAATATAATTAGTACAATATACCTATTCTAATACTTTTGATCATGGAATTAAAAATAATTATTAAGATAATGTCGGAGTATGTAGTACTAAACTGAGAGGTGATTGCTATTTAGGGGCAACATGGGCACGCGCCACGACGGGAAAAGCAAGTTTTCGGAGTTTGGTGCACCGAAAGTTGAGGGTAGCAACACTTTTGGTCGGACTCAAAATTGACTCTTGAGTTGAGAAATAGAATGCCTTTGCCCTTTGGCGGACGGTCATTGAGCAGAGGCAAAAATATAACCCCCCCTCCACCAGGTTGTCTGGTTTTAAAGTTTGACCTAATCTTTGATTAGTCTTAATTAATCCTGAACGAGGCTGTCTTTTCCATTTCATTTCACAACTTAACGACCCTCTATCCTCCGAGCCATGCGATGTACATAAAAGAAACAACTGGAAATTCTCAATAAAACATAATGAGATTAATCAAAGAACAATAACAACCTTTCACGTGGGCCATATGTGTTGTAAGAACAATAACAAGCTTCATCTTGGAAGAACCCATCATACATTCCTTTACTCGGTTCACTTTTTTTGGTTAAGAGTTGTGATAGAGAGGGACAGAAGATTCTTAAGTTCAAAGTCCTTTTAGAATATTAGGTTTTGAGATAATGTATGAGTTGTAGTAGTAGTTGAGAGTCCATGGGTCAAGAAGCGAAGGACACCAATTATAAAACAAAACCATGAATGATTATGGCGACAGATCATTTACAAAAGATGCAAGGCTAGATGGCTTCACGTATCAAATTATGTATTTATTTTCCTAATATTTCTTTTGCTGGGAAGACCAAATGGCCCACTCATAATCAACAAAATCTCTCACATCACCTCTTTAGATGCAAGGGAGAGGAATCATGGAGAAATAGCATGATTATCATCAGGTAGTGACATTTTAGAGAAAGAGGATTTTGGGAATGATTGGAGACACTGAGAAAGCTGAGGGTGTTACAACCATTTGGAGGAAAGGAGATATAGCACCTTAGTCCATTGACACCTTACATCAATTGTTCTGTGGTCCCTGGTTGATATCAACATACATACAACCAATCTCAATGTTAGACCTATAAACCAAAGTCATCTCACTTATGGAGTTTATCTGATAGTAAAAAAGTTCCAGCTGAAGCAAAACGTGAGTTTTGGGTTTCTATAAGGATTACTTTTTGTCATAAGAAAGTAATAACAGTAGCAGAGATATAAGCCTTTTTTTTCTATCATTGGATTCTTCATTCTTCAATGCAGATTTACAGCATCAGTACTGTAATTTATCCACTACAGCTCACTTAATTTAACAGCTACAGGCCATAGCTAGCTTTATTTTACCATGATGAGTATCCGGTTGACCTAATCTTTTATTTCTTTTTCTTTTTCCAGGAACACAGTTCACCTAAACTTTACCCTATTCATGAGGCCCCATTATGTTCTTTTAAGGTGCCTTTAACTTGGCTAAGTGGACAGGTCTTGGTCTTAATTTAACATGATATAGGCACATCGTACATTCAAGTGTTTTCTTACACGTGTCTCTATCTAATAATCAATTCAACACGAGGGTTTTTAGTGGGCTAAGAAAGATGCCGCCTAATTGTTTACAGGGTTTAATCAAGCTGGTCTTCATGCTCATCGACCAAATAGGGAAAAAAGCCAACAGACAGGTTGCAGTTTGGCTGATAAATAATGCATATTTAATAATTATCTTAAAGGTCAAGCCAAAGCAATTTCTTGCCTTCTAAGTTCATTTTTGAATCCATATCACATATTATAAGCTTACCACAGTTGCAGTTGGCAGTAGTCCTCAAAAGGAAAATGCAAGTCACAAGGGCAAAAAGCTAACCTTTGAAAGTGGAGTTGGCTAGCCATTTAACTTGTATGGGAATTCCAACCAAAAATCATCTCAAACATGGAATTTAAATCCCAAAACTCCTTTTTGCTGTTAGTTGGATCAGCCAAGATGACTTAAACTCCCAAGGTTTCTTCCTTATCCCTCAGATCCTCACAAATGTCATTCATTAGCATTGAAATCTCACCAACCTGAGCGGCCTCATATTGGATTTGATGCCAATTCATTTAAATCACATCGAAAGTAATGGATTTATTGAACAATTATAATAAGGTGAGGTACTCAATTAAGAGGGTGGTTGCAGAACAATCTTCCTTCAAACAAGTTAATATATACTATAAAATCTCATAATAAATCTTAAAGTCCAAAATTTTAATAATTGTTAATTTCTTTATGGAACATAAGCTTTACTTTGATGTGATGACTTGTGAAAGCAACTTCTCTTTGAATGATAGCTATCAATCTTTGTGGACTTAGCTTGCCCATGAAACAAGGTGAACTGCTTGATGGTGGCTTGCTGAAGCAAAAGTTTTGCCTTTTTCCTTCACGTGCTGTCTCACCTCCTTCACCATGGGAGGCTGCAGGCCTGGAAAAATAAGTTTACCCTCAGGTGCTACGAGCTTAGGATTCTGGCCCGCTAAAAAATAAATTTCTAGAAAGAAGTTGGTGTCAGTAATTTTAATTAAAGTGTCAAAATAATGCCCATTAATATACAGCGCAAGCAACAGTCTAAACCATTGAATGAATTCGTCTTCATGTTTTTTATTGAATTTGGATCTTTTTGATTGAGCTGTTTGAAGCTGAGCATGCTCTTCTTCATGACGAACGATCACGACCACAGGATGATTGGTCCCCAGCAATAGTCTTGCAGGATATTACGCTTCTGCACGTGAGCGAACAAGTAAAACCAACCGAAGCTGGTGCTGGAAAGAAAGGAGAAAATACCCTTCTTTGGATACCTGGAAAAGGTGTAAACAGATTGTTAACCTTTTTTTCTTTGATAAAGATAGTACTGAAAGTTCGAGCTTCTGCTTTCTTAGATACCTTCCATGTGGCCATCTAGTTACGTACTGTAGCGGCCCGAGAAGCCTCAAGCTACCGGTGAGACTGCCACCTCACATCTAAGTCCATGTTAAATTGACGACCACTAGGACAAAGCACTCCAGTTTTCTGAGAAAAAGTTGATAGATTGTATCTCCCTTGTACATGGAGAGTAAGGGTTCATTCGAAAGAACTGGAAAAACATGAAGAAAATAGCTTGAATGGCTTATTAATATATCTATTTACACCATGCATATATATGCTTGTTAAAGAGAACAATGGAAAGTTCGAGTTTAGGGAGGAAATGTCCAAGAGCTGTCATATATCAATTCTGTAGTCTTAAGATGTACATGAATCCCTTTTAGATTGAAAGTTTGGATGTATTACAATATTTACACATTAAATGACCTGGTTATACCAGCAAAAAGGCTTAAACCCAAGATCCTCAACTACACAAATGCAGATGTGAATAGTATCTAAAACCATGATGATGTTCTCTGAAATTGCAATAATCCTGCCCAATGGCATGAAACCGGTAAAAATTTTTTGTTTGGAATCCCAGAAACTGAGGAAGCATAGCTGCTGAGCAGCTATATTATTCAATGTACTTTGTTTTGCTAAGTATGGACAGATCGAACCACATTGCATATTGTGCAAGTAGCAATCCAGATTGAGCTGAGTCAGGGTGTATTCTCCATCCTTTCAACATATTTAATGTGGCTGACTCGAAGCTGCTAACAGCTTATCGAGTCAGGTAATTCAGATAAATCCTCATCAACTCTTCAATGAAACAGTCCAGGCTGAAAATTCTGCACAATTCTTTCTGTGAAGCAAAAATACTGCCCCTTGGTTCTTTGCTTTTCTTTGCTTAACCTGACGGTCTCTCTAGTCTCCTTGGGGTGCTTAATTTTTACCTACTAATGTGATTTGTGCTCAAGAACAGAGTTTAAGCACTAAAATTCATTTCGATTCCCAATAAAGCCAGTGTAGCATGTATTTGCTTGGTCTTGGGGTGTGATCCATCACCAGCAAAAAAGGGATGAAGTTTCTCACCTATTTGTATCCAGCTGCACCCAGGACTCTTCTTTAAGCCTTTTTCTTTCATTAAATCCCTTATTTTTATTACTTTATCCCACCTTCCTGAAGCCGCATATGCATTTGAAATTGCCACATAATTACCTGAATTATCTGGTTCCAATTCTAATAAATACTTTGCCAGGTGCTCCCCAAGTTCAATCTCATTATGCTCTCTGCATGTAGCAAGCAGTGATCCAATTATATATGCATCTGGTTCATATGGCATTGCGTGAATAAGCCTAATAGCTTCATCCAAATTACCAGACCGAGAAAGAAGACTAACTACACAGCCATAATGCTCCATGCTTGGCCTGAAATGATGTTTAGAAACTATATCAAAAAAAATCTCCAAACCTTCATTTATCAGCCCATTGTGGCTGCATGCAGATAAGACAGTAGTAAAAGTTATGCCATCTGGTTCTATACCAGCCTCCTCTAGATGTTTATACACTGCAAGAGCTTCTCCAGCTTGACCATGTAATGCATAACCAGAAATCATTGCATTATAAACAGGCAATTCCTTGCTTAAGGTATTATCAAACACCCTCTTTGCTTGACTTAAATATCCACATTTAGCATACATGTCAACTAAAGCTGTTGAAACTGAAATCTGTGAACCAAGGTCATGCCTTATAGCATATCCATGGATTGCTCGACCATGCGGTAATGATGTCACATTTGTGCAAGCTGAGAGTACACTACTGATGCTTATTGTATTGGGTTTGATCCCAGATTCTTGCATTTTTTGAAAAATCTGAACTGCCTCATCTTGAAAACCATTATGAGCCAGACCAGTGATAAGCGTAGTCCAAGTTATAAGGTTAGGGTGGACACCAAGGGATTGCATCTGCGAGAATAACTCTTTAGCCTCGTTTAACTGGTGATTCCTAATAAATCCTAAAATCAGAGAATTCCATGATGTTACATTTGGTGGCACACTCTCTAACTGCATCTGATAAAACAACTTCAAGGCCTCACCACCGTGGCCAATATCTGCATAAGAAGCCAATAGTGTATTCCATAATATGATATCTTTGTTAGTTGTAGAACTAAATACTTGTCTGGCACAATCAATTCTTCCACATTTGGCATACATATCTACGATGCTACTTGCAACAACAACATCAGATTGAAGGTTGTTCCGAATACAATAACAGTGACCCTCTTTACCAATTTCTATACTGCTTGAATTGGCAGCTGCAGTCAATATTGATGATAGAGTCACACAGTCAAATCTCAAATTTTCTAATCTCATCAGATGGCACATATTGAGCGCCTTCTCAATCAATCCGCATTGCACATAACTTGAAATCATCAGATTCCATGTCACTACATCCCTCACGAGCATTCTAACAAAAACAAGCTCCGCATCCTCAATCAAACCAAGCTTGGAATAAAAGTTTATAACAGAACTACCCAAAATGTTATCCAATTCTAATCCACCTAAGACAGCAATTGCATGCCCCTGCTTTCCCTCATCTATTGCACCTAAATTTGCCGAAGCTGATAAAAAGCTTGATATGGATACCCGAGTGGGCTCAACTCCTTCCATTCTCATATCACAGAACACCCCAATTGCTTCCTCATTCCTCCCATTTTGCATATAACCAACGATCATCGAATTCCAAGCTATTACATTCCTCTCAACCATCCCATCAAAGACTTTCCTTGCATCCTCCAAAACACCACACTTGCCATACATATCAATCAAACTACTTGCAACAAAGACACACCCATCAAAACCCACCTTCACGACATACCCGTGAACCCCTTTCCCGTACCCAAGCCACTGCAAAGCACCACAAGCTTTCAATGCATTAGGAACCACAAAATTATCTGGAAAAAACCCATTTTCTTGCATCTCAGAAAACGCCATTAAAGCCTCTTCATTTAACCCAAACCTACACTTCAATCCTATAACAGCAGCCCAAGAAAACACATTCTTTACCCTCAATCTACTAAACAAATTATTAGCAACATCGAAAGCACCACACTTGGCATAAAAAATAACTAACTTTGTCTCAATGTACTCATTTCTTGCAAAGAAGGCACCATTTTTGAGAACTTGAGCATGAATTTGCTGACCTGTAAAAAGATCTCGTTCATAAACGCAACACTGGAGTATTTCACCGTATATTTCAGGTCCAACTGGAAAATTTTTTGAGTCCATTTCAGTGAGTAAGTCCACAGCTTGTTGAATTTGGCCATCTTTGCAAAGGGAAGATATGGAGTGAAAGTAAGATTTATACAAAGTTTGATGATTTCTGGTGGTTCCATTGAATTCTGTAAAATGGATTGGTTCATTGGAACTGAGAAATTTGGTTGTTTTTGTTGATCTGAACTGGGAGAGTTGTGGGGTTGTAAAAGGAAAGCAGGCCATGCATGAAGTACAGAAGCAGAGAGGAGGATATGGTTCTTCTCAGGGAAAGCGGGAAGGGTGGTCTCGTCATTGGAAACTAACGACCCTTTCGTTTCAGAAAATGAAAAAGAAAAGAAAAGAAAAGATAAGTTTAGTTTATCCAGCAAAATTGTGATAGAATTCAGTCTTGGACCCACCACTCTAACGGGGCCCAATTTAACCTTTATATATATACATAGATAAGGGAAACTTATTACTTCATCCTACGTTATAATATGCTAAATTGTATGCAAATAAACAAAACCAATGTACATATGGAGGAGAATAAAAAATATGTAAATTTAAGTTTAGATTATCTATATGTGTAGTCATTTAATTGGTGCACTAATTATATAAAAAAATATAATATTTCAATTATCTTAAAGTAACTCTTTTGTCTCTTTTAAGAATTGAACATTTGAATTAATATAAAAAATAAATAATATTTTTTTAAAAACTAGCAAAGAATCAATTTCCACTCCAATTTTCCTGAGACTCGTATTCCAACACAGGGTCAAGCCTTTATAAATAACCCATTTGTTAAAGAAAAAGCTATACCATTGTTTTTTTTTCTTTACAAAAAACCAATTTAACCTTTTTAAGTAAAGCACTTCTTTGAGGAATTTGATCCATAAGTATCACCGTATAGAGACAAATCAATTTGTCATGAACCTATATAATTGGAAATTAAAAATAAATTTTGCTAACTAGTGTCTTAATCTTAAACCCACTCTTTAAAGTAGTTAATGTATTATTTATAGAAATATTTTTCCATTAAATGTAATAGTTGGTATTTAGGTAATGAATTTTAATATAGCAACATTAAAGAGTATCCTTAAACATTCATAAGCAAAACCCTTTATAGATATAAATATATAGTAATCAGTTTCAGTAATAAATTAATACTCATCAATCATTTTTTTCAATATAAGCTACTTGGTTGCACATCCTTTTCATATGACTCAATTACACCATTGTTGGTAGGGGAAAGTAACGGGAACTAGTAAAAGAAATAGAGTTTCTACCATAGTGTACTCCAGGAAAACAAAATTGTCATCTCTTTTGGAAGATCAAGAATTTCATGGAGAAAGCAAATACACAAGCAAACAGCAAAGTGAACCCTATTAGTACCAGAGAAACTATCCATAACCAGTCTCGTCTGAACCCAAAGTAGTCTTCCATTAACTGAGCCACTGTCTCTCCTGACTCTAACTTGGTCTGTAAGTTTCCATACTGTGAAGTAGACA
This sequence comes from Theobroma umbraticum, assembly GCF_002168275.2. NCBI lineage: Eukaryota > Viridiplantae > Streptophyta > Magnoliopsida > Malvales > Malvaceae > Theobroma > Theobroma umbraticum. The sequence continues at coordinate 8,415,466 of NW_018397256.1, read as the reverse complement.
TTCCCCACAAACTCCATGACACTGGGCACACCCATGCATACCATCTCCACCATGCAATGATCCTCTGACAATTGTAAAATCCTAGAAATCATATAAACTGAAGAAAATGCTAGCAAAAATAATAGAAGAAAGGGGTGGAATAAGGGTTACCGGTCGGGGAATTATAAAGCCTGAGAAGAGATTCCACATTGTATAGAAGACCCCTGAAAGAACCGCGGCAGCTGCTTGATTAGGACTTATAGCTACGACCATGATGCCATAGTATATGTAGCAGAGAACTGTGATGAACATGAAGAACGTGTTTAAGAAGAACTTGGAAACTGTCCATTCAAATCCCATCATTGCGTAGACTACAACCCCATATACAGCAACCTGAGCCATGGTATAAGGGATTTCAATAGCAACCTGAAATGGGAAATTCAAGATAAGAAAGTCAGGAGGCAAAGCAATGGTAGCCGGTTAGATTTTGTTGAACTACCTGTGCAAAGGCATAAGGCAATGCAGAGTACATTCCAGCACCCCTCTCTCTGTAAAAAACTGTTCTTTCAGCTATTACAACTGGTCGCACAGAAGCAGCACTCTGTGCTCCCATGAATGTAATTGCAGTGTACATGGCACCCATTGCATTGAAAACATCCTGTCTTGTTCCCCTGAAGGTTCAAATTTATAATTGAATTGAACAAAGAAAAACTGAATCCAGCTTTTTTGTAGATTCTGCCTAAACAACATACCTTTTACTTCCAAGATTCCAGAACAAGACTCCAAACATAATGCTCACCGCAGTACTAAAATAAAGTCGCACTGCATTGTAAGGCGTATTCCGCCAGTATGATTTGTGCTGTTTCCATAAGCAAGCTTTGAACTGTGTGAAGTAGGATTGTGCATACTTAGTGGGGAAATGTAGATCCTGCGAATCAGGGGGGGGTGTGCTCAACTCTGAAATCAAAGCCTTGTTTCTTCTGCAATAACAGTTTTGAGTATGAGTCTAAGAAGCAGCAAAGGCTAGTAACGACATTTTTTGGATGAAAGAAACTGCACCAATATTTCTCGGATAACCAACCTGTAGAGATCTGATTTCTTGTACTCGTCTGCAAATTGTACTCCTAGAATCTCTTCCTTAGCTCGTGTTGTCACTTCCAAGACCCAAGTTGCGGGGTTACAACCATCTTTTATTTTCCCTACTCCATTTATTTCCTTCAATTGGAGTAGTTAAAGAAGAGAAGTCAAATGAAGTTTCTCCTGATAAAAGTTTGAAGACATGTGAAGCAACAGTGGTAAATGAAACAACTTGAACATTTTTAGATTACCTCAAAATACTTTATCAAATGGCCTGAGTGACGGCCTAGAGGACCAAAATATATTTCTTCACCTCCACGCGTCAATAGGAAGAGCTATAGTTGGAAAGAGAAGACATTTGAGATTTCTATGCAGCAAAGATTGCTCCAACGACATAACGATTAGTTTGCTAAAGTCTCTTACCTCATCAAATGATTCAAATATGTCAATACTTGGCTGGTGAATTGTGCATACTACAGTTCTTCCTGTGTCCACTGTATTTCTCACGGTTCTCATCACAATGGCTGCTGCTCTTGCATCAAGACCTGAGGTTGGCTCATCCATGAAGATTATTGAGGGGTTTGCAACAAGCTCAACTGCGATGGTTAGCCTTTTGCGCTGCTCAATGGATAGTCCATTCACATTTGGAAATCCAACCAATGCATTTCGTAGTGGTATCAGCTCAATCAGTTCCATAACCTCCTCAACAAAAAGCTGCAACCATAAGATTTCAAAGAAATTAAAGAAATAAAATAGATGCACGGCAAGGCTATTATTGGGTGGACCACCAACCTCTCTACTCTGAGTATCAATATCACGAGGCAATCCAAGCCATGCTGAGTATAATAAGGATTCATAGACAGTGACAAGGGGAGAGTGAATGTCATTTTGTTCACAGTATCCTGTAACTCGAGCAAAAGTATCCTGTTTCTTTGGGTAGCCTGAAACAGTGATGTTCCCTTCTATATATCCATTATTTTTCCTCCCAGCTAACACATCCAGTAGAGTGGTCTTACCAGCCCCACTAACACCCATTAAGGCTGTTAACACTCCTGGTCTAAAGGCTCCATTCACTCCCTTCAAAAGTACCAATCGATCATCCAAGACACCTTGGGATTTCATTGCCTAAAAATGTTAAAAATAATACCTTTAATGTCACTGTGATGAATTCAGAATATCTCAAGCATTTTATGTAGATATAGTTAATTTAGAATTACAGTTACCTTTGGCATATCAACTGAGTATGTGATATTCTCAAAGGTAACAGCTAGCGGAATGAAAGGAAGAAGCATTCCTCTCTCTTGATAATTGCAAACAGCCACAGCTCCTGCAAGTTCATGCATTTTCAGTGATTATGTTCGGTACTTGTCAGTGAGGCAATACAGATAATGAGAGCTCAGTGGGCTTACTTCTCGATGCTCTCTTAGTCTTGGAGTTATTTTTGTCTAATAATATTTCATTGCCCTCCCCTTCACCTGTCCTAATAGTGTCCTCTTTAGCAGATTCTTCAGACAAAAACACTGCCTGGGATTTCCCATATTCTGCAGGAACTCAAAACAGTTATATCTGGGAAAAATGTTGCTGAAAACAGCATAGGGTTAGAGTGAAGTATTAATAGTTGAAAGTGAGAGCACTTACGGTCAAGGTAAGCAAAAGCAAGAGTACAGATCCCATTAAAAAGGAATATAAATCCAACCAATGCAATAAGACCAATCCAATACCAAATAGCACTGGTGAACACCCCGCGAGCTTTCAAGACTGCCATTCCCAGAGACTCCTTTGTTCCATTAAGAGCCTGCATTCATTTCCACATTCAAACTTAGATGCTTTCAAGTTCAAACTACGACAGAAGCAAGGTCCACTAAACTTGTCTTTTCCCTCCTTTTATGTAGGATACTTACTTGATTCCAGGCTCCACCAAGGAATTCATTTACTGAAATTGCAGTTTGCACATACATCAGAGGAGATGCCCAATAGCCCCAGATCAGCCATTTCTGCATATTCTCTGTGAGAATAAAGGAGCATATTAGTGATGCTAGGTTGCTATACAACTATGCTTCTTAATATTTCATATATCACACGGGAAAATCTGAGGCCTGAGAATACCTCTTGATAAGATAAATCCACTAAACATTAAAAGCCACATCACTGCAAGGCATCCAGTCGTGTTGGCAACTGTATGATCTCTAGCCAATGCAGCAATGCATCTAAAAAGTACATAAGACATCTGTCCACTCATTACAAGAACAAGATATTGTTTGAGCATCCTGAAGCAAGAAAATCAAGGAGGGTTAGCAGAGCGAATACAAGAAGAAAAACTAAAGTAATATATTGTAACTTGTTCTTTGATACCGGCCTTGTAACGTTGGGATCAAATCCTATTACATAGTAAGTTATGGCAACCCAAAGAGCAACTTCAAATATTGATATAGGAATGCCAAGAATTGATGTTGGTAATGAGAATGCCCATGAAGGGTAAAAGAGGAGGTCTCTTTGCTTGTAAAATATTGGAAGCTTATCGATGGTCAAAGGAAGCTCAAAAAATCCAGTGAAGGTAATTGTGTTAAGCACAAAAAAGAGAGCGCCTAGGTAGACTGTTCCATCTTCAATTGTACTGTGATGCTTTCTAGCTTGCACAAAGACAGTAGCAACAATGACCGCACTAAGTTCAAGCTGGAAGAAAAGATAAAAGTTATGAATTCAGGTGTAAACATTCTTTTTTAGAATGGTTGAAAAAGAACAATGCTACTCACCTGAAATATCTTGAATACATGCAAGAATGCATTTCTTTTCATCAAAATAACTTCTCTTGATAAACAGGCTTTCATCAATTCTTTTTTGCTAGCTCCATATCTGGTTTTTGTCAAAGCTGCAGGATGACTCTTTGACCTGTCAAATGGATTGGCAAGCTGGTGCCGGATGGCTATTCCAATGTGAAATGAGTTGAAGGCTTCTGCAAACTCATTGACTGATATAAAGCGATATGGTAATTCTTTATGAAACCAATATTGTCTCTGATCCTTTCTTGATGTAACCTATATATTGAAGAGATCACAGGAAAAATGGATTGCTTTAAAATTCAATAGACTGAATTCTGGATTATTTAATTATTGAAAACTTTGGTATGCGATATAGTCGTATTTTTTAACGTCGTAGAATAAATATGGAATTGTTTTGATGTGCTTACTTCCTGTAGGTAGTCTGCAATGCCTTTTCTCTCTGGACATTTAAATCCCATGGATTCAAAGAACTCAAGAACATATTCACGGGGGCCCTGATACACAATTCGCCCCTCTGAGACAAGGATAATGTCGTCAAAAAGCTCAAAAGTTTCTGGTGGAGGCTGGAGAAGAGAGATCATAGCAGTCTTGTTGAAAATGTGGATTGATTGCTTGATCGAGTTGACTATTTGATAAGTGGTGGAACTGTCTAGACCAGTTGATATATTGTCCATAAAAAGTGCACCCACAGGCCCGACCAGCATCTCCCCTGGCATAAATTCAAGTCATAAAGTTGAATTATTCTGAAATTGATATTTAGCAGTTTTTAGACGGCACTTCCTTTTTTGCTCTATTGCAATTTCATTGTCATTCTACCTGTAGTAACACGTTTCTTCTGCCCTCCAGAAACGCCTCTCATCATTGCATCTCCTACTATGGTGTCAGCACAAACTTCCAGTCCTAAAATCTGTAACACACAGCATTTGACCGGAAGGTAAAAGGAAAAGTCAGCAATTCTTTAATGAACAAAATTGGTCATGATTATAAAGAAAGCCCCCAGTACTACCTTGAGAACATAGTCTGTAACAATTTCTTCCTTATGTCCTTCCAGAACTGATGCCTGCAGCAAAGCGTTTCGACCAAGTCTTTACCTTGAACAGATGCATACTTAAGTGATAAACTTTACAGATTTCTTATTTTTTTACCTTCATCAAGGCATCAATATAAGGATCTGGCCTAATGTTTAACTCTTTCTCTCTTCTCAAGAGCTCTGTAAGCATCTCTGAAAATTACCAACAGAACCACCCGAATGAAAGAGTTTTAGGCTATAATTCCATGGAAATATTGCTTGTTAGTACTTGACACACTAAAATTCTTTCATGTTTCAACTTACCATAACCAGTTCCGACTCCTTGACATTTTGCAGAGAATTCCAATGTTTCTCTAACGGTCAATTGTGGTATGTGGATATCATACTGGCTAATATAAGCAGAGGTCCTCTGGGGTACAAACTCATGCATTTCATGACCATTATATGTTACTTTCCCAGAAAACTGTAATTCAATAAACACTCAGAATCAATGAATTTTGAAAATATAATGCTTCTAAGTCATTGAGGAATAAGATGCAGCAGTTTTTTTTTTGGCTCAGCAATAAGATGTAGCAGTTACCTTTACATCTGAATCAAATTTTCCAGTCAATGCTTGTAGTAGGGTGGTTTTTCCTGAACCTGGGGGGCCTAAAAGCAGAGTCAATCTGGAAAAACGTTTCTTATATCAACTTTCTTGGAGCTACAAATTTCATTGGGCAAAAGAAATGTTCTTCCTACATGTCTCTTTACCTCCCTGGCTTGATGATTCCGCTCAAATCTCGTAGAATTGAGAACTTTTTTTTTTGACTTGACAGAATATGAAGGTAATTGCCTACACCCTGAACATGTAAAATCCATAAATTTTTCCCTTCAAATATCACTAGTGACAAATATATGATATATATGTTATATATATATATAGTTGTTCTACAAATATGAATATGTTGATAATATTGAAGATAAAAGAGAACTTTTAGGGAGCCAAATGAGAAATATATATTTAAATACTAATCTCTGGAGAAAAGCGACAAAAGGATGGATATACATACCTCTATAGCATTGAAAATTGAGTTGAAGATAGTTGGTAAAGCCCTGCTACCAACATAGGCTTCTCCTTGCACATTGATATTCTCGAATCGAACTTCAATTGTTGGCAGATTCAAAGAAACTCTAATTTATCCAATTAAGCACTAATTATTGTGAAGGTGACCAAGCTTTTCAATCAAAAAACTATAAACTTCCTACCAGTGAGACCAGCAATCTTGTAGAACTTCTTTTTGAATAAAATGAGAAATCATTGAATAGTTCCATGCAAATAGCAGTAATGAAAAACCCAGGAAAAAAAAAATGAAAGGAGGATGTTTAAGCCATAGTAAGGAAAGAGTCATGATCACCTGTCAATTCTTGCTTTGAGCTTCTTCAAGTACTCTTCATTTTTATCTGCATTCTTCATGAACTTGTCTAACAAATCTTTCCTCTCTTGAAACCCAAGGTCACGAAGATCAATCTCTTTGAAGTCACCCAAAATCCCATGCAAAACACCTTTCCTGGCACGTTCATACGTAGGAAGTCGCTCCAGAGAAGCCCATTTCAGAGCTTCTTCATCATCTTCTTCTTTCATTCTGCTCGTGCTAGGCACGTTTGAACGTGTCCTATAATGTCCAAGTTCCATTGACATATCTATATCTCTCACAGTGCACTGGAAAACCACCAAGCGCAAAGTCCTCACTCTCACGTTTACAAGTTAGTTTTTGTTCCTTTTCTCCACCCGTACGATTTATTAAGTTTTTAAGAGGTGTGAAAGAGCAGGAAAAAAAAAAGGAGTCAAAGAAGATTGTGTGGAGATTCTGGGCTTGTTTTGGTTGAAGCCAACAATATCTGCATTTAATTACAAATCGGATTTTATGTTGTATATGCATTAAGTTTTGGATGCTCTTAGATTGTGGAAGTGGAGTATATATCCTTTGTATTAGCCTTCTTTGGCAAGTTTCTTTACTTTGTTTGTTTCCATCCTGATTGTGCTAACAAAATTAATCTGTCATAAATCAAAATCATTTTTACTTCTTCAAATGATTAAAGTTGTGTTATAGTATTTATTTAACACAGATTAATATCTCATACAAATTTACTGGCAGTATTTGTTATTTACTGAAACCACATAAGGTAAAGTTACTATCAGAACATTAAAAGAAGAAAATTTTGTGATACATTTCATACATCTAGGCAATAGATTAAGCAATATGATTATCTATGTTTCATGTTGGCCGCAGCTTCATATGTAAACACCAGGTTTTTCCCAAAATGATTTTGAAAAAAATAGTACTATAATTTAAGTTGAAGTAAAGGTCATATATAGAGTGAGAGCTAGGCAGACTTATTCACCTCCCTGCTTTATTCATTTATTACAACCTTCCAAAGCTTACATCCGAGAATGTCATAAGCCAAAGATTTGCTAGCTAGATTCACGTGTCCGATTGGAAAGATAACTGAATAGAGATGCCAATCAAAACAGCGATTAGGATAATTGCCCTCCATGCAATAGACCCGAGTTCGACTCCCGGGGAACCATTAGATTTGTGATTCGTAGCTGAGTTTTTTTCCCCAACATATTTTGAGACTTCTTAGTTTTTTATGGTATTTATTGAGCAATGGAATTTGCTTGAAAATGACAACTCTGAAACAAGCAAAAACTATATTTTATATAATGAATAGATAGGAGTGTTAAAACTCATTGAACTAATGTAGGCAAAAGACAGCTTAAAATGATGAGCAGCAGTTGTAAAACATAGCAGAAAAAACTACCAACAGAGTGATCAAAAGTAAAAGCTAAACACTAGCCTGCTTCTAACGTACTTTGAGATTGGGAATTGATTCCTATGTTTCCTTTGGCTTCACTTTCTGGCTAAGTTTTCCATGGTCATATCACTGCTGGATGTGTAGTATTACAGCAACCATAATTACAACGATTGCTGCAGTAATATTTCTGATCTTAGAATGAATCCCCAACCTTGTATTACGATAATGATGCTCACTGTAGTTATAGTCTTTATCAGGAAGAGTATCTCTTATGTAGTCATAAGCATGCAACACCATTCTCAACGTTGTGAAGCCGGTATAATAAAATTTCCTCAGAGGTTTACCTTTAACTGGCCACAAAGTGTTACAGATAATCTGAGGAAGCAACAACAAATCTTGAATCTTGGTGTTACCTTTCACATAAGAATATTTTCTAGGAATAGGCAGTGCTTCGCCAAAACTTGTAATAGAAAAATGTCTGAGAAGAAAACCCGTCATGTGAACAACTAAGATAATCACTAGAATCTTCATCTCTCTATGGATTCGAACTTTTTGTTTGATGCAAGATTTGAATACTATCTGTGAGAGTCTTATAGTAAGAAACATTGCAACTAACTGTTGAAAGGTAATTCACAATCTGGTAATGAAGGTGTTTGAAGAACAAACGGGAAGCTTAAGCTTTGAAGGTGAAGAAACGATGGCGTTTCTTGACTGGATAGGCTGAGTTTTCAAAACGAGTCGTTTTATTCTTCTGTTCTTTTAAGTCTGTCGTATACAAAACGATGTTGCTCATGTCGTTTGGTTTAGTTTACTTGAGTCTCTAGCCTACTTTCCATTTTCTGTTTCAAGACTTAAGAGCCATGGTTTTGTCTGTTACATTTTAGCGTTGAGCTATTCATTGGTTAGTGTGAAATTTGTTATTCGATCCGGTTCATTAGGAAACGTTTGAATCGTCAGAGTATAAATACTGGAAGAGAAATGAAATCTTTGTTTTTGGCCAAATTTTGTTCTGCTGCTCTGAATGTTTCTTTGCTTCGTCTTCTTCTCTGCTTTAGTAAGCTACTGTTTCCATTGATTTACCTGGAAAACTCAGCTTCTATTTTCTTCAACAACAAAAGGAACTTGGCCAAGCTTTCAAGTACATCAAACCGTTGAAACTTGTTGAAATTGTCTGATCTGAAGCTGTTAGATTGCAGCACCTTCCATCTGAAAAGAATTTCATTTCCAGTGATTAGAGGGATACAGTAGCCAAGAGCCTGGATAGCAAGCATGGCAAGAGACACTTCACTGCATGAAGCAGCATTCTTGGAGCAACGCAGCTGGCTGTGTGTGCAAAGTATTGACAGAGTGAGCATTAGAATTCCTAGTATGCCCTCAAAAGTTCTTCGGAAGACTATGTACTTTGTTTTTTCAATGTAAGAAACTGGATTAGTTTTTAGGCTGAGTTGACTGAAACAAAGGGGGTCTTCCTCACTTTTTTTGCTGCTGAAGGAGATTTTTATGGTTGGATTCACTAGCCACCGCGCATTTTCAGGATTATACTCTACACTGACTTCAAACTGACAATCCATTTCTCCTTCAAGGTTAGTTCCCAACTTTGAGATCTTTGGAAGATATCGAACATCCCTGCAACCAACTAGGTGCATCTTACACAAACCCCGGTCATATAAACCCTCAAAGGACAGTGAAATATTGTTGTAGTGTTGACTAGTAATTTTTAGATGCCCTGAAATTTCAATTATTTCAGTATCAGAATCACATGACCCCTCAATCTGTTTATCAGTGTTCCTAATGGACTGATACCAGTATTCTCCAAAAAGTGAACCTATGGAGTAACAAACTTGGCAAACAATGGAGAAGTTGAGTTCGGACTCATGGATTCCTATCTTTCCATTTTGATATGTAAAAGAGGATCCCTTATATGGTCAAAAAAGTTCACAAGTAGCCTTATTGAAGTAAATCCAAGGTGATAGCCTTCCCTCAGGGATCTAACAGGTGTTGGCATCAATAGATTGCTAAGAATCTGAGGAAGCAGAAAGAAGTCTTGAATAAAATAAAGATTATCCTGTATTACGGTCATCCATGTCTGCTGCATATGCACATCTTTTGGTGCATGCATGCCTTCTCCAGGCTGTAGGCGCACATTAGGATCATCACGAGCAGCAAGCCAAATAAGAAATCCGAAAGTGTGTATGGCCATGGTACTCAGTAATACCTGTTCTCTTTAGAAGCATATCTTACATTGGAGGTACCTTTAAACTGAGGCTTGCTTCAAGATTCTGTTGCCATCTGAAAAATTCTTGCGGTACGTAGTAAGGCGACTAATAAAAGAACATTTCCGAAGCTTTCAACATTCCAAACGCAGGATGACCACAGCCTGCTCTGTAAGCTTCAGGATCCTTTGATTTGAAGAGAACTTTGGCACCACAGATCAGTGGAAGACTATATCCCAGGATCTGAAAAGCAAGCATGGAAATAGAAATGTAAGGAACAATATTTGCTTCTTTCTCCTTGTATAACAGCTGGCTCGATATGATTGCAATTTACCCAGCAAGCATTAGAATTCAAAGAATCCCTTTGAAAGATTCTCGATTAGCAACTGTTCCAAGATAATCTGGGTAATGAGTCAAAAGAGCATGAAGACTAATCGAGCTAAAATAAAGGGGATCATCTTCCTGCCTCTGCCTCCTGATGGTGATCTTGGCAGTTGGATTTCTTCACCACTGTAAAGTTTTGGGTGGGTACTGAATTTTCACTTCAATTAAACAATCTTGGCCTCATTTTATGCCAATGCTCTCAACCAAAGTCCTCCTACATCCAATCAAATGCATCTCACCCAAAACAGGATCAGATAGACCTTTCAAGGACAAGTCTGAGGCATTTTTGTAAGTTGTCTGCTTGTGTTCTCTCTGTGTTTTGAAGATTAGACGCGTAGACACATTCAAGAACCGGCAGCTTGTGAGATCATCTTTTGTAATGACTGGTTTCTTCTTTAGATTTCGCTTGTCCATATTGGGTTCATACCGTCCAAATAATGGACCTAAAGAAAGCACCTCAATCTCAAAGAGAATCCTTGATTTTTGTCCATCAGTTAATTGATCAGGGACCACATAACCATTTATAGCAAGACTACTGGACAGTAGGCTTAACTGAGCAAGTGGTTCTTCTGCATCTTTTATTGCCGGATACTGGAAGAGCAACAGCTTGACCATAGCTAAAATTTGATAAGGTAGAGTTCTCCTCCCAAACACGTTGACCAACTTGATTTTCGAATAATTGTATGATCCATATTCCAAATCTCTGGAGCTTTTCATTGCATTAAAAAGTAAAGGATTGTCCAAGCTTATATCCTTTTTCACGCTGGATATGCTCCCAAACAGAAAGCTTCTCTGCTCAATGGAAAATGCACGTGGAAAGTACATTGCAATTTCATAATCACATCCTTCCAATCCTGAGTCAATCGTCCCATGACATCCAACCATGAAAAGCTGTCCAAAGAAGAGTTCCATATCCCCTCAGCGGCTGAAGTCAACCCTGAAAGACCAGTTCTTAATACTTCGAAATGTCGAAAACTTCCTGTGGGAGCTGCTCTCAGCACTGCAGAAACCTTTGCATTGCCAGTTCTGTTAGAAGTGGCATCTTGCTTACATTTGACATGTTGAAAAATGAGCTTAATGTCATTATAACTCATACCACTAGCGGCTTCCATCTCCTTCCCGAGCAAGAAAGGACCCAATTTGCCATGGACCTGGCTCATATAATTGCCCTTGAACCTGTAATTTGGAACAATATTTATAATTTCTCCATAAAGATGGTCAAGTCCTCAACACAGCTCTCCACCAGTAAACATTATAGCACCATCTTCCATCAATTCATCTTGGTAAGGGAATGGATCACAAGTTCTTGACTAGAGCAATCCTGAATTAAATTGATACTTAGAGTGGCCACTCAACTGAGAAGATACATAAACTTTGCTGAAGTACTTCTACCTCCTTGTTCGTTTAGACTTATCATTTCTCCCTGGATTGCTCTTTTGGTCAACTCGAAGGTTTTAGGATATCGTAGAACAAGCAAAGTTTAATCATCTTCCAAAAAATGGAGCCGGTGGTTACCGTAAGTGGAAATATAGCTGCTTGCAAACTCCGAGAACTCATCACAGTCATACCTGTTAGTAGAAGGGGCGATTGAATTTGAACTTCCTGGCAAACACATCAAACGTTCTCCTCCATTTTCTTCGGTCTCCACATAAATCCCTTCAAAAGCAATCATCATGAAAGATGAACCAGGATTCATATGAGGCTCTAAGCCGACATCATAAGGAGCAAAGCTATCCCAGGATATGCCTAAAGATAGAACCCCTGCGAGACTAACTGCGTTTTCAAGGTGCTGGACTGAATTGACATCCTTTACCTCAAAGGAAGCCAACTTAGGTGGGGACGTGACAGATTGGCTGCTCGCTGGAATGCCATTGTCATCCAGTTGCATCAATGGTGCCCCATCATTTTCCTGCTCCCAATCTCCAAGATAGAAGGAGAGTTCGTTATTGAGTCTACCTCCCCTGTTGTCATCAGGTTTCAATTCAGAAGCTGAAGTTAGAAAAGAGCTGCAATGCTTTTCAATCCCAGCAGATCGGTCGTATGCAATGACAACTGAAGAATCAGCCAGGGTTTGGTAGATGTCATAAGGAGCTGCAAAACTACCGATCACACTGGCAACTCTACCTACGTCCTAAAAACAATAACAAAGAGTTGAGCCTTCATTTCAGGATATTTCAGTTGCCAAAAAAAGAAAAAGAAGAAATACAGAATACAAAGTTACAGGAAGAAAGCTGCTAATATATATACATACATATATATATATTGGATAATTAGAAAAGAAAAAAAAAAAACCCTTTCAATTGGAGATGCCAGCAATTAGGCTAGCTAAAATGTAGTGCCAAAATGTCAAAGGATCGAATTAAATATTTATGCGTCTGCTGTAACTGTGAGTGGTGCTGATAAACTGCCAGCAAGTGTTCTCAAAGCAAGAGACTTTGAAGGGATTAAATAAAGAAATAAAGAAGGCTCAAGGGTTGAATGTAGACTAGTGATGTTAAAATCAGATCAAAGGAAGGAGCAGCATCTTCAATGGTGGCAATTTCGATGCAGAAAGACAGGTATAACACTCTACATCCTAGGTGGCCATGTGCTTGGTAAGAAACAAGCCGATATAACCACATCTCCTTTCCTGATGTGAAAACAGAACGGGTACTAGGTTACAGCGAATTCAACCCAAAACAAAACAAAAACAGGGTCACCCGTTGATTGGGAATAATCTAATAATTGGAAACTACTACATTGAATTTTCTCAAAACCAATGCAGGGCATCTACTGTTTTTAAGAAGCAAAGTTAGTTAAGCCCTGTTTGACTACAAGAAAAAGAATATAATAAGTAACAAATTAAAGTGGTACATATTCTATCACATTACAAGTACTAGATAGTTAGTAGCCCCACATGGGGTATTTCTTCTCTTTGGTTGTTAACAATTTCAGAACTCTTCTTTTAGCTAGCTGACTCCTATATAAATGCACTCATAGCATTTATCATAAATAAAATAAATGAAAGAGAAAAAAAATTTCTAAATAAACTTTTAACCTTTTCACTGGAAAAAATTATAAAAATACCAACCATAAAAAGGTATGGATTATGGAGGAGTTCCATCCAAAAAACAAAAATAATATTCAAGACCCTTTGTAATTTCGAGAGGTTTAAACTTTTATGTCCTTTCGGCCTATTAATCAGCCTACTCTTAGTTATGGGCTTTTGACCATATCCCTTGACCACTAGACAGTGGCAATAGCCCACAGCCCATGTCTGGCTTTTTCTTGTTTCTGTGGACATGGCCAATATCCTATACGGCAGTATCGTAGTATTAAACCTTATGAATGAATTTATATAGTAGTGACATGCTTATTAGTTTATTATTTGTAGGAAAGATATAGAACTAAAATAATATAATTATTAAATCGATACATGTTAATTTTATAAACCAACTTACTATTTAATACCATCTACACATAATATATGATTCAAGATATAAAGAAATTAATAGCAAATGGTTAAATTATTAGTATAAGTTTAAGTACTATACAGTAACAATTATCGAGGTCACTTCCAGGTGCTTACCTCCAAAATCCAATACATCAATAGGTCAATAGGCTTTCTTAAATAATTGCAAACTTTTCTAAACTTTAGTTGGTAGGAAAGGAAATGAGGTGTAGGTTACAGGGAGCTTTAACTGACCAAAATTCTCATTGGATCAGATAAGAATAAAACTGTTGAATTGAGTGGGATTTTATTAGATAAAGTTTTGTATTGACACAGCTGCACGTTCAAAAGCGAGGTGACACATTTAGGTATATGGAATTTTTGTTTTTGTAATTGAAAGTGTACTTTCTGTTGACACTCATGACAACAAAAGGTCAAAAAAAATAAAAAATTAAAACCACATTCCTGTCTTCAATGACACTCTAATTCCTGCCTTTATTTTTTTTTTTTTGAGTCATCTTTTTGGTAAGAGGCCGACCAAAGATATTCTAATTCCATTCTCCACTCTCCTAATTCAGATGCTATATTTGCACTGTCTATTCTTATCTATGGTCAAACTACTCCATAATATAGTTTTTGAAAAGGAGTGATGATTCTATGGCAAAATTACCAAAAAAAAAAAAAACCAACTTTAATTCATCATATAATACCCTTAATTATGTCATTTCTGGATGCAATTGCGTATACCCCATGTTCATTTCTGTGTATATATGTATGTTGTATATATGACACAACCGTTGCTATCTAATTATTGATTTCTTGTGCTTAATTATCTTGTTTTAGTTTGTGCTTAGTTTTTTTTCATTTATGATATAGAAATACTTTTTAATAAAAACTTATGGAATCGTTATAAAATTTTTACACTTTAGCACCTATGGATAAAAAGGGAATTCAAGAGAAACACGTAAAATCATTCAAGCTCATGCATGCATGTGTATATCGTTTACAGTAATACAATAGAATTTTCTTTTTCCAATGATGTCTATCTTTTTCTCTTTCTTTTTTGCCCTTCATTTTCTTCACCCTCTTTGCAAGTATTACAACTTTCAACGTCTAAAATAACTAAGAAACGCACAAACTTTATATTAAGATAAGCATGAAGCATCCAAATAATGCAAATCCTACAGCTAGCTAGCAAGCAATTATCCATCAATAATCAAGTTCTGATGCTAAAGCCAACTACGACGAATCTATCCTAAATGAATTAGGGAATTTAGTAGAACAATCAGTTTCTCCATCAGCAATCACAGTTTTGATAATTCGCTCTCAAGGAGAAAACCTTGCATTGATGATTCGCTCTCAAGGAGAAAACCTTACAACCCGTAAATTTAGACATCATTTGCTTTCCGCAAAGCTTGAGAATATTTCATATCATGCAACATATAAAAGGTCGTTGTTCCTTTCAATTCTTCAATTAATATTTCTTCCTTGTTCTTGAACCAATTTGAATGGAACTTTGAATCCTGATAATTTTTATTGATACCGAATTGAGTTTTGGGTATATAATTGGATTCAGAAGAATAGAATCTTGTATTTCTGTTCTGCTTTTGAAAATCTTTGATTTCTTCATGTTAATAATTCTAAGTATCTAAACCCCCTCTCAAAGCGCACTATATAGTTGCATTTATCTGGTCTTTGAATTCTCTTGATCTTTATTCTGTTTAATGAGGTCAATTACTTGATTTAATTGTTATGCATTAGATTAATTGTTTAATGCCTGATGCCAATTGAATTTTATTAGGTAAGGCAAAATTAAGTGGATGAGCTAATCTCCAGTATCTAAGAAGTTAATTAATTAGGTTAAGACCTTACTATACTATTAATTACGTTTTGCTTCATATTCCAATGAATTTTACAACACAACCCAATACATTGCTTGGCAGTTGAGATTTAGGAAAGAAATCAACAGAATGTGAGAAGGAAAAATGTTATTTGGAGTCAAATATATACTTCTGTTTTCTTCTTAAAGTTTGAGAGAAGTAACCAAGTGATGAGTGAAATTAATAATTTATAGGATAAAATACTCTAACACTTTCAAGGTTTACCCATAATTCTACACGAGTTCATTAGTTTTCGAAATATACAATCCATTTTGAACGTGAAAACGATATTTAATAGTAAATGTAAAATGTTTAAAATACCCTTCTTCTTTCTTCACTTATTTTTACTATTTTTTTTCTCTAGTCAACTGACGGTACTCCCTTATGCTGGTCGAGACTGCAGATCTCGTGCTCCCTAGGGGAGCCGTGCCCCTCATCTCATGTTCTCCCTAAGGGAGATTCGACTAGAGCCAAATTCGGCATTCCGACCGTGGGAAAAGGAAGGGAAGAGAATTTTTTTTTAATATGAGAAAAAATAAAAAATTATAATTTATATAGTGTGATAATTTTCAAAATTAATGAAGTGTAAAATTGTTTAAGAAATATTACTATGTCATCAAAGCAACAGAAACGTTAACGATTGACTAATAGCCAGACTTATGTCTCTAACAAAAGATATTCTTTTGGAGTAGACTATATATTTTGAAATCTAATAGACTTGCATGAAATTATAGATAAAACTTGAAAGTGTTGATATATTTTACTCTAATTTATAAGATAGGATAACCCGTTTATGGATTAATAAATGTTAATAAGTATTAAAGGACATTCACCAGCACCAAACCACCACCATGCTTGAACTGAATCAATTAAAGGCATCAATCTCAGAATCTTCAGTAGAACCTATTGCCACTGTATTAACACTAAGGTGATGTTTGATGCCTTATAATGCAATCACATTGTAAGGAATTTGAATATAATTATATGAAATGTGATTGCAAAAAATATAATTGTTGGAAAAATAACATTACAACTTTTGGTAGATTAGGAAATTATTGATAAAAATGCTAAGAAGATAACACTGCAATCTTTGATTTATAAGCATTATATTGAGAATGTGATAATATTTATTTGAGCTTTTTTATTTTTTTTCCATTTTTAATGTTTTAGATAATTTTTAAAAGTACATTTCAAATTTCGTTATTTTATTATTGTTGTTTTAATTTGCCCTCCTTTCATTGTTGCTGTTTTTCTCAATTTCTTCAAATGTCTTTTTTTTTTGTTAATCTTAAATTTTGAAACTCACTCATGACACCTGTAAACCGATTTCCTTTAGACTTAAACCCAAAAACCTCAAACTTTATTTTTGTTTTAATTTCCAAAACCCCTAAACTCATTTTTTCAAAACCATTAAACCTAAACCCAATTCGATTCATCAAAAACCCTAAACCCAATTCAACAAAAACCCTAAGCCTAGTTCACCAAAACACTGAACTCAATTCAATAAAAATCTTTTACTCGGTTCATCAGACCTTAACCCAGTTTAAAAAGCCTTAAAATCGATTTGCTAAACCTTAAAATTGACCAACTAACCATTAAAACCAATTTAAAAAACCTTAAACTAGTTCACCAAATCCAGTTCACCACACTCTAAAATCGTTCATGAAATCCTAAAACCGATTCACTAAATCCTAAAATTAGTTCACCAAACTCTAAACCAATTTAGACATAAAATTTATTCACTAAACCATAAAATCGTTTCACCAAACCCTAAAACCAAGTTAAAAAACCTTAAACTAGTTTTCCAAACCCTAAATCTAATTTGAAAAACTTTAAAACTGATTTACTAAACCTTAAAATTGGTTCACACAAAATCCTAAAACAAATTCATTAAATCTTAAAACCAATTCACCAACAAGTTCACAAAACTTTAAAATCAATTCATGAAACCCTAAACCAATTAACCAAACCTTAAAATCGATTCACTAAAACTTTAAAATTAATTCCCTAAACCTTTAAATTGATCGATAATTCCTAAAATGAAGTTAACGATAGAAAGGATTTGGCCATCACAACTCCATTGCGCCTTGCTTCCACTTTGCTGAGATTTGATACGATAGATTGCAAACAAAAGTAAGCTTCAAACATTGGATTTTACAATGCATGATGTTCGCAGGGCTCCCTTTGATGTTATTGAATCTTTTGATGGTAATCTAGAGTGCAGTGATGATATGTTAAAAATTTAGAGGCACAATTCATAGTCTGAAGGGAGGTTTTCCATGTTTTAGAAAAATTAAATCGATAGGTTCTCAATAAATTTACTATTAATTTACTGAATTTGTATCGTACTAGAAGGCTTGAGCAGTATACTTTAAACTCACTTCCTGTAACATTTGGTGATTCTTTGTAAGCTATAGATCAAGAGAGTTGATTCTTTTTGTTAAAAAAAACAATGATCTAAACCTTTTCTCTGATTTAAAACGATAAGCTCTGGATCCAACTTTTTTCAAACCTTCATTGGCATAACATTGGAACACTTGGCCTGTCAATTGAAGCAGACGCCTCGACCCACCAGACCTCCCCCACACCCCGCCCCGGCCCTCAAAAAAAAAAAAAAATAGTGGTCCTTACTGCTTATGGAGGCTTTCTATAGTTAAAGGACGATTAAGGTAGGCTACAAAAAGTAGCGGATAGGCTGTTCGCAGATACGCTTTTGCCCCAATCTCAACAAACCCATGTGAACCCCAAACCAAAACAACCATTGCATGTACATCTAAACAAAAGCGTACGTTTAGCTGTTTGTATGCTTATATAATAACATACTTTAAAAGTGGAAATATAAAAACCTCCGAATTAATTTACTCGTATTTTCATCCTGATTATAGGCTTTTTCTACTGTATATATAACACCAATTCAAAATCAATATTTTTACTTATCCAAAAACAAATTAAATCAATTGCAACATGAGCTAATAGTGGCAATTTGTTTTAAATCTACTTAGTCACAATTGTTGATAAATAAAAGTATAAGAAAATAATTACCTCTCACTATGCAACTTAATTAATCAAATTTTCAAGATAAGATGAACTACGCTGGATTCAATCTTCTGCCTACTCCAAGGGCTAATGACTTGACCAACATAACCACTTGCAAGTCTTGATTGATCAATCAATACAAACATAAAGCTTTTTTTTAAAAAAAATTAATCAATGAACAAACAAAAAGGAGGTTTACAAATATAGGATGAACTTTTTTCTTTTATCAAAGTATGTTTTTTGAGCTGATAGACTAGAAACGAAACAATGTGGATGACTAAATTGACAAAAAAAAAAAGAAAGAAAAGAGAAAGAAGATTATTATAACTTCATGAGTGAGGATGCAAAGTCGCCAAGGAACAGCCGCAAAGGCGGAAGAATTTTATTCTAAATATGGCAAACTAGATTGGAAAATCCACCAATTAGTAGACGACACATAATCCAAATCCAAATGTCCCCCTCCTAGAAGAATTTAGCTATGTATTGTAGCAAACGAATTTCTCGTTTTTCTTAAGAAAAGATATGCACTAGACCACGGTTCACACAACGAAGAACGTCATGCTTTACGTTAATTAAAACCCCACCACTCCATTTATATATATATATATATATTTTTTTTTTTTTTGTAGTGGAAAAATTAAATATGTACTAGTATTATGAATAATCCAATGTTGTTCTAATTTCGAGAGCCTACGGTCCATTTTTGGGTGTTTTAATATTTTTAGTAGGATAATAGAAAAAGAAAAAGAAAGGAGAAGGGGGAGGGAATATTCGGGGCTACATTTACACCAGACAAAAGGGATATTCAGAAGGACGATATGGGGGAATATCAGTGACACGTGTCACGAGGAGAATCTCCTTTCCTTTCCTTTGCTTTCCGTTGCTTTCTCTCTCTATCTCTCGCACATAATAACAGAGAAGAGAGAGAAGAGAGAATCTGCAGAAAAGGCATGGGTTGGAGTCTTGTACCAGAAGACTGGTTTTAGATTTTAGAAAGAGACCAACCATCATTATTGCCCCTTCTTTCTTTCTCTTTTGCTGCTAAGTGGTAGGGAGTGGTAAGAGAGAGAGAGAAAGGGGGTAAGGGAATTCGATGCAGTCTCTTACAGAGACTTCGCCTTTTACTTTCATGGAAAAGGCATTTCTTACAGTTTTCATCTTTCCTTTGGCTGCTCACTCTGGGTCGGGTCAGCTCCCTTATCTTTACCCGTTGCCACTTATCATCCTCTCACTGTCTCACATCAACTCATACCATGCACGCAGGCCATCAATATCCCTTTTTTCTTCCTTCAACTATGCATGGAGCATGGTGTCCCATGCATGCCCATTAGCATATTTTTTCAGTACTAATAAGTATATATATCTATATTGCATTGCGTTATAAAAGTTGTTAATTAAGCCGTTGTGATTACTAGAGTTTTGGGTTGGGTTTTTTTTTTTTTATTATTTACAGGAGGAAATGTGATAAAGGATTGTTTGGGTTCGAGCTCAAGATACATGTCTCACCAACGGTCATGGTGCCATCAAGTCAAGTAGCGAAAGGGGGAGCTTTGGAATTTCTAAGAAAGAGTATATTGTAATCTAAAGCCTTTTGAAGATGGTTTGATAATATAGAAACATAGTCACAGTATCCCACTCACTTTCTCCAGCTTTCTTTTTCTTCTCACTAGAAAAATAGAAGCTTGAGTGTGGCAAGCATATGTGCATGTCGTTGATTCATATGCTAAATGAGTTTATGTGCATTCAAATAAAATTAATACTCTGCTAACATCAAAAGGTGGCATAATTTTAACAAGGTATATACAGCTAGTAAAACTTCTAAAAAGGATACTGGTGTGTTGAAGAAATATACAACACAATGTAAAACTGATAGATCTATAAAATTACAAAAGTTCTAGTACTAGTACTAGTATATTGTCTCTTTTTCCCTTTTAAGCTATACTGTTTTCTTTCCATTTTCCTGTTTGGTCTTTTTCTTTTAATTTTGTTTCCCCTTTCACAAGTTGCTGCACTGTTACAAAATGAGTGCTGCCATGAAAAGTAGAGGAACGAACCAGGTTTGTTCTCCATTAGGCATGGATGGATCAAGGACAATAACAATTATCCAAGTTTCAAACCAAAAAGACTTGGAATTCTCCACTTACTTTCAGGTTGTGGGCTGGTCATGCATGTTAAGGAATATATAATATCAAATGAAAGGAACTAAAAAGAATTGTAAGAGTCGTCTGAATATATGTAATATATATTCACCAGCAGCTAAGGAATTACTTGAACTCATATCATATCAATCGGTTGGCCGTGATAATATATTTTCTAGAAGAAGGAAAGTCATTGGAGAGTCCAAATGTATTATGACCCGCCCGGATCCGAACCAGGTTCATAAATATACATATATAACCCCACAAAAGAAATGTTCTAATTTGGGAGAGAATCTTCTTACCTTCCTACCCACTTCACTAAAGTTAGTAGCAGAAGAAGATTCCCGGCTCTTAAGCTCCTTTATCATTCTTTTGGGATGGGATTTTTGCCTTTAAGCTTTGTGGGTTGTGTTTAGAGTCGTAGAATTGGAACTAAGATATTCCTTCCTTAGAGGCAAATATTATATTCTTTTGTGATGAATGTTTCATTTTAGATTAGATATTCTCTTTCCCCTCTCTCTGAATTGCACTCAATTTTAGGGCAATTATGCAACTTTTGAAACCATAAAGAAAGTTGCATTGGTGGATTGATACTAAACACCTTCTGAATATGTCCTTTCCCTCTCTCTCTCTCTCTATCTCCAATATGGTGGGTAAAAACTACTAAAACGTTAAAAAAACGAAAAATTTGTCTCTGGTATATGCTCGTTTGCAACCTTTTTCAATTAATTAACCATGGTAGAATCATTGTATTTTATTTCATTTTACTTAAAAAGGAAGATAGAATTCTTAGGTAACGATGCCCTTAGGTACCTTTTTGTCCGTACACGTGTCTAACATCCAAGGTTTTGTTTGGTCATTGGGTGAGGATTTTTCTTGGTTAAGCTAAACAAATGTGTGGATCCTAATTACCATATGGCATTAGCATTGCCCACCCAGAATTTCCTTTTTTGACTTTTGCCATCGTTTTTACTCATTGGGGTCCCATTGGACATGGTTCTAGCCCTTTATGAAGTAGAGTCTAAGCCATGCAAAGATTCATTAATGGTGTTAAGTTAAAGAAAATTTTGGGGGTATAGTTGAGCAATACAAATAATTAAGAAATAGTTAAAATATTGAATTATAAACCTGAGTGATGCTTTAAATATCCTACACCGTGAATGAAGGTTTCATTTTAAAAGTAGGAGGAGTGAAGAATCAAAGGTTTATAGCTTCACAACAATCAAAAGTAACAAAAAAATTAAAAAAAAAAAGAATTAAAAGAAAAAAAAAGTACAAACAGTAATAAGAAGAATCATCTTTTGTATTGGTGATTTTGAATTTCGTACACAGACTAAGCACATGACCCCTCTGCTGTCAGACCTTCTTGATTCCTTCTCTCTCTCAATTTTTAGCTTTTTCTGCCTTTGTTCTTTGCAAGAAGTTACCATCCCTCTACTTTATCCCCCCCTTGGCTTTTCCTTTTCCGCTCTCTCTCTCTCTAAAACCCCTACTTTATTCCTCTTGAACTCACCCCTAAAAGACGATCCTCCCTCGATCCTCCTTGTGTTCACAAACAACATACCTTCCCTTTCTCTCCTCATCTCTCTCTCTCTCTTTGAATACTCAAAACCTAGAAAGCAAAGCCGACCACACACTGTGTCTTTTGCTCCTTCGTTTGTTTGTTTGTTTGTTTTTCCATAGAACCACCTTATTATTGTTGCTATTATAGCATGAGCAATATTGTTCCAAACAACAACTTTTGCTGAGAAAGAGAAGTTTTCTTGCTGTCTTATACATCCCAAAAAAAAAAAACCAAACATATATGGCATCACCTTCTGAACTAACCCTTGACTGCAAGCCCCACAGTTATTCTATGCTATTGAAATCTTTTGGTGATCAGCAGATTGATCAAACCCAGAAGCTTGAAGAATTCCTTTCTCGCCTCGAGGAAGAACGCCTCAAGATCGATGCTTTCAAGCGCGAGCTTCCCCTTTGCATGCAACTTCTCACCAATGGTACGTATGATCTTTTTTTTTTTTGCATTCTTCTTGGTAGACAGAAAAGGTTTATTCAAGGATCTACTACATGCCAGGATTAATTTTACATTTGACCCTTAAAATTGATAATATATTAATGGTTTAATAATAGAATCATCATCACCTTAAGATCCAAAATGACAATAAAGAAATTCTTTTCCTAGCTACTGGTGGATATTCATGTTCTTTGGGTTGATGTGCTAGCTTCCAACCTTTTTCTTTTACTACTATCTTTTTGATTTATAGAAGTTAGAGTTAGCTTTCTTATTTGTATATCTTTATTTGCTAGTCCAATCTGTTTGAATTCAGAGGGGCCCGACATATGCATACATTTTCTAAAGAACTAAAGCCAGAATGAAATGTCCAGGAGAAAAGGACTCACTAATAATTGTTTTTCCTTTTTTCTTTTCTTCAGCTGTGGAGGCTTCAAGGCAGCAACTACTGGCATGCCGATCAAATCATGGATCAAGACCAGTTCTTGAAGAATTCATGCCCCTGAAAAACTCAAACTCGGATAACTCAGAGAAGTCACAAAACATATCTGATAAAGCAAACTGGATGACAACTGCACAACTATGGAGCCAAGCGGGAAATGAAACGAAACCACAATCTTCAATTACATCCCCTAAAGAAACTGAGATCGGTTTCAGTGTTAGTCCCAAGCTGGCCTTAGATACGAAGCCGAGGAATGGAGGAGCTTTCCTTCCATTTACCAAAGAACGAAACTCATGCCCTGGTTCGGCTTTACAAGCTCTTCCTGATTTAGCTCTTGCTTCTGCCAATAAAGATATGGAAGATAAGAAATGCCCAGACACCGAAAATGGCATGTCTTGTCAACGGAGAGAGAACTCTGGCAAAGTTAGCAACGGCGGAGTTGTGATCGAGCAAGGAAGAGGAACGGGTAACACAGTTGATGGGCAAACGACAAATACTAACCCTAGTGCAAACTCTACTCAACCTCATAGGAAGGCAAGGCGATGCTGGTCACCTGACTTGCATAGGAGATTTGTCAATGCTCTCCAGTTGCTTGGGGGCTCTCAAGGTATGACAAATTTCTTCTGTTTTCTTTTTTGATAATTGGTTTGATCATTATTCGTGAAATTATGTAACTGAATTGATCAGTATGAAAGTCAAGCTATCATTATCAAAATCATTAATTCTCTGAAAGTAATATTCTGATGATGGTTACAGTTGCCACACCAAAACAAATCAGGGAGCTGATGAAGGTTGAAGGTTTGACCAATGATGAAGTGAAAAGCCATCTGCAGGTAACTCTCTCTCTCCAGTACTGAGGCATGCAAGAAACAGCTTTTGTACAAAACCTGACAAAGCGCAACACTGCACACAATGTCTGATAAGTTAAAAAATGTCGGTGTAAATCTTTTAATCTTCTGATGATTTTTGTTTGACCCTTTATTAACAGAAATATAGGCTTCATACGAGGAGACCAAGCCCAAGTCCACAAGCAGCAGGAGCCCCAACACCCCAGCTTGTGGTCCTAGGTGGCATCTGGGTCCCACCAGAGTATGCCACTGCCGCAGCAGCCGCCCACAGTGGGGCCCCCACTCTGTATGGAACTCACCACCCAGCAGCTCCCCATGCACCACCTCACTTCTGTGCATCACCTGTGCCCCAAGAGTTCTACACTGCAGCAGCTGCGGCCGCAACCCCAGCTCCACCACCACCCCAGCTGCACCACCACGCCATCCACCACCAGCTCCACATGTACAAGGCCAACTCACAGGCCCATAGCTCACCGGAATCAGACGTCAGGGGAGCCGGAGACCGCTCTGAGAGCATTGAAGACGGTAAGTCTGAGAGCAGCAGCTGGAAAGGTGAGAGCGGCGACAACGGTGGCGCTGGAGAGAGAAAAGGGTTAGCTGCATTAAGAGAAGAAGGTGAAGAAAGCAATGGTAGTGAGATCACTCTCAAATTCTAAGAGAGAAAAAAAAAACCGGAAGTTTTAGGGTTAGGGTTAGAGTTTAGGTATTCCGTGTAATCATGTGCTATTATAATTATTATTATTATTAATTACGTTCAAAATTACTAAAAAAAAATTACGTTAAATATGAAGACAGGGTAAAAAGGGCATAACGGAAAAGTGAGTTGTAGTTTTGTTCAATTGCTTCCTTTTTCTGTGGTTGAATGTCTTATTCGAGATAAAATTGAACATTGGATTATTTGTTTTTGGCGTTCTCTGTGATTTTTCACTTTTGCATCCATGGACTGATTTGCCCTTAAATTTTCTAGATAATCTCCGCCGTCACAACGCTAATTTGGACGAGGCACGTTCTTGACGCCTGGCTGCAGACAAAAAACGTCCATGCTTCCTTCTTTCCAAAAGCAATCATTACGACCGACAATCAATGGATATTGTTAGAATTTTTACAAATAAGAAATTAATCATGTTATAAAATAGGATCATGTGGATGGATAATTGAATAATTTGAAATAAACGTGTGAATGATGATATCAATAAAATTTTTACATAATATATCAAAAATTTTAAATTATTTAAAAAATTTAAATAAATTATTATATTTTTGTTATATTCAGCTCTTATATTTTTATTTTAAATTAAATAAATTTTTTTTATTTTGAGATAAATAAATTTTTATGATTAATTATTAACTTAATCAGAATATCATTTGTTATTTTTTGTCACATGTCGCTAATGTACTATGCTAAAATATTATCATTGATTATGATATGGATATGTTATAATTGATGATGACATGATATACTGATTTGATATAATAACATGATCATGTAATATTTTTTATTTTTCATGTCAATTTTATATGAGTGTCATGTGGATATAAAATGACAAGTAATAATTTTATTAATAACAAGTAGTTAATCATTAGTTATAAAAGCTTATTTAACTCAAAATAAAAATATGAGAACTTGATTAAACTAAAAAATAAAAACATATTTAAATATTTTTAAATAATTTAAGAACTTATTTGAGCCTTATGTTCAAATTTTTTCCATTTATTATTGAAATTGTCTTGGAACGGTGAGTTTAAACAAAATTAAGAGCAACTAGATTAGTTGTACTTGTCCCTAAGATTAAGGAAGTTAAAATTTTATTTAAGAAAAAAAGGCATAGAAAGTGTGTCAAATTCCTTTACACCCAGCCAGTCCCCCCATAAACTTTCTTGAATATACATGAGCAGCTCTCTCTTTATTGCTTTTTCTTGTTTAATGAACAGTGCCTTTAGTCTTTGACCAATTTCCACAAAAATACATTTTAACTTGGGGTTAAAGCACATATGACATTGAACATCAACTTTCTTGTACCTTCCCTTTCTGTTCAACTAGAATTTGTATGCTTGTTTCTTTTCAAAATTTCTATGAAACAAGAGCGAATGGAAGAAATAACTCTTTGGACTTTAATGGAATTTATGATTCTCCTCTTCTTACATTTAAGTTGACTTTCTAATATAGCAGGATCGCAGGGTTTAGGGCAAGAATTTAGAAGAAAGCGGCAGGGCCTCTTTCGGCAGACACATCCCAAGGATTCGCATATTGTTTACACTTTACGTATCATTGCATCAACATTGCCAAGGCTGGGCATGATTACTTTGTTTATAAAATTATTACTTCATTCACCATGGTGAAAAATTGACCCAGTAAAAAAATTATCATTGTTGATTTGACATTTTTTGACGTGGGATCCCAGCCGCCTTTTTCTTCCAAATTGTCCTACAACAAAAATGTAGATGTTACAAAGTTGTTAGATACCCACATCATTCCTTGCATAACACAGAAATGGAGTTCCCGTATTCCATATTCGCCTGTATATTTAATTCAACTGTCAAGACTCGACCAATCTTCAAAGCCAGAGGTTCTCTCTTCTTCTTAGATAAAGGCATGGTCTGTTATTGAAACATCTTGGGCTGGCCGCCTAGACCTGCAGGAAAGCAGTCATCTAATAGGGTGATGGGTGACCATTGGGCCACAGGCACACGGCCCATAGTCGATTAAGACAACCTGGTTATAGAGCCCGTTTGGACGTGCGGGGGTCCAGCGCCGTTTAGGAGGCCAGTGACGTGAAGGTTTCCCACCGAACGGCCCCGCACGTCCAATCAGGCTTAAGTAACTGAATCATCCATTCAGGTAGAATTTGCAGCAGCAGATGACAAACATTAATAACGACCAGAAAGCATGGTCTAATAACACTCCAGATATCAGTATATACATCTAAATTGAGGAGCTAGCTTAATACTTCAATCTCCCGATGCTCTATTTACATAAAGGTACAAGTAATCCAACCAAAGGGTAAGGCAGCGTATGTCATCTTTAAACAAATGAGACATCAGAGGATTACTAAACTCAACATAAAATCAGGCAATGCCATTTGCCAAAATACCACCCCGTACAGCCACATCATCTTCACTCTCTAGTATTGCTGAATCAACGAGGGACTGCAAGGAAAAGTTAAATGAGTGAGCATGATGAGTGCTGCCCTTTCTATCATGAACGATTACACAAAGATGCCTTTTTCTAAGCTCCTCAGATACTGAGACCTTAATCCTGCTAATCACCATATGGAACCTCACTGCTTCAAATAACTACAGAGCTATATTCGTTCACAACCATAACTACAGAACTAAGACCTACTTCAGCTGAGAAAGCTACATGTAATAAAAGGGTAGAAGCATTAATGTATGCAAGTTCCCTATATAGGGTATGTATGCAATATTTATCTAAGTAATGGGCAAAATTGACCAACCAAAAAATTGATACATATGACAAACAATAATATGCAATTATGCCACAATCATTCAAGTATTTGGCTCCAAAGCATGTTTTAAAATAAACAACAGAATAAAATAACAATTGCATGTAAATCATGACCAACAAAGTGAAGAGGCGAACCTGAAGTTCTTGTTCACAGGTTTTGAGTTTTTCTCTGTACTCCTTTACTTGCAGGAAACATTTATGCAGCTGCAGGTCACACATTTGATATAAAAAATTTTGTACCAAAAAGAAAATTTTAAATTTTATTCCAACCAAATTGCAGCAGAGAATCTCAGAGGACTACCTTGGTTAACTGCATTTTCCGGCGTGAAGAGAGCTTCTTTGCAGCAATTAATGAATCCTCCAGGGTCTGTATGAATTCAATCAAATTCTTAGTGATGAAATGAACCAGGCCAACAAAACTGAAACCATGGGCAACATGATAAATATACCTTGGATTTTTTCTGTAAATCCAAAACAATTTCTTGTCTGTCTTCTAACCTCCCTTCCATCAGCGAAATCTGATAAGTGAATAAACGTTACTTTTTCTATATATGTTTGTGTGTGTGTGTGTGTGTGTGTGTTTGTTTAGGGGGTGGGGGTGGTAAACATCTTTGTAAACACCACTCAGAAGGTGATATTCTGACTATAGTGATTGCCATGGTAGTGCAAGTGCAAGAGTGTGTATGCACCTTCTAAGTCTCACAGCAGGATATTTAACAAATGCATAGACTGTGCCTAAATTCTATTATATCTATCTATCTATACAAGATGTCTTAGAAAATCACCAAAAATATTCTAAACATGTAGCAAACCTCTTTTCTAAGTTCTTCCCGACTTTCAATCAATCCTTCTAGGTCTTTTTTCATCTGGAAACAGAACATAATTAGCAAAGGTTGAAGAAGAAATTGAGATTACACAAGTATGCGTCACAACAAAGTTGAGATTACCTGATTGTAATCATCACTTGAATCTGATGAAAGCCCTCTGCTATGGTGATCATTGTTTATAGAGCTCCAAAATAAAAATAAAACATTTTATAAAAAATTAGAGAAATAAAACTCAAGCCACTGCTAAAACGGAACTAATTCATCTGAAGGAAAACAATGCAACTTGGCTCATATAAGAACAAGGTCAAGATGGCATTAAGGATTAATTGGACAAACATATTAAATGTGGAACTGGAAGATTTCAGACTGAAAACCATTGACATAAAAATACTAACATAGATTGATATTGCAGCCATTCATTCAAACTACAATGGAATCAATATCAAGATACTGAAGAATTCCACTTTCAAAAAAACGACACAGAAGAATTCCATTACTTGTCAGACATCGTAAGAAAAATCAATAAGCATTATTTGGCAGCCTCCAATGCAAAGAATTCTTTAGAAAAAGAAAGGGGAGAAAGTTTCCTACCCATTCCATCTCAACTGCTGCTCGTTGTCCTCATCAAGACTTCTATGATAACCATTGGTTCCACTTCCATCAATCTCTCTATTTTGATCCAAACTGAGCTCATGACTCTCCCAATCCTGAATATGGTCCCTGCTTTCCCCTTGCACATTATCCTCCACATCTCTGTTAAGATCTCTATCCAATGAGTATTCCCCAGCTCTATCATGATCATGATGCTCATATCCTCTTCCTCTTCCAACATCATGGTCCCGAGACTGCTCATGCTCTTCAGACCTATCACTATATCGATCCCGATACCGTTCCCTGTCACGATCATGATCTCTTTCCCTTTCATGTCCCCTATCCCACTCACCCCGTCGAGAGCGGTCTCGATTAAAATTCAATCTGCCCCCTCTAGTTGTCACTTCATTCACTCTCACAACTCGACCATCGATAGTCTAATTTCAACAATGTCAAGTTTCAACAAGTTTGAAAACAAGAAAGAACAAAATCATAGCATGTTCCATGGAACCAACAAACAATACATACCCGGCCATTCATATCATTGATAGCATCATAAGCTGAACGAGGATTTGTAAAAGTAACAAAGCCATAGCATTTTCCTCTAGTTGAATGATCATTAACAATCTGCAAGCCAAACAACAACGACACGCTTCAATTTTTAAGAACACCCGAATGCTAGTTGAAGCTAAGAAAAGTTTGACCAAACAGAACGCAAACATTAGCCTTAAAGAAACAGGGACAAACATGATTAACTAACTTATTACTAGAAACAAGGAGTTAATAGAAGGCAACAATTTCATCACGGATAAAAATTTTCCACTAATCCCAAATTGACTCCCGAATAATAATACTAGGAAACATTTTAAAAAAATTAAAAATAAAATTACTAGAGATCTTCCATCAACTATCTTGCTGCTAAGCTATTTGAAAAAAAAAAAAAGAAAAGAAAAGACGGAAAAAGTTCAAAGAATTAAGAACAAAAAACAGAAACCCTAAATGCGTAAAAGAAGTTAGTTAAACAGTAACGATGAAGAGTCACTGCGTGGATTTGAAAATCAACGGAAAGAGGAAGACCTTCACGGCGACGACAGCGCCGTAGAGGCTGAAAACACGGCGGATTGAGGCTTCGGTGGCGTCGTAGGGGAGTCCTCCCACGTACACCGAACTGTCGTCGTCGATCGTCATTTTTCCACTTTTACTCCAAACTAAAGCTTCTAACTTTTCAGGGCCTAAAGTACAGTGGAAATAAAACTAAACAGTTTTTTATGTAAAATTATTTATTATTTATAATTTTGAAATACTTATATATATATAACTATAAAAAAAAGGATAAATAACAAAAAAACAATGCTGTGTGGTTTACCTAACGACATTACGGTATTTTCAGTTACATTTTTTTATATTTTAAAAATAAAATGATTAAATATGTTTTATTTCATTAAATTAAATATTAAAAATAAAATTTTAAAAAATCTTTAAAATTTTTAAAAATAAACTTAACAGTGTTACATAAAAAAATCTAAATATACATCAGACAATTAAATGTAAAATTTTAAATTCAAAGACACAACTTAATTCTACTTCAAACTACAACATATTTTTTATAATTAATTTTTTTAAAAAAGGTTGATGTATGCAATAATGACCCTTTTTTTGGATACCGATATTGCGACACTGAGTTATTTTCTTGTTCTCATGGTTGAATTTGTCCTTGATGGAAAGTAAAAGTAATGAAGGAAATTCTTTTGTCACGGGAAATATAGTACTTTGGATAAT
The DNA here is from genome assembly GCF_002168275.2 of Theobroma umbraticum. NCBI lineage: Eukaryota > Viridiplantae > Streptophyta > Magnoliopsida > Malvales > Malvaceae > Theobroma > Theobroma umbraticum. The sequence goes on along the minus strand of NW_018397256.1, from coordinate 8,384,759 downwards.
ATTTTAATATTAATATAAAGAGTTCATTTAAATAAATATTATAAAAATCTATTAGTTCATGTTATCTTCGCCCAAAGGCCTCGCAGTTGCAAGTTCATAAGAGATTTAAACATTTTATTTACCTGAATTTGTCTAATCAGATGCTGAGACCTTAGGACATTATTCACTGAGGAAACATGGACGCTCGCATGTTACTGAACCTTTTCTGTATGTTGTGGACGGTGGAGATTTACTGCATATCATATGTCGCCAATGCTATGCTTACACGTCTGCAGAACTTGTCGAATTTCATCTCAGAATCTTTGGTTGTCGGGTTCAGACACCAGCCCGTACTATTCCGAATTAATCAAATATTTACGTGCTTGTCTTTTCCATTTAAAACTTGCACACAACATCAGGAGCCGTTTTATCCTAGCTGCCCTAGCTGCATTTTGCGAAGTAGCTTCTTTTATGATTGGGTGATAGTAGGAATTAGGGAGGGGGCACCCCCAGTCTAATTGTAGTAATAAAGTTGAAAAGAGGTAGGCATGGTGAAGAGTCACCTCATCTGTTATATGTTTCTGTTCCTTTACTTCATTCACTTTTAACAGGCTAACAGACACTTGTGTGAGATCAGGCATAGTGATGATAAAATTACTTAGACTTCATTCGGAAAGGAAAGAGTATTAGGTTGCGTGTTAATATATATTATTAAAAACATGATTACTGAGGATATAATTTTGTAATATTTAATATATTATAAAAAATAATTATTATAAAAAATATAATTATTAAAAAAATTACATTATTATATTTGATTTAAAAGTATGTTATTATAAATATAATGTAAAATTATTTTTATGTATAAAGATATAAAATTTGAATGTAATTTTAAACGTGCTTGACATTTCCTTTCTCTCATAATTACGGGATTCAAACACTTCTCCCTCTCAAATTCTCTTAACTTCTTAATAAATTATTTCAATTCTAAATTGTTTAAAGTGCTTCTCTCTTAATTTTTAATGTTAAAAACATAAATTTTTTTCAAAATATTTTTATATTTTTTAACAATTTGAGTTAAGGTTTCATAAAACCTTAAAGATCTCAATCTCTCAAATTTTCAAATTTAAAGATAAAATTTAATCCAAATGTACTAATAACCAACTAACCTTCACACAAGTGGTGAGAAAGAAAGAGAAAAAGAGGAGAAGAATATGATAAAAATAAAAAAAAAGAATCGGAAAGTTAAGTTAAAAAAAAATTTACTTTTCTTTTATTCGAAGAAAATAACTTTAAAGGGAATTCATTGTAATCACATTATAAATAGGAAAACTTTCTCATCATAACACACTAATCAAACAATGTAAAGGAATTCCTTAAATTTTAATTACAGAAAATATTCCTCACTAATCGGTTAGTAAACGCCCCCCGTAGAGGTAGGGGAGCAACCACTGATTTGAGTAAAGGTCCCGAAGCCTCTACAAGTTGGGCCAAAAAGCTAGGACTAAGCGGGAAACTGCGAAAAGAATGTACTAACTAGTAGATCCTAGGAGGACCTCGGAGAGTGGGGGACTCCTGACTTGACGTGTGAATGCGTAAGGAACAGAGTAGAAGGGCCCGCCGGATGGGCTAGGAGGCTAGGCCTAACTCTAGGTCGTCCCCTTAGTCCTTAAAGGCCTAACCCAACTGTGATGGACCTAGTCTTTCTGTCATTTGTTTCTTAATAATTTTGTTTGTTGATACGACTAAATTAAAGCATTCCAGGAAGACTGATAGAAGCAAGGAAAGCATCGGTAAAAGAACAGGAGAGGAGAGCCATTTATAGAGGCGTGCAGTGGACAAGCAGGAGAAAAGAACCTTGCTGCATTCCTGGCTTGGCAGCAAGGGTGTAAATCAGAGAAAATTTGTACAATCCTGTAACCATCCTGCGGTGTTAACAAGATGCTTGTTTATCTGAATTACATCACGGGAGATAATATTCACTCATTGTTTTTTGTTGGTGGCCTTCTTTTGACAAGAATGATGGAACAAAGTTACAAAATCTTCATCCCCATTTTTTGCGCTCTCAATGTTCCACGTACAAACAAAAGAGTGGAACAGTATGAACAATGAAGCTGATGTGGTTTTGGGGTTTTCTTGTCTCCACCACACAATGATTACAAAATCTCTCAACCAGTCATCAGCCACAACAGTGTGGCATTTCTTATCTTATCGTTGATAGCAAAAGGAATGTCGGTGAAAAGGGCGAAAAAAAAGAAAAAGATGAAAGCTCAAAAAGTAATAGTTATTACACGAAATGTAAAATGTTTTACCCATCATAGTATTGGCATCGATGGTCTGGTCCCTTTCCTAGTAGAAACAGACAAACTGGATTTGAATTGTCTGGGTCTTATCCTTAATAATGCTTTGAAAAGGAAATCTTCTCGTCTAAAAAAAATGCAGGTTTTCCTTATGATTCTGAATATACCGGTGTAAGGGAGCATCTTCTTCCCTGATTGGCTATGTGGTTTTGGTGGGATCAAATTACGACAACAATTTTAGTCTTTCTAAGCATTAACTTTTTATTACTATCCCAGCACATTGCCATTGTTGCTCATCACTAGACTTTTTCCACATTTCACGTGTCTCAAGTGGGGTTTCTTCAAGCTTTTTGATGGATCATCTTCAATGAAATAGATTTATTTAAGTGGAAGGAGGAATTGGAGGGTGATTTCCAAGCAATTGGAATTTAGCTCTTGGCTCCGACGAATACATGTATGATGCCAATTGCAAACGCTTCTGTTTGGGCGCTTGTCACAACATTCAATGGTCCTTCATCTCCTTTTAAAATCCAATCCTTAAACCATAAAAGAACATATTGATTCCATCTCTATACCCTAGCCGAATATTAACATCCTTTTTTTCCTTTTTCCTCTTTTGTTATAATAAGAATTGGTGATCAACATATTTCAAGCAGCTGATTAGTATAATAATGGAAATCAAAATTATTTTTCTCTAACATATACTGGTAGGCATCATGCCACAAGGCCAAGACCTTGCTTGTAAGAATTGTAACCCACTTCTCCCCTTGTTTGGTTTTACTTTTCAGTTTTTATTTTTCTTTCAAACATAAGAATAACAATAGGTAAAGTATCTATTAAGTTTTACATACTCGTATCTAAATCCGATTGTCAAATCTAATATTTATAACCTACTCAAACTCAATTAACAATATCTTATTAAAATTTAAACTCATTTATTTAATTAACAATAATATAAGTACTCGTTACATAACTCGATTAGACCTGAATTTAATAATAAAAATAAAAATAAATTATTTTTTATGTAATTAAAATTAAGTTATAAATTCAAATTAAATATTATATTTATAAAATTTGTAAAGTAACATATATAATATAACAATTAAAATAAATTATAAAACTATATACTTATATTCAAGTTTAGATAACAGATACTCTAAAATTATTATGAGAACCCTACCCTAAATCGTTTATAAAATACCCCTAATTTTGACTAAACAAATTAAATAATACAAAATTGCCATTTACGTGATACTCGTTGCCAAATCACATTTCAACAATCTCTTATGTTTTCACTTTCTCTGCTTTTTAGGTTGAGAAAACTTTTTGGGTCTTTTATTTTGACTGGGTTAGCCCGTCCAATCTTTAGCCCATCATTAATCCAAAATCCTGCCTCACTCTGTCCAACTATGGCACAAGCGCGCCAGCGGCTGCGCCCCGCTTCTATTCTGGTTAATTCAAAGGTGACTTCTTTTATAAAACGTCACGTGAATTGCATGGAGTCTTAATCGAGTCATGGAGGGTGTCACGATTTCAAAGAAAAGTCATGAATTTTACATAAAAGTTGATGCTTTCACGATAAATACGAAGATATTATATTTGTAATGAAGAATCATTTAAAAAAAAGCATAATTCGAGCAAATTTTTTTTTGTGAGATAATATCGTTAAGTTAATGAGTCAAAATGAATAATGTCTTATAAATAGGTGTAGTTCGTAACATAAAGTCTCTCAATTTGACCCACTCAACTGCTCGATGTAATTTTTCTAGTTAATCACCTCACCTTCTTTGCTTATTTACAATTTCGAAGTAAGCACGGTTGTTTTCCATGCATCATGGAATATTAGTCTTGGGCTTGGCTAAAGTTTTTTCTTAAGATAATGTTTGGTATGTGAAGAGTGAAACCATATTCCCTGTCAAATACTCAATTAGATTATATCACAATGTTTGTTTTGTAACAAACCATTAAAATATAAAATTACAATATAATCATATTACAACTAATAAGTGTAATGTGATTACAGTTTAAAATTACATTACACTCTGTAATTATTAAAGATATTTTTAACGTTTAATTTTGTTACTTTGTTAAAAATATTTTATAATGTTATAATTTATTTTTTTATATAGATTTCGAGGATATCTTTTTATTATTCTCAATAGTGATGGTGATTATCAATAAAATTTATATTATCTTTTAATAGAAAAAATTAAAATTAAAATATATAATATAAAAAATTATATTAAGAAATAAAAATAAAATATATAAGATTATAATAAAAAATAAAAATAAAATATATAACATTAACAATATATTTAAAAGATAATGTCAAATAAAAATTAATAATAAAAAATATAAATATATTAAATTTATATTTTAATAGATAAAGATAATTCTAAAAATTGACATTATGTTCTCAGTAAAGTACCTATAAATTAAATATTATAATAACATCTTTTCTACAGTTTAATTATTACTTGATTTATATACAAAACACTACAATACTATCTTCTCCGTAATCATATTATTTACAATCACATTACATTGTAAAATGTCAAACGTCACTTAAATATTTATATAAAATATTATATTGAAATTCCCCTTCTACTATAGTTAAACCAAACTTAAATTGGCATATATACATTTTCCTATGTTATTCCGCTTTCATGCAAGATTTCTTGCCAACCAGTTAATTATTATTATTATTATTATTTGTTGGATGGAATTTCAAGTACAAAGTGACAAGTCTCCTGTTTTAGTCAAATGATCTTCATGTACACTTATAGGAAAAGGACTAATTTGCAAGCAATCCTACATATCTGCATAAAGCAAATTTGTATTATCAAAACTTTTGCTGAGTAGAGTTATAAAAGTAGGTGCCCAATTTAATCAGATGCATGGTGTCGCCATATTCCATTTCTGATCCGAAATCACTTCATGCCATCAGTTTTGTAGATCAAGTCATGTTATGTCCAACAGGTTAGTACCCATGCTTTCCAAGTTGTGAAACGTTTTGCAGAGAGACCTGCGGATTCTTTGATATATATGGCCATCAAGAGTTTGATGAACCTTCTCTGTACGACCATTAGTACTTTGCCCCAGTTGGCATGGTGAAAGATCAAGTGAATGTCACTTTTATGTTATGTATAGCTATGAACAAAATCAATACACTATATATGAACAAAGTAGTATATTCGTAATTCATAAAATAATTAATTAAACATAATTAGGATATATAAAAATGAATTAGCGAGTGAAATCATACTTTTGCTTGTGTTGATATTAGACGTCACAACCAAATTCATACCATATATAATTCACTGTCAATATGTCAATTATAAATGTATACTATATTTTAATTTTATTAGGAGGTGCAAATCAAAGTTCTCTAGTTTTGCTCAATAACATATTCTTACCCATTTTGCACTAGTACTGGTGCTATATATATATATATATATATATTGGATCTAACTTTTATGTTTTTAAACACATTATACAATCAGATCCACCAATCATGTAGCCTTGAGCTAAGGGATAACACTAAGGAAAGAACCAGGAAAAGGAGACTATAGCTAAGTGCCAATTTTATATGTAATCTTGAATAAAGGAAAAATGTCACAAAGAAAGTACCTCTATCCCATATCAGACAAGAATGGGAGGTCCTGGGCTCCTTAAAAACGGGTGTACTGCACATCCCTATAAGCCGGTTTATGGAAGAGGGGGTAATGACACCCGCGGACCAAGCCAAGCGCCAGGCCTTAGTGATCCCAACGGACCGGGTAGGCAAGGGTGGTAGGCAGGTTGGCCGACGGCAACAGGCAGGTTGCCGGAAGGATGTGCTGCGCACTCTGATAAGCCGATTTATGGGGGAGAGAGTAATGACCCCGTGACAAAGTGGTATCAGAGCAGACCGATCCTCGTTCTGACTCACGCCAAGCGCCCGGCCGGTGGGGTTGGCCTGGTGGAGCCCAACGGAGTAAGTAGGGTGGTCGACGGTAACGGGGCGTTGCGATTCAGTGGGGTGAGAGTGTCACAAGAAAAGTGCCTCTATCCTACATCAGACAGGAACGGGAAGTCCTGGGCTCCTTAGAAGCGGGTGTGCTGCACACCCTATAAGCCGGTTTATGGAGAGGGGGTAATGACACCCGCGGACCAAGCCAAGCGCCAGGCCTTAGCGACCCCAACGACCGGGGTAGGTAAGGGTGGTAGGCAGGTTGGCCGACTGCAACAGCAGGTTGCCGAAAGGATGTGTTGCGCACTCTGATAAGCTAGTTTATAGGAGAGAGAGTAATGAACCGTGACAGAAAGACATTGGAGATGCAGAGGAAGGACGCTTATGGAGTCTTGAACTAAGGAATAAGACTTTTTAATTAAAAGAAAAAAAAAGTAAGGAAAGGAACTTTATCCAAATCTTATGGTATTATTGTGGGTAGTTATTTGTCATTCAAAGCAAATCAATCATTGTTGAACAAGTTTGAATCAACATGACGCAAACCACTTTAGGGGCTGATGATTACCTGTTCATTTTATATATGACAAGAAAATAAGGCTTAAATTCGAGTTTAAGCTGTCGAACCCCAATCTTTTCTCCCCTAATTGCCACCATAGAGAAGCACTCACACGGAAAGAAAAAGGAAACAAACGAAACTTGCCCTAAGAGTAGATGTAAATAGTAATGTAGATTTTTTGTTGGCTATGTAATTATATGTTTTTTTACTTGTAAATCCTAATTCATCACGTAACGCTGCTCAATAGCACTAGTAGTAGTATATAAGAGCCTCGAAAGGAGAACCTGCCTCCTTCCTTTTTTAAAGCTCCAACTCAACCTTTTGCTTTACACCTCTCACTCTCGCTGTCTCACATACATGCCATCCGCATCTCTCTCTTTTCTCTTTCTCTCTCACCGGAATCTCAAATTCCGGCCACATATCCACCCCCAGAACCTGACACACTCTCTCTTTTTTCCATCAATTATTCAACGATCTTTTCTTTATTCATAAACGTCAGATCTTCAAGGATTAGAAATAAAAAACCAGATTGGAAAAGCACTGAAAGGCTTGCCACAGAGATAGACTAGTCCACCACCACCTCTCTTATCTTTCCTTCTCGGTCTCAGAGTATGGAATCTCACACCTTTTATCGATTTGTTTTAGTTTATTTTTAATTGGTTTAATTTCAAACGTTAGCTTTGCTATGCTTTTTATTCAAATCCCATTTCTCTTTTGCTGTTTATAAATGCAAAAGTTCACCAGTTTTTATCAGTTGCACGCTTTCATGCTCAAAGAAAGAAAGAAAAAAGGCCTAAAGCTCCCCCCATCTCAGAAAGCTATTTCCCACACTCTTTCTCGTTTAAAGTTTCCTTTTCTTAAAGGTCGTGAGTGTTTGCCGATGGATGGAAAGCTGAGAATCATTATTATAATAATCTAAGGAAAGAATCCATTCCCAAAAATACTCGACACCCCATAATCTTTTCATACCCCTTCTTCACAGCTTGCGTTTCCCTGGTACATTCGTGTGCTTCGTTTTCCAAGAAAGACATTCTTTCTTTTCAGCAACAGTTTTTAATCAAGTTTCATTATTTGAGCCTTGAAAAAAAAAAACACCTCTCTTTCCTGGAGCTTTCCTCCTTTCAACTAATAGCAATATCATAATTAGGTCAGGATTTCCTTCTAAGATCAAGGTTTTTTTTTTTCAAAGTGCCACTACTTCATTTATTCTGAAATGGGTATTAAGCTTTCAAACTCTCTCTTTGGTTTTGTCTCAAACCCGTGCACATTGATGATCTTACTTTACATTGACAGCTTGTGCTTTAATGTCCATATCTATTGCAGGCAGTTTTACTTTTAATCTCATGCATTAAATCTCTCTCTTTCTTTTTAGGTCTCTAGATCTCGTCTTTAATTTGTTATCCTCGTACATTTCACCTCCCAGGGTCCATGCATCCTTCTTTCTTTTTTTTTTTCACAACCTTTCGACTTTCATAGCTCACTTACCTAAAATACTCACTAACCAGCGCCTACGAAACTTACCGACCATTAGTATACTACTATTCGCAGGCCCCCAAATTCCATGTGGCACCATTTCATCATCTTTCCACGTCTCTGATATCTGAATCTTTAGCCACAGTACAGTAAAGATTTGGCCTATGCTACACAAAACCTGTTTCTGTTACTTTGTATAGCTATATAGCCGCAGTTTGCCGCACATATATCTAAGCTTTGCCAATATCTCCAGCCCTGATCTTTCTTTTTGTCATAAATAATCGATCAGCACTTAAAAATATATTCTTTGCAGAGTATGGGAGCTGGAATTTCTGGTTGTTGAGAAAGCTGATGAGGAAATAACCGCATTTATTGCTAACGTGATGCTCCATAAGGAAACGTAAAAGCAAAAGGTTCGTTGCAGATTCACCCTACTTACCCTCCCCCTCTCCTTCAATAACTGCTATCTTCGTTTTTACAGACTTTTGCTTTTAACCCCCCCAGAAGGAAAGTACAATACTTACTCTCTAGTCTATGTCAAATGTAATTGCTATGTTCTATATTTATTTTTCATAGCATTTAGGAGTAAAAAGACAGTAAAAGTCGGATAAAAATATACGAGTTAAATTTGGAAATGAAAATAAATATAATATTTATCATTACTCTTTGACTCTCTCCCTCTCTGTCTTTCACTCCTTCTCTTTGTTTCCTCTCTTTCCATATCTACGTTTCATGATTGCTATGGATGTTGTTATGGCGCTTGGCGTTTGGTTCTCAGCCATATCTGCGTAGCAGAGGAGAACTGCGGATATTCCTCCTTGATACATAACCATCACCTGGGAGAAAAAAAAAAAAGGTGTGGGTTTTTTTCTTTCTTGTTTTTCTAAAGGGAAGCTTTCCTTTTTGGTCATATTTCGGCTGGTCCTAAGCTTTTTCTCCTCACTTTTCTTTTTCGTGATCAATAGTAATGGTTTTGTTAGTGCTTTGAGCTTTTCATTTATTTTCTTTGTCTTATCTTTTTAATGTTTTTCTCTTTTTATCGTTTTGTAGGCAATCATATGTTTTGAGGATCGACAATGTTGGCTAAATATCTTGTCAATATATATATATATATATATATATGTTTAAATTCATAAGTAGTGACATCGGTTTTGATACACAATGAAGGTATAATATATTATAAAAATGTGCAGAAATTGAGATATAATTGTTCCTATTAATTATGGAAACAACATTACTTTTTTAAATAAATTGGCCTTTTTTGCCTAAAAACTTTCAACGAGTGTTAAAATTTAAACTCTTACCAAAGTAAAGAATATGGGGAGTTTTGGGAATTGCTATGAAAGAACATAAACCAAAAGATTATGAAAAAAAAATTTTCATGAAAAATGTACCTATAAGTCTATACATGGTGATGGTTGTAGAATAGGATTGACAGTGCCTGCCTAGTGATTCTAAAACCCAAAAAAGCCAAAAACCCTCTATTATAGTCAATGAGTCTTGTTCTGAAGCGCAGCTCCACGACACAACTGTACTGCTTCATGCAGACAGCTTGGATTATCTGGGAGACTGTCATTTTTGACTATGATTTTATTACAAAGGTAGTACCACTATTGGCTATTACTACTCACCTTTTTTCTTTTCTTTTCCTGCAAAATTTAAAGTATATATGAGTATAAATGGTTCTACTCCCTAGTTTGTTGTGATTTCAAGTTCAATGTTTCCATCGCCTAGACCTAAAGATTTATTTAAAGATACTTTAAACTCTTTTATGTTCCCTTGAGATCTTTATGCCTTTCTAAGTAGATCTAATCAGACTGCTATAATTTCATGTTGTTGGCTTCTTCATTTGCTTGGGTTAGCTAGCTGTCTGCCTGTACGCTTTGGGCTGAGCTCAGTTGTACCGTAAGCTTTTCTTTTCTTCACACACTGCAATATTTAAATAGAAAAGGTCCCTTTGGGTTGGTAAAGTTGCCTGCATTTGCAATATATTGTTGGTAGTTTTAAAACCCTGTAAATTCCTAGGGTTTATGAATTTCAGAATCTTGAAACTACTTTCTCATTGTGAAATCAAATCATAATTTAGTTTCCCTAATGTGAGATTTCTTGTTCCTTTTCTTTTCCAATTTTTTTTTTCAAATAATTATTTGTATAATTGTTTTCCCTTCAACGGGCCATGCATTTGAGCCCAAGTATTAGCTAAAATAAGAGTTGAGGTTGGACCAATTATCTCCACTGAAAGGAAAGGGACATGCCATTTGATTGTTCTTCATGACTTGTAATAATCCCACGGTTGGTAACTATTGCATTTTACCCTCATGTTCCAAATTTTCTATGCTGAATATAAATGCCTCCCTGCCAGAAAAAGGTACAGCTGACAAATTGCAGCTAAACGTATCCCAAAGCAAAAGCGAAAAAAGTTCAGAAAAATACAATGTGTCCGGTTAATAAACAACAAGGAAAACTACATAAGCTGCAAAGTCTTTGAGGACTTTACTGCTTTGTTTTAGGGTTGAGCCAAGAGTTATCCGAATCTACCAGTTTTTAAGCCTAATTGTTACTAATGTTATCCGTTTGAGGCGCTGATTTTCCTATCTGTTGTGTTTCTGTTCTGTTCTTTGTGTGCTGTCTGGTGCTTTATGTTTAGTCGCTGTTGGTGGGCTTTGGGAGGAGTTAAAGCTCCTTTATACTCCTCTGAAAAAAGCAGTTTATACATGCTAGATTACAAGCTGTCCCGCAAAGAACTTGGAGAAAAATGCAGCCTTCAATGCCACTAGGACCACAGGCGGCACAATTGCCGCTATGATCAGGATTATGCCCACAATGTAAAATTGTGGTCCTTCTTACTGAACTATGTTTTACTTCCACTGGAGAAGCTGATCCAAATTCTTCTTTCTTTGTTTCCCTTTGAGTCCTAATATTGAAAACTAAGGTGATTCCGCAAGGAGAGGGAGGGAAGATATGAGAAACCATACGTGTAACTATGGCTTCACAGCTACATGGTATATGACATTAAAAGCCATGGAGATGGCGAAAGCTAGCTGCATATTTTTGTTTACTAATGGAAAAATGCTTGTTTTTGTTTTTCATAAACTTGTTTATGAACTTTTCATGAGCCGACAAATGGCTTGTGTATGAACTTGCATTTAACTTCTTTCACACTTGGTAATTCTTTGTTCATTTTTTTCATGCTTGGAGGTTTTTCTGAATCTTTGCACCGTGGATTCTTGCTTTTTTGCATGTTTGCATGCCTCTTTTGGTCATCCTATTCAGGGAATATACAGAGCTATAGAGTAAAACACTATCGATATTTGATGCTATATACATCTCCTCTTTCTTTTCTTTTTCTCTTTCCCTCCTCTTTTTAGCTTGCTGCAACCGTTACACTGCTTCGTGTTTTCCCATTTGTCGTCACTGTTCTCTAAAAACCAATCCCTTATGGTAAGATTCTCGCAGAAAACGTGTACAATGTTAAGCCATTACCTATCAAAGGTAGTCTTTTGAGTCATCACTTTGTGATATGTCTCGTCTTTTGGTGCACCCTCTCTCTCTCTCTCTCTCCATTGAGATAGAGTTACTTAAATCAACTAATTGAATATTGTTTGTTCTACAGAAATGCCTCACATGCATATGAGAGACCTGAAGGAGAACCATGTGGTGTCAAGGGAACCTCTAAAGAGTTCCATGAATCAGAAGAAATCACCCCAAATGATCATCAAAAGTGGCGATATATTTGAAGATGGCAAGAAGAGTCTGGGAAGGAGGAATGGAAGGAGAAGAGTCAGAGGACATAAGGTAGATAGGTTACAGGATGCAAAGCTTGAGTCAAGCATGGGTTCTATTCCATGCAAGAGCCTTATGTTCCACAGAAGGCCTGGCTATGGCCAGTTGGGAACCAAGTGTATGGTTAAAGCCAACCATTTTCTTGCTGAGATACCAGGATCTGACTTGAGTCATTATAGTGTAAGTTTTGCTCTATTAAAAAATAATAATACTAATGGTTAACTAGGTGAAATGCTGAGACTTAGGTTTGCCCTTTTATTGTTGTGTAATGTTTCTTGGAACAGGTAGAAATAAACCCGGAAGTTGCTTCTCGTAAACTGAACAAAGCTATTATGACAGAGCTAGTTAAACTTCACAGAAACAGCGACTTAGGGATGAGGCTTCCTGTTTATGATGGAAGGAAAAACCTATACACAGCTGGATCACTGCCTTTTACCTCTAAGGAGTTCCATGTAATATTGGCTGATGAAGATGAAGGAACGGGCAATGCTAGGTAATTCATCCATTAAAACTGGTTCATACTAATTTTCTCCTTAACTTGTTCATTTTAATTGGAATATATCCGTGATCTGTTTCAACTACTGAAGGTTTTGATGCAAATACTGCTAATTTAATCAGGAGAAGGGAATTTAAAGTGACAATAAAGTTTGTAGCTCTTGCTAGTATGGCACAATTGAGCAACCTCCTTTCTGGGATTCAAGTTGATACCCCTCAAGAAGCCCTTAATATTATCGATACTGTGTTAAGGGAACTTGCGGCTCAAAGGTGCATCTTATTTGTTTTAACTTATTCTTCTGTTTCTTTTGTGAGGTATGATCCCACTGACAGCAGATTCTAACTTGTCATAATCTTTATTTCGATGAATATAGGTACATATCAGTTGGAAGGTTCCTCTACTCTCCTCATATCAAGAAACCACAAGCGCTGGGAGGTGGCTTAGAATCATGGCGCGGCTTCTACCAGAGTATAAGACCTACTCAGATGGGATTGTCACTGAACATTGGTAAAATCCTGCTAGACATTCTCAATTGATAGAAGCATTGCTTTTATCAGCCTTTTTTTTATGCTGGAATCCAATATTCTGCTTTTTTCTTATCTTGTCTTTTTGTGTTAGATATGTCAACGACTGCATTCATTGAACCACTACCTGTCATTGATTTTGTTGCTCAAATTTTGGGTAAAGATGTGTATTCAAGGCCAATGTCAGATGCAGATCGTGTTAAGGTATCGTACGGTTTGGCTCATGATGGCTTCACTCCTTGCAATGCATATAAACATCGTCATTTTTGGCATTCTTGAAAATTATAAGTAGATCCTGTACTTTAACATTGGAACACTGTAGTAGTTACAACACAGGCTGCAAAATCTTCACCATCTCCAGGTAAGGATTGAAATTCTGAGCAGCAACTTAAAAACAGGAGTTTGTTGCATCCAAACCAGATTTATAAAATCAATTCCCAAGGCCGTGATGTAACCCTCTTGCTATTTACATCTAGTTCCTGAAGAGTGATAGAGGTCAATTTCATTTTGCCTCAAATGTTGTGCAAACTCGGATACCATTATATGACATAAAAAACCATAATGTCAAGTCCTGGTAACTGCTACAACAACATATCCAAGTTTCTTCTAACGTTTGAGACAACACTATGGTACTTTGCCACTTAGCTATAGTCTAATGGCACTCTCATCGCTATTCATTGTGGGCTTTTAGCTCTGACAGCTTCTTCTGAAATCACATTAACATGTAGGAAGTTTATATCTATCCTTCACTTAGACTTGCAAATTGCAATTTATCTTTTTGGGAATGTTATTTAGGTTAAGAAAGCCCTCAGAGGTGTAAAAGTGGAAGTGACTCACAGAGGAAATGTACGCAGAAAGTACAGGGTTTCAGGGTTGACAACTCAGCCAACAAGGGAGCTAATGTATATTTTTTATTGGACTTGGCCTCCTGTTTCTCAAATTTGAAAGTTTGTCTTTGCTTCTTCCTGGAAATTAAATTTTTTTGTTTTCCTTTCATCAGTTTCCCACTCGATGAGCATATGAACATGAAATCAGTTGTTGAGTACTTTCAAGAGATGTATGGATATACGATTAGATATGCACACCTACCTTGCCTTCAAGTAGGAAATGAGAAAAAGGTGAACTACTTGCCCATGGAGGTACGCATTGCCCAATTTTCTTTAAGCTTGTATGCAGCATTGAGAGTTCCAGCCAATGTAATATAAATCCTATCACAGGCTTGCAAGATAGTTGAAGGACAGAGATATACAAAAGGGCTGAATGAAAAACAGATTACTTCTCTGCTAAAAGTTTCATGCCAAAGACCTCGTGAACAAGAATTGGACATCTTACAGGTCTAAAGCACAGTTCCTTGGATTATTTGGTGTCTTTTTTGAATAAACAGAGGAATATAAAACTGAAAGAATATTGTATAGTCTACTTTTAGTTAATTGCTTTCTTTCTGTATGTCATTTCCATTCTTTCTGTATTGTTTTACTTCAGTCACTGAACCATAGCAGATAATAATTATATTCATCAACGTGGAAATTAGCAAGTTGTCTTATTTGTCGTCATAGTAATAAAAGAAAACAATAGCAAGGTGGATGAAATTAGTGTGCATTTCAGTTTTGGCCTGCCTGGAAAAAACAATGATGACCTAAAAGTTTTTTAGTGTCTTTACAGACAGTTCATCAAAATAATTATGATCAAGATCCTTATGCAAAAGAGTTTGGCATCAGCATAGACAGCAAGCTTGCATCAATTGAGGCTCGGGTTCTCCCTGCTCCATGGGTAATGTTGAAGTCACTGTTTATTCTTTTTTTTTCCGTTCTTTCTTTCTTTCTGGCAGTCATTGTCAATTCTTCTACATGATACTGCTTCTTTCTCTCTAACATTTTGTTCTGTTGTCCTCTTTCTTTCTAAAGCTGAAGTATAACGACACTGGAAAAGAAAAAGAATATTTGCCTCAAGTTGGTCAGTGGAATATGATGAACAAGGTTAGTCTATGTCAAGGTGTGAAAGATACCAAGACTTCACCTGAAATGGCATCCTTATATTTTACTCCATGTTACTTCTATCTAAAGAAGGGCAATTCTTGTTGCTTTGCTGCAGAAAGTGATAAATGGAAGCACTGTAAGATACTGGGCTTGTATCAACTTCTCACGAAGTGTTCAGGAGAGCACTGCTCATGGCTTTTGTCAGGAGTTGGTTCAGATGTGCCAAGTCTCTGGCATGGTGAATCTTCCTGACCTTTTTTTCGGTTAAATTGAATGCTATCTCAGCAATTATCTATAGTATTGCTTCCAATAACTGAGCAAAAAAAAAAAGGGAAAGTATTGCTTCCAATAGTCTCCTTCAATTCCTGAACATCAGCTTGGACTTTATTTCAGGAATTTAATCGGGATCCTGTAATTCCTATATATTCAGCAAGACCAGATCAAGTTAAGAAAGCACTGAAATATGTATATCATGCTGCTGAAAACAAACTTGAAGGAAAAGAACTGGAATTACTCATTGCCATTCTTCCAGACAACAATGGTTCTCTATATGGTATGTTCCTCCTCGCAACTATATATCTGTTCGCTCAATTTGATTATGTTTAGCTGGATAATATTGTATGACTACAGCCTGCATATAGAGGTATATACATTATTAATATTTAAATCATTAATTTTTAAACATCATCTTCAAGCTTTAACTCTTTCACTCTTTTAAACTGACACCTTCCTGCTGTTGAGATTAGATATGCCACATTTGTTTTGACTATAAGTAATTTGTTTTGCATTCAGGTGATCTTAAACGAATTTGTGAAACAGATCTGGGTTTGATTTCTCAATGCTGCCTTACAAAACATGTCTTCAAGATTAGCAGACAATACTTGGCAAATCTCTCCCTTAAAATAAATGTCAAGGTCAGACATAACTGAATGATCTGTTCTCTTAACTAATCATGGTCACAGAAATTGTTAGGTAATTATTTAATTTGCATTGTTCTTCTTTAAATCAAAACTATTTCTCAAGATTTTTATTTTTTAGATGGGGGGAAGAAATACTGTGCTCTTAGATGCTTTAAGTTGGAGAATTCCTTTGGTTAGTGACATTCCAACAATAATATTTGGAGCTGATGTAACTCATCCAGAATCTGGAGAGGACTCCAGTCCATCTATAGCTGCTGTAAGTAAGTTGAATCCTGTATGTTAAAAGCTGATAACATGTTGCTTCTTAGCCTTAATGATTGCTGGAATGCAGGTTGTGGCCTCACAAGACTGGCCAGAAGTGACAAAGTACGCTGGACTGGTATGTGCTCAGCCTCATAGGCAAGAATTAATTCAAGATCTGTTCAAAACCTGGCAGGATCCTCAACGAGGAACAGTTACTGGAGGCATGATCAGGTTTGTTCATTTAAGATTATATCAGCCCATCAATCATTTATATGGTATGGAGTCATATAGATGAAGTCATAATTCCAAGTTATAGCTTGTTGGTCATCTTGATCATCTTCAACATTGTCTTATATGAAAAAACTGCCTGATAAATTTTGAGACAATGGAGTTTAAAGTTGTGAACTACATCAGTGCATAGTGGTGCCACATAAAGTGGTTTGACTTGAGTTTGGTAGTGGACTCAGTTTACAGTTTTAAGGTCTCTAGATGCATTAATATGGTCAATATCAAGTTTCAAAAGCTTTCCTGGCTAAAATTTTATTCTGCAAAAGCTTGCTTACTTGAAAACCAAATTCTTTTTTGAGTTTACTGCATGCTTTAATTTGTCATATCATGTCCTCCCATGCTCTGTAGCACTTATTAGATAACGTGGATCCATTCCGTGCATTTTTTATTGATGTGCCAATATACTGATGGACATTTAAATAAATTCATGGTCATGCAGGGAGCTCTTACTTGCATTTAAGAAGGCCACTGGACAAAAGCCACTGAGGATAATCTTTTACAGGTCTACCAGCTATGACTTGCAATCTTTAGTTTCATCCTGATAAGTTTATTTATTTATTTTAGATGAGATGGCAAACAAAAAAGACTATTTACACTTAATGAATAGCTAAGCTTCAAACTATTCTAGTTCAAAGTTTTCTTATGTCCTCCAAAATTTGTGTAGAGATGGTGTCAGTGAAGGGCAGTTCTACCAGGTTCTACTGTATGAACTTGATGCCATACGGAAGGTTGGTTAACATAAAGACATATTGTGCTTATTAACTATGTTAATCCTATGCTTATACTGTGGTTATGTGCAGGCCTGTGCATCACTGGAATCTACTTATCAACCTCCAGTTACATTCATTGTGGTTCAAAAGAGGCATCACACTAGGCTGTTTGCAAGCAATCACAGTGACAGAAGCAGCACTGAGAAGAGTGGGAATATATTACCTGGTAAAAACCCGTTCTTCTTTTTCTTTCTGGGATTCATGGTTCGCTTAAGTAAAATTTAAGAATATAAATGGTGTATCCAGTATCTAGCCGATTCCTTTTGAAAGAAACTAGGATTTCTGGATAAAAATAAACAGATGACTACTTAAAACCTCTCTCTGAGTTTATCAATCGAATTCCATCATGAGGTAGCTAGCTTTTTCCATCTATACTTGGAAAATGTTAAGATAAATATCTACATGGAGTTTCCAAATGCAGGGACGGTGGTGGACTCTAAGATCTGTCATCCAACTGAGTTTGACTTCTATCTGTGTAGTCATGCGGGAATCCAGGTATGGACTATAATCTTTAGAGGTTTTTGCCTTGTGGTTTTCGAATCATAATGTGCGAGGAAGGTTTTGCATTAAAAGCCCTGCATATCAAACATGTTTACCTTCAAACCGGAAATTGACAGGGAACAAGTCGACCTGCTCACTATCATGTTCTGTGGGATGAAAATAACTTCACAGCTGATGAGATCCAGTCTCTGACCAACAACCTCTGTTACACGTAAGAATATTGATTTGTTGAATGTTACATGTGGCCTTTCTAGTTATCATGATTCAAATTAATGGATCATTTGATTGCAGGTATGCTCGGTGCACCCGATCTGTTTCTGTTGGTAACTTCTAATCTGCCAGTTGCATGATTACTACATCCATTAACTTTCAAATTATCTCACAGCATAATCACACCATTCGTTTCTGTTGGCAATAGTGCAGCGGAGTGGTAAATTCTGTAAAAGTATGAGAAATCTGTAATGTATATTTGCTCTTTTACGTATGCAGTGCCTCCAGCATATTATGCTCATCTAGCCGCCTACCGAGCTCGATTCTACATTGAACCAGAGGCAACTGAAAATGCTAAAGGGAGATGCACACGCACGAGCAATGGATCATCTGTCCGGCCCTTACCAGCGTTGAAAGAGAGGGTGAAGAATGTGATGTTTTACTGTTAAAACAGGAGGAAGAAGCTGAGATGATACAGGGACCGAGGTGAAAGGGAAAATGTAAACATGTGTACATGGTTGTTGTGTTTATATTGTAGAGAACATTGTGCATTGAAAATTTTGAGAACGCAACAAACAGCTTTTCTAACTGACTGTAACAGTTAACAGAAGATTAACAAAGTTGAGTTTAGATGCATATCTAATAGTTTATCTACCATTCTACACCTAAATGCGTATATAAAGGCACCCAAGTCTTTTCATTACCAAGTCTAGGCAACGTTATCTTATAAAAGAATTTTCAGTAATATCTATTTCATTTTTATCTCATATTTCTTATTGTTTTTATGTATCAATAATTTTCAATGTCATGTTTCAATCAACCTAATATTATTATAAAAAATACAATTCTAAAACAATTTTAAAAAAAACCCATTGGTTAGATTTGGAAAATCCAATAGTTTTATGGAAATCTTTTAAATATATTTGTCAATAAAGAACAATGTGGTGATTCTATTATTGAGAATTTTATATAATTTATTTATTTATCATATACATAATTCAATGTAGTAAGATATAATCTTTAAATATAGCATCACTTGTTGGCAACATCAAAGTTATATAAATATTAAATAAAATATATTAACCTCTCAAGTTTAAATTAATAGATTGTAATAGATTTCGCTTTAACTATTGACAATGATAAACTTATTTGATATTGTATAATCTCATACACTATACCCATTTATTTACATTAAAGCCACTACACCAATTACATTTTATAATCTAGAACAATTATGATAAATAAAGAATTGAAGTATTATTTATAACTCCAAGCTTAATAATTCATTAACTATTTACATTATTTTTTTACAATATAACCAAATAATTTGAGATCATACCATATTTAGTTTAAATAAATAAAAAATT
The DNA here is from genome assembly GCF_002168275.2 of Theobroma umbraticum. Lineage (NCBI taxonomy): Eukaryota > Viridiplantae > Streptophyta > Magnoliopsida > Malvales > Malvaceae > Theobroma > Theobroma umbraticum. The sequence continues at coordinate 8,365,421 of NW_018397256.1, read as the reverse complement.
TATTAACAATAAAAAATAATAATTAATATAATTATTTATCTAATAAAAGAAATAATAAAATTGGTTTTGACCGCTGGCTATGAAGAAATTCCCGTCACACAATTTTGTACTTCCGAAAAAAGCCATCTGGCACAAGATAACATCATGGAATTTGGGCATGTGACTGGTGTCCTCACATCTTTCTTTGCTTTATCTTTATAATATATAGCTCCCATTGAAGGATAATAACTTTTTTTTATAAATAATTGAGAGTAGAGATTTGAATCTTGTTTTTTAAACAAAGGGTCAATCACCAAGTACATTGAAGGATAATAATTATTACTTCATTATGTGAAACTTAGGTTGCTAATAAGCCAGGAACCTGCTGACTGATATAAATGAGAAGCTGACTCATTAAAGACCGGCAGATCAAGTGAGAATCAACTGGACACAGCCCATGAAGTATCCCAAGGGTACTTCCTAAAGGAAAATTGAGGTCTAAAAACATTCAAGTCTAGGCAAGTGAGGTAGATGTGAGAAGATTTTGAGGAAAAGTTAGAAGTTGCTGTAGTTAACTATCAGGGACGAAAGCAGGTACAGTGGATGAAAAGTCTTAAAGGTGATCGAGACTAAAGGGTTGCGAGAGAGTCAAAAACTTAGCTTTATATTAAAGTAATTTGGTTTTTGGACCTCAATCTGTTATACTTCAAAGAAATGCTTCTTTAACCTGAAAGTTTGAGACTCCATTTCCGCCAGAGAATTTTTTTGCCTCTCAAGGAAGAGCAGCAGAGATTACAGGTTTCATCTGATATTTCATTTTCGATTTACCAAAAAGCTAGAATCTGGCTTAAAACTACAGTAACTATAGCCACTAGCTTCATGTTGTACTCAGCCATGACAAATTTAAAGCACCAAGCCAGAATACCCTAGAAGCTGGTTTCCAAGTTGAAAAATGAACCACAATACATTTTGCCAATCAAAACTTGCAAAATTTTTACTGTGCTGAGACTACTTTTGAACAAGTGATAGCTGTCTTATAATTCAACGTAAACATCAACATTCGACAGTTGAACAAGTTTGATAATTGATGCGAGCTGAAAAGAACACCACCAATGCATAGCAAACATCACAGTGTCCCTTTCGTCTCCCAGATTCTCAACCGGAAATCTGACATCAAAAGCAAATATCATTGTCACTGAGCCCAAACGCTGAAAAGAAAAAAAAGGAAAAAAAACTTGCTGGGTCCGTTTGGAAATATGAATAAATCTTCTTCAAGTCTTCAACTACCCACCCTTTTCCTGGAAGCAGATAGATGATAAACCGATTAATGGTTTAAAAAGTTTCAATTTGCAAGGGGACGTGATGAGGTGCAATCCTTTGTATGGTGGAAACGATTGTTACAAGCCATTGTCACTGCATGTCTCAATCCACAAAGGTTGCTGTCTTTCTCAGTATGGAAGAGTTCAATATCTATGCCTTATGCAATCACGTGTATGTTGGATTGTTGATTTGATCCTTCCCTGGTCAATGACAAGAAACTGGAATCTAGACTTCTCTCCGTTCCCCATTTAATCCATTTTCCATCCTTTAGTCCTGTTAATTGATTAATTGTTTAAACACACAAACACACGTACAAAATGCTTTTGAAATTATGGAGTTGAGACCACATTTTAGGAGAAGAAAGAAAGCTAGAGCAGCCCCCAGTATTGACTACTGAGGTGCTGGTGATTGATTATTGAAGTTTATAACAATCTCCTTGAGATTTGGTAGAAAATACACCCCTCTCTTGAAAAAGTTATGTTGCTAATTATTAAAGTTAATTTTAAACTAAAAATACAAACTTACCCTCTGCTAAGTATTTTTTTCTCTTTTACACAAGACTTTTTTTTAACTACAAAATTATGAGATTTAGTTAATTATGAGATCTAATTAATTTTAAAATTATTTTTAATTATTATGAAATTATATTTTAATTACGTTATATATTCTCATCCAATTACATATTAAACTTATATTTAATTCCATAATATATTAACTTTGAGAAAGAATGTATGAAATTATCTTTAGTTAAAATAAATTAATTACCATTAATTTGTAAAAAAAAGGTTTAGTGATAAAGAAATGGATTAAAAAAATAAAAAAGGAGGGAAAAGTAGAAAAAATAAATATAAACAAAATGTGAACATTTTTAATATTAATGTAAAGTAAACTTTGCAAAAAAGTTAGTTTCACTAATGTTATTCTAATATCGGTTACATTTTGAAGAAGGATAAAAAAATGTTTTTCAAACTAATTGGAGAAAGAAATATTTTCATAAGTATTTTTTTAATATAATTATCTAATTTAATATATTAAATTTGACGTTATTAAAAACTAAATTGATAGTAATTAAAGATGATTTTATAACTAATTAAACATTTCAACTGTATTTATAACTAATTAAATCTCACAAATTTGTAAATAAAAGCAAACAGTCTTGGACAAAAGGAAAAAGGGAATGCAAAATAAAAAAGAATTGAAAAAATAAACAATAAAGGGCTATACTTGTCTTTTTATTTGAAATTAACATGGTAATTAACATTATTACATTTCTAAATAGTTAAATATATTTTTAACCAAACGTTCAAAGAGATAAGAAGTTTCTTTCCAAATGAACGAAAATTAGTGTATTTTTTACTAAACTAATCCGATTTTTATATTTTAGACAAAATATTTTTAAAAAAGTTCTAAATTATTCAAAAGAACATTTAAATAGTCAAAGATTGATAACAGTTAAACTCCAAGTTTCAAAATATAACATAAAAAAATAAAAAAATGTTAGAAGGCAAGAGAAAAGTTAGGTTAAAATATTTAAAAGGTTAACCTTTTCAAAAGTGAAATACGTTATGAGAGAGAAACATTAGAAAAATCAACATGAATTAAATAACTAAAGGCTTTTCACTCCTCTGTGACAAACCTTAATTTCATATCAATAGTACACGTTAACAGCAGATTTCAATAATATTATTTCCAAGGAAGGGAAGGTAGGCAAATGCCAACCGAATAAATTTTTTTCTTCTTTCTTTTCTTTTTTTGTGTAAGCCATCAATTTCATTGCTGTGAAACAATTAATGTAGTATAGTTAGTAATTTTAATAAAAAAAGGACCACATTGGCATAATGGCAATTGCCTATACGTTGTTCGTGGGTCCTCCAATTTGATGGTGAATCTTTAACTTAAGATAGGTCGATTTCACTTCATATTGACCTTGCCTTTTTTTTTTAATTAATTTTTTCCTATTAATATTAAATTGTGGGCTCCAACAAAATGGACTCATTTTACTGGCTCGAGTGAGAAAACAGGAGAAATATGTGGCCTCGCTGTCGACACGTGGGAAGAAATTGACACGTGAACATGCTGGGAAACCAGCATTTGTGGGCCCTAACCTTTATGGCCTAATCTGGCCCACTTTGATTTCCGAAGATCCGAATTATAAGCACGTGAATCATTTCCACTCGGACCCGGGTTCTGTCCTCTCAAAGAGTCACGCCCTCACCCGCTTCTTTGACTCCCTTTATTGAGCAGCGCCTCTTGGGCTGACCGACTTCCATCTTTGCATAGTAATATTTGTCTTTGTTTAAGAAACGTCAAATTATTAGGCTAAGCAGTACAGACTTGTAATTTACTTTTTCTTTTTATGGGAGGTTTGTTCTGCGATTTTATAGCCTGCTGGGAATGGCGAGCCAAAGGGCAAAGACCCTTTTCTTTTTATGTAAGTTATCATTGTTCAGTAATCTTTTTTATTGTTCCTTGTGCTGATTGTTCCATCAATTTCAGCATTATAAATATAGGGTTCACTTAATCAGCGAATTATAGTAATTAATTTTAGATTCAAGTTTTGTGGATAGTCTCTTGTTGATTATGGTAATTTCCAAGTGTATAATACAACTTATTTTAACTCTCAAAATTGAATGATTTGTTTATTATTAGATTTTGTTTATAAATTAGAAATTTAATATTATTTTTTTAAAAGGTAAATTCTACTTATATTTTTTATGATTTTAACTTTTCTCATTTTGTGATTTTTTTTAATTAGCACCTTGTGAATTTTTTTTTTCTTTGCACCCTATGGTTCTATTTCACGAGAGTTAGACTATTAATTTTATTTTTAAAAATACCCAAATACTTTTAATTTAAATTTTATTTATTTATATTGGATTTTTAAAAAAAAATTTATTTAATAAAATTAATAACCTAACACTTGTGGAAACAAAAGTTAGCCACAAAAATTGAGAAAAAAAATCCAGAATGTACTAATTAGAGAAAAAAAAACTGTAAAGTGTCATCTAAAAAAAATTAAATCATAAAAAATATAAATAAAATTTATATTTTTCTAAATCTGACTTTTCCTAAATCAATATGAGGATAGACAAACCCAAATGCATTATGGTTAGATAAAATCATGTAAGTATCAACACTGATGAAATACCAAACATCCGATCAGAAGGATAGTTGAGTAATAATTCTTTTAAATCTAAACTCGCCGTTGTATGTCGTTTAAATCCAAACTCCAGTTTGATTCACGATTAAAATGTATAAGTACTCAATATTTCATTTCTTAGTGCAAGGCATTCGTTTAAAATTTTAAACACAATTGATAGTCATGCATTCAAGTATTTAATTCAAATAAAGCATGGTTTTTAAAATTTAAATTCCTTATTTTCCAAATCGAAAGAAAAAAGAATTTAAATACAGTTCAACCACCCATTCATGATGTTAACCAAGGCCTTATAGTAGCTCACCGTTAATATTAGTTGGTAGCTATGTGATATTATAATTAAAGACATCGTAATCAGATATAGCAGAAGTAGTGTTTAGCGAGCGGTGGGTGATGTGCGAGTGAGTCAGCGCCCAGTGAAGGGAACGGGACATTACAGTTTGCAGGGAGACACAGATCTCTCATGTGAGTAGTCTTCCTCTCTTTTCTATATCTGACTCTGGGGGGCTCTGTCTCATTACTTCGGTGAGGGGTCCTCCGTTCGCTTAATTTGGTGCCCTTTACTATTTGGTTTGTTTCAGAAAACCCACATGCATGACGCATCAGCTTCAGCTTCAGCTCCATCTCTCTCTCTCTCTCTCTCTCATGCTACATTACATTACATTACATCTTTTAAATACCTAAGTAAACATAGTAAAGGAAGAATCAACCCCATTGGGCATTGGGCCCTCTCTCACTTGTTGCTTGAAAAACATAAGCCATTGCTTTCACGTGTGGTTGTCGTGCATGCTAGCCATTAAAAGTACTAACTCACACTTGCTTCAGATTTTTCAAGTTACCGTTGCTTCTAAATCCATTGGTTAGACTCGCATTTGATAAAATACAACAAATTTCCACTTTGTTTAGCTTGCAAGATGCAGTGCATTATTCTAAATTCATATGCTTTTTACCTTTATAGGGCGAATTAAAGCCAAGGGGTATATATCCAGCTTACAATTCATTCTTATCAGTAAGGCACACTAGTAGAAATGACACAGTGGAAAAAGTAGCTATTCCTATATATGGTTACTTTTACAGAAGATTTGCTAGATTCAATGGCCTACCCACCCATCCCATATATTGCCACAAATGCCGGCAGCACTCATCATCTCCTGAGAAAATAAAGGAAGTTTTTGTGGTTGGATGAAATTTGGGTCATGTTTGGTCACAAGCAGCACTCAAAACCTGAAAAAGGTCTCTGAAGAACTTCCCAGTTTGGGACATGATTCCAGACACACACAATACTCAAAGACAAGTGACAGCCTCTCATATGAGTTATGTTCATTCCAGATCCTGGATTTCATAAAAGCTTAACAACAATGTAAAGTCACTCTCCCTTTGCAATTCTTTAGTCCCTAATGTTAAATAATACTTCTTGGTTACAGTTCAAGCTTATTTTTCATACCCTCTCTATTCATATTTCCATAATCGAAAACTTTGGTTTAGATACGGAAATGAATTGCATAATTTGCATTTTTTCCCCATTTGATAAACGTCCCTATATATCAGAAAAGCAGAAAAATGTCATTTTCTATCATAAAATTTAACTTTAATAAGGGCTATGAATGAGGATAGCAATTGATAAACTGTTATAATAAAGACCTCTAACAATTTCGCCTTTTCCATGTCTTTTTCAAACATTATTGCTAAGTTTTTTTCCTTCCTAAATTAGAATTTATGTTTGAAATATAGAATAACATTCAAGTTTAAACTGAGTGATATTTCTAACCGAAGGGTGCGGTTTATGTAGTTTCTAGCTTCTAACATTCTCCAATTGGTAGAATTAACAACATTCCTCTAAGCCTAATATGCTTAACCACCAAAATTAAATTGCTATGATCCTATCTGGCTGTCTCATCATCCTAACAGCGGCCAAGTTCCCCGATTTAAGGATACCGCAGAATCAAGGGTAAAAAATACAAAACATCCTAGGAACAGATTTCTGCTGGAGTACAATATCATTGAAAACAGCACCAATAAAGCTGTAATAAAGGGCAAAAGAAAAACTGAAAAGGAAAAGATTTTCCCATAAATAGCCAAATTACCCCAAATTTACAACAAGCTCTTAATTATTACAACTCTGCCCTACTTATGATGGTTGATGATTATCCCAAGCCGGCATCTCAGCTGCCGCATCCGATACGGCATGCCAAGCCGAAGCCGCAATGAGAGGGCGGCTATGCCAACCCAGTGTCAGACACCCTTCATTTTCTTCCACCAAATACCCTTCCGCCGAGAACAACGTCAATAACATGCTAGCTTGTTTAAACGCGTTGGACCCCAAATGTAATGGCCTAAATCCGGCTCCATTGAGCCGCGTCCTCCACTTGGCTAACGGCTCGTGTCTTTCTACTCGAGCGGAACCTTCACAGCTCACGACGTTGGCTATTTCCCTCTGAATGTATATCTCGGCTAAAGCCTTCGCCGGTTGAACTGTGCAAGCTTCTAAAGAGTCGAACATAGTCGAATAATAATAAAGTGCTTCAGTGAACCGGTCCAGAAAACCGGGTTGGTTGTGGTTGGCTTCTTGTTCAACGACAGTCATAATTTTCGGGTTTAAGCTCCGGATCCAACTCAAAACCGTTTCGATAGGAGAATTCCGTGTCGGGTCAGATCCTAGTAAGCGGTGAAGCTGCATGATTGAGTTCACTGCCACCGCTTCTTTTGGATTAACCTGAAGCATCCACGGCTTAACGTCTTCGAGCCTGGTAGCCGCGACTCCACGGAAGGCGAAACGGACGTTGACGGAGCGAGCCAGCTCGGCAAGCCGTAAACCGATTTCGCGAAGCGAGTCACGGCCATCTGGTGACGGCGGTCCAATGCCGGTCAAACGAAGCAAAGGAGGTCCACCGGGACGTAAAGCGAGGGCTTGTATCAAAGCCGGCCATTGTAAGCCGTGCATCAAATTGAAATCCACCACGTGGACGCAATCGTGACCGTCGAAAGCTTCGAGAATCGCCTGATTGGCGGTGAAGTGAGCGAATTTCAAGTAAGGACACGCTTCGTAAAAATGATGATACAAAATCTCGTTCTCATAAGCGGAGCCACCGCTGATGGACCCTCCGCCAATTCCTTGGAAAACTCTGCGACTCAAAGCGTCGATAAAATGTCCTGCAACTTTTCCGATGCCACAAACGGTGTTGACACGAGTCAGTAACCGTTGCATGTCGTCGATTAAAGAAGAAGCCAATGGGAGGTCGCCACGTTGGACGCACTCCGCACAAATCATCAACATGTGGACCAGCCTTATACCGGAATCTTCTTCCATGGCCGTTACAACCGTCAACTGATGATTCAAACTTTGTCGCTCGAAAGAAATATTCTGGTGCACCTGCGGCGTATGAGGTTCGGTGCTGGTCCACGCGTTGTTTACCACCGCCTGATTGGTTACAGGATCCATGATGAATTCGGCGGGGCAAGTAGGAGGCTGAGTGAACTCGGAAAGGAGCGAGTCGACCCAGGAGGCGAGATCGGAAGGGTTATAGTGGATAGCATCTGAAGCGAGATAAGAGAAATCTGCGGGGGAATTAACCATGGCGATTTCGAGTCGTTCCAGTCTCTGAGCTACTTGTCGTAACTCCGATGACCGGACTTTGTATCCAGCTCCGGCGAGTAGCCCATCAATATCTTGCTGCTGCTGCTGCTGTGGCTGCTTGTAGGAAGATGATGATGAGCTGCCGCTGCTACTCGCCGCTGACGTGGCGGAGTCGTAGAGCACCATGGTTCAAATTCCCTTTCTTCTTTTTGTAAAAGGGATATTAAAGTGCGGAAATAATCAAATAAGAGGCAGATTTGTCATGCCCAGGCTTTGGCCAAAGAGTGAGAATTAGTAGACAAAGGGATGGAAAAAGAGCTGTAAAGAAAGGGAAGAGATTTTTTAGTTGAGAGAAAAAGAGAAAGTGGGAGATTAGAGGGGGAATGACGTGTACTTCTGAGGATGAGGTATCTATCTTTGGACAATGATTTTTGCTGTCACCCTCCTTTTTTTTTTCTTTTTTTTTCTCCTTTACGTTCTAATTTCAATAATATTAAAACTTAGTTTAAACAAGCAGTATCCATTTTTTAAATAAATATAAGATTATGAAAAGTTGAAGTGAAAGTGATGCAGGAATTAATCAAGAAAAAAAATTTAAAATTGAACGGAGGATATTATGTTTCAAGGTTAGATTAATTTAGTTTGCAATTAAAGAAAACTTGTTCCGATTTGAAAGATTATGAAATGAAAAACACAGCCAGAAAATAACTAATACTACTACTAGTATGATAGGGTCAATGAAGATGATATATATAATATATAATATATAATATAATATTAAAAGGAGAGTCGGTTTTTTATTGAAAATGACTTTTTAATTAACAATCAAATTAAAATTTAAACAAGATATTAATCAATATACGGAGTCACTAGTTTGATTGTTTTCAAGCTTACAGCGGGCAAATATTATTTTGGTCCTCCAGCAACACTAAAGATCTACTCAACTGGTCGGCCGCTGCTCTTTCTCAGAGAATTATGTCTCCCTCATCGAGTCACTGTTTCTACCTACAAAAATTCGATGCAAGTTGTTCGGTAGCTCAGGTGTTTCATTATTATTATTATTATTATTATTATTATTAATGAATTTTTCATTTATAGAAAAAGAAAATTATATAGAGGAGTAAAGGCTAATATTTGGCCTCGCGAGAAACGTGTAGCAAGAAGAAGACATCAACAGGTGTCCTTGTTAATGAATTATATTAGGAAATCATTAATAATAAGTAGTGAGAAAATAAACAAAAAATTCAGTCTATGTCAGTGGGAGTAGCACAGGATTAAACTAGTATAGTTTTCGGTAATCCAGTTGCGTAATTTAGACAGGGAAACCTTTGTTGTTTATTTGAGAGATAATATATGTATATATCCTCAACTTGGTTGTTTAGAAAAATTAAAAAAAAAAAGAAGTGGAAGGGAAAACCCTAATTTAATTAAAGGCAAGTACATTGATCCCATATCTGCAGGCACCAGCACATTTAGCCTTGAGGGGACATACATTTAATAGTCCAATGAGTCAAAATAGAGCTAGAATTAGGTCTGCTCCCAATTCTAACGCCTTTTGAAAATTGGTGGGATTCGCTTATTAATTTTTGTGCTGTGCCACACATTGCACTTTGACCGGTTACGGAATCAATGAAACTACATCTTTATTACATCAAGGAAAATAACCTTTCATAAATTTACTATTACAATTCAACAATTACGAAGATGAATTTAGTTTAATTTTTTTTTCAGCCCATTTAGTACAGTCTTTTTTCATTATTAACATTGACAAAATTGATTATCATGACATCCTTGAATTTGCCAAACTAGACTTTGTTTCAATTAGTGAGTAAAATTCTTCAGATGAGAATGTCAAAATCTAGTAAGAATTATCATAACGTAGGATGAATTGGGTAAATGGTGCTACATGCCTTGACACTAAAAAGTAACACATTCTCTCTCATCCCATGTCCGAGGAAGTCAAAACAGTTTCGGAAGCAATAATTTATTACTATATGCAATTATTCAGAGAGAGAGAGTAGAGAAGGGAGGGAATTAGGTGTTCAAATACTGATCATTGCTGTTTGAGCACAAATGTACATAAACACATTACATTTAAAAAAGTTGTTCATTTAAAATCACTTAACCATTTACAAATCATGCAAAGTACACAAACTTGTAAAGAATCGTATGAAGGGGCTGATGTGGTCCATGGCATGCAAATATATAAAATATTAAAATACTACGTTTGGCAGTCTGGGACCATTTCAAAAGGGCCCTCAAATTGGGGGATTATTGGTTCATACTAGATATTTTAAGAGGTTTTGACGAATTTTAAAAGCCCTTTGCATGAGAAAACCGGAACCTTAACAGATATCCAGTCCAGAGGGAAACACATGATTTTGCCTTTGTTAAAAAAAAAATCGAGTGGCTCCACCATCCATAAATTAAAACACAAAAAAAGAAAAAAAGAAAAAGAAATAACTGTTATGTGGTCCAGTAGATAACATGGAATTTGGGACCAGTTTGCTAAACCCGAAAAGTTCGAATTTAAAGAGTTAAAAATTGGAAAACAGGAAAACCAGTGCTGTAATGTATTCTGAAGGGGCTTTTGCGGGTATCAAAAAACACAAAGATGAAAAAAAGGAGATTTACCCTTTTTTTTTTCCTTTTGGCCTTTTATGTTGGGGCTGGCTGGCTGGCTGGCTGGCTGGCCGGCTTTGAGGAAGTGAAAGGAAAGGGAACTGGGACCAGCAATTTCCTCAAGAGAACATGTTGTGTTTAGAACAGACACCTAAATTGTGTGTCCCATTCCGTTCTTTTAGCTGACACCATCACGTTATGGCATCTGTGATTTTATGGCAACATGATTCATGAAAGAGAGAGAAAGAGCTCAAACCTGTCTTCTGGCTTCGCTCGCCCCCCCATCTTTCACAGTTTACAACAACCTCCAAATCCAATTACCGACCTTCTTACTGATTCTGTAATATTTTCAATTCATGATTTTCTTTGGAATTCGTAATACCATGAATTCCATTTCCATACAAGCATAAACTTTGGAGGGATTGAATGTCTTTCTTTTAATTGAATGAGTATAAATGTTTAAGACCAAATGAATTACTAGTGTTAAATGATAATGAGACGAAATTATCAATATAAATAATCTTATCAGATAAGGTTATGCTATTACATTAATTTATCAACATCGTAAATTGCATTGGATAGCGAGAAGGAGAATTTTAATCCTATAATTAGCAAATTGGTGGGAGGGGAGAGAATAAAGACGGAGTTTTGTTTAATTAGATGTAGCCGCATTACAATTAGCTGACCCTATTTTTGTCTTGTGCTATTAACAATACTTTAGATCTCAATCCTGAGCGGCAAACAATGAAAAAGGACTGTGTGATTGAAGTTGGTTAATATATTGTTTTGTAAGATGAGAATTAGATTGGACATATATAATAGCCTTGGAAGTGCTTTAAGTTATTTCATCCATATCAATCGCCAGTACACACGATTCGCACTCTCAGACCAAACACGGGGGTCTGTTTGCGGTTTGGAATGTCTTCTTTCCATTTTTACACAGTGCCCGCCAACTATCGGCCATTTGCAACTTGACCCAGACCGTCGAGATTTTGAGGCCCACTAGGGAGACTTGGCAACCCGTCTGTAAGCCCGTAATTATGCTGTTTAACTGAACTCCAAATTTGTACAAGAAAAGTTGTCCACAAATAAGGAACTTCACTGCTAACAAGCCATGAACAAACTCTTACAAAACCAATGCTATTATATTTAATATAAAACCCCAAAAAAAGGAAGACAACAGCACAATCTGAGAGCATCCTCTTTGATGATCTCAATCCAGCAGCCGTTCCGTAGAGTCTCATGTTAGATCATGCGAGGGAAAGGCCCGAGGAGAATGTGATTCCAGCCAGGTTGGAGCCCTTCATCTTGCAATCAGGCAATGGGACCCAAGTCCAAACACCGCTCTCTTTTTCATAAGTGAGCCAAACAATGTCCCATAAACCCTCAAAATTAGACATCAAAACCAACCTTATTATCCCACGTCTTGCCTCTAAGCACCCTATCATAACTCCATAGGGCTTCCCAAGTTGCTTCATTATGTCACTTGGAACGTTTGAAATATACTGCCAATTCCCACTGTTTAGGCTTATGCCCCACATTTCTATGCTACTTAGCATCTTCACCCTCCTATCCGTGTTGTTGTCCATGCCCCTCGATCTCATGATCATCATGTGTCCATCACCCTACACGTGTTTCCGATCACTGATGTTCACCCAGCTGAATGCAGTGGATGGTTGCTGCACTGGATTTCCTAATCGTGGCCGTAGAATCATTGGGGAGTTGCAGTATTCAGATCCAACGGCCACCACCAGGCTTTCATAAGGTCCATTAACAGCATTGAGAAACATACAATCGTTCCCTAGAAAGTTCCCGTAAATCTCTCTTGCCTTGGTGGACTCCCACTCGTCAGTCTCTGAATTGTACTCAAACAGAACCGGACGGTTCTCCAACAACTCAACAAACACAAACCGGAAATGGCCCGAACCGGATGGTTCGGGTACTAACTTCATCCCTGATCTTCTCCAAGAAGAAGTGCCACGTGGGCCCAATGGACATGGAGGGATCTTTTTAACGGCCTTACTAACCAAATTAACGGCAATAACTGCCTTTTGGGTATTGGAAGCAAACAAAAAAATATTGCCACTCGCTGTCAATAAGTAAATATCTTCACCCGGATAAAAAATCACTTGCATCATCAAATCATCAATGGAAATCTTGAACCAACGGTTTGATTGATCGGAGAAACCATGAATCGTCGCGTCACGGCGCCATCGTTTCTTGTAGACAAACAACCAAGTAGCTGACCTTGATCGCAGGTTGCACTCCCGGATAAAATTTTGGTCGGATATAACATAAGCAAGAAACTTGTTGACTAATTTCATGCGAATGATTTCGGGCAAAGCTAGGGAGAAGAGGATGTTTTGTATGAGCTCCGAAGGAAGATGGCAGAAACCGAGGGACTTGGCGTCTGAATTTTGACATTCATCCATGTCTTTTAGCGCAATAATTTGATGTTCAAGTGTTATAATTATATATATAGCGAGGGTACTTTCAAGCATGTAAGTAGTACGCATTAAAAGGAAAACAAAGGACAAATCGTCCACCAAGGCTTCCCATGCGGATAACGTCATGGTCGGCTAAACGGACGGTGGGGAGGGTGGAAAAACTTGAATAATTTTTTAGTCTAGTCGACGTATTTGATTGTCTTTTAGTGTATAAGAAATGACAAGAAAGTATTCAACTAAGCTCATTGTGGGGCGGTAATTATACATAGGATAGCACTTAATGGCTTAGTTATTTGAGAGGGGTGAGTCACGCTGCCTATGTGATTGACAGGGAGGCCTCCATGGCTGATGCATACCTTTTTAATCGGTTTGATTGTCCAGTCTTAGACTTTCGTGTGTTAAACCAATTTTTTGTCATAGAAGAAATTACATCATCGTTCACGTTGACAGCAAATGTTAATTGATCAATGATTATTAATACAGTGTAATATAATTGCTATTTTTACGTTAACATAAGAATGTATTTGAATATAAATTATAAAATAGAATTTATTTGAATATAATGAAAAAAAATTATTTAAGAACAATGAAAAGATTCAGAGATTTATTTAATATTTAAACCTCTTTAAGATAAAGAAAGAGTATAAGTTCTTGTAACGGAAATAACGAACAACAGAGAAAGAGATGGATGCTAAATACGGACCTGGGCGGCAAAAGCATTAACGACAAGGTTTTTTTCGGCTACTAAACATGTCCCTTATTGATGCTTACGGCAGACATTAATATGTTCCATGTTGAGTCATACCTTGGTTGGATAAGGCTTTGATGTTATTCTGGCCGGTGAGGTGCAATTTGAGGGTGATGGCTAATCTGTTGCTTTCTTGCACCTGTATGCGGTGTGCTCTTTTGGGCTTTGGCAAGTGAATAGACGTTTGTATAAAGAAGTTTTGAGACTGCAGATTAGACGGGTGAAGCCATATGCAATTAGTTGTACTGTGGCTGTTTTGGTCGCAAGCAGTTATGCTTGACCGCTGGATGCAAATACTTCACACTTCAATTCCACGTCCAACAGAGCCGCACCCATGGCATTCACAATCACACACTAGGGCGGAAGTGTTGCTATTGAGCATGCTGATGTCACCCAAGAGCAAATCTGTTTGCAGACAATGGAAAGCGGCTTCGTAGAAGATAAAACAAAAGTGAAGAGAGAGAAAGAAAGAAGTGGATGAAATGATAGTCAATGAAAGCAAGCCAGTTTGTTAACTGTTACTTGACTAGAAGCAAGAACACCGAGGATAAAGAACACCAGGCTTTGCCCAGTTAACCCTCACGGTTAAAAGTTAGGCATTGGCTTTGGGTTGAGAAGTACTAGGCTATGCTGCTTAAGAAACAACGGAAAAATAGCTATGGGAGTGGAGTATTTAGAACATGAATGTTGCAAAATTATAAACAAGTGTGTCCTAGAGTGCAAATATTATCTACTTTAAAGGTTTTAGACATAGGGATTACCGCAACCAGGCTTCCTTCCGGTGTCAACAGGTATCTCATAGACACGGAATCCAGCCAAATAAATTTCACTAATTTCATAACTTATTGCAAGGGAAGCAAGTTTTAGTGCTTTATTTGTAAAATCTCACGAAAGGACTTGCTCATCACAACAAACAACAAATGAATAAGGAGCCAAGTCTGATGCCATAACCATCCATGAAAGGATTCTTAATCAGATAAAATTTGCAAATTTTCAGCCATCTGCAGAATGCCCATTTACCACAAAGGAACTAAATAAAATTGGATAACATTTGAATGCAAGCTATAAAACTAGACATATAGGAAGAGCATCAAATCAAGGTTCTCTCATGTATGGTAAGAAAGCACCAAATAACAATCAAATTCATCTGAGTGTCTAAGTTGAAAGCTTAAAGAAATTACGAGAAAGGCAAGAAGCAATTAGGACAGGGATAAACTAAAAGAAATTGGCCACTGGCCACTGATCCAGTCTATCTTGTGCATGACAGTGAACTAGCAAGTTCCCAAGACCAATGCCAAAATGGTAGAAACCATATCAAGGAACAAAATAACAAAATAGTTCAGCAGCAGTTGATCTTAGAGATGAATTGATGGCATTTATTGCAATATGCTGATCAGAAAATCAGTTAATCTCTCAAAGGCTCAGTGCCCTCTTCACTAGCACCCCACCAATGAAGCTTACCTCAATTTGAGTTACAAGACACATCATAAGTCCAGTGTTCAAGCTATGACATAAGGTTCGTAGTGTACTTTCTTTTCTCCTTTTTTCTCCAGGAGACACTACATTGGTATTAAGAATCAGAATGCTACTAATTCAGAAAATTCCTTGAAACTAATCTGGGACACTATAACTGATAGCAACATCAATATCTAAACCAAGGTCACCAGAATATCTGTGAGAAAAGAAAAGTAAAGAGAAAACAACAAAATACATATTCCTCAATTCTGATGAGCCAAATACCATATATAGCAAAACTGCAACTACTAGTACATGAAGCAACAAAGAATGCCAACATATTGTGAATAATGAGCCAAAAGCACAATGGTTTATAAATTACCAAATAGCTAAGGGCTTACCATGTTTAAATTCTAAAATATGGGATTGTGAGATCTTACACAGAAAAGGTCCTTCCAAAATTAGGGATACTAGAGATTCATACATCCCAACAGTCTTCTTCAGAGGCTAAAACCATGAAAAGTAAAAAATAAAAATTATCATATAGAAGCATGTTTACCCAACACACTCTTTCCTTGATTCTCTTCAGCATCATCATTCTCATTCTCATCATTTGTCTGCTTGGGTGTGGTTGACTCACGTGGTGGTCCAGTAACTGACTGCTGATAAAGAACCCCTCCTGCCAGTGTGAAAAGGAGGCAAACCAAACCAAAAGGAGTAGCGTGCTTATCCCAAATCAACACATTGATCACAACTGTAAGAAACTTATTAACCACACCAGTCACAGTAAATGCTGTGGCAGAGATAGCCCTCCTAGCCGCAAAACCAAAGAAACTGATGAGCAAACCAAACAAGCAAGACAAAGATACTGCAGTAAACGCCACAGGTTCAAACCAATTCCCAGCATTGGCTCCCAAAGCAGCAAACACCTCTCTATATTCTCCAGTCAAAACCCAAAAAATGGGTGCCATCATCAGTGATAACAAGTTGTTGTACAATACAAAACCCCAAGTGTTCAACCCAAGATTCATCACCATATGCTTAATATAAACCATCTCAGTAGTAATTGTCACCAAATATGCCAACGCCCACGTATATGCAGTTAAAGTAAAGTTCGAATCAGTAGCCACATACCCAACAGCACCACCCAGAATGATCAACAGAGACATAAATGTTAGCTTTGACGGGCATGGTTGCCTCCTAAAGGTCGTATCGGCTATGGCTACCAAAAGGGGTGTCAAGGATCTAAACACTATAAAAGTATCCACATTTGCGTGACGCAAAAGATTGGTGTTTGTGAAGATTGCAAGGTAAAAGACAATAGCAGCAGGCAAAAACTTCTTGGCAATATCCAATGTGAAAGGATCATGATGTAAAAACCCAAACTTGCCCAAAACCCAGACCCCAAGCGCCGAAGTTAAGTACTGTAATGCAGTTAATAAACCTGGGTAGTTGAATTTAGTTATTGCAAATTTGTTGATGACAGCAAGTAAGCTTGAACAAAGTGCATAACCAATGACCAAACTGCTTGTAGCATAGTATTGTCTAGTGGAATCAAATCTAATTGCTGACATTTTTTTTTTCTTTTGGGAGAAGGTTCTGATTTTATGTAAATAACAAATACCCAGAAGTTAAAATCAGTAGATCTTAAAATATTTTGACAATGGCAGATGCATTTGTGGAAATTATCACAGGATATGAGCTAGAAAAGGACTTCATAGGAAGAAAAGGGATGTGGGTATTTAAGAGTTCTATTGATCTAACAATTAAATGAAAGGAAACGCAGATTTAATTAAGCTATAATAAAGAAAATAAAACAGATACAACGGAAGGAGAGAAGTCACCGACAGGAAACAGGAAACAGGAACAGGGAGATCTTGGAGTGTTGAAAGAGGACTGTCGTGGAAGCAGAGATCGAAATGAATGGTTGCGGAAAGGCGAGGGCAAGGCTCATGGAGAGGTGAAGGATGACTCGTTGGATAGAGACCGAAGGGAGATGTACTATATAGAAAAATCTGCGTGTTTGATTTGGTAATACAGGTAACAGGGGCAGCAACGGAGCCAGAGCCACTTTCTTCCAAAGCTATACGTTTGCAATTAAAATCAAGGGGGAGGACAAGTTCAGCCTTCGGATTGCTTTGAATGGCTAAACGACAGCGTCTAGGAAGGACAATGATAGTGAAAATAGTAGTGGTGGCAAGCTTTTCTCATTTTATCTAGATATACCTTGCACTTTAATTAAGACGATAAGATAATATTTTGTATATTACTACTATTTTTTTTCTTTGAAGTAAAGATAAAAGTGATAATTTCATTAAAAACTAGTGTTCAAGATAAATAAAAAGTTTGTAAAGGAACATTTTAATTATTAAAATTTGTTCTTAGATAATTTTAATGATTAATATTTGAGATTGTAATTAAATATTAGAAAAAATAAAATTTATTATTTTTTGGAAAGCTAAAGAAAATATTTATAAAATGAGAAAAACAAATGCATGAAACTTCTTATATTTTATTTCATAGTTTATCGAAACTATATAATTTGAAAAAGGGAAATTTCAATTCAATCAATTGGGATAGAGATACGTATTTCTATCCTTAAGTAAATTAATATATAAAGTCAAAAGTGATGTCTGAGTGATTCAGACATTACTTTTACTTTTGCAGTCCAACATTTATGATAGTTTGATCACAAAGCTGGTCCAAGTTTTTACAGGGATTGCATTTAGTTGGCCCAACAACAGCCCAATTAGGCTTAAAGAGTGTTTTGTGTACTACTAATTAGTAATCATTAAGCTTGGAGAAGAACACATATTAACAAGGGTTCATAATGTTAAACCAAGTTTACTGTCGTCAAGTAAATTTTAGATTGGGCTGCTGGTAATCATGAATTGAAGAGTCTTCCTCTAGTGTACTTTCGAGAGACCAAGCCCATAAATCTGTTACATTATAAATGCTTTGCTTATTTGATTCCGAAAAGGCCAGACTCTGATGATCACTCAACAGCAGCTTCAGTTATTTCACTTCATTTCCCGCCATTACTTTCTATCAAAGCCACGCCTTTTCTCGTTTCACTTCCGTTCCCCTCCGCAAACAAAACAATCATGCATCTTTCTTCTCAAAAACTGCAAATCCATGAACCACCTTAAGCAAATTCAAGCCCAAACCTTCCTACTTGGTCTCCACCAAGACGGCCACACTCTCAACAAACTCATAGCTTTTTGTGCGGACTCATCTCTTGGAAACTTCCGACACGCTGAAAAAGTCTTCAGTCTCGTCCAAAATCCATCTTTGTTCATATACAATGTGATGATCAAGACGTTTGTAAAAAAGGGTAGTTATAAAAATGCCATCTTGGTCTTTGGGAAGCTGAGGGAACGGGGGTTGTGGCCTGATAATTTTACCTATCCTTTTGTTTTGAAGGCAATTGGAAGCTTGGGTGAGGTTTTCCAAGGTGAAAAGATTCATGGGGTGGTGGCAAAATCGGGGCTTGAATTTGATGCTTATGTGATTAACTCACTTATGGATATGTATGTTCAATTAGGCCGGATTGCGTATTCGAAGAAAATATTTGATAAAATGCCTGATAGAGATGTGGTTTCCTGGAACGTGTTGATTTCTGGTTTGGTTAGGTGTGGGATATTTGAAGATGCTGTCAATGTTTTTGGGTTGATGATAAAAGAGGGCCTGGTTAAGCCTAATGAGGCTACAATTGTTAGCACTCTTTCGGCTTGTACAGCATTGAGAAGATTGGAACTTGGCAATGAAATTAACCGTTATGTAAGGAAGGAACTTGAATTAACTGCTATTATGGGGAACGCGTTGTTAGACATGTATTGTAAGTGTGGTTGTCTGGATATAGCCAGGAAAGTTTTTGATGAGATGCCGATTAAGAATGTTAATTGCTGGACTAGTATGGTGTCTGGCTATGTAAACTGTGGTCTACTGGATGAAGCTAGAGAGTTGTTTGACAGAAGTCCAGTTAGGGATGTTGTTCTTTGGACAGCTATGATTAATGGTTACGTTCAGTTCAACCGTTTTGATGAGTCAATGGAACTGTTTAAAGAAATGCAGATTCAAAGGGTTAAACCAGATAAGTTCGTTGTGGTTTCTCTCCTAACAGGTTGTGCTCAGATGGGAGCTCTTGAGCAAGGGAAATGGATTCATGGATATCTCAATGAAAATAGAATTGTTGTAGACACCATTGTTGGGACTGCTCTTATAGAAATGTATGCAAAATGTGGATGCGTAGATGAAGCTTTGGAGATTTTCTATGGGCTGAGTAAAAAGGATACTGCCTCTTGGACTTCAGTTATATGTGGGCTCGCGGTTAATGGGGAGGCAAGCAAGGCACTTGAGTTATTCTCACAAATGAAACAAACCGAAGAAAAACCTGATGATATCACCTTTATTGGTGTTTTAAGTGCATGTAATCATGGAGGATTGGTTGAAGAAGGCCGTCAGTTTTTTGATTCCATGTCTAAAGTGTATCAGATTGAGCCAAAATTGGAACATTATGCGTGTCTGATTGACCTACTTGGCCGCGCTGGACTGTTAGCTGAAGTAGAGAAGTTGATAGAAGATATACCAGGTCAAGCTAATGAACTTCTTGTGCCACTTTATGGTTCATTGCTTAGTGCTTGCAGGACCTATGGCGATGTTGAGATGGGAGAACGGGTGGCTCAACAGCTAGTAGAAATTAAATCAAGTGATTCCAGTATTCATACACTTCTGGCCAATATCTATGCCTCTGCTGATAGATGGGGAGATGTAATAAAGGTTAGAGCAAAGATGAAACATCTTGGAGTCAAAAAGGTGCCTGGCTGTAGCTCAATTGATGTGAATGGTGTTAACCATGGTGCAGTGACTTGACAAATAAAGCAGTCTTTCAAGGATATATTGTCACAATCGGGGATTGCATTAAAATTTGGAAATTGTGGAAATGGCACAAAGTTGTATGTTGCTTAGCTAGTGAAGAAGCATGCTGGAATTCCGAAAATATTTGCAAGTAGGGAAATAAAGTTGCTTTTACATCAAAATTTTTATGAAGAGGCAATTGGACTGCTGGTTGGGTATCTTGTTCAAGCAGGTTCTTGAAACAGTTACTGACGCTTCAAAATTTCTGTCAAAGAGTGCAGTTAAATTTTTTTCTGAGAGTAGTCTGTGGAGGCACCCACATCATTCAACAACTTCATTAGGTTGGAACCAACAGAATCATTTCATGCAACACATTAAAGTTTCATATCAAATTCAGAAATTAGGATATTGTAAGTTATCAACCCAATATTACAAAGATTATGAGTTTACAATAGTCAATTAACTCTGTGCAGACAAAAACATGTTGTTCATCATTAATAAGAATATCTCTTATCCCCTTCACCTCAATGTATTCAAATTTCCCCCTTCTGATTCAATTTACTTCTTAGATGGAAAAGTTTGGAAAACTGGGTTTCCAGCATGTTCAATCCATATACTCCCCTACTCTGTTGAGTGTTAACTGAAATCTGAAAACTATTGTCTAACACCAGTAGATCCATTTTGGAGTAGTATTAGCATGCACATCTGTATTGAAAACAGATTTTTGTTAAGATTTTTTTGCAAATTTCATAAAAAATTCATGTCATATTTTAATGTTTGGTTATGAATATCTTTTCAGGGTTATATTCATTATACTGCTAATATTCATGGATCTCTTAACAACCGCTGGTCCTTCCTAGCAGGTATCGTTCTCTTTTCTGTTAATATATATTTGAAGATATGTTTTCTAGAATCCTCCTAACATGTTAGTAATTTCTTTAATTTGTTGTGTAGTCTTTCAAATAAATTCTATGAAACTGATAATAGCTATCTGACAATTGGATACATAGCTCACCTTTCTTGTTTATTTTTGAAAAAAAAAAAAAAACTGCATTGCCAAGGTCTTGGACATTCCTAGTTTATCTTGTGTCATGATTTCAAGGTTGATGCCCTATTAAAATGGGAAATTCATCACAAGGAAACTACTTTTGCCAGCATGGCTGGCTAGCTAGGATCGAGTCTGCACACAATAAGGTGTGCAATATAATATCACTTCCACCTTGCAACAATATATAATAACCTCTATTTGGAGTGGTTATTACTTGAATATTGTCTTTGGCTTGGTATAACTTAATAGTATTGATTGGACCTTTTGGGCCCCTTCAAATTTGTAATTAATTTGCTTTGGTGACTGACTTAACTGATATGCATGCCACAACAGCAACAGACAAGAAAGCATTCTCCTCAAGAAGTGGCCAGGTTGTGCTGGAGAACAAAACTCACTTAATATTCTATCAAACACAAACTGCAATAATATTATTTAATTTCCTCCACGACTACATAAGCAAAGCTAGTTTAGTAGTTAATAATATAATGATGACCATCTATCATTATCATAAACATATAACATGACTAGTTTATAAATGTCAGTGGTTGATAGAGTACCAACGTAGATGATCACATAAAATAAATCCCGCGGTTTCCTTAAATATCTTCTAAAATGATCACTAGAAACCCATCGTCTTAAGGTGCTTTAAATCTGCACATGGTGTCCCCTCATGCACATACTGATAGACATTACTCCATATAGTAGAACTGCAACAATGTTAAAAACCCCCCTGGTTAGGGTTTTGATGCTTCGAAGAATGAATAACATAACGACCAGCTAATTATCTATTCATGCAGCCGGAGCATAATCATAGCTGCCATCATCATCATCATCATCATCACCCTCGAGGGATGCTGCAGGGGCAGAGTCATGGTCTCCATCATCATCATCACCATTCCCTTCTATGCATGCTGCTGGAGCGTGGTCGTATCCATCATTGCCATCATCATCTCCATCTGCATGCTTCTTGTACCACGAGGCAACAATAACGTTGGAGAGAAGAGACATTTTCTTTCTACTGCTTCTGGACCAAAGGTGGAGTAAGAATTAAAAACTGGACTGAAACTTTGGTTAATTGATTTATTTATAAGGTCGTTGACCTCTAGAATAAGAAATGAGTAGAGCTGATGTAACTGTGGCTTGTTTTGGGATTAACTTAGTGACTCCGTAACTAGTGTGTTTGACGAGATGCCAGAAGTGATTATATAGAGGGTGATCTTGGTAAAGATGGTGGATAGCTCGTTCTGACACAAGGCAAGCACGTGAAGAGTGTGGAATGAAGACCAAAAGTTGTGCTATCTTGTGCACGACCAAATGCCGAGCATAGGTGGCGATACGTGGTCCAGCCACATAAGCTGACAATGCAGCAAATTCTCCTGCCTTAGCACTATTGTTGATGGCCTTTGATGTATAGGAGAGGCATCTTGGGGTCAAGTGTAAGATCTTTTGGCAGGGCGGTGGGCTAGTGGGAAAAGTGAGGCTCATTATCTTCTTCATGTGGTTTGGAACCAGCCAAATAGTGGTGCCATCATCATGGCAACACCCTGGCATCCATCGAAATCTCATTTTTCTCAACATTTTAAATTAGGACGATCGAAATTGTCTCCATTGAAGCAAGATTTTAGTAGTAGCAGCGAGCTAGGCTACAAGGATTCGGGTCAGTGTTGGAAACAAATATCATGTCTGTTATGAGTATGTTTGTTCTTTTAAAATAAAAATTATATTTTTGAGGATGGGATCTTTATACTCATGTCGGTCATATGTGTTGGATACAAATACTTGATGAAACATCAAGAGCCAAAGCAACATGCATACCAGCCAAGCGTATAACTATAACCTTATTTTGAAGGTATTCGAACTACAAAATCTTTGGGACGACTCTAGATATTGCATGTAATCAAGAAGAAGCTAATTAACGAGGAAATTCTTCTTGGTTCCGCAGATGATTGCTATAAAGCTTGTAAAGTATAATTAATGCTTCATACTTTTGTGATTAAGGGGAATAAGCACACGTGGTTGCTATAACTAATTAAAATCCTCGCCGTATCTTTCAACTAGGAGGAATAAATCTGATAAGATAAAACCATCTTATTAATTATTCTAATTTTATTTAACAAATTGGAAAGCAGTGGGGTAGCAAAAGAAAATGAAATTTATTAGTTTGGGCATACAATTAATATATAGATTAATATTCACCGGTCATTCGCTTGTTGCTACGTTTTTAATATTTGATACCAGACACGAGCATCACAGTTCACACCTTTTTTTTTTGAAGATACATCATAGTTCACACTTAACCGACTAAACTAAGTTGAAAGTGGGAGTATGCTTGAAAGATATATTGTTAATCCTGAATTAACAAGTGTTTTCATGCCTTGCGTCAACTTGTCTGCGTATGTATAGTTGCCTTAATTAACTAGGATTAGCCATACCTTTTCCCTTCTCCTTTGGTTGTTTTCCTACTTAGATTTTTACCAGCATAAAATATTTGTCCAGGAACAGCATAGTAGCACATGTATGTAAGTGTCGTGCTTAGCTGACAAAATGTTGACAACATGACGCCATGCTTTAATTTGGGTTCAGGTCCTGGCATTAATTGTTATCATCACTGTGGTCTTATTTTCACACACACACACATTTTATTCTTTATTTGGCATATGGATCTCATCAATTTATTAACATTATAACTAACCTTTGCTTAAATAAGTCAAAATATACATGAAAATAGCTAGACTCGCCTCATCATTAATATTTATGAAATCAAGAGATTGTAGAGAGAAAACTAAAAGTAAACTTCAATTCTCTTTATACACACCATTCTCCATATGAATTATGTAAACATGTTCCAGCATTGATTGAAATTAATTACAGGGCCAAGAGAGGTGGTGTTTTGGTTGAGGGGATGGTGGAAGTCGTAATGGAAGAGCTACTGGGAGCTGCCATTCAAAAAAAAAAAATGTTGGATCAAAAATCAGATATTAATTAAGACATGATTTGCCTGAGCTGAAGCTTGATCTTATGCAGCTTGAGAATCTGGTATGATTGACTTGTTTGAATGCTTCATATCAAAAAACAGCCTGCCCACTACAACAATTTTCATTTATATTGTATATTTTTAAGATTAGTTATTAAAAATATTTTTAGTAATATTTTTTGTAATACTTTTGTAAATTTAATAATATTATTAAATGTGAAAAAATGCAATTAAAAATTTATATAAATGCATTTTTTTAAATTTCATTATAAAAAGGTAGGATACTTAAAAAAAGTATAATTAAAATCAAAATTTGTGGTAGTGTCCGATACAACACAGAGTTTGTACGAGAATGACAGGGAAAATGCAATAAATTAATTAGATATTGCTTCTTTCATGAGTTTTTTTTTTTTAGGTTAGATTTTTATGGGGAGTTCTATGTTCATGTATTGTACCTATAGTTAACATTCACACGTAGAAATGCATGGAGTCATGAAATCCAGAATTAATCATGGATGATGTTAATAATTAAATAACTAACATTGCATAAGGGCAGTCTTGTTGGAGTCATTAATCAAACTGATGAAAAAAAATATATATCTTAATTTTTCGGGTAGGTTGATTAAGTTTTGGTGACGTCCCTTTGACATGTTAGAGGTCCATCCATTGCTTAATAATTTATTCGAAATTCCTTGCTCAATAGAAACGCAAGAATTTATCTTACGAAGTTGATAAATTAATCTTGGTATTAAGATAATATAATATCTCACCTATATTGATATAGTAGAAAGTCTAACTTGATATAATTAACTTAACATTGCATCATATTACATAAGTAGGCCTGTTATGTGCTTACAAGCTTATTTCTCAAACAAAGCTAAAAGACACACAGAAAAATTAAGCAAACTATATTCGTACTAGTACTAGGGTTTTAACTAAAAACTTTAAGCTGCCGGAGCAAAATCATAATCGTCATCATCATCGTCATCTCCATCACCGTCTACGGTTGCAGATGGAATATGATCATAACTGTTACCACCTTGGACCAGTGATTTTGAGTTAGAAACATATTCATCACGACGACCTTTGTCATCATGCACATCATCATACATGATGCTCTTTGAGCTGCTTCTGATCTTTTTAATCTTGTCCTCGTCATGCATGATACACTTTGAGCTACTCATGATCGGAATATAAAAGTAGTGTTTTTTCCTCTTCTTCTTGAAGGAAGGGAACTTTGACTTGTAGAAACAAAGGAGACTTTGGTTTGCTTGAGGAATGAGGGAGAGGGCAGGAGTAGTTATATAGGGAGAAACATAAGGATGTCCCGTGGGGGTCGTGGCAGGAAGATTTGGAGCGTGCGAAGCTTGTGACAAAAAGTGCCACGTAAAATCCTAGGTGGCTTCATTGCAAAACAAGTTACAAATACGAAGACTATGAATAAATGCAAGAAGATGGTTGATTCTGCGTGCGTTGATACAAGTGAAAGCGACTTTCGGCCTTTATTCGTGAGGATAGTGGCGGAGGGAATGGTCAAGGTAATGTCGGATAGTGCAAATGAAATCTTTAGCATTTGTAGACATGAAAAGCCCTTTACTTTCGTGGTTAAATATCTCTCCACCTAGCTTGTCCGTTTTCCAATCTAAAACCTTGGTAAGTAATTCTCTGGCCTCAAAATCAGCTTTCACCATTTTAATTTAGTAGTTATATTAATATTTTGTCCGTGCGGTAAATAAAAAATTAAATTAAAATTAAGAAAATTAAATAAATTAAAAGTAATTATTTATAAATCACATAATTTTATGTCATAAACATACTTATGGATATAATTGATATATTTTTTATTTTTTAAAATTATATTTTATTATTTACCTTAACATATATTAATATTCATGTTATCAAAAATTATATTAGTAGTCATGTTATCAAATTTTTTCAAGGATAATAGCGTAATCTTGAAATAAAATCATCATTCAAAACATAATACTATAAATAAAATTATTTTAATTTTTTTTTCAATTATTAATAAAAAATCATAACTTTTTATCACGCTTTAATAATATTTATTCAAATGAATATGTATAAACATATTATGTTTGTAATATGGCATTGAACAAATGCAGATTTAAAATCATTCAAAACATCATATATAAATTATTAACACTAATTGATACTAATTGAATATTTTTATTTTTACCACATTAATCATATTATTATTGCTGTAATTATTTATTTATTCATTATTTTTCAATAAAATCATTATTTAATTAATTACATAACCATTTTTTACGGATTATACCTTAAACACCCTTTTTGAAATTGATTTGGAGTCTAGGCTTGAAATTAGTAATTTGGGTCAAATTAGACAGGCTTTCTTAGCATGGCCCAAAACACTTCTTCCTCGTTATCTTCTTTTTCCTTTTCCTATTCCAGCCGCCCATTTTGAGTTTTATATTCATGTCACAGGGTCTACCCTCTTCCCCAAGGATTAATCTGATCCGATGTGTAGGGTAAGTTTCCCATTTGTAAGTTTATTTGGATAAGGTAAAGCAACGTCGAGATCCTCTTACTAGTTTTTTTTTAAAATATAATGTTAAAATATTTTATTTATTTTTTAAAAATGTTTGTGGTAATACTCTTCTTCATTTAATTTAGTAACACCTTCGTCATCGGACCACCCTACTAGTTTCTTTGTTTGAAGGTTCTTGGAGTAGGTCGTGGTATTCTCCTCTACCTAATTTAGTAATACCTTGGTCATTGTTGTTCATCCTGTTAGTCTTCCTATTTAAAGGTGTTTGGTGTTACAGTCTTCGTATAAATGTGAATCTTATATTGTCAAAATAATACTCATAACGAGTTGAACCATAAAGTTTCACATCGAAAAGAAACTTCCAACGAGGAATAAAGAAAGATGTTACAATCACAAAAAAAGGAGTCATAAATTTCACATAAATGTATTTGAGTGATAGTGAGAATAAGGTTCACACTACTTTTAACTTGTGAGATACTTTTTGTGAGACAAAATCGTGAGGTCAAATAATCAAAACGAATAATATCTCACAATGATTGATGTGGATCGTGACACTTAATATAAGTCAAGTTTAAGTTAATTAAGTCTATTTTAGTACCACTTTGTCACAATGCTATTATTCTCATATTAAAAAGTTAACTTGATAGGATGTACAATGTTCACGCTTAATAATTTTTCAAGATCTTCTTACCTATTTAGATGTGTAATTGAAACACTCTATTTATTTTTTTTAAGTGTTTGATGTGACATTTAAACCTAACAAAAGAAAAACTCCAAGTTCTCATTTTTTGTTCACTTTTTTCTCTTTTTCAAAATCTTGCTACTTACTAGATGTGAAATTGAAACACTTTATTTACTTTTTTAAAAATATTTAATGTGACATTTAAACCTAACAAAAGAAAATTTTTTAATTTTTAATTTCTCCTCATTTTTTACTCTTTTCCAAAATCCACCTACCTACTAAATGTAAAATTGAAACACCCTACTTATTTTCTTTAAAGTGCTTAGTATGACATTTAAATCTAACCAAAATAAAAAAAAACCTAAGTTCTCATTTCTCCCCACTTTTTCTCTCTCACCGATCGCCCCTTCTTCTCTCTCAAACCATTCTATTGCTAATAACGGCCATCACATCTTCGTTACCAGCGAGGTTCCCTTTCTCTCTCCCTTTTCCTTCCCTTTTTTTCTTCTATTTTTCTTTCTTTTCAACTTCTCACTTTAACGCTCTCTTTGTTCAGTATATATATTAGGAAAATATGATTGATGATGATATATTAAATATAAACATATTATTTTCAGATGATTCAACAATAAATATATATATAATTTTATTTAAAAAATTTAAATTCAATTATAAATGAATATATATATATCAATAATAACCTTATTAAAATCCAAAATACGGGGAAATGCTCGATTCAAGGAGGAGAAATGCCGGATGTTTCGTTTTTTAAGGAGAAAAAAAAAGTACGTAGATGTTAGACAGTTCCATTGGCCGAATGGCTCACCCATGTTTCCATTTGCTTTTGATGGGAGATGAGATTGAACGAAGTCACGTACGGTCCATAAGTTTTTGGGTCAGGCCTAGGCTCAATTTGCCCTTATACTACTTCTTATGGATTTATCAAAGGAAACTTTTGACAAGGGTCCCTCAAAGTCAAAGGCCGGAGCAACAGCAACCAATCATTTTCCTGGCTAACGTTAACCGTTTCCCTCAACTTCAAACCAAAGGACATCGCTCGCCACGTAAACTTAAGCAACAACACTCATTTTGAACCTAGAAACTCAAACAACTCGATATGGCTACCGCTCAACTTTCAACTCAAATTCTCCGGCCAATCCCCGCCGCTTGCGTCAGTTTTCGACAAGTTACCACCACCGGACTCCCTTCTACATCTCCTTCTTCTTCTACAACAATCTTCAAACTAAGAAAAGAAGCCATTACAACGAATCAAAAGTTGAAGTGGGCACGTAGACTAAGCCTCGTGGATCAAAGCAGCCCGGCTAAACCAACTGTTGATGTTGAAGGGTTAGTTAGTTTCTTGTGTGATGACCTTCCTCATTTGTTTGATGATCAAGGGATTGATCCAACGGCATATGGCGAGCAAGTCAAGTTCAGGGACCCAATAACAAAGCATGATACGATAAGCGGTTACTTGTTTAACATTTCTTTGCTGAAGGTGCTCTTTAGGCCTCTGTTTCAATTGCACTGGGTCAAGCAGGTTCGATTCACTATAAATTTTTTCTTTCTAATGTAAATTTTGACAGTGTGACAACTTCTTTTACTTTGGGTATTTGCTTATTTGACTGGTTGAGTTGGTATAGACAGGACCTTATGAGATAACGACAAGGTGGACTATGGTGATGAAGTTCACGCTTTTTCCATGGAAGCCTGAACTGGTCTTTACTGGAACTTCTGTTATGGGCATCAACCCAAATAATGGAAAGTTTTGCAGCCATTTGGTGAGGTTTAGTTCTCTAAATTAACAATTCATCTTTTGATAACTTTAGTAATATTTGAGAAAAATATTTTAGTTTGTGTGTTCTACTATACTTGTAGGACTTTTGGGATTCCATAGAGAACAATGATTATTTTTCGCTGGAAGGTTTGTGGGATGTGTTTAGGCAGGTATGGTTCTATAATTATTTGATGCATGATCAGTCATTTGCTGCAAAATGACATTTTATAGCCATAAATTTGTGTATCTGCCCCGTCTTACATATGGAATGTTATTTGTTATTTCATTTCTTTTTTGCAGTTGCGGGTTTATAAGACCCCTGACTTGGAGACACCAAGGTATCAGATACTGAAGAGGACAGCTAATTATGAGGTCGAATTATTCTTTTTTTTTTCTTTTAATTTTTGAAATAAAGTCAGCTGTGCATCCATGAACTATTGCTCTTCCTGGTACATGCTATGGCCAAAACAAAATGTTTTGCACAGCAATCATGCGCTGGCAGCTGGGTAGACAAACTCATTTCCTTCTGGTTTGGTAACAATGAAGGCATAAGCCTTTAATTTGGAAAGTGTGAATGAAAAATGGGAAATTTATTTGGTAAACTTGACTCATTATCAAGTAGGATAGTTAGAGAAAATTTGTATTGATGATGTAGTATTAATACTTTGCTTCTGGATTCTGATTGTAATGTGTATTCATTTAACATTGGCGTTTAATAATATGGACTTCGTATACTTTTATATATTGTCCTGTCATGCTAATGTCCTCAGTTTCTTATAGAGGTCTTTTCTATCTTAAGTAAATTGCAGCACCTTATACACAGCTTTTTTTTATTACCTAGAATGACTCCTTTAACTAGTATTTCCTCTTGCATTTTTTGAGAAAATGTAATTTGTTTGAATGATCACTGGTCATTGTGTGAGTAACGCTTAGCTGTTATGCAGGTAAGGAGATATACACCATTTATAGTGGTAGAAACAGATGGAGACAAACTGTCAGGGTCAACTGGCTTTAATACTGTTGCTGGGTAAGTGTCTTTAAGCCTTCTGGGATTCAATTCATTATGTTGGTTTCAATTCTAATTTTTCCTTTTTCTTTCTCACCTGATGTGCTTGATGATGGGTTCCATTGGGGCAGGTATATCTTTGGTAAGAATTCTACAATGGAGAAGATACCAATGACTACTCCTGTCTTCACCCAAGCACTTGATCCTGAATTATCTGAGGTATCCATCCAAATTGTTCTTCCATTGGAGAAAGATATAAGCAGGTGAGGCTTATCAGTCTAGTTGCAGTCTGAAACATCAACAGGCAGTTTCATACCGCCAAAATGGATAGAGAAAAAAATAATGTTTTTGTAATGCTTTCATGCTTTGTTTGAGCAACTAATCAGTGTATTTGTACCTCAACAGTTTGCCAAATCCTAGTCAAGAAACAGTTAACTTGAGAAAGGTGGAAGGAGGGATTGCTGCAGCATTGAAGTTCAGTGGAAAACCTACAGAGCAGGTTGTTCGTGAGAAAGAGAAAGCATTGCGCTCTAGTCTTATTAGAGACGGTCTTAATCCTAAGAAGGGTTGTTTGCTTGCCCGCTACAATGATCCTGGCCGAACGTGGAGCTTTATAATGGTATGATTTGGTTTTTCCTTGGCACTTGCAAGTTTTCACTCCATGCTTAGCACGCAAAAGGGATTTTACTCCAGGGGATTGTGCAGTTCACATCTGACAAATTTTTTGCATCACCTTAACATCGCTCATGGTAACTGCTGTTGGCTATACTGATAAATTAGGAACTGCATATTGCAAATTTTGTGCACATTATATTCACAGCCTCGAGGCCCTCGATCCACCAAATGGAATATTATAGCAATCAAACTTAAGAATACATAACTGTCTGTAATTGCTGAGAAAGGCAACACACATTTCCATTGTGAAAAAGATGGACATATAAAAATAGAAGACATTGCCAGAAGTCCATTGTTTTTGTCTGATATTTTGTTTTGTTTCCTTGGATAAAAACAAACTAGAAGTGATACTCACCAACTCCATACATCTGGAGTCAAATTCCATGTAGTTACTCAATTTAGCCATGAATTTTCTATTTTTAAACGAGCTTGGTTTCCATTAATTTATTCTCCTTCTTTTACCCAGTATGCCATTCTTTGTAAGCAGCATTGATCTGTTTGTTTCTTTTAATGCAATTTGATGGTTCTTTAATTGGTTCTAGAACTAGCTTGGGGATGGTAGCTAGATAGTAGCTAGTTTTCTATGCCGGCTGACTTGTTAGGACTGCAATGTTGATGATGCCATCTGTACAATGCCAGATCCTTCCTTAACAAATTGTTAGTTAGTATTACTTTATTATCTGTTTTAATCATCTTAGTTATTGACTCCACTCTCTATGTTCTTTCTATGGGTGACTGCATCGAAGAGAAATGAAGTGCTAATTTGGCTTGAGGAATTCACTTTGGATTAGCAAGATTACTCCTTGCAGATCATTCTTTCCGGTTTTGAATTGACCAGTGTCACTTTCTTGGAAGTTGTAATTAAGGGAACAGTATAGGCCTTCCTTGGCTAAAACACATGGACTGTAAAGCATTTCTAAAGTTCATGGTCTCATGGATGTAGCAATTTATTTAATCAAAAATGTTCAAAGCTCAGCACTCTTAACAGTCAATAACAGGGGACAGTTAAGAACTGAAGATCCAGTAATACGATCTCCAGCAGCAGAGCCTCTGCTTTAGGTCACAATGTAAAAGGAATGGAGGAGTTGCAGGAAAAATCTAATTACAGTTTGTGAAGTTTGCAGTATGCCTACTCAATTACAAGCTGAAGCAATATTACCTAATGGTCCTAATCATGTGGGCGCTTAATTTTAATTCATTGAATTTCTAAAGTCAGATAATTAAATGCTATTGAAATTCATTTAAAATGCTATATTGAGCCATATTGCGTGGAAGAAAATTTAAGCTCGTACCAACATGATAGTGAACTATTGCCTTGAGCGCCTGCATGAAACTGGACTCTGAAGCACATTCTCATGCCTGAGATTGCAAGCATGCCTCTTTTGTGTCGAAAACAGCTAGGCATGGACCCTGAAGAATATTACAGCCATGACCCAAGGAGACAAAACAGTGGAAATCATGTGACTGCCAGTTAGTATGCATGTGACCAAAATCAAACCTGGGGGAAAGTGCCACGGCTTTTGCCACCTGGAAAATCAACTGTAGAGCAGTGCTAAATGAGCTTGAAGAAAGATGTTTTTGCTTGGCATTAGCATGTAACTTTTAGCTCAAATTCTATGCACCTTGGGCTTCAGTCTCAGCCTCGAGGTCTCGGCTTTGTCATTGTTTTCGTAAAATTTGAACAGTTGAACCAATTCGAGTAGCTGATCAACTGGAAACCAGTCATCCATCCGATTTGATTCAACTTTCTTTCCCAATATAATGAAAAGGTTTATAAACTATAAGCGTCCAACCATGAAACCAAAGAACATTAGCATAATAATAGTATTTGAGTATTTTACATAATTTAATTTTTTTCGGTACTAATTTATGAAATAAATTATCATGCACTTAAACAGGTTCTGTTTGATGCTTGCTTTTGTTTATTCTCATCTTGTTGCATTATTTTATTTATTTTTCCTTCCTCAAAAGTTGTCAAAAATATATATATTAAAGAGGAAAATCATATTAAAACAGACATTCAAATGTAATTGCGTCATGTATATAATAAATATAATTTCTTATTACAAAATTAAATTCTATAACATATTATTTTCTTTAGTTTTAATAAATTTTTATTTTTTACGTTGAACAAAAATAAATAAATAGCAAAAGTAATAACTAAATTATGAAAGTTTTGTAGAATCCAAATCGAATACTCCACAGTCCACCCACCCTACAGATAAGTGTCGTCCACTCACAAAAGATTTGACCTAGGGTTTTACCCCTGGTAGGTAGACGTTCACATGAAAATGTTCCATAAATAGAAACCAACATGTGGTCCTAAAAAAAAAAGGATTGAAAAATACTATAAATGCTTTAACTGTACTTTTAACCACTCTACATATATTGATTCTGTTCTACAGAAAGTTCTTCTTCAATCCCGCGTGTTCATGTTTGAAAAATGGTCTCATGACAGTTGTAGTAGGATTTAGATAAAATTAATGATATTTCAAATATTTCATTTGAAATGCATTGTTGAAATTAACTCAAACCTCAAATATGAGTTCCTACTTCTCCAAAGTTCTTTTTTTTTTAATTTTATTTTTTCAAGTTTGATTTTCGAATGTTATTTGATGTTTTATCTTTTTCAATTATTGGTCTTGTTTAGACTTGACAATTTGTATACATCATGACATGAATTTAAACGGATTTATGTTTAGGATAATTGTATTTTGTATATTAATTTTATCAATATAATAAAGGCACAAATAAATCATGTCATAATTGTGTCAAACTTATTTACTTTATTTAAAAAATCATGATTAATTAATTATATTATTGTTTACTCACATATCCTGTGACTTGTTTATTATATATTTATTTAATTTTGTTCTTATATTAGGTTTATACATTTAGTATATGGTTAATATCTACTTATTAATTCATATAAATATTAATATTTTTATAATGATTAAGATTTATTGATGTTGATAAATCTGATGATATTTATGATTTTTTGTTGTAAATTTAAATTTAATTTAATTAATTTAATCATGCTTTAATCGTATAAATAAGTTATAAATCATATAAATTTTAACCATGTAAATAAATTATATTATGTCGTATAAAATTAACCCAATATATTAATTATGTTGTATTATATTACATTTTTATTAAATGTATCCGTACACTTATTTAAGATCTTGATATAATTAATTAATCATGTCGTATTTAGTTTTTGATGTATCTTTTTAAAAGAATTATACACATCTAAACATACAAAGTTATTTAGAAAAGTATCAAAAGAAAAAATATTTAAAAAAGAGAAAAACAGAAAATAAAGTTAAAATTAATAAAAAATAATTTAGCGCAAATTTCAGAAAAAAAGACAGTGTTGAGATGATATCAACTCAAGTTTTTTGAAAATAGAAATCGATAATGTATAACTAGTAATTGTTTAGTTTTGAGCTAATCTTTCTTTTAAAGAAAATTATTTTAATATAATATCCATGGAGCTTTTAAGGTATATTTAAAAATTATTTAAATTCCACCGACAGATTAAAAGATTATCACATAACTTTCTCGGGTATATTTAAAAAATTAAAAAATTTAATATAACAAAGTAAAAAACATGCAATAATATTTTTTTATTTGAAATTACATGTGACAATGTTTTAATTTCGTATGTGAAGAATAAAAATTTCACTATTTATAGAATAATAATATTTTTTAATTAGATTTGTGGCCATAAAGAAAAAAATTGTTTTGGCACATTCTTTTTATAGATAATTTCTTTTTATATATAAGCTTGAAAATAAGTTTCTCTTATTTAATTCTTTTTGGTTTCTTTTTTTTGTTACAAGCATAAGCTTAGGTTTAATCTTATGTAACTTAAACTCTGAAAATGAAATTTAAGTAAATTTATAAATTATAAATCTATGTTTTCAATCTAAAAAATATATATGATAAGTGTTGAAAGATATATATTTATATTTTCAAGATCATTTTATTTCTTTTTGATGTGAGATTTGAAATATTTTTAATAATTTTAATTTAAAAGATATAAATTAAAATATATTTTTAAAAAATGAAAAAAACAACCATATAAATTATGTATAATTGTGGAGATATGGTAAACGACATGATTGTTTATCAATCATTCAAATTTTATTTGTCCAATATATGCATGAAATTGATATCAACCACTCATAAAAAAAGTGGAAAAAAAATACACACGCACATAAATTCAAATATTTATTATGTTAAAAGAGAAATTAATATCTATATTCATACGAAAAAAATAATAATAAGAAAATTGACAATTTAATTTTTTTAGAAGGATTGATAATGAAAGTTTTGAATTCCACTTTATTATTATTATTTTTCCTTTGGACCACTCGCTAGAAATAGATAAAGTAATAAAATATTGCCGTCTACGTTTTTTCTGTCTCTCTCGCTCTCTCGGCCTTTTCTAAATTTAAAAGAGTTGGGAAGCAAAAGTGATACCTATAGCCAGTTGCCAAGAAACTGGCAGCAACGGGCTGAAACAAAGCGGAGCCGTCTGATTGAAAACGACAACGTGTTTTTGGCCGTGAACCCCGAGAGAGAACACGGTCAAACGTTCCCAAACCCCAGACGGCGCCGCCTCTTAAAATTCAAAACGCGTCCAGTACGCCACTTTCTTCGTCGGTTTTGTCATCATTTT
The DNA here is from genome assembly GCF_002168275.2 of Theobroma umbraticum. Lineage (NCBI taxonomy): Eukaryota > Viridiplantae > Streptophyta > Magnoliopsida > Malvales > Malvaceae > Theobroma > Theobroma umbraticum. Next base: position 8,329,883 of record NW_018397256.1, on the reverse strand, counting down.
CCCATTTCCCTTCACGTTCTTTTTTTTTTTCTTTTTTGTTTATTTTTCTATTTTAGCAGAAACGGTTTTCATTTTTTATTTACAATTGATTATTCAGTGCTTTTTAAGGTTTACTATACTTGATTCGTTTCAAATTTTTTAATATCCGTTGATCTCTCTTCTCTGTTTCGACGCACTTACGTGCCTCTTATTTGTAGTCTTTTCTTTTAGCGCCTCTCTCCCTTCTTCTCTGTCTCCGTGGTTTTTCTTGAAGAGATTCAATTATCGAGCGACCCTTTGGTGGCTTTTGGCGATCAAGGTGAGTTTTTTTTTTTTATTAATTTCCATTGACAGTTGATTTTATGTTGTTTCAGTGTGAACTGTGATCTGGGTTTTTTCTGTAAGGTCTTTTATCTGGCTAATTGGTTTGAATTATTGGAAAAGTTTTGTCTTTCGATGCAAATTCTCGTCTGGGTTTTTATGTTTTTTTCCCAGGATCAGTTCTCACAACTATGTACAATTTATGAAATTGATGTGGAACTCTGATCCGCGTTTGCAAAATCCTAGTTAGATTTGATGTGAAACTTTTTTTTT